>NC_135094.1:14867500-15467500 GCF_051107435.1 Chaetodon auriga | reverse complement strand
TTAATATGCAGAGCCCGACACCCTTTAACCTGTTTGCCCCATTAAGAGCTTTACCAAAGCTACTTTCAAACAGTGGCAATTTTCTTTGTAGATATTTGGTTAAACATAGAGAACATGACATGTTATTGAGACACTTCCAACGAAGCCACAATGGAGTCAGTGTCAGTCATCTGAAATCAAAGAACAAGGGCTCCTCTCCACTTTATGCTGTTTAGCACTGACAAACAATGACAGTGGGAGGAATCTATTATGGAACAGGAAGGATGTTAAATTTTCCAGTGACAGTGGCCTCCTGAGACCAGAATTCAGTGCAGCAAGAAGACGGGTTGTGTTTTGAGTTAGACAGTTGGCAAGTTATTTTTTTCTTTTGGAAAAAAAAAAAGAGACTCATCGTGTCATTACACTTTCCCTCTTATTTTTGAAAACTGACATTCGAACGGAACCTGCCCACAAGAGTCCTCTGAGGTTGCCGAAATGCACTCTGGGAAGTGTAGGAAAACACTAAATGAAGTAAACAAGGCACACTGAGAGATTGGAATCACACAGTCTCCACTGTCATTGTTTCAGTTTAGAGCCCCTTCAGGTCACAAACCTGCCTTGTTGCTCTAACCACCAGGCAACCACCGGCCCATTAAACCCATCCAGAGACATGCATTGTGGGATAACAGATCAACACAAGCAGCAGCGCTGGGCTACTTAACCAGATTAGGAAGTAATGCCTGTTACTCAAACATACTTGGCATCCCTGAGGCCGACGTGTCTTAGAGAACACAGAGAATACACATATGGAGGAGAAAGCACAGGAAGAAAATGAAGCATGTTAAATATCACGTCACATAAGAACCAAAGAGACCACACATCATGCTGACATGGCTGTGGATCAAGAGGGGAGGCTCATCATCACCCCGCACCGTAAGATAACTGTGAAGAAAAGCCAGGGCACTATGGGTAATGCTGCTGATTAATAGCATTCAGCAGACATTAAGGCGCTATGATTATCTCTCCCGTACTGTGCCTCTCTCTCCCGCTATGCTAATTATTGTGGTGTCGCTCTGAGGGGGTATCTTTTTTTTTTTCTTTTTCTTTTTTCCTAACATCTCTCTTCGACACGCGTTTCTCTTTCCCTGCATCTGATATCACTTGTTATCAAATCATCAAAACTCGCTTTTATCAGCTAAATCACTGATGATTAAGTGAAGCAATGGCTGATGAATGACAAGATACTACAAGAGGAAGATATTATTAGCCATAAATCTTTGTTTCGATATTTCCTGCAAACAGATCTCTGGTGATTTCTGCTTGATCTTTCCATCAGAATGACAAATCCAATGATTAATTGGACTTGCTTCGCCTTACATATGTGAAATGGCCAAAGGAGAGCTGATCAAACAGGTGGTAGACCTGCTAGGAAGTACAGTAGTCTTATTAAAAAACTCATGGTGATACTGAAAATTCTTGAATGTATAACAAATCTTCAATATCCCAATAGACTTTAGGATCTTTTGTTGCAGCTAATGTCATCCACATTTCATGTTGTCTCATTGGAGCAATACACAGAAACGTGTCTGGCAACATTCTGTCACCACAACTAATGGCAACAGAGCCATGACAGGTTGATTACACAAGCAGCATGAAGGGCATCCGTGTGATGGTTGTAATGGGCAGATGTTCCACAAACATTGCTTCATCAGAATCTAAGCATGGCAAAAAAATTCCAAACTGATTTTTCCATACATGTCCATCAGCCATGCAAAAATATCTTTGTAATATTGGGAGACTGACTTCCAACAAGCCATTTTAAATGAGTCCCTTTAAAATACTTAATGGAATCCCAATATCTAATTCTGTTTGATCAGCCGTAGCTTGCTAGGTAATTAAGCTAACATTATAGGAGCGATACAATAGGTTGTTTGCAGATGACGTCGCGTCACTTTTTTTGTGGCGCAAACTGCAGAGGGAGAGCCAGAAATGAATTTCTGCATAGTAAGCACTATAACACAGTCAAAATGCCAATGTTCTCCATCGTTTACGGTGGCTCAGATCGATCAAATCAAGACACCACAGAGAGCTTTTATTGAGTACCAAATGTTGCTCTTCATAAGGGCGAAAAATGCAAGAAATTGACTGAAGTGCTACAAGTAACACGACTAACACTTCTTAAATCGCCGTCACGTACTCTGTAATTTGTAATTTTGCAACTATCCACATCTTTAGTGGCATTTCAGCAGACCTTTGCAAGCGGTTAAACGAGCAAACAACCGTAACATAATCGTCAACATTCAGCACCGCGGCACTTAACGTTTGTTGCTGGTTTAATCCACAGGAAAATAAACGCTCCGCACCGAAAACGAAACAAAAGTCATCCCTTAGCACTTTGGTACCGAGGTCGTGGACCCAACCGCTAACATACTTTTGTTCGCTTTCATGTGTTTTCTAGAGTAGAACGACATTTGAATGAGCAGGTAGTTGGTTAAATCTATTTATTTATATCTATTTTTGGCTAGACTATAAGGATTGCTCTTACTGTAGCCCCACACACACCACTCCAACACATGCTTCACTCCATAACATAATGAATTATTTTGTATTTAAGCATGTGGTATAAAAAGACTGCATCACCAAATCATTAAATCACATCAGAATACTGCGTAATAACTCAAATAGTTTCCACTGTGAACATGGACTAACATCATTCATACAAAGCTCTGGATCAGTGCTCATATAAGCAGATACACCAGAAAAGTTACTGAATTGGAAAAGCAGACAGAAATAGACAAGTGAAGTGTGTGTGTGCGTTTGTGTGTTAGGTATAAGCGCGTGGAAATTGGATGCCAGGCTTTGTAGATCCCCATACCATGATAACGCACACCCCATCCACACGTCATAAACACATGCTCACAAGTTGTGACAGTTCAAAATGAGAAAACACTGAACTCTAACTCAGACCAAAACAAACCCGCCAAAAACAGAAAAATGATTTTGGATTTAAAGCTGCAAAGACTCAATGCTCAAATCTGATGACTGGCAGGACCTGTGAAACACTCGACAGCCTTATTGACTTCTCCTGAGTCTGCATGTGACAACGCTGCTGTCAGTGCGAGACAAGGCAACATTTTATATTCCACCAGAGGCGAGCCTGATCTGTGCTGCTAACGCTGGATGCCAAATGTCTTGAAATGAGCTCAGGCGACAAGCGAGCACACCCCCTGGTTGTTTCAATCACAGTTCCAGGCACTGTCTCCTCTCTCCCAGGGCCTCTTCTTCCTCTGTGTTTGAAAATAAAGACGATTTACATGAAGGCTAGTGGCGCTGCTTTGTGAGGAAGGTGGTAAATGCATGGCGGTGCTGCTGGGAGTGCTGGCAAGGATTTCTTGCTGGCCCAGTATGGCGGTTCGGCCCTGAGGGAGCGGCAGCTCAAGGCAGGATGGCATGGGAGAGCTGACACTTAACATGGACAGGGGCAGGATGGGGCAGACAGGGAAGGTCACAAGGTCCCTCTGGATGTCTGTGTGTGTATGTATGCATGTCTATGCTGTTGTGAGTGAAGCAAAGCTAGAAAGAGCGCCATTGGCATGTAAGCCAGAGGACAGAGGCTAAGATTTCTCTGTGTGCATATGTGGAGCATATCCTCTATTGTGCATGGTCTGGACAGAGTGTGTGTGTGTGTGTGTGTGTGTGTGTGTGTGAAGAGGTAATAGAAGCTGACAATAGCGAGGTGCGTCCCCTAACTCTGAGTGGCCTGACAAGGACATGTGACAGCATCCAGGCCAGCTCAACTGTCAGCGCTACTCACTGAAGAGCCACATTGATGACAGCAGACAGCGGACAAACACCACCTCTCATGGAACCACTACACACACGCACAGCCTTTATGTCTTTGTATTTACAGCCTCCCATCAGAACGCTTGAAGTAATAATCTGTTATTTATGAAGACCAAACGTCCGTTCGCTGCTGCCTGCCACTTCTGTCTGCGCTTCAAACCGCAGCCAGTTTTAAAGCTTTCCAATATGCTGTCGCTCAGGTAGCACCTTCCCGAGACACATCCTCTCACAGGAGCGCGCCGAACAGAGCCTGCAGCACCGATGTGCATTGTTTAGCATAAACAGGAGGATGGCAGGGCAAGTGATAGCCACTGTGGCTGAAAAGACAAAGAAATCAGCAGACTCTTTAACGTCAACAGGAAATACACTGCTAGCACTGCTAGATTGACAAGCAAGCACGTGGTGGCAGTGGCAAGGAAAAACTTATAACAGTAAGAGACCTCCAGCAGAACCACAGAACAAGGAACTGGGTGGAAGGTCATCTGCCTTGACCATAGAGAGAGAGACAGAGAGAGAGAGTCAGCAAACTGACTCTAAGCTAAGCAGTGCCCATTCTAAACAACGTTGCTAACACTAGCTGATTTTAGCTATCATAAGCTCCTGGTCATACCAGACCAAGTCAGGCTGTAGCAGCAGCAGAACCCGTGAGTGTACAAATTAACCTAGGGTGTGTTTTATTTCTTGTGAATTCAACTCTTCATTTTTCTAAAAGCAAGAATGTCTTATTCTCACAACCCAGCTGAAAATCAGCATTAAGCCACTTGGGTCACCGACAGAGCATCACTCACCTTAGAGGCCAAACAATAAAACTAGTCAAAATTTTCTGACAGAAGCTGTTTCACATGAGCCTTCTCTCTTTGTATTTCCACCTTTGCTGCCGTCGGCATCCTCCTTCCCTCGCTCTCTCTCTCACTGGAGGCGCGAGAGCCAGGAGCAACACCGCCACCACCCCCCGCACGGCACTGTATGTGTGTTGTACGGGAGCCAGCCGCCGGGTCTAGCTGTGCACTGCGAGGTCAATACACATCCTGACAGTCAGTAATTGTACCAGAGGGAGGTGTGGGAGGGCACCATAATGCAGGGTGACATCTCGCAAGACTTTTAGGCAGCCAAATGCTGGGAGGGAGGAGAGGGAGAGAACAGAGAGCGGCACTTCAAAACACCACTGACAGATGTGAAAACCTACGACATGAGAGCTGACCCTTATGTTTCAGCTTCAGTCATGAGTTTGGGGAGGGTCTGTGAGACACTGGAGCAAACTGTAGGCATTACCATGGAGAAGACATTCACTTCCCTCCCTGGCAATCCTCCACAGAATTTGAAATGTTAATGCGGCAAGTATTTAACAGTCTCCCGTGTCTACATGCACCAGAAATCTGTTTATTTCATATCCACTTCTCAGTCACACCCCCACCCCTCCTCCTCTCAAGAGAAAAAAAAAAAAAAATACAATTTAGACGCCACTTTGTTGTGATTGCATTCTGCAATCTGATGGGATTCTTAACGAAAGGAAAGCCAGTTGGGGTTTTTATTCAGATGTTTTCAGGCACTCAGCGGGGGATCTCCAACTGATGGTATCTGATGGCACAACGCACACACAGATGTCCAAGTCCACAGAGACACACACACACACACACATAGCACATAGTATGCATGTAGAAATACACCCACGTCCACGCAATGACGGTAATAAGAGCGGTAATCAAGACTGGAATAGCAGAGCGTTTTCTGGGGTCTTTCGGAGATGTGGGGTTAATTTTGACACTGACACTTGAAAGTCAGCAGGTTGCTGTGCTAATTAATGGAGCATGACTGCTGTCCTCAGGCAGATCCTCACACTCACATGCACACTCACACCCACAAATGCAAACACACATGCAGACACATTCACTTTACACACACAAAAACAGGCAAACAAATCCATTACCAAAAAAATGTAACAAAAAAAAAGAAAAAAAAGGCACAGACAAATACGCTAACTTTTAGGGAAATGTGTGCAAGTGTGTTTCTGTTTGTGCGTGCGTGGGGTAATCAAGTGACATGCAGCTGCACACTCAATCAGACCAGCCTCGATTGGAACCCACCCACACAAACACGCAGACGCACCCAAACAAGCACACATACACAGCAGAAAACGAACACTTCCCATTCCCTGAAATGCACAGAGTGGAGTCCTGCGCACCAGCAGTTCCCACCGGTGGTTTGTCTGACGTACCACCACTCAGATGAGCGCATATACCCCATTAATTTATCTGATTATTCAAACTTGTAGCTAACGACTTAGAGCAGTCATCCCATCATCATCATCCCATCAGATGAAGAAGAAAGCGACTTTATCTGAACCAATATGACTGCAGCCCTTACAATACCTGACAGAAATCAGTTCTTCTAGTTAAAGGCAGAAGAATGCAAACATCATACATGCGATCACATGGCGCTTCTTTGAGGCGGCGCCTGCCTCCACGATCCTTGAACCAAGTCACCTTTGCTAATCTGAGAGACACTTATGGTAATAAGGCTGCTGCTTTAATTCCAACGCACTCAGGTCCATTAGAAAACATACATTTAACAGTGTAATAACCCTGGGAGCGTGTAAGTGTTTGTATCTGTGTGTATGTTGAGACGGAGGGTGGGAGCGGGGGTCAATGTCAGAGGCTGGTATCCTTGTGCAGTGATGAGCGGGCGGGCTGCTGACACAACCATGATTATACAGGAGCAGCTTGACCTGGAACACCACCGCTAACAACAACAGACACACACACACACACACAGAGTCACACACACACACACACAGAGTCACACACACACCAGCACATGGCTGTTTCACTGTGAGAGGTATAAAACGGGACAAATAGCAGGTTGGGAAATATACCAAGGCCAGATGGGACAAGGCAGCACATACACCTGTTCAAAATCACACAACCTGTCGGCAGACAAAAGCCTGCGGTGCCCGACATGAATAGCACCCTTGTTTTCCATCATGAGGACCGCACACACTGTCATTATGAATCACTGGAAATGAGCATTAAACAGGGAAGTCTCTGTGATGCCCGTTAGCGCAGTATCAGATGTTCTATCCAGGCTGATTATGTGACAAAACTGTGCAAAGCGTAGCTCACTGCCAAATGTCACCTCTGCAAATTCCTGTTTAGGGCAAACTGTGCCACGTACAAAAGCCCGAGCAAAGTCAGGCCCACTTCTTTCTGCATGTCCCGAAATGAAGATGAATTTGTCTTTTAAAACAGTGGTTTCTGCCTTTCAAGAAACCTCACGGGTGCGGGTGGGGAGGGGGCTTTCCCTCCAGCGAAGTGACTATTTGACGCCAACCCAGTTTCCAAATGACTATAATTTTGCTTTTAAGCTGAATCCTGACCCAGAATCATAATTCATTATCAGCGACGCCGAGAGAGAATGAATCGGGGACTCCGAAAAATTACTTATAAAAGCCATCAGTGGTCTGACAAGGGTAGTAAATCTTGGCTTGCACTCAGGTGTGACTGCATTGTGCGAATCAGGTGTTAAATTTGGAATTAGCTGCTTGCTGGCTAACAACACATACATCACACTAATGCAGTTCTGTCATTGCTGCGCTCGCCCTTAATCAGGGCGCATCTGTGTTCTGATGAGGCGCCTCGGTTCTCTATGATGATAATACACACACAAACACGAGTAGAGGAAGTCCCCAGAAACATAATGTTTGCATTGGACTCTGCTGTATGTAGGAAGCAGATCAGTGCGACTGACAGATTTAGGTTGTTGTCATGCAGGTTTCTGATGCTCCATGTCCTCTAATGGAGGATCACAGTTGGACGTGTGTATGCTTGCTGGAGTTCAGATGCCATTGTGATTTACCTGCACACAGTGCTGTTACAGCTAATGCTGAGGGGGCAGAGGGAATGAAGTATTCAAACCACACAAGAGAAACAGTAGACAGAAACAGTTGCTCTCGCTGTGGCTGTCTTGAGGTAAAAGCTGGTTAAGTTATTCTGAAGAAAATGGTATTTCAAACGGTAACCATAACAATATTGCAGGACGGAGTTAATGTTTCTAATGTCTGTCAGCTGAATAATCAGGCTGTTCAGCAAACTGGCATTTCATGGCTTACATTTACAGTAGATTTCATTATTAAAGTGTCAAACTAAAGGACTGATTATTATGGCAGGCGGGGAGGAAGGCTGACCCTCGTGTTTGGATTTAAAAAAAACAAGGCCCTTGCCAGTGTCTTCAACTCAACCTGATTTCAAGCTTAAAATGTCAATGGAACAATCATTTCACGTAGCCCAAATCACACATGAGAAGTGGACTCGGCAATTGCCAAAATTATGGTAAAGGTAACAAATGATGTGTCCTGTTTGCAGAGCTTACCAGCTGCTTTTTGAACCACAGGCTAAAATGAACAGTTTAGATGAATATGTGAACAGGGCACAGAAAAAAGCACAGAACTGGGAAATTGGCCTTACTAGGCAAGCAGGAAATAAAGATCTGTTATGGAGACAAGATTGCTGTACTCTGCATACAGCAAAATGCACCTGTATGATCCACAGTGCCCATAGACTACATTAAGATGACTCTTTCAATGTACTTATTCATCTTTTTAGAGTGAACCTTTGAAGAAAATGTAGAAATAAAATATGAAAAACTGTCCATTGCTTTCCCAAAATCATCACCCCCACCAGCAAAAACGAAAATACACACCTCGCCCACTTCTCTGACACAGCCCCCCAATAATCCTCAAACAGTCCCTAATGTGGTTTAGTTAAGACCTTTTAAGGAGAGGTTTTATTCACTGATAGGTAGAGACGTGAATATTCTGGCCTTTATCGCCTCCAAAATTCCCCTCATACTGTAGTTTGGGACATCCCTCAGCAACTCAAAACAAGTCTTTTTCACTTCATCAGGGTATAGCTGTTTGAAGAGGTGTTGAAACAGTTCTTTATCACAAGTACCTCTCCCAAACGACATTTTCTATTGATGTTTGGTACTTGACTTTTCTCTGAAGTACAGCTTTGTGATTCATGTCTGGCAAAAAAAGAAACATCAATGAACACATCTTTTATTTTGTATCTGCAGGCGGTGTGACACAGAATTTATTCTGACTAAAGCTTGTTGCTTCTTTCACATTTGCACACGGCACCGCTGATTTATCAGAAGTGTATCTGGTGCAATAACGCTGGGACCTGTGCTATTCAAAGGTAACAGAAAGGCCAAACAGCAATCTGATTTCTGTTAATGGAAACATGAGGTTGTGTGTTAGTCCGTCCGGAATTGTCTCCTACATGCCTCAACGAGACCGGCAAGCCAGTTTCTGATGCCGTCTTCTCTCTCTTTACCCGCCTTTCCTGGGTGGCAGACTGTTAGCTATGACCTGGATATCAGTTCCATTTTCACTGACAGAGGGTGGTAACACAGTGCAATGTCAGTCACGACTGCAGAAGCAGAAAAAAACAGATGTCTGAGTTTAACCAAGTTTTGCTTTCCTCTGCCACGGCTTTTCAAAAACATTTATTCAGTTTTACATTCTGTTGCGACGGAAGGACGAAATAAGACTCTCCAATGACAAACAGTCATTCATTTCATAGAAATTATCCTGTGACCTCTGAATAGATTTGAGCCTGGGAAAGTGTCTAAACCGAGGCGTACGGGATGTTGCAAATGAGGACAAGGCTGATTGTTGATCATTCTCACTGCCACAGCAATCCCTGGCCCCGTGTTAGCTTACATGATCTCAGTGAGTTCCATGCAATGAAGTATACACATTTTCGATTTAGGAAGTCAGTATTGTGTTTTTTTCTACTAGTGCCATGGAGCAGTGATTCAATGAGTTTGTCCATTCTCCTCATCTGTTCTATAAATTCATTTAACTTTTCAGTAATAATTTCAAAACCTGTTCAGGCATTCAAACTTAATAAGTGATGTCGCCGTTTTCTGTGAAATAACACAGAGCTGTTAAAGTTAAAATCCTACAGGGTCTCCTTGATCCTCATATGCAGTTTTATATACATAGACTAGCTTGGTAAGTATACTTTCCAAACAAGGTGGGTGTTTGCTCACACGGTAGCTCCACGCAGCCGCTCTGGCTGGTTTCCTACTCACTGCTAAACTCAACAGCCATATCACAATATTATCCATTTCCAATCACCTTCAACTTCATCCCACAGAAATCTTACACTAACTCCATCATCTGCCGCATTTCCATGCTGCACATCCCTAAGCAGCATTTGGCGTCACACCTGACCATGGGACAGCTCCATCTGTGACCGGTTTGTCCCGGTTCATTCAAGGGATTATCAGCTATCAGCCGCTGACTTTTCCGCTGGGGCCGGCTCTCAACTCATCTGCTCCTAAGCAGCGCTCCACTGCCCGTCATAATTGAGGTCGATACCGTTCCCCTATGGCTGCCATCTTACATTGCTTCTGCTACCACTGACCTCCTCCTCCCACCTCACATCCCTCCGCCTTCCTCTGTGTGCCTTATCGCTCCCCAAAAACCTTCTCCTCGGGCCAGGCTAGGAGAGAGCACCAGACAGACGTGGGTTTAGGGGCCAGTTTGTGGTTTCCTTTTTGACCTACAGCCTTATAAGGGGTTTAATGATCACTGAAGGCTTTGAAGGTCAATACCAATATCATTATTGCTTGACTAAAGTCAATCATAGCTAATATTTGAGCTTTGAAACGGTATTTAGACCACCAGAGGACACCAAAGCTCTCTAATGAAACCACAGAGTAACTAGGAGTTAGCAACTGCTAAAATTGATGTAAACATGTGGAGAAAAAATTCCATTTCAGGTTACTTTTCATGGAACTGTGGCCAGGCATGGCCCATTGGTCTAATTCTTTTACACACCCATTTAATGTGTTTGGCAATGTTATCAAATTAGCAACTTTTCAGTTGAGGCACTGTAAAAATGTTTGACCCCCTCTCCTTTACCAGAAATCAAAGTAATCTTCCTCTGTCAGAGAGAGGAAGGCAGTGAGTTGAACGTTCAAAGGCTCAGACTGCAGGTTGACAGTGTTTTTCCTCCTTTGATCGGCGGCGATGTCAGACAGGAGCCTCGCTCTTTGAGGTGCCAGTGAAGGTGAGAACAGCTGACGAGCTGGAACAACGTCCTTGCTCTCGCCTATTAGCGAAAACCTATCCGCTAACGATAAATCCTCCACACAGGCGACACGAGATGGAAACTGCTTTGGTTTTTGGCTACCTCCGCGAAGTCAACAAACAGAACAGAAGATCTGAACGAAAAAGGCTTTTCGGTGGGAACAACAGATAAGGGCAGTGAAGTAAAAGCATTCACTTTCATTTCCTTCAAAGGGGGGCTGATAAAGCATGAGCCCATAACCATAGCGTTTTAGTTTTATGCCCTAACAGCATATTATGTCCATGCGTCATTGCGACCTTCAGATTCAAAACTGTGTGCTTTCAGGAGTAAAAAGGTAACTAGGTCATCTGTGCAGAACAGACCTCTATTCAAATGTTAAATTACCTTGCAAAAGGAATGAGCCATTTCTGCACGTATTGCGGAAATGATGGCAGCAATAATACCTGGCGGTTAAAATGAACCATCCGAACAAGACTCTGTGACCCAGAATTTGCAGGCAAGATGACACACCAACAAAGACAAAACCAGAACCATCACAGCCCTGCATAATTGCAACAGTGACTCTCCTCTTTTATACATATTTTTACGTAACATATCTACAAGCAAAGAACAACAAATTGTCAGGTAAATCTTACGAGTTGAACCAATACACATTCAGACAGACTGACTCACAAGACACAAGCGCACTTTTGGCACTGATGCTCATTATTGACCCAATTCCTCAACAAGTAATTCAATGTCATCTTCCTGGCAGGGGAATACAGCTTAGTCTGCTCATAACAATACCCAGACTAAGTAATGATGTTCGCCCTGCAAACTAACAAAGCCATTCAGACTTCTTAGATGAGACAGCATCATTATGTACAAATCAGCCATGAAATGTGATCTAACAGCACTTGATCCATATGGATATATGACAGCGATATGAGCGAATAGAGTTCAGGGTCAGTGATTAAGTTCGCAGGAAGAGGAACACGGGATATTAGCAGAAGTTTTTAGTATTTTCACCGTATTTTAAAGGGATAATCTGTATTTTTGTTTCTGAGGCCGTCATTGGTGTTACATGTTGTGGTATATCAGTCTTTGGAGGTGCCAATTAATGTGGGGGAAATACTGACGTCTCTTGTTTTGCATATTCTGTTGATAAAAGGCTGAGTATTTGTACTCTCGTTGCCAGTTCAGCTATTGTTTTTCATGTTCCGGGTCTGTTTTGTGCTGTGCAGGTAGGTAGAAGAATGAAAATGACGGCTATTGCTGCTTCTTCTACTGATTCACACTAAGGCCTGTTGTGGAGTGGAAAAGCACATTAACGCCATTTACTCATCTCTCAAATTCCGAAATAGGGTTTACACAACCCCCCGAGTGTTTACACACACTATACACACCTATTAGTGAGCAAGATCAAGACTCTCACTCACACTCACTAACATCACTAATTTTGCGCCTTGCTGGTGCACTGAACCCAGAACACGAATAGACCATCAGCCCACCAACCACTAAACCAACACCCTGCATTTGGGCTGGCATTTATATGCACAGACTGGTCCAGTTTCATGGGCCTGGGTAAGAAAGAAGCTAAGCTAAGCTAAGCTAAGCTAGGTTAACCATCTCCTGGATGTAACCAACAGATATAAGTGCGGTATTAATTTTCTTATCTAACTCTTGACAAGAATGCAAAAAATGTTACTTTAAGCAAACTACTTCCACATCAGTCACTTTTGTTCTTGTTCTGTTATACTGGAAACACTGATGCATAAAAAAATATCATACAGATGGTCTTTTATTTGAGATTAGTTTTTGTTTTGGGTCCATGAACCATCCATCCCTTGAGGGCTCAAGAGAGGTCACTGCTGTTATCACTGGAAATCAGGATTTGTCTTCCTGATAAAGTCCCATTTGATAGTGTCGTCATGACCGGCAAATTTGAAATTTGCCATGGGCGGGATCACCGTTGTGCTGCATTAGCTGGCCACAGAGAGTGGCAAAAGGTTCATTCATCTATATGGTAATGTTGGGGATTATTACTTTATTATGCAACAGATAGCAATAATCACATTTAAGCCTTCTGTGGAATCTCCACGGCTAAGTCAAAGAGGATTTTATCTGCATTCACATAAGAGATCATCAGAGTGCTAACTTGCTCTTAGGAAGTCCGGCTTGGCTTTGGTAAGGTCAGGGATCACATAGCAGAGCACAGCTTGTGGCATCTCACTATGTGCCAGAGGTAGAAGCAGTATCAGAAGTGAGGAAGGGTGGGTGTTTTGGGTGGGAGGCAGGAGGCCGATCCACCACCAGAATGCTTCACCGCGTCGCCGCGCCATCAGTGCGCCAGTCAGTGGGCGCGGGGGAAGACAAATTACCAGAGGAATGACTGGAGAGTAAGGCGAGCTTCCCACTCCCAGCCTCCTCCAGATGGACATAATTAAACCATTAGCCGGCGAGTGGGGGCTGATGACTCCATCAGGACCCATTTTGGGCTTAAATAAACGGTGGAAAATAAAGCTGCGTTCAAAATTGCAGCCCGCTTGTTCACGCGCTGTTTACCAGCAGTGTGCTCGAAACCAAAGGGAAAAAAGAAGGAGTGGGCTGTTTTTCCATATTCATCTGTTGTTGTTTTGCTTTTCATGCCTACTTTTCTTTTTTATTCGATGACAGAGGGACTTTTTATCTCTGAGGAACTTAAGCAGCACTTAAGCAGGCTGTTAAAGCGTCTTGCAGGTGATCCTGCTGTAGGATCCTAAACGAGGGTAATGATATAAGATGAAACATTCAGGGATGAGATCTGAACAGGCTTTCTCCCTCCCTCTTGGGTCTAGTTTATCTGTCTTCACCTCAGCTGTCCCATATATCTACGCACAGACAGGCTGGTGGTGTGAATCAGGACTGCCATCATTCACTCTGTCCAAGTCTCTTAGAGTCTCTGTGACTACCTCCACAAGTGCTGCGGCAAGCAATCATGGCCACAATGGCCCCACATTTACTCCCTCTATCTGCTACTTTTCGCAGCTGTTTGAGTGATAAGACATCGATCTGTAGCGGGTGTTTTTTTCCAACTGAAGAACATGATTTGGCAAAGACAGCAAAGGTGAGTTTTTCCTTCAATGGCTGCAAGGAGAGTCAGTTTTGTCGAAGTGCTGACCTGAGTTGTTGCACTCTCCTTTGCTATCCTTACTACCCAACTTCAGGGGCATTACTCTTAGACGTCACCTTGACAGATAACTCTGTGCAAAATAAACATGAAATAGCCAACATGAAAAGAACCTGACCCCTCAGTGACTTGGGCCACAGGAATTTATCACCCGATTTATCACCCTGGAAGGATGAAATAATGGCTGATCGTAAATTCTTCCGGATCACAGCTAATGCGATGTAACTCGAAAGGGCTATTTATTGTGAGGTGGCAAGCAAAACTATCAAGCTGATCTTAAAGATGTCAGCATCGCCTTACGCACAGTAGCAGCTGAATCATGGGATATGTTGTTTTCCTCTCTTCCAGTCTAAATGACAGGGCACACTCGCCAGGTCACCCTGCAATTGAAGCAGGCATCAGTTCTCCTGTGCTTATGTTTACCTGCCCCCAACTGCCAACACAAGACCCTTTTTTCTTCTCTCTCTTCTACACTCCCAGGTAATATAGAGGCAGCTGCTCCAGGGTCTGTCTGTCTTTTTACTTTCATTTTTTTCTGTCTCACCCCAATCCTTCTCCTCTCTCTGTGTACATCACAACGTCTCTAGTGTTTCTCTCCCTTTCTTCTCCTTGACAATGAAATACTGAAAGTGACACCAATCTCGGGGGTCCCTTGACGCCAAAACACAGCTGTGTGGCTGTCCCACTTTCCTGCCATCGAACACCCCGCCTGCCAACACTTCCACTTAGTTCTACCAACAGCGCCGCTTTTCCTTTTCCTCCTCGTTGCTTCCTTTCACTCATCTCCTCCTCCCTCTCTCTTTATTCTCTCCTCTTCCGTCACTCACTTTACCGGAGGATGGCAGCGTCAAAGATAAGGGCCAAACAAAGTCAACATTCCTGTGAACATCTGTTCTGTATCGCCGCTCGCTTGCTCGCTCTGGTGCTCCATTTTACGTTTGATTTCTCTGTCAGCGTCAGGGGAACACCACTTCGAGCTGCTAGCGTATGGCATGCTACGAGGCTTCCAAAACGCCCTTGTTGAATTAAAAATGTAGCATATGCTGCAGACAGCGCTTTGTGATGTTACAAAGAGCAGACATACCCTCTCTTTAGGAAGTGGAGCACACACCTGACATGAACAGCAAGGTGTTTACTGATATTAGAACTTACTCAGATAGTGACAGACAGGCAAGGCAGTGTCAAGTCATTACACGGGGGGCATGACGGTATTCTGCTTTAAATTATAATGAAGGCAGTGATTCCATATTGATGCCTGGGGGGCTACAGGTTGACATCAACGATCTTTGGAGCAGGGATTAAGTGTAACATTTTACACGATGCCAGGATCAGACTACACAACATAACTTCCATGACTACCTGATCCAACATACCTGTATGAAAGTCTGGCATGACAATTTGTCCTTTCATCCAGTTTAGTTGATCATGAATGGAAGATCATGAAAGACGATGTATTCTGTGTCCTGGATGCCTGAAGTGGAAGACTGCTATATCAAACTTTTTTCCTCTTTTCTTGCCTACTTTCACAATGTCCACAGTAGGCTCTGTGATGCTTCAGACTGCAGAGTTGTTGAAATTCAGTTCAAATACAGGAAGTCTGACTCTTCCTGGCCGTTCTTCCTGATCATCTTTGCATATCATGCAGGTTCAACACCTATTCTTTCTTCACCAAGTCACAGAAGGTATGTAAGGCACTATGATCAACTAATTTGGCATGTAACCATGTTGAAACACATAAATGATATACTGTGAACACCTAACCTGTTCACTTTGGTTAAAACAAACTGGTGCATTGACTCATTTGGTTTGGTTTGTTTAGGCTGGTGTGAAAGCTGTCCATCAAACTTGTTTGTTGTGTGAAAGTAAAATGAACCAACCCCGGGATGTTATGGATGCTGATTTTAGTTTGAATTTAAAGGTAAAACTATTATTCAATTCATCTGCTAATCATAAACCGTCAAGGAGGCAATCTGTATAAAGCAGCAAGATCATTTGGTAACCATGGTGACAGGTATGCGAATCACTGCATGAGTGCAGGGATTTTCCCCAATCAATCAGAAACTGACACAGTAAAACAGCATGTTGTGCGTGTGTTTGACTCGGGGTATTTTTTGCAGTGCCTCAACAGAAAGTGAGAGAAGAACAAAAAGCTCTCTGCAAACAGGAGACAAGACAAATGAAGGTTTATGTATGAGCGGCATGTCCTGCTGTCAGTAGCCGGCAATAGATTTTCCCAAGCGGGAACCACGGAAACCTGATGATGCAGGAGGATATCAACAAAGTGTCACATGATCGAGTTACTTGTCAGTCCATATGATGTCGTGTTTACAGCTCTTGGTTTGTTTGTAAAAAAGCCAACGTAAACACAAACTGGACCAGGGCTAAAAGGCAGCAAACCCATCTGCAGGTGTGACTGCACCCTAAAGAAGGACTGACAAATGAGAGATGCTGGAAACTGGGCCTTATCTCGTTGTTTGTTCTTCTGACAGTAAAACAATGGACTCTGAATCATGGGATCCCAACCTGGGGTTGACCTGGGTTCACGCGATGAATCTGAGGGGTCAAAAGATGATGAACAGAATGGGAAAGATGGCAATGACGTTTTATTTCTTCATTTTTTAAATGTTAAACCCACACATCTTGGATCACCCAGAACGCCAGCAGGTGTTTTGTCTCATGTACAGTTGTGGCTGAGTGTTAATTTTGACACACTGTCACAACAGCAGCCACAGAGGATTTTCACAAGCGGTCCACAGGCATCGTCAAAGACCCAGACCACCCACTCTGAAGGCCAACCACCGGCCAAGAAGAGCACGTGAGGGGTAGATTGTGTCTGTCATGTTCAAGCTGAGACCCAGCAAAGAGAAGCTTTAGTCTTCTCCCTCCATTGCCCTCCCAACCCTCTAATAAACACTGACACTCACATCTCTTTGACATCCCCTCCTCCTCTCTCGCCTGACGCTCCGGCGAAACCAGCAATTGGCCTCAAATCAGCCAAACATAATCCCGCCATCCTCCTTATTTCCTGGTCGACTTGTACGGGAGAGACAACAGCGAAGAACAAAGGAGCTGGTAGAGGTTTCGTGTCTTGATTCGGCTCAGCCACTCTGCCTCCTCTTGTGTCAGAGAGGAGCAGTGTTTAGCACAGTCAGCTAGCACCATGCTGTCTCTATTGTTCTCTGTAATTGCACTCAATGGACCTTGAGAAGCACATAGATGCTTTTCCTCTCTTATGACTGCTGTCTTTATGGACACTGAAAAGGTGAGCACATCGAAAGCAAACCACATCCGAGCTGCCTTACAAAACAAAACAGAAAAACTATCCGCTGGCCTTTCAGACACCGGCGCGCTCAATCAATGCAACTTTGCCCGACTCTTTTCCTTCCCTTCAGTTCCTCCCCTCCAGCCCTCGTCTCCATCCATCAAACTGTCGCTCTCTAAACTGGTAGAGCTCGTCACCCTGGTGCTTAACCCCTCTTCTCTTCCTCTGCTCAATCATCCACCCCGCAACCCTCTTTCCCTCACATCTGCCCCGGATCGTTTGCATGTGTTTGCTGCGTTTACCCTCAGGCTGCTCAGACGCGATACCTGCTGCTGACCTCTGAGTTGGGGGACACCAGCCCTGGCAGCTGTCCCGGCTGCCAGACACTGGTGGAAACACACACAAACTGCCATGTGCTCATTTCCTCTCCTCTATCTCACAGTCTTCTACACATGAACACGGACACACACAGTTCCCTGGGAATCTCCCTCATTTTCCATCTATCATCCAGTCTCCCCTCCCCGCCAACCCCCCACGTACACACCATGTGCGACCCTGTTCCACTTTCCTCCTGCCTCCCGGCAGACCCTCTGGACTCTTTTTGTGCCTCTTTGCAGGAGCCCTCAACACGAAGGCAGCACACCCAGGTACCCAGAGAGGTGGTGCAGGGTACATGCTCACAGACATGGATGGCTAAACACTTGAAAGGCAGGTGGGATTATGAAGACAATGGCTTGGCTTTATGGGACATTTGTGGGCTTTCTGGCTGGTCTGCTAGAGAGTAGAGAAATCCAAGCTCCCCTCTGTGTTGGCAAGCGTCCTTGAACAAGACACACTGAATTGCTACCAGGTCTGGAGCTGTTGTGGTACAGCCAGCACTGACCTCTGACTTCCCTTCTGGAGAAGATGGAATGGAACACATTCGTTATGGAAGTGCAGTGTTATTAAAACTTATAGCAGGATGCAGTGTTGTTGACATGTTGCAAACCTGCACCTTATCAAGTTTGTTAACCGCCCTTGGCTCGTGCTTAAAAGGAGCTTTACTAAGAATCTTAAGTAAATGATATCACCATTATTATGATGCATTGTAATAACTACTGCAAGTAAGCAAGAACTACGAGATATTGCTAAGATCTGGACGGTAAAATGGTAAAAATGCTGTGTAGTATGAAACAAAAAGAAGGTGCTGTCCTGAGTGACAGGGTTTATGGGAAATCTGGCCCAAAACTACAGCGAAATATGGCCAAAAATTACAATGCTAATTAAGGGCGCAACAATCCAACCTTTACCGCCTTCATATTGATTCTGACAGTCAAACTCAGAGCATTAAAGTGCACATTGACATATTTCACGTCATGAAAGTAAAAACTCTGACCTGCTGGTAGCACCAGAGGAAACGTCAGGGCATCATCAGATTTATTAGGATACATCCTCTGTGGACTGTTAATGATCATAGAAAATGTGATAACAATCCATCCAATAGTTGTTGAGATATTTCAGTCTGGACTACAGCGATGGGCCGACTGACCCTGGAGCCAAAACCAACATCTTTTTTGGATGTTAAATATCTCTTTAATCAGTATTATCTGTGTGTGGCTCCATCTTTTTCCTCACAGACTTAAACTGTATTTAGGCTAATGTGGATCTGTCACATCTTGCAGATATGATCCACTCATTAATGTCAGTATCAGGGCTGATACTGAGCCAAAGGATCAGAGCATTCTGCTAATACACTAGTTGTGTTGTGTTATGTGCTTATGTTGCCAGGCCATTGTTTTTGAGTTAATGACTTAATACATGATAATTGAAGGTATTTTATCTGAACTTTAACGTTGATTGTTGTTTACTGATAGTAAATATGTCATGTTAAAGGGATTTAAAACCAAATTTTTTAGATTAAAGTTTGACTGACAGTCGCTAACATCAGAACAATACCCCTCGTTAACCTTCTACGAGCATTAGATTATATTATAAGTGTTTTCCTTCCCCACATAACAGTGAATACAGCTCAGCATGCCTGAACAGGGAATGTAGGGGAGATAATATAAGATCATCACTATGTGAAAACTATCATGATCACTGAGATGATGGCATATTAGTGCATAACGACTTGCAGGGGGGAGAAGGGGTGTGTGTGCCAGTGTGTGCATGTGTGTGTGTGTGTGAGTGCGTGGGGCAGGGAGGGTGAGGTGGAGGAGGGGCTCAGAGCAAAACAATGCCGGCTCCCATTTTCTCAAGTTCAATTAAATGGCTTGTGACAGCGCGCATGCGAGGGCATATCTGCTGCGCGCCACTTGACTCCCGTCATTAGGGTGTGATGGTGCCAGGCTACACCAGTTTTATAAGCTTATTTTTAGCAATAATAACCAGCTGGTGAACATAGATGGCTGTGAAAATGCTGGGGGGCCTTACGATCGTGTCAAGTAGAGTCTGACGCTCCAGGGAACGGTGAGTGACAATGAAGTCTTTGCTGTGCTGTTCATTGTGTGATTAAGACATACAATGAAAGGTCCTTAATTCAAATGATATACCATTGATAATATATAATGAGAGAGTGGGGCGTCATTTAGAGATGTGTGTACGCAGGCACCTGTGTGTGTGTGCGTAAGTGTGATTGTGACACAGGTCTGCCTTTTAACAGAAACACCTCATCTTCCACAAAGCAATCTGTTGATTAGCTTAACAAAGAGGTAAGAAAAGTAAAACATGTCAAAGTAACTGCCTACTACGTCTCCTGCCAATTGTCAGTCTAATTAAAAAACGCTAATTATAATGTGCGTTCATCTCAAACAGCCATTCAGGTATAACGCCCTGGCTGTCAGGTGTAAACAAGGCTCACAGTTGCACAGGAAGGAAAATCAATCGACATCTGTTAATTTATCCCAGGCAGGAGACCAAATTGAAAAATGGATTGCTCGTCGTGCGCTCGGCGCAAATCTGCATTGTGATCAAGGAGCGATACGTCTCAGCACCTGCTTAGAGCACGATAATGGGCATCGCTGCAGTTTGGCCAAGTGTGCAGCCAATAAGGATCAGATTACCATCTTGGCAAGAAAGCTGGTCGACGACAAGCAGGTGTGTGAAGGACTTGAAGCCTGGAAGCTTGAGCTGTTTTGATGGAGGGCGGAGAGGGAGCATGACAGCAGAAAAGTCTGATTATTTCAGTTTATTTCCAGGGACTGCTCCCGCACACAGTAACTTAAAATCCAACTGCAGTGATTTCTCATTTAGTACACGAATCCTGACAAGTGCATGACACCATATGAATGTGATCCGATCTGACATAAACTCTGTGTTGTATCATTCTTGTTGCTTAAACTGAAACCAAGCGTGAGTACTATTTTTGTCTACCTCCAGCAAATACTAGTTACTTATTCTTCTCAGAGCGAGCTTTTGGACACTGATTATTTAAACAACTATTTCAGGGACCTGTTCCAAGATGTAATATTTCATTTAGATTAGTTTCCAGATTAAAACACGGAACCTCTGCAACACTGGAACATGGACTTATATGCTTATGCTGTTAAAACTTGCTGAGCGTGAATGTGAATGCTACACAGAACACTATGAATCATGATGAAACTGATGCAAGTGTAATCCTCATAGTATATTCCCCAGCTAATATGCATGAACTTAACATAGTCTTGTTAATCATTTATTACCCTGAAAAGGATCAAGCATTTAAGTAAAGCATGTTTTTAAACTCCATTTCTGAATAACAAATATCAGATATTGATGTATAGTCCTTCACCGTGCATACATATGTACAAATCCCTTACAAGCAAGTTTCAATATGTTTATATAACTTTAAATATGTACATAAATTGGTCTGAAAATACAAAACATACATGATTACATATGACTGGAAGTCTGTTGTACTGTGTGTTGTTAATACACCCATTCTGAATGTTTCAGGGGAAGTTATGGATGCTAATAAAGGCACTAATAAGGACTTACATCGACTATTAATTTGTGTGTTAGAATCCATTTATTATTTTGTGTCCTATACAGTTTACCTGTCACCAAAAAAGTGTTACTAAGTTGCTTTGTAACTTTATTCACCTTCATGTATTTTATTTTTCGCCAAGTCTTGTCATGGCGCACAGCAGATTTCTTTTATTTGGGGGTTTATGGTCTCCAGGTGTTGCTTACCATGATAATGCCATAATTAACAATGTTTTGTAATTGTATTTATCCATCCCCATTCAACATGTTGAATGTTGAAATTGCTGGTCTGCACTCATTTAATACTCCCCCTTCTGCATTATTCATATGATAATCTGATTTTTTTTTTTTTTTTCAGTATATCTATTATTATAAGCTGCAGCTGCAACACTCAAATTTCCCCACAGGGATCAATAAAGTTTCATGTTATTTTATCTTATCTGAACAGGTGATGTTAGTGGATGAGTCAAGTGTCGCCTGTTAAGAAGGTAAATTCTCGCTAGGAGCAAACCGTTCTTCATTTTAGGAATCTAATGAGTGGAAATGAAAGACAATGAATCTATTCACCATTCAGGGATGGCTGGCTCTTTACTGTAGCCAGACTAATGATAATGCATTCTCTGGTTTTAACAAAGAGCCAATCCATATGCCCTCTGACTCACAGCCAGGAGGTCTGTGCGTGATGGTTCAAGCTAATCTGTTTTTGTGTTGATGTTTTGCCCATTTTGGTTGGAGTTCATATTTTCATTACAGCATTCAGCGTATCGTTGTAAAGCACTTTGTAACAACACTGTTGTCGTTCTCGGTATTACACATTACAGCTGTGCACTCTGTTTTCAGTGTTATGCAAGCAAATTTGCTACTGATAGTTAAAATATTATCGTGATCTCCTGTGGTTGAAATGACACGGCATAAAGGCTAAGCTAATAAGGCATAAAACAGCTATGGAGAACCATGATTGAACTGACTGCTTTATTGTTACTAATGGCACATTTGGCAGCTAGTTTATCCACTTGAAGCATTTGTTCAAGATTTAAAGAAATGCCATTATGGGCTTTCTTGCAGAGACTTGGATGAAAAGATCGTCCAGGAAATATACAGCTAAAGCAAGCAGATCATCTTAGTTTAGCATGACGGCTTAAAAAACGGGAAAAGTGTCCAAAAGGTGCCAAAAATCCACCTACCCCCACCTGTAAAGCTCACTAACACGTTAGAAAAATCTATTTCCTACAAGTTTGAAGAATTCCTTTAAGACACATCCACTAGATTGAGTATCATAAAGCAAAAAATAATGGTATATATTAAAAAAAAACTATTATATTATGATGACATGGAGTAAATTAAGTGGAGCATCACTGAAAGATGATCACGCTACAGGATGTGCGAACGTGGCATTATGGGACATAGAAAATAAGACATGGCAGTATGAAAAATAAAGCAAAACTATGAATGCATGCAGGAATTGCAGTCCCCACGTTAGTGATTGCGGCTATGAGTGGGAGCGTGTGTGTGTGTGTGTGTGTGTTTGTGCGTACGTGCATGTGCAGCAGAGGGCTTAAACAGACAGGCATACTTGCCTGAAGACAAATAGTCCTTTGACCTTTGTATGAACCAGCAGCCCCTGGTGGGTGATAACTCATGACCTGCTGGACTGGTAGGGCATCCATCTCTCACCCCGGTAAGGATGAATGTGATGATGAACGCACCCGCTTGCTGCTATTTAGATAGCCCTGAAGTCACAGCTATGACAAACTACCCACACAGACAGAGCCAGGGCTGAGCCTTGTTTATACTGTCTGCCCATTCAATACCAGCCCAGGACTGTGCAAACTCTAAGTGTGCCACAGGGAACTAGTACAAACTAAGAACAGATATCTGTCTCAGTGAGCACACTAACTTACAGAGTTTCATAATACATGGATACAGTATACAGAGTACATTCAATGTGTACATGAATGTAGAATGAGGCTACTTCACCATACTGAGGCTTACATTCACTGATGTTGATAAGTTTCAACTTTGAGGAAAACAAGCAGGCCATAAACGTATTGATTCCTGACATTATCCAAATGATCATCTGCTAACTGAATTGATAAAGAGGCAAGATCGATCATCAAGATGATCGATCATATCGTATGTTTGATGGTGTCAGATCTTTGGTAAAACGATGACGGTGCAAAGTGACACAAGCAACAACAGAAAAGGTCAAAACTGAGTCCATGGAAGACTCTCATTGGCCCAAACTCTATTTTTAGGTCAAATGAACCACAAAATGATGCAGAAAAGTATTGAATTTCCCTTGTCACTTCCAAAAGACAATCCCACATATTAATGTCACATCCTGGCTAGTTGTTTCAAGTTGCGTACATGTGATGTTTCTCTTCCACCTCACCTCTCTTCCTGCAACAAACAGCACCTTAAGAGCAACAAGGCTCCCTGTCCCTGTGTGCAATGGCTGCCTGTGTTGCTCCAAGACTTCTTTGTCTGCCATCCTGGTGTCTTAAGCCTCATCTGCGGCTGACAGTTAGAGGAAACTCTCCTGAAACAGGTGCCAAGAAGATAATAGCACATGCAGCCCAGAGGGGTCAATACACTGACCTGCGAGCGCTTCTCTATTGTGGTGTCTTTGTTTGAGAGAACAGACCAGACGGTGTGTGTGTGTGTGTGTGTGTGTGTGTGTGTGTGTATGTGTGTGTGTGTATACATGCATGTGCCTGCACCCTTTCATGCGCACATTTTTTCCCTCCATGCTCGATTTCTCTTCCACACAAGTCTGCACACGTACACGGCCGAGCACTTCTCCTTATCCAACTGATGGTCCTTTCAAATTAAAATGAACCTCCATCACCCTAATAGAGGGAGCGGAGAACAAAGCGTGAGCTCTCTGCAGTCAGCAGGAATAGCAGGAGGATTTTCATTGCTATCGTCAGGGTTATTATCATTAAGCCCAGTCGCCACCGTCCCCTTCCGCTGCAAACCGACGGGCCACACCGAGTTTACCGCAGCACAAGTTTGAGTTGAGCTCAGAGGCGAGCTGTTGTTCCAGCGAGAGCGAGGCCCGGTGTGCTGCCTACAGTGCAACAGATAAGTCATTTGATCTCAATCGCTAATGGACATTTAGGAAATTAGGTGCATTCTGGAGAGCACTAACCCTAATTTGAACTTAATATGTTTCACTTGGCGTTATAGACATACAGAACCTTATATGCTACTCAGCAGTTCAAAATCCAAACCCTGTGGGTATCCTCTGATACATCTCTTCAGATGTAAAGCAGGGGCTTTCTACACCAAACACTGAAATATAGGATGTTTTTACTGGAGGCGTACCGCTCATGAGGACTTAAACGATATAACTCGTGTCTAAATTTGAAATGGTGGTCATGCGGGTTCATCTGTGCAAGCATTTCAGGGACTCCTTTCTCTTTGTCCTTTACGCAAGGCAACATTCGTAGCCCCAAGTCCTACGCACCCTTCACCAACAGCTCTGGCCCCATGAAGCACCACTGTGGGATTGTAAGGGAGGGGGAGGTGAGTTTGGAATTCTCCATCATGCCAAAGCCCATCCAAGCAGACCCGTGCCAAAGCACCATGTGTGTACAAACAATTCAACTGAATCCGCTTCAATGTATACTCAGGCCTTATCTGGGCGAAGCCAAATACACCCTGAGCTATCAAAGGAAATGGATGAGCGATTGGAACTCTCAGTTTTTCGGCAATGCAAACACATCTATTACGCTCCACCACCTCAAGCTGTACAAATCAAAATCAGGGCAGCAAGGAGGAAAAATAAACACCATGCTGTGAGACTGTTAAGAAACTTGGAAAACAGGACTTCACATATCACGCGGATCGGCCCAGAGGTATATAAAACTCCAACTCGCCCATCACCGGCCGACTCTGCGGTGATACGCGCAACATCAGACGGAGTTAATGCAGGCAAAGATTTTTTTTAAATACCTTTTAAAGGATTTGCAAGATAAGCCTGTCGGTCTCTCCTAGAAGGAGCCCCTAAAGGATGCTAGAATCGATGGATGAGAGAGGATTTACTGTAGGGCGAAGAGGGGAAAAACTGTTATTTAATGCTCGTGTGTGAACAGAATAATGAAGCAGCCAGGAAGCTCACATGTGTGCGCTCATCATTATCAATGCACTAATCTGCCATTAAGCAGTTCCATCAGCTACATGGATCTAATGTGCACTGGATGAAACATTTATTTACCACTTACTACGAGTCAACTGCCATCAGATATATTTACATATTGAAGAAGTGGGAGGCTGCTCTCGACCCCTCGTACAGAGTGAGGTGAGAATATCATCAAATATCACATTCTGTATACGGGCAGAGCAACTTAGCTAATGACACAGGCCTCTTTACTGTACAGAGATAATGCATTGCTGCCCATAATGCTTCCCACTTATCATATAATGCTGTAATCCTTAGTAGATATATTGCATCTTCATAGGCTTATTACCAAATAGATAAAGGCATAAGAAACCATTTGCTCAACGCCTCGCACCCAGTTATTGGCCAATCATAGCTTAGTATCTGTAACAAGGCACGTCTCGCCTGCCAAGCTCTGGACTACCAAGGCCAGGGAGCACAGTGATGAACTGGGGGAAACATTGTTATGTAGGTAACTTGTAGGCACGACTGTAACAGCATATATGCTAGAATTAAAAGAAATATTTGCTAGAAACAATGAAGCTGACATTAGATGAAGATATCAAATGTTAGACAACAGAATGGTCATCAAAATTAGATTTCAATGAATGGAAACTGAAGGTGAAGACGGATGAGGACAATATTGTAGGTCAAACAAACTGCTTTCAAACCTCAAAAATGGAAATGTCTTGCAGGAAAACTTTGATGAGTATGAGATGATGATGAGTTTGTCGTCTTGCAGGCAGAGAGGAGTCATCACAGACCATGTGTATAACGAGTTTAATGGTTCTGTCTCGTCTCTGATTGATGCAATTTGAGATGTTGCAATCTGCGCTTCTTACAATTGCCCTCAGTCTGCAGGTTTGCACATCTACAGTGAAATGTTAGTATTTCTCCTAGAGCTGGTCCTGGGTGCAAGCTAACGTTAGCAGCGCAGCCTTAATTTGATTAAGAGATGTCTTCTACATGGATCAACAACTGGTGAGAATGCTGACATCTCCACGTACCTTCAGCCTCTGTCTTTGAACACCGAATCATCTGTGCAGCTGTCGAGAACATGTTTTACAGTGCTCATGTTCAAAAAAAGGGAAACATTAGGAAGTCCACTGGAGACAGTTTTCTCAGCCAATGGTGGCGCCCTGCAGTGGATAAAATCCACCGGCAACGTTTGTGATTTTAGATCTGTTGAGGTATGGCAAGTTTGCTTTTGTCTATTTCTGTCTGAAGTCAAGGACTCGCTGTTTCAAACAGTATTAAGAATTTGGAGTAGCAAATCTTCCACTGTTAACATTGTAACCATGAGCCGTACAAGAACATAAGCCTTTACTGGCGTAGCATCAGTAAGTGGGCTTAGTGATCGGTCAATTGCGCTAAAGAGCTCGAAGCTAACTCATATTAATACCATGCCTTCCAAGAACAAACTTGCCACAGTGTCGACAGAAAGCTACCAACCTCTCAAGCTGCTCAGATTCAAATTAATGACCTCAAAAAGACCTATCAAGGATGGACAGAGGTGATTATGGTGATTGAGTGTCCACTTCAGCCCAAGTTCTGTGCAGCCTCAGCAAGGTAAAGACAAGTTTCGCTGGGAGAAGACACGCAGCAGTGTGTCCCCACGCGCAGGTTTGGTGAAATCAACTCATTTGCAGGTTGTTCAGGTGTAGGATTTTCTCCGACCTCTGGAGAGAGCCCTCAGGAGAGGCCCTCTTGTAAAATGCTCCATCTTATTAATGGAAATAAATGCTGTTAACGCCCCACCCCCTCCTCGCCGCCCACCGCCCCCTCCAGCAATAAGACGTGTCTATTCTTGGCTAAAGTCCCCTTCATTAACGTTATCTCAAATAGGCACCCAGTCTGATGGTGAGAGAAGGGACGGCGCTCGCTTAAGCTGCTTCATCCAATTTCATTATTCCATATGAGGCGGGGTATCAGTGTTAACTTTGCTGTGTCAGCACAGCGGACGAGGTAGTTGTGCTGTCATGTGGCTGAAGCGGGACATCAGTCACCGAGAGTCAACAGTGCAGAGTCTGCCTGCGGATCTGACGCTGTCAAAGGGCATTCGTTCACAGCGCTCGTTTGTGACTTTTATTTTGAAACTCGGTCAAATGACAGCCAAACACATTTCACGGCTGACTCTCTGCATTTTGGCCCGAGTTTATGAAACAGCAAAAAAAAAAAAGAAGCTTTTTTTGGTGCACAAGTTCTAACACCTTCTTCAGCTATTTTCTGCTCACGAAATATGTCCCTTTTCACAGTAGCAGCTAGCGTGCTGTGAATATGCACAAGCAAGCCCGAAGACAACAATAACAGAGCGTGCTGCTGAAATGAGAAAGTGGAAAGAGAGAAAAATGAAAGAGGAGAGAGCGAAAGAGAGAGGATGAAGAAAGTGTGAAACTGCGGACCGTCGAATGATCTGGCCTCTCTCCAGGCATGATGACTCAGGGATGATGGCACAGTTAGAGCTAATTAGGATCATAAACTGGAGAAATGTTTTGCCACCACGATGTGTGGGGCACTTCCACACTATTGGCAGAACTTCAGATTAGATGTGAGAGCTTGTCTGGACAACAGTACAAACAGTGAAATGAAAAAAAAAAAAAAAAGGGAAAGAATCAGCTGCCTTCCATCAACAGCTCAGATTTTGTGAAATATGAAGTTAAAGCCCACACTGAACAATTCCCTTTTTGTTTGAAGCTGGCGTGAAAAAGGAGATTCTTCTTTCACTTTTGGACCAAATCAAGGATGTAATTTCAACTGAGGATGGGAGGACGTGTCCCTCTCACTGTTACACTTTCAGTTTGATCTTCATACTCCAATAAAAAAAAAAAAAAAGAAACTAGTCCAGCTGTCAAAATCCAAATGCATTATGAGCACTTAGCTTTACCAGCAGCTTCGAGGACTGTTTGGCTGACTTTTTCTGCCCCGCGTTCCAACTCCCAGGCTGCATGCGCGGTGCCCTGCCTCCTCAGTGGATTGGTTGTTGGGACTTTTGCAGCCTGAGATGAAGACTGCAGACGCTGCTCAGGGCTGAGAAAAGCTTTGCATGTGTTTCCCATAAAGGAATCAATCCACAATACATATTTTACAGTTGATTTTTCTCTAAAAAAAGAATTGAACATGAAAGGAAAGGTGGCGGTAAAGATTCAAATACATTATCTATCATCAGGGATGAGGAAACCGAACATGGTTTTCCATAGGGTCAGTGGACTCCTCACTTCATTATGTCAGGGGAAAATGGGTTTTGGCTGAGTCGCTGTCTATGCAGACATACAAGCAACAAGAAGGCAAAATCAAAATAATAGTTCGTAACTGTCAATGATGAAAAAGGTTACACTCGGATAGAAAGATCACATAACAGTTTACCTTCCTGCTAAAGCTGCCGCGATGCGTTCACTGAACGCTTGACATGAGATGTAATACAAAGTTCTACATTATGAGAGCTGAGGTTCAAACAGCAGCGAAAGGGCTGCGCTCTGACGTGACTTTGTTCCTCCACATCCAACGCCACCTCAAAATCTCTTGACAGTCGCTACTAGGCAGCTCCACTCCCTCTTTTTACGCCGTCGACTCTCTCATGTTGTGTTGTCTAGTGGACTGCAGACACACAAACACTGACAGGGAGCGATAATGCTGCTGACTTGCTGTGCTGCATCTCTGTTTATGAGGACTGACAGTTTGCTGCGAACGGCAGCACACCAGCTCGTACTGTACACACACAGGGAAAACACACACACACACACAGCAGACAAATCTACGCTAATACAGACCACACATGCACGCAAGCAAATTAACAGAGAGAGAGACGCATCATCTGATTCGCTCTGCAGCACAATTCCCATCACAGCAAGTCGTACATTAGCGCTGCTAAACTATGCTGCCGCATAACAGTTCTCAAACGTCTCCCAAAGAGTAGTTATTGTTTTTAAAGCTGTTGTGGACAGACTGATGGGGCGCAACACATGACTAACTAAGTTAAATGTCTATGTTTTGTTGTCATGGCAACAAGTGCAACAAGTTGCTTCTGATGTGAGTAATACGCTTATCTCTTCAACTGTGGGAGTCATCAAACAGCAGACTAATTAACTTAAGTGTCACCTTCTGAATTTTTTAAGTCTGCATCTGTGCTTTTGATACTTGTGATTCATTTTCTCCACAACCTGACTGAGGCACCTCTCAGCGTCGGATGCGTGCGTTATTGAGACGATTTGGCACGGAATTTGTTTTCTGCGCCTGAACTTTAAGTACAATTTCTCACTGCCGAGCTCCAAAAAGCCAAGAGGGACTATTACGAGATAATTACTAATTATGCTAATGTGCTAAAGTTGTGCTATTCCTTTTCCTTGGTCATTTTATCAGCTGTCCTCAAGAGACCACAGTCAGTAGTAATAACCTTTTTTTTCTCTCAGCTAAACACTCAGTCAGTTAGAGGACGCCGTGTCCTAAACCGCCGACTCCGCCGCCGCTACTCTTAATCAGGAAGTGGCTGTAAATTCACAAAGCCATGCATGCGCACACAGAGGAGCGCCGCGCCGTTTCCATCGGCACTGACCTTCATTAACCTCATAAATGCCAGCGGTGTTTTTGTCGCAGCTCTTAATGCGGTTATCAGCACAAACACAAACAAATGTGACAGAAGTGTTTCAGGGCTAAAACTAGAGCTTTGCATCTGTGAAATACATCTCTTTCTCCCTCCCTCGACTCACAGGCTGTGTGACATTGGGCTGTCCCAACATGGAAAACCAGCACCAGTGACTACAGTAACACACACACGCACACACACACACACACACACACACGCAGCCTCCTGTGGTGTGAATAAACCCACATTAGGATACCGGTGGCATTGACAATTTGCAAGATGTGCGTTTATTTAAGTCCTCTTCCTGTCTGCGTCTTGCTGCACTAGGATTTATTTACAAATGGATTCTGAATGTAAATCTAGGCCATTGCAGAATATATAATGTACTGTTGCAATGCATGTGTACAGGTACTGTTACACCGGTGTTGCACCAAGCCCACAAAAACATAACTGATCAGGTCAGATTAAAAGTAGTCTCGCCTGACACGGATCAGCCTCTTCCTCTCTGCAGCTCACACATTTTCATCTGAACTGCACGGCAGAACAACTGCACCCCACCACAGAGCCCACATACACTATTTGGACTGTTTATACCATTGCAGCTTGAGTGTAACCAGTCGAACTGTTTTTCAAAGAGAGCTGGGTGCAGTATTATCTGCCACTGAGCAGATCCCCGACTACTTTTTACTTCCTTTTATTATTCACAGATAGCTTTTTATTGATGCTATCAGTCAGCCTCTATCAGACGCCATGTGGAAATTGTGCTACATATAAAAGAGACCTATTTTCACAAATTGTGTTCATTTTTTTTTTCTTTGTAATTCTGTTGTTGCTCAAAAACCCTGCAACTGCAATTTTGCTCTCACTTTTAGGAAGATGAGAAAATGGTATTAAAGCCGCATAAAAAGGGACTTTAAAGTAACTTCATTACAATTACAAAGTCAGCTTAAAAGGTGTATCGCGAATGACAAATTCAGCAACATTTGGAAAATGTAAGAGGTTTAAAATTTGTACCAGCCGACAAAGAAACCTGCAAGAGACCAAATTATCACTTAAAAACCCTTTTTCTGGGGAGGTGGCGGGGAGGGGCCTTCCTGGTAGTCTAGCAGCCTATGATTGATACCATGCAACCATAATGTACCCAGTTCCATTCTGGATGAAAGCCTTCCTTGCATGCCAATCCCACCCTTTACCCACTAACATATGAATACTAAAATACACTATCCTACGATGAGGAGTTACAAATGAAACGGAAATCAAGACGTTTGCAAGGCAAAGACAAACTTTACATTTCATGCTCCTGTAAAGGCCGAAAAAAGAAAAACTGACACAATCATGACTGTATATCGTGAAACTGAAGCAAAGCTGCTGTTGCTCATTACAATATATGACATTTTGGAGATGCAAGGTTGTCATCCAGCAGCGAGAGTTTCGTGTCAGGCGCAGCAGCCGTTAATTCAAAATAACTGGATGCAGAAACATACCTGTCTGGTTGAGCCAGCACAAACTTTGGATTTGTCAAAAACATCGAAATCCTAATGGAGGTTCTGTGTTCCCCGGCCTCCGCTCTCCACCCTGACCTCTGCCCTCGCCTTGACACAGCCTGTATCGCTGTCATCAGCCTTAAGAGGGACGCCGGCGACACTGCGCAGTCAGTTTCCTCTCACTCTTCCCTCCTCTGCTGAGCTGCGCGTCAGACAGCCGGAGCAGCCCTCAGAGAGCGTCGAGCAGGCGATGACCATCATCCCCTGCCCTGCACCGCCGCCCCCCAGCTCCTCCTGCCTCTGCCTCAACTTTCATCACCATCCCGACAATCCACGCTCGACCCCTCCGCCTGCCGCCACCTCGCGAGGGACGACAGCGTAAACAGTAATTGCTACATAAATTATGCTACACTCTGTGTTTTTCACATTTCCCCCTCGGCGCTCTTGATGATACGCTGATATACTGTATGCTGAGAGTACAGGGTGATAAGTGTGGTTGTAAAAAATAATGTTGGCCTATAAATCTCTGCTGTGCTTATTTTTATTCCCAAAAAAAAAAACACAATGTGGATAAAAGACAAGGAATATGTTGCACGTATGCCACAGTTTAAGGCAGGAGAGAGGAAAAAAAAAAAAAAAGGGCATGTTATGCTGATGATTGTCAGGTTTGCTTTTACAGACAGCAGCTATATCCACAGCTCCAAAAGGCTTTTATTTGTGACACTGACATTCCACAGGGACATAACTTTAAATCACAAGACGGGGATTAATTAAGAGACGGACACACAGCATGTCCATGAATCCTTCCAGGAGCAGCGACAGCGGTCAAACACTGCGCCTGAGGGAGGGCAAGCAAATGCAGAGCGAGGTGTACGTCCGCACAGCGCCGAGCTGACAGGACCACCGTAACCTGAACAATACGGGGAGGCAGCGGCTGGCAAAGTGCGAGGGAAGAGCAGCAGAGAGCGAAAAACGCCGGCCACAAATTTAGGAAAGTGTGTGATTTCTGCGAATGCTCTGAGCAGAGACGAGCCTGGGTGACGAGAAACATGAGTAAAAATAAATCTCTCATCTTTAATCTTCATTCTGCACTTATTTGTTTTTGCACTCTGCAGCCGCCCAAAAAAACGAACAATTGCAAAAGATGAGTTTTGGTGGGAAAGAAATTAATAATAGTCGAGGGGGTGGGGGTGGGGGGGGGATCTGCTTGCAACCTTTTGAATACACACACACAGTTTTTAGTCAGTCCGTGCACAAATAATATGTAGCCTTTTCTGAGGATTAACACCCAAATGCCATGCAATAATCCCTCTGTGACTTTTTGCCTTAAGGTCTAGAAATTAATTGTGTGGAATCTCAAGATGATGATCAGCTGGCATTTGAGCTGAGGGATGATGATGGGAAAAAAAAAAAAAGCACTCAATCCGGCTTTTGCGTCATTCGTGGTCAAGTTTGAATCAGGGAAAAAAAATCTTTTGGTCATAAACAGCGAAACATTTACAAATTCTGGATTCCTGGGAGCTCCTCGAGTCTTTCCTCGGCCACACACCCCGAAAAAAGACAGAAAAAGAAAAGAGAGGGAAACATTCAAGCAGGAAAGTAGAGCTCTGACTGAATGTTTCAGCTGCTGGAGCACAGTGATCCCACCTCCTGCAGCTCTGGAGGAGTCAGCGGCCATCAGCACTTCCCAAAGACACAGTTCATTTACACCCGGTCCCTGAACTGGCCCCTAATGTCCCGTGTTATCAGAATGAATCAGCAGCGCTGATAAATTAGCCGTTCGGAAACACGCTGCGAAGGCCTGTCAGCTAATGTGCGCGCGTTTGTGTGCTACTCATATGCAATGCTTAATGTTGTGGAACCAATTCTGTCGTTTCCATTATGTAAATACATTTGCCTCAGCACTATATTTTATGTATTGTCTCTCTTGTCTCAATTACTTGGGCTATTAAAAATCAAGAGGTTATGGAAATGAGGTGCAGTTGTCTGTTTGTAGTTTGATGACAAGTGCAAAGTGTTTATGAAAGCTCGTTATGCATTCAATTGCAGTCGGATACGTCAACACGCTCCGAGCGTTCATCCATATTCCACAATGCAATGGGGTGGCACGTCAGTTTCTCCAAGCATAAACAACACTAACAGTAGTGTTATCATCTGTTATATGTATGAATAAATAAAAATAAATGTGTCACTGCTATTTTATTTAGATCTTCTCTGCTTTCTTATGGAGGAGGCACAAAATGTGAAAGCGGGGGGAAAAAAAACAAACATATTTCTGTGAGTGTTTGTGGCCTCTGCCAGAGCAAGTAAGTGTTTGATGCTCGAGTTTGGGTAACTTACTGCTAATTAGTGAAAATACCTCTGGAAATAATCAGGAAAACTAAATCAGGGAGAATCTTTGAAGAGGCAGTTAAGCTTTTGAGCATCGACGCTTTCACTGACATATGGAAATAACTCCTCTCTTAGGCTTTTGTTAAATGTCATTTTCCCATTTTGTCACTGTGAGGCACAATATGAAATAAGTTAAAATTACTCAGCAACCACTGATGAATTTTAACGGTGAACAACACTGTGGTAAATTGTGACCATTTTGAAACAGACAAAAAAAAAAAACAAAAAAAAAAAACACAGAATGCCAAAGTGAGAGGTGGTGAGATGGAAATGTGCGATCAGTCAAAGTGCTGTCGTTTTTTTTTTTGTTTTTTTTTTTTCCAGTAAAAGCATAAATGGCATTAATGTGCAGCTGTTGTTGGCAGAGAAAGTGTACATCTCCTTGCAGTTTGCAGGGCATAAAACCACGCTGGGGATTTGTTTACCATGAGCTCCGGCCAGCATCCATTTCAGTACCGCGCCACAGAAAATGTTGCATTGTTATTATGTTTCAGTCACACAAAATCTGCAATTTCCATGTTCATTCCAGATGTAATTAACTGTCCTACAGCATGTCTTAGAGGTTTCACACACCGACTTGACACTCATTTATTCATTAGGGACACACTATGCAGTAGTGTCACAGATTTTAATTAAGGAACACACACAAATAAAAACAGCGGCATGAAATTAAATATTATTCTAAAGGAATAAACAACTAATGGCATTTCCCCTCTCTGTTTCTCTCCCTGTTGAGGGCTCAGAACTGTTTCTCAAACTTTAGACTTTTCAGTGTTGAGTACAGTTGAATTATGCACAGCAGAGCACTGAAGTTCACGCCTCTAATGAGGCAAAAAATAGTTTTCTACAAAGAAGAAATTCTTAGGAATAAGTCTGGTGAATTGGAAGCTGTTGGTATGCTGCAGGAGGCTGAGAGCAGGGACATTTAAGTGTTTTGTTTACAAAAACAAAAAGAATACTGCAGTTTTATTACAGTGCCGCATGGCTTAGGCTGTAGCCCATTAGTTTAAATATGAAGTCACTAAAAGAAGCTGCGCCTGCTCTAGATGATGGAAGAAATCTGTTGTCTTCTGAGGAAGTTAAACGGGGTTCGGAGGCAGCGTCGAATCCTTTACGGATGCATAAAAAAAAAAAAAAAATCTAATGTAAAATACGAAAAACAAGCCGCTTTTCTTTATAAACCTTCGCTCAAACTTCTATTGACGCAAATCGGTCGTTTGATTTTTCTCACAGTCCTCGTCGACGTTAGAGGCGATGGAGGCGTTTTAAGGACAAAAGACGCAGCAGCAACTAAAGTTTCCCAGGCAAAGACAATGCGTCACTTCAGGCCGACGGCGCATCTCAAGAGAAATCATTTGCTCGTGTTGCTTGTTTCACAGTGTCAAGCCGCGAAGTGAAGCCGCCGCGGAGCGTAACCGCACGCGAGGCTGGAGCGGCGCGGGTCGACCGGGCTGCCGCGCGCTCCGATGCCCCGCAAAGGTGCGCACGACCTCTGCTCGCGCTACGAAGAGAACACACGCAAAAGGGAAAGAAGTGCTGTAAAGTTGTACCTTTTCTCTTCGATCGCCTCCGCCTTCTCCTCTTCAGCTTGCATTTGACCTGGCCGCTCTGAGCCCCCGACGCGCGGCTGTTGTTTCCAAGTACGGATGCCATCGGCGCAGCCTTTGGAGCGGAGCGCAGGAATAACTTGGACTCGGCGGCTCGACTCTCCTTTGTACTTGTCTCGCTTCAGCCTCCGTTGCTCTCTGATAACGCAGCGTCCTCGGGTTTGACGTAGTCTCGGACTATATTTTCAGCTCGCCCTCTTTTTTTATCCCTCCAAACCAGGGGGGAGCGCGTCTTGCTGTTCCTGTATCACCTCTGAAACTCCAGCTCGCCTCCAGCTCACGGAGAGCCTGTTTGCAGCGCAGCGTGGCAGCTCTCAGCGGCGCTGATACCGGCGCTGTCTCCTCCGCGCCTCTCCGCCAGTTTTCCGCGCCTCTGCAGAAATTTGGGCATCAGCCACTTTGAATTCAATCATGCAGGACGCCTATCTATTTGCTGCCGAGCTTTCTAATTAGGGTCCAATCGTGGCTGTCTGGGAGGTGTGACATCACCAGCGACACCCACCAACTCACACCCCTTATTCACCCGCTGCTTTTTTAAACGTTTCTTACGTTTGGACTCATTCCTCGCACTTTTTCCTTCACTTTTTTTTCCCCCCACACTGCAGGGGGAGTCTGTTCTCGACCGCTCTCCACGCAGGGTGGGGTCAAGGGTCAGCCCGGTAGATACTCTTGCTCAAGAGCACTTCAGGAGGTCGAATGCTTTGCGATGCAAATGTGGTTATCCCTGCTGCAAACTCACCACCAACTTGAGGCTAAAAGAACAGGGTCGCACGTTGTTTTGGACACTAAAACATAAATTCTCCACTCTGCGCAGAGTCCTCTGTTACATCCATCCTCCTCTTTCTCCTTGTTTGCCTGCTGAGATTTGGGATTTCTAATTTTCTTGCAGGATTATGGATTCGAAATAATGCAGCAAAATAAAGTCCTCAAAGGGAGATTACTCTAAGATGCATAATGTTCAATAAGCACACGCTCAATAACTTCGCTAAAAGAAATCCATCTTTCATGTGCTGTTTGAGACACATTCTGCTCCCCGGCTTTCTAATCTCACCAGCGTCCTAATGACAAAATAATATGTCCTCTTTTATTTTGAAAATCCTGTTTGGAGGTTGCAGGTGACCTTCAGCGCAGTAGGCACAATTCCTACTGACAGTGTGTTGCAGCCACAAAGTTTGAAGATTGTGACATTTTGGCATTTTTGTGTGAAAGTGCAGTGTCGAGGCTTTCAGAAAGCATTTGTGGCTTTCCTAGCTGGAGGTTATTGTTTTATTCCCCCAGCCTCGACTGCGGAAGGTCAGGTGTGGGTTGGGAGGAGGCGCCTATACGTTCAAGGCCAGTGCAGTAAAAAAAAAAAAAAAACAGGAAAAAAAAAGAAATGCAGGTTAGAGCCTCTGCAAAAACACCGGTTTGTTTAACTTTAAATGTGTGTTTTTGCATTACCAGCTACTGAACAAAGGCAATAATGACATCTAAAATAAATGACATAAATTGGTCGTCTATTGGTGTAAATGCTGTTATTCTCCCTAAAAACATCTATTGCACCCTCACCAGCTTTCAGCCATTTTAATGTTAAAGGGAAAAAAAAAAAAACAATGCATTTGCAGAAAAACCAGATGTCAGATTGAAAAGTCACTTTGAGGCTCTGTTGTCGGGCGGAAACATTTCCTCCCGGCCCGAGGGGCAGAGAGAGGGAGAGAGAGGGTGAGGGGCTGAGCGCCAGGCTGCAGCCTGCCCTCAGGAAGCCCACAAATATCCATGTAAATTGCAGTTTAAGAGAAATCAATACAAGTGACAAGTTGCCAATGCCACTATCTGGGGCAGTAATGAAGGTGTGCTGGCAGGGGGGCTGGAGCGTACATAGATAACAGCAAACAGGCTGGGTGGGCCGGTACAGGTCAGAGGTGTGGGCCTGCAACACATACACGAACACACACACACACACACAGACACACAGAGCAAGGTCAGTCGCTGTCGGATGGATGCAAAGTGTCAGTGGAGCTTAGAACTAACCGGAGATATCTCTACTATGACCACTCATATACCTCCATGTTACATCTGCCATGGCTCTTCACTTTCGGGCCGTGCATCGTATATGACCAGTGGAGGAGATGTGAGTTAGACGTGTAAAAAAAACAATTTGGGGGTTCGTGTAAAGAGTGGTTCCTAAAAAAAAAGACATGTGCTTCATTAAAACAGGGAAAATGTTGATTGGATTTTCAAAGGTCTTCAAATAGCTTGTTTTGTCAGACCAAAACTCATGTTTCATTTACAATGATTAAAAAACAGAGAAAAGCAGAAAATCCTCTCATGTGGAAGGAGTTTGCTGTTGTTTGACATTTCTTCAGTTGAAAAGTGCCTCAAAAGATTACCAGCGATCACAGATTAGTTCACTGTCAGTCGACTGATATCGATCCAGAGGACAGCCGATTCCAATAATATGAATCAAATAAAAAAACACTTTTTGTAAATATAACTCAGTAGCATCTTTTTTTTTTTTCGGACGCTCCTCCCTCACAACTGTTCAAAACCCGAAGTCTCAGTCGCAATCCCAGATGACCCTGATGACATCACCGGGGTCGTCTGGGATCAGGGTCGTTTTGTCAAACTGCTCCAGAGCCACAGAAGACATTAAGCTGTTTTCACAAGCTGAGCACCTGCTCGTGTGTAAAACCAGCAGTGTCCCTTTAAGACTGATTCCTTTCTTGCATAGTCCTCTGCACATCTGTCTAAATATAGGAGAGGTAGTCACAGCATGTCTATTCCAAAGAGCATGTGATCAAAGACTTGTACTGTAACAGGTATTGGTGCACATTGGTTTGTCCCAGTTTTATATGATTTGAGCTGTTTTTTTTTTACTTTCATTTTCATCTTTACTGTACTGCATTTGCTCACAACTGGGCGACGTGTCACTGTCTACTTACTTTGTCTTTGTTTGTTTGCTGTTCTTGTGTCCATAAACACACCTACAAAGATGCACTTCCCTAGCTTTCATTTCGGAAAACATCCCGAGAGCATCGCTCCTGTCGCCGCTGAGTGTATGTGTTAATCCAGGAGCTGGCCGTGGACTAATACTGTCTGTGTCTTAGAGAATGCTGACGTCATGTGACTTGAAAATGATCTGTGAAATAAACACACCATGAGCTGCGGCACATGTTCTCTGTGTCTGTGTTTACAGACTGGAATCATTTAGCCAAACACTTGGCGTTAGTTTGATGTCATATCTATGGATTAAAGAGTTCGATTTAAATTGAGATTACGGCAAACACGTGGCAACGGCTCCTCTTTTTTCCATCATCAAATCAGACACCTGCAATCTAAGATAAGGAGGCCAATCAGCACGCTGTTCAGACACGTTCATTTTCTGCACACTTTTGATTTTCTTTTTTTGTGTGTGTGTGTGTGTGTGTGTCTTACATTTGATGGAATGTGGCTTTCTAGAAATTAAGAAATTGCTGGTCTGCATGCCTCTCACAGCGCTTTTCATTTGCCAACTTTGATCGTTTTTTTTGGGCTGTTTTCATTGTTAGAAAAATGAATGTAACGCTCTCACTGTCTCCATGGTAATACATCTGTTGCTCTTTAATCAAAATAATGTAATTAACAGTTATTTTTATTACTAATGGTTGAGAAAGAGCATGTGTCACCCTTCAGCTGGGATTTAGCCTTGGGACATCTTTTGAGGAGACTGAAATGAAAGCTGCCCTGCCCCTTGAGAACATGAGTCAGGCTGTATTAGACATATTTGTAGTTTTGTCAGTGACACCTATTGTATTTTATTAGCTCTACTCAAGCTATTGTTCTGTGCTTTGCAGTGCTTTACCTACAAGATGTCTCATTTTGCTTCAAAGACTCTCACTTTCAAACTGCTTTAATGTAAAAAAAAAAAAAACAAAAAGGTTCAATTACCCAAAATATTCTCCTGTAGACTCAGACAAATCAAAGTTCTCTGTACTTGACAGAAATGTTGCATGCACGCTGTGCAGGTAATGAGCATATGAGCAGATATAAATATGCTGTCAGGTGGGAATGTAATATGTTTCTCCCCCTTATGCTGCGAAATGTTACACACTCAAACTAAAAGTGGGATTTTTGGGACAATGGATTGTGCTGCGGGAGGATGTCTGTCACTGCTGCTAGCTTGTTAGCTCATAGTAGATAGTAACAGACAAGTGTCCACCCATCCAATGTCTGTCTGAGTCCAAGTCACATTATTGCAATTATTCATATCATTAGGAATTATTGTTAAATTTGGCTGGGAGCGCTCAAAAAATGTGATGTGATCTGCACACTGTAGGCCAGTAGTAACGGTGCAGGGTGTAGGATTCAGTGGCATCGAGCGCTAAGGTTGCAGATTGCAATCAACTGAATACCCATCAGCTCACCCTCCCCTACGGTGGCCGCTAAGAATGTGAAAAACGCCAAAGGTCCTCTCTGGAGCCAGTGTTTTTGGTCCGTTCTGGGTTACTGTAGGAACATGGCTCAACGTTACAGACTGAGTGGAAGAGGACCCGCTCTCTCTGTACATATAAAGAGGTCATTACGATGTAAGAAAAACACAACCATTGTAATTTTCAGGTGACTGCAATAATGAAAACACAATTAAGCATATTATATGACACACACACACACACACACACACACACACACACACACAGTAAGCACAGGGACATCCTTTGTCAGGTTTTGAATTGGTGACGGGGGCGTGTTCAAGCTAGAACAGGATGTGAAGTTGCTCTTTAACACTGATGACTAATCATGACTAACTAAGCAGCATTTTTAAAGAAAAAAAAAAAACATCCATCCTTAGGCATGATTTATCGAGCGTTTAACAACACATTGGCGCTTCAGAGTATGTGACATCATGTTTTTCCAGCTGAGCCCCACCTGCTGCTGCTCTAACTTTGGCAGAAACAAAGTGTGTTCATACATTAGCCCATTATTCATAGCAAGAAGCTGACTGAGAAAATGATTTCTGCTCAGGACATGCACTGCTTTCAATCTAATTTTAGGACGTAGATCATCTTTCATTGTTGTATCTTTTACTTGAGTTACTGACTACCACATGACTTGAGGGCGGACCCGCACATAACCAGATACAGTCTATATCATGATGCTTGTGAGGAAGAAGTAACCTGGTATATACATGGCACGTGGTCACAAAATAACTAAGAACCAGTGCTTTCACCCAATAACATAACAGCAAGAGTCAGCTCCCAGTAAAGTCCCCGACACAGTCTGTCCAAAAAGCATCAGGTGTTAAGTCCAGGAAGAGCAGAGTGTATTTCTGCTTGACTTCTATAAGTAGATCTGGCGTTCTAAAAAAACTGTGAAGGAGTTCCTCCTCTTTGGTGTTTCACCAGCAGGTCGAAACCACCTGACTCACCTATAAAAACATCCCTGATGTTCGCACGCAGCCTGCGTGGACTCGGCTGTAAGACGACACATCTGAACACGACATCTCCACACTCCACAGATAAGATCTACATCAACACAACGACGCCTTTGTGTGCAGATTGTACTGAGAAACAGATGCATCAAACAGGTGGCAGGCATTTTAATAAGCAACATGCTTGAAAAATTGGACTGCCAGGATAGTGCTGGAATGAGCAAAATCAAAACAAGTTTCAAGTGGTGTCAACACGAGGAGACGAAGTGACATTTGTGATAAGCCGTTTTTGCAAATGAATAAGAATTCTGGGTCCAGCTGTGAATACAGTCTTACTACACTGAGAAACAAGATGTTTAGCAGCAGGTGCTAAGCCAGCTTTTGACTGTCTTCCTCCTTGTATCGAAATCTTCTACTTTCAGTTTCCAGAGGCTGTTCTTGCACAGACGGCGCGGCAGAATGAAGGCGGAGGACAAACAAGGACATCTGTGACAGGAAACTGACTGCACAGCTTTTTAAAATACCTTACATGGCCTTCCCACTATTGGCAAAGAGCAAATCGAGGCAATATTGCCAAGTTGGAATTGCAGCAGAGAATGCATTTTTTTGCGAGTTAATGTCAGGAATGTGAGCAAGCTATGCCTTCATGTATCTTGCAAACATTACCAACACAAAGCAAACTAATTGCTAGTAGCAAATTCTTGCCCACATCTAATTTCAAGGTTGCATTCCCCAGCCATATCTAAACTTTGAAAGTCACATTGAACATTTCATTTTACAGCACGCAGCTACGGCCAGGGGGGCAGAATTCTTGCCGCCGCTGATGAAGTGTCGTCGACGTACCTTTTCTTCAGCGACAATCTCCTTTGGATGACTTTTTCTTTTCTTTTTCAACCTCACCCCACCCCTCTTAAGTGACACCCATTAATCACATTAGGTCTTTGGGAGAATTGTCTGCTGTGCGTCAAGTCTTGGCTGACCCCAACATTTGGAGAGTGAAGATAAAGACGTTGCACTGACAGCTCGGAAATAGCCCCTTTTTTCGCGGGTCAGCATTCGGGGGAATATGAATATTATTATACATAAAAAGATGGGAAAAACAATTGAGTTCTTACTTCAGAAGAGCTGAATGACATTGGGAATTCTCAGTGCTTCTGCTGCTGTGAACAGATTGCCTGGGTAGGTTTCAAATTAACGTATTGGTAGCAAAAGGCTTCATGCGGCGACATGATGTGCAAATGCAAATGTATGAGTGAATAAGATCATCATTAAAGTCTATCTCCCAAATATTATTGCTTTATTAATGAGTCTTCACGTTTGCCTATCTGGAAAGGAAGCATCTCCTGACATACAGGCTAATAAAATACTCAGAGAGTCCATGATTGTGCAGATCAGTGGTGATTGTGTTGAATACTGGACTCTTTAATTTCTGAAAGCATAGAATATTATGGCGCTCTTTGTGAGTCTACATTCCAATCAAAATGTCTCTCTGAATGGGAACTAACATCATTGCCCTTAATGTCACGTAACATTATCAGCTCTGTGGCTTAGTACAATGGAGCCATTGTGCTCCGCGGTGAGGGGAGCTTATCAGTGAAAGACAGGAAAGGAGAAAGGAAAGGAGAAAATGAATAGAATTAAAGTAAATTCGATCTCTGTTTAGCAAAAGAGAGATTTCTCTATATAGTTTGTCCTCACGACGCTGGATTCAGACACCTTGTACGACTGAAATCAAAAACCGCCGCGAAAGACGTCACTGCATATATCCAGACTGTTTGCTTTAACTTGTGTACTAAACTCTTAACTACCAAGTTCACCTAGTCTTGCCCCACTCGTGCTGTGATTGGCTCGTGGATGTGTTGCCTTGATGCGAGCGTGAAAGGTTCTTCTGAACCCTAATCATGACCAGAGTACTAGCAATCACAGCACAGGAGAACCAGCCAATCACAGCACGAGTACCAGCCAATCACAGCACACTTCCGGCACACTTAAGAAAATACTAACAGACTTTTTCGGCATATAACAAGAGATACGTGAGCAATTAAATACCGCCTGACAAAAAATGATCAAATGCAGTTGATATTTGAGTGAAATTTGGATCACATGAGTACATTAAATAACGCGTTTGATGTTCTGTTTTTGCCTTATTTGATTCAAGAGACCAGCAAGTTCAGATGGAACTCTACATATTTTCATGTTTGTCCCTCTTGTAGTTTGTGTTTTCAGGCGAATGGAGAGTTATATCTCCGCAGACAGATGGAGAAAACCATCGTGGAGCTCCTGAAGGTAAAGATGCCAGGTCTGATCAGGCTGAATCCTGCAGCCGAGGCGGTGCGTTCGGCTTTTGTTTTGCTCATTGGTGCCAGGCAGGTACAGTGCTGGAAACTCCACCTACCTGACCTCCCCTATAGCGGATTTCATTTTCCGGTTAAAAATGCCTCTCTAAAGCTCTGCTGTGGACAAATCACATCTTTCCTGGCACTATGTTTGTTGTACACCTCATGTAGACAATATGAGCTGTTCTGATTTTGACCTGACAACAGAGCGGGGGACAAGGACACAGAGGAAAAAAAATAAAAATAAAATAAATCAAATGTCAGCAGAGCTTAGTTCTGATCAAACATCCTGTTCCAACTGATAGCACCCCGGACGCTCCAGCCGCTCGGGAGCTGGCTGTAATTGAAAATGAGCAAAACAAAATCAAACAAACTCTGGTGCGCTCATGCATGTCTGATTAAAAAAAAAATGAATGGGTTTCATCACTAAACCTGCTTTTAAATAACCCATAATTGCACACTCACACATGCATGTTTGGATATCTGCCACATACTCACACACACTACCATCAATATGACCACATGGGAAAATTAGTAAACAGAAGCTTATCATTTTCCAAAAGATCCTAAAGGCCTTGAAGCTCAGCTGTATCCCATTTTGAAGACAGAGATTAATTGCCTCTTTTCCGCCCAGACAGTAATCCTTGAAACTGCCTCTGCTTGGTGCAACAGCATCTCAGCCTGCCTCCACGCGTCTCACACACACCAAGGATACCACCACATAAAGTCAAACAGGCAGGCGCACACACAAACACGCTTTACTACATCACTAATATCCGGCCCATTAGCACTTTAAAGCCAGCATACAGAATTACTTTAAGTCTCGCAGGCGTTTGAAGTATTACGGAGTCACGGAAAGTAACAATGATGCTCTGCTCATGTTGCTTGGTTCGGCAAGGAGTTGAGTTTGTTAATCTCACAATGCAGGGGGAATTGGTAGCTTGGGTATGGAGAGTCTTAGCACTTGTGGATTCCTGCTCCATCTCCAACTCTAATACCTCACAGAATAAAACAGAGAGCAGAAAGGCTGCGTTTGTTGGTTCCCTGTGATATTTGCAGGTCTTAAAAATCAAACCAGCAAGCCGTGGATTTAATTAATTTGCCTGTCTTTGTTCACAAGACCAAGCGTGTGCAGAATGGCAGCATATGGTGCGCTCTGTTTTGCAAATCCTCAAGAATCCAGACCAGCGTGGGATTTATGAATGTAACAGATGAGGTTTTGATGATTATGAGGTTGCTGATGGTCGTCAACACTGGAAAGGTTGTGCCTTCGACTCTGCGGCGCAGCATATGCTGCCCGTGGATAGCGAGAGGTCATCCAGATCTTCTGCCAACGCCAGCCATTTCATTACACCAACAGATGGCTGCAGGGATTTTATCATTAAAATATCCTTCTGCTAAATCTTTTTTCACATTATGAAAGTTAGCAAATTGACACAGTCTTGTCATGGGTGACATTAACCATGCTGCCACTTTGAATTTCTACTTTCATGGAAATAAGACTAAGTAGTCAAATGATATTATTGAGATGTTGACCAAATGAGCATCAAGCTTGTGGTTTGCACATAAAATATAATGTGTCTCAAGATTAATAAGGATTAGGGTTACAGGATGTTTTTTTCTGCATTTGCCAGAGATGAATGAAAGGCTGACTGGAAAGCACTCAAAGCTTTTACAAACTGAATCCTCGCTTGGCAATTAACTTTGTATGCGCCGAGGACACGGCAGATTTTGATTTGGACTGAAATTACGACACTCGGTATGCGTCTGCACTGAAATCAGCCGAGTGATTTTCCTACCACCATGGCGCCATGTCACCGCTGCATTGGCACTGATTACAAGGCCCCATTGACCGGCGGTGCATGCGTTTCTGTCCTCCAATGATGGTGCCGCATGAATAGGGTGTAATCAATCTTTGATCCAATCAGAGGTCGGTGTCCGGATGACTGACAGAGAGGTCTCTGTGGGGCTCTTATGAGACAAGAGTTAAAGAGCTCCCAGGGGACCAGAGGCCATGACAAAGAGATGCTCTGAACAGCGGTGACTCACTGAAATGAATTTAGTGAGCGGTGCTGAGCGTCCATCTCCTCTTTTATGTCTGTCACTGCTTTAGGTCAATGGGGCCATTTCAGTAAGCCGAAAAAAGGTGTTTTTACGACATGACGTTAAACTTAAAATTAGAATTTTAATGCATGAAATTAGCAGTTGTCACCTCAAAGTATCACATTAAAAGTTAATAACAAATACACAAGAATACAGAAACAAATGAGACCAAATGTGAGATTTACTAGCTTTTCTCATTACTTTTCTCACAAATCCTGTTACCTTCTGCTACAAAGATGCTGCTACTCCTGTTTGCACTTAAAGAACAGCTCTTGCCATCTTTTGTGCTACCCAGCAGCTTTCTAAATTTAACATACAGAAAGGGCACACGATGAAAAATACAGCAAAGAGACCAATGAGGCAGCACAAAGTCATTTATACGCATTAAAAATACTACAAATAGCATCTTTATATGTCCGAATGAAATAAGTTCAAATGTGTCTGCATTCATCTAAAGTTTGAAAAGTATTTGCTTGCAAAGCTGAATACGCTGCCATAGTGGACTACTGTAAATGTGTACTTGGACAACGTGGTGTTCAAATGACGGACACATTCAACCGCTTTGAAAGCACGAGCCTGAAAACCTTGAGGTCCCTCGTAACAGCATGGCTTTCATTCTTTGCAGGCAGCTCAGTAACTGGTATTGCTGGCATACAGCACAATGCCAGGAATTACATTGTAACCTCAGCCTTCTGGATCAAAGGGATTGAACACATTTCTATGATTCCTTCTTAATGGTGTAAACACTGAAATCAATGATGGCGCGTAACCTTGGAAGCAATGTGTCTCTAAGTGCTTCAGATGTGCACAGATGATACCAATGCTGACACCTTAGGAGAGTTACTTTCCCAAACTCTGCTGTTTGTCATCAATCTCTCAACCTCCACATTTTTCTCATTCAGCGCATTCACAATTGTACCTCGCCTTTTGCCTCAAATCAAGGTGTTTTCCTCCATCCTTATTTCTGATGCAGAATGAACTGTTTTCTGCTTTGAAAAGTCAACTCCTCCAAGTGAACAGTAGATGGTGGTAGTAAACATTCTACATGTAGCTGGGACAGGGACAGCACACTCAGACACAATGCCTCTCTCAAACTGCACATTTGATTGTTGTTTGTTATTTTGAAAAGTCTTAATTTTATCATTATAATGAGACTATGTGAAATGTGCAATGATTCATGAACCATATGCTACTTTTGCTGCAGTTTGAACATATCTGCATGATGTTTTGTTTCAATTGCTCCATATATTGTTACCTCTATTCACCTGTGTGTTAACATTTTTCAGGGATCAAAGACATGTCATTACTTTGCTGTTACTCAGAATAACAATCAGGCATGAAGGCAACACAGTGTTCGACAAAACGCGGGAAGGGAGAGACGGAGCTGCTAAATCCCCCAAGTTAAGCTCATCACCTCCTTTTCTCTGAAGCTCCGGTCTTTCATCAGGCAGGGTTTATCACTGCGTAAGAGACCAGCAGTGTTTGAAGTTTGGAGCTTTTCTCCTCACTAAACCACACATCGAGGTGAGCAGCCGAGACTAGATCCCCCCCCCCCAAAATGGACGAAGGCGCTCGTGAAGGCGCTCGCAGGAGGAAACGCGGTGAGCCTTCAGTCATTTGACATGCTAGACGTGCGTGAACATGGGTGGGGTTTGTTTTTCTGTCAGGAAAAAACAGACCGACAAAATGCACAGACAGACAGCGATGAAGAGAGTGTGTGCTGTTTCTCAAGTGCAGGGGGGAAAAGCGCTGTCGATGGAAATTAAAGCTGGCAGATCAATAACTGTGGGAACCAAAGCCCTGTCAGAGACAATACAGTACAAATACCAGACTGTCGATGTAATCCAGACTGATAATGGAACATGTTAAATTTACAACTAGTAATGAAATTGAATAACATCCATTCTGCTTGAAAAAAGATGCTGCTTTAACAACAACAACAACCCCACCTCCTATGAATTAAGTTCACCTGTAACCAAGTGTCTGACTCCAACACCAAAGACCAGGGTTCACATCCTGCCTCTGTACTTTTTTAGTATTTAGACAACAAAGCACAATCTTTCCTAATGTTAAGGCTGCTATATTCTTTTTTTTAATTCACAAACGATCAAATTACTATGAGTATGTACAAGTTGGTGACTTAGCACAGAAAGTTAGCACCTTACTCTGTAGTTCCTCTCAGCTCTACACAGGTTTATAGCGTCTTTCAACTCATTATTTGCTTTTCCAGTCTGTAACTTTACTGTTGTCGTTCACTCTGGCTGCTCTCATCATTGTTTCCAGACACAGCAGGAAGCTATGGTCGCTGAAAAATCTACAAAAACCCACTGTGCATAACCTGCTCACCACCAAACATCACAAAGACAAAGTTAGCAAGTAGCTGGTGAACATAGTGGAGCATTTAGAAGCTAAGGAGCCAGACATCTCCCTCAGGAGTTGGTAGAGACCAAAAACGGAGCTAAGAGACGCTGACTATTGACACAACGATGTTGTGTTTACAGGTTGTTTACACTGTTCTGTGTGTATATTAATGCACATTTACACAAGTATTTAAACTGCCAAAACACAGCCATAAACACGTGCATCATTGAGTTGCTACAAGTGTGTGGTGTAGGAAAAATGATAAAAATCCAAAAGTGAATTCCCCCTTTTTGGAGGGAAACTTTAAGTCATATGAGTAAGTGGCTGGATAACACATGCATCCAGAATCCCAGTTCACTCAGAGACAGACGACAAGTATGTAACACATTAAGAGAGAAATCTTTTGGTTGTTATGGCTGAGGTCATCACGGCTAGAACAAAAACAAATGGGTCAATTATATGACAAAAACCACCTCATATGAACCCATACTGACCAGGATGACTGATAGAAACCATAATAAAAGACCAGTTATTCTCCTTTGACGTGTTCTATACTAAATAAAGGAATTACAAAACCTTAGTCCTGCTCTATCAGATGACTTCCTGTCTGAAAATCTTCATGATGCTTTCTTATTCTCTTAAATAGTCCTGTGGCACCCTGACAGCCAAATGGTTAGGGCACACACATACAACATCCACAGACAGGACCTCTGGTGCATGTCATGTTCCTCTCCCTCCCCAATCTCTCTACATTGTCGGTTTTGCATATGAAAGAGGAAAAAAAAAAAAGACACTTCTAAGACTGAAATTTTCTGTTTAATGGCGTACAGTATGTACACAAAAGAAAGGCCCAAAAGCATCTCCATGCATGTCTTTGAATTGACAGAGCTGAGGGATGGTAAACTGGCAGGGGAATTCTCTCTTTTTGCCTTTTTAGTTGGAATTGATTTCTTCAAAGGCGACTGTTGTTTTTTAATTAAAACACTGAACTGGCTAATTGTGAAATTGATTCAGGTTGTGTTTTTCACTGTGTAAAGCAATATGCTGTTGCCCTTAGTGCTATCTATATTTATCAGCGAAAGCAAAGCAGCTTGCACTCTCTGCCTGTCTTGCTTTTTCTAATTCCTGCGACACACACATATCCACGAGCACACACAAACACACAGACAGTTTAGACCGTTTAATGCTGTAATCCAGCAACTGTTCAAAATGTTTTGGAAGTTTCTCAGTAAGCTATACGTATAACTGACAGTATGAGAGTCTTTAACTCACAGCAAACCCTGTAAGCTCATCCTCAAAGTAGCTTGAAAGTCTGTATCAACAACAGGATTAAACATTGGACCAATCCGAACTTCAGGAAGTGATTTGCACCCAGTTTACATGTTGCTTCTTGGGAGCCTGGACAATTGAGCTAGAATTGTGCGTGATGTAGACATATTCATGATGAACTTATTGTACTTTTCCCCTGCCAGTAAGATTTATGTTGCGCCCGAGATGAAATTTCCTTATAAAATCGTATGACAAACCTCCACATCCGTCTTTCTTGAGGGCTAAAGTTACCTTCAGAGACGCTATATTTCAGCAGGGCGTTATGCCACTGGATTAATCATTAGACCTTAAATTATTCATCCCTTATCCAATCTTGAAGAACTGTCCTCAGCTCAATGTAATTCCATAATTTTGCCAAGAAAAATGGCCCCTTATAACATTGCTTTGGGTGTCCACTCGCTCAACTCATCCCTGTATAGTAGCTCCTCCCGGGCATTTAGCAAGTTTATTTAATTATCCAAAATAAGGTAATACAAGGTTCACACATGCAAGCCACACTGTAAGCACTTAATTCACATACACGCAAACACCAACCCAGTTCACAAGATACAGTTTAATGTTTCCTTTTAGGTGCTCTTGAGGCAGAAATAATCCCATTGGTGGAATTAAAACCGAAAGGACTGATTCAAACAGCAGGCTGAGTAATTAGACTAAATTTCAGTGACAAAAGGGACGACCAAGTTATTTTGCTAGAAACTGAAAGTGAACCATGTTAATGTGCCAAGGTCAGGTAGGTTGATTAGACTAACTAGCTACTTTAGCCTAGCCTGTCACAGTTTTTACAGAAGGGACAAAAACAAATAAGAACTAGAATTATTACCATGTGCTTGTATGCCTCAGCCTGCCCGTCCAGCTGCAGCTGACATCCATGTCTGTCCACCCTTTTTGGATATAAAATGGCATCATTTTGTCTCATGAGACATTTGTGTACAATTTTGTCATAATTAGAGCATTAATTCTTGAGTGATGGCCAAAAATGTGTGGTCACGGTGACCTTTGACCACCAAAATCTGATCGGCTCATTCTCAAATCCAAGTGAACGTTTGTGCCAAATTTGAAGAAATTCCTTCACGGTGTTCCGAAGATGTCATGGTCACAAGAAAGGGACGTACGCATGAAAACATAATGCCTCTGCAGTGGTGATGCAGCTGTGGCCAGAGGCATAAAACTAGTCAATAACAAATTAAATGCATTATTAAAGTTTAATCAATGCTTTTATATTAACAATGGATCACATGACTACCTGGATGTGAAAGCAGTCGCTTGTAGTGACAAATCCACTGACAATTACAACCTGACTGCAGCTCCCCTCTGGACTACAGAGCTTTGCAGCCTCTTTTAGCTCAACTTCACTGTTTAGGTTCACTCTCACTGCTCTCATAGCCTTGTTCTGGCAGCAGCAGGCAGCAGCTTTCAGTGAAAAAGCTCTAAAAACTGACAATGTAGCTGTCCAGCACCAAGCATAGACACAGCCAGCAACAGAGCATTTAGCAGCTAAAGAGCCAGGTCTTTCCCACTGGACTTAGTGGAGACCAAGTACCGAGTTAAAAGGAGGGAGGATATTAAACTTATAGCATCGGGTGATCAGAAATACAACTCCAAATGAATGCTTATGTTGCTCCGGATCTGCTGGATGCGTAAACAGGACACTGCGATATCAACATAAAAGGTGTTGTATTCACAGCTTGTTTCAAAATGATTAAGTATGACACGTTTTAACGTTCATTTTAGGTAAAGAGTCAATAAACTTAGGCATTTCTACACATACACAAGTGAATTTCACACTCTGGAGACGTAAGGTGCTGCCAATTATTTCCATTTACTTTTCTCTCCTGTCATGCAAGAGTTAAGAAAGTGACCATAAGGGATTCATTTTAGCCGGCTTCAATTCACAGTGAAGCAAACTGAGTCCCACTCTTCTCGTCTGATGTTTTCACTGGTGCAAATCTCTCATCGTTGACCTGTTCCTTTGAGAAGGCGCAGCGAGACACCGCAGGGTTTTGGGTGTGGGGGACAGACATGACAGCGCTATGTAACCGCTCACGCTGTTAAATCTGTTGGGAAATTAATCCCTCGTTTGTTAGCAGCGCACATTCCAATTAATCAAGGCCCTCTCGGCGCACGGCTAAATGGCTGGAGTTTAGAATAATGTAAAAGAGTCAAGCCCGGCAAAGATTTTAAGACTTCAATCAACTGTCCCCTCAGCTGGTCTCCCATGGAGAGACGTGCGCACACACACGCAGATGATTTAGTCCTCCCAATGAGGCATCATAAATTACGCTTCTGAGCCAATAAACAGCTCTGCCTGGCCATCTCTGAACCTTCCAAAGGCACTGTTAGCCTTCCTGTCATGTTAGCGCTACGGAGTAATTAACAGGATGTTTCTGCAGGGGAAAAAAAAAAAAAAAAAGGAGCCACTAATACACATATCACTGGAGTGTTAGTGAGTGTATTTCCATGGTGACGCTCATATCTGGAGAGTGAGTCAACAAGGGTTACAACACTGTGCAGGTTTCACTTGCTTTTTTTTTTTTTTTTTGATTTTGCTGCGAGTGCTAAGACAACTGTATCATGCTGCGTAGAATCTAGCTCCGCCGGTGTTAGCTCGGTATTTAACTTCAGGCATCTGGGCAGATTTTCAGGCACTTTGATATACCCAAAATGCCAGCTGCGACGCATGTGAAGAATGATTGAATAAACATTGAGATGTCATCCCAAACAAAGCGCGAGCAAGCCACAAATCTCACTGCTGAGAGGAAATCATTCTCACCTAAATCCCACCGAGACTAAAAAGGATTCAAGGATTACAGCGAGCGCTCACTTAGCTTTAATCAAAGTGCAAAGCTGTGCAGGCTAGTGTCGTCCTTGTTAGACATTTAAGCAAGGAAGGAGCTGGGTGGAAGCAGTGCTGTAACACTGAGTTAATCAGAATGGGGAGCAATTACTTTTTTACTTCAGCAACGGAAACATCTCCCTCAGATATATTTTAGCTCACACTACTTGCTGTTTGTTTTCTTGCACATTTCTCAAAATATTCCCCTCTTTCCATCCGCTTCCCTTGTGCATCTTTTGTATTTGAAATGAGGGCAGGCGAGAATACTCTCATCTGATCATCTCCACCCTCAGTTTTCCAAGCTCATGTTTTGCGTGGATTTGTTTAAAGTCTTTCTGACATTGCCTTGTTATCCTGGAGAGCTGCCTGTGTGTGTGTGTGATCTCCATATAGAAGGGTGTGCGTGTAGGCTTGTTCTCTATGAAACAATGAAACGCAGTGTATTTATGCATATGGCTGTTCCCGCTACAGCAGAGAGTGCATGTGTTTTCACTTCATATCATACTCCACTCCTCCTTACCCCCCATCATTACACTGTGCTTTTAATCCCTTCCTGCCTCTCTGGTTCCCCTGTTTTTACCCACGTTTTCCTCTGGGGATGTGACTTACGCTACACCGCCTCTTTGTACATACAGCATAGGTAACGCTGAGGACAGAAGGCAATGTCTGTCTTGGTTCTTCAGGGAATGTGGCAAGACAAAGGGAAGCCCTGAAGCTGTCTCACAGGTACAAAAAACCAGCCGAGAAAAAGGTAAATATGGATTACTGAACAGAGGAGTGCGTGCAGGCAGCGGGGCAGGAACAACGCTCATGAAACCTGAAGTGAAAATTAATGGGTGTGGAAAGGTTTAGTTACAAATCACTTTCTGGATCTGTCCCTATTTCTAAACTGTAAAATAAGCATTGAATATCAGGGTGGAAGTGTTTGTTTCTTTTTTAATATGGCAATAGTGCCACTATTTTTCAATCTTTTGCTCATAATTGAGCAGTCACTAAACTCCCATGACAGATGTGTTAAAATCTAATCCCCCCCCTCTAGTATCTGGGAGCTGGCAGCTCACTACTGATCTTTATTGCATTTGTGGAATTTTACAGTCCGGCCACTCCAGCCAATGTTACCTGAGGTGGTTTACGTCGACATTACATTTTTCCTCATCAATATGAAACTGACTATCTGCTGTTTCTGTATTTCCACATGTTCTACATGGATCACTGAGGGTGCTGGGTTCTCATTTTAAAACAAGTCAGCGTGAAACATTAAAACAGGTGCCTTGGTTTAAAAGATAAACGTATATGAAGGCCAGATAACCAAAAGAAACAGGAGGCTGCGTTCTCGTACTATTCTCCTCCATTGTCGCCCATGACTGGAAGTTTCATTTAATTACTGATAAACACCAGGTCACTGATGAGCATGGCAACATGAAAAAAGTCTACTACTACAACTACTCCGACTGCTGCCACTTTTCCCAGCTCAGAAGTGTGAACTTCCTCCGGCCTCTCACTCATTAGCAGGGTAACCCAGGTTGACCATGACAAGGTTACAGGCCTGAGATTAGACCCACCTCTTCAAAGGGAACTCTGGTGGATAGCGGGGCTGAAAGTGATCAGGCTGCACTGGACAAGAGGATCACTTTTAATGAGTCTTTCTCTGTTCCCACTGACCAGGCAGCTCCGTCTGAAGGCTTCCTTCCAGGCCACTGGGATAAAGACTGATGTTCAGCCTAGTGGGAGGAAGAGGAGCATCAGCTGAGGTTCATTCCAACTAACAATACTCCAACTTTCTTTCATAACTGGGTGCAGCAGGAGCCCTCAGCAGATCACTGAATATTGTACAACATGTACTTACAGCTTCACTGTACACCTGCGCATGACCTACAGCATTTTGCAGGTCATTGCAGCAACTCTCTCATGAGTCATCCTCTGATTTCTAAGTAATTGTACGCTCATTCATCATGGAACAGGTGCATAAGGAATAAAAAATGAATAATAAGTGATTTTGATTCTCTTGCACCACCAAAATGCACCAGTGTGAAAGCAGAGGAACGTAGCTATTTAAATTACAGTCGTTAGAAAATCATGAATTAAAGATTTGTTGCAGAATTATTTAGGCTAATTGCAAATAAAAAAAGAGATATATAACAAGACATTAACAAATGACTACATAGACCCAACCTGGAATATCCACAAGAGTATGACGACAATGTGTTCTTAGTTAAGGTACAGGGATAATCATAAATGCCCTTGTTCAATATAAACTTCCACATACTTCAGTGTGACCTCTACGGGATCCTTCAGGTTTTTGCTTTTTTCACCCGTATCCTGTATGTGTAACTCAACAGCTCCTCGTAGTAAATGGTTTGTGTTGTCAATTTAAGAAGATAGATAAATCTGGCCCGCCACCGACGGTGCCCTGGTTTATTCCCATTTCCGCTCTCCCACTAAGAATCTTACTGACAGAATTTATGGCGTCAGCATGCTCCAGATCTTTGAGCCTTTTAGCCTCTTCTGTAATGCTTACACAGGGAAATTGAACAAGTGTACAGACTGTGCCACCCAACAATATTATATACTTCAGAGCAGAAATTTCATTCTCTTAAGCTGTAAACTTAAGTGACCCACCACAGTGCCCTTGTTCTAGGAAGGAGCGGAAAGCTGTTTTGTTTAAACCAAAGATTTATATCACTTCCATCAGTCCTGTTGAGTTGTGTTGCACTGACTTTCGGCATTTGTCATCTATTGAACACCAAACAAACTATAGGGTGCATACTTAGTTAATAAAAAAAGTAAAAACACAATATAGAGAAGGTGATATTGTGCAAATTATGCCATTGTGAAAATCATTAATATTCAACTGAAGATTAGAGGTAATGTTTTCATAATCATGCCTCTCACAAATGATGGCTGTTCTACTCACTAATTGCTCTTTCCTTTCATTTTACTCACCTCGAGTTAAATCATGTAAACGTGGGCCCAGAGTGGATAACACTGACCTAAACTCCACCACTTCTGATACATTTCCTAAACACAGAAAGGACTGTCTTGAAAGAGGAACCCTGCTACAGTTAGAAGTCCTTTCACACTCTGAAAGCACTGTGTTCTCCTGACAACATGCCAGCGCAAAGAGGAGATCAAAGTACCAAAAAGTTGTTCAAGTGTGTCCTTCACGTTTGGGGTGACTATTTAACGAGTTCTGAGGTACAACAAAACAGCGTCATCATCCACATAATATGATCCAGGATCTGCCCTCTTGTTTCATGTCGGCTAATATCCAGCAATTTGCCACCTCACTCCTCTCTTTCTTCCTGAGGATTCTTTGATGCTGTGTCAAATGTCTCCCTCTTCAAAGTGTTCAAGGAACCAAGGTACCAAAATTGGTTGCATCCATACGCTGCGGGCCCTGTTACGAACTTGCCAAAGAGAGAGGACATTGATGGAGGAGGATGCTGATGCAAGGTTGCATGTTTCATCAGCTCTCAAAACAATGTGCGCCTGGCTCGATTTTCAACCTGATGGGGTGCTGGGAGAGAGAAAAGTTGTATCTGACTGCATTTTGTGAATACAATTCCTACATTATACCTTCAAAAGGCATCTCTCAAAGTTCAAAAAAAGCGTCTGATGAGTTAGACTTTATCATACAATGTGAGGCATTTAATCTTTTTTGCAGGCCCAGCTCTTTGCTTTCCAGCCATTGACCACCATAAGCTGTACTGTAGATAGTGATCAAAGTCTAATCAGCTGCATTATCAGTATGCCCTTCCCTATCTGATCAGCCAACACCTCAGGCTGTCCAGTCAAACGTGTCTCTGGTGCACAACTCAATGGTAGACGAACAGACTTGCTATGATGTGCCAGACACTTGTGAATAAAGGTCCTTTCCTGTCTGGTTTCTTGGCATTCTTTTTCACTTCACTCTTCTTTGTGCACATTTAATTGGGTGGACATTATAACAGCAGATCTGCTGCAGTCATTAACCTTTAAATCTAATTGAATACAATTAATATTTGTTTTAGCCATTCTAGCGCTGTGAGGCTCCAGGGACGGCACTGTTGATTGGCCTGTAAATCCATCAACTAATTAGATGCAGACTGAATTACCTCAACAACTATTAAAAAGACTGCCATGAAATCTTGTACAGACATTCATGGTTCCCAGTGGATGAATCTAGTGACTTTGGTGATCCTGCGGCCACCAGCCGCTCAAACTTCTCCCATATCCAGTCGGATATCTTAACATTTACTGGATTGATTACCACACAGATTTGTCAAGACATTCCCTGTCTTTTCCTCTGACACTATCATGAGGTTGACATTTTCGGTTTTCGGTGAAAAATCTCAACAGCTACTGGATGAACGGCGATCAAATTGTAATGGTAATCATCTAACTTTTCATCTATCATCAGGTCAAAGCTGTAATTTGAGTGCATGGCTGTAAACTAGTCTTGTTTTACAGTCATAATGCTTTCAGTGTGGTCATCAATTGATCCGCAGCAGATCCACCACTGTTTCAGGAAAGATCCCTAATGTGTGTCCTCTATCGGTAATAACTCATTCCTCCATGTCACTCTGTGGTATGCATTATTTCTGCAGCTATTACTAAGAATTCATTATTTAAGTAAGTAGCTATCAGCAAAGAGGCAAGCAATTTATTTGTCAAAATACATTAGTATGTGTGCTTTGAAATATGACTGAGGGGAGCTCTGGCCTGGTGCGAGCGGAGAACAGGCAGGAGCCGTCTGCTTAGTTATGGATAGGAGGCTATATTTCAAAGTGACACACAAAAACAGCACATCTCACATTCTTTCTTTTAAGGTTACTCTGAATCCTTTCAACTGGATCGCTCTTTGCCCAGCTTGCTTTTCAGAGAGGTAAATGAAATAACCGCACTTTTCATTTGGTGAAACAGTGCTTCTTTGATGGGTACTTACACTGGTATACCTGCAGACCAGAAGTGCTATGATTCACGGCGAAGATTACTGCTGAGGCGCGGGAAAGTTTTTTTTTTTTTTTTTTTTTTGCATCTGTCAAGTCTTTAATGCTAATCTAACTCTTCTTGTTACATCAGCTTTTCCCTCCTCAAGTCTTCTCGTATTTTCGCTGAAGCGGCTTTGATCCCCCATAGACCAAGGTGATCTCCACCGCACCTCTTTGGGTAAGTGCTTAGGCTGGATTAGGAGGGATGGATGAGGAAAGGAAGGAAGCAGCCCGATCTACCCTCTCTTTACTCATAACCCCATTGGGGAAAGGCAACATCCAGCTGTGTAGATTGACAGCTCACACGGTAGCAGACTTATCTTGTCTTCTACCTGGTTCAGTGTGGGGGCCACCCCCCTCAAATCTGTTTCCTCTGTCATCTACCTCTTTAGTTTGTGCTTCCTCATCTGCACCCTCACCCTCCCGAGACCTTCACTTTAGAGGATTAAAGGCGCTATAATGTGATTCATGAGATACATCTAACTCATTCTCTGCCAGTTAGAGAACAACATTTCACTCCCGAGAGAGTTGAAGAGAGAGACTTGGAGGAAAAAAAGATTATCTAATGGAGTTTTTTTGTTTCTGTGTTGTTAAATGGCTGGCCTGCCTAGCGCTGTCTAAATGAAGACTGTCGTTTAGTCCCTGGTGGGGTTATCTTTTTCCTCTCTACCCACGTGCATCGCCCAGGCTCTGTTGGCTGCTACCCACTTGGGAGAACGGGCTAGTTGATCCGCTGTTGCGTAGCTCCCAGCAAATCTAACACAAACCAAAGAACCTTTCAAAGTTAAACAAATCACCCTTGGGCGTTGTGTCCTTCCACATTTGGCTCCAACTCTCGGAGCACAGTAATGTTTGTAGACTGCATAAACAGCTGGGTGGCACAGAAAGTGAGAAACAATATTGGACAATAAGCTGGTCTTATTCATCTGTATGAAAATGTGCAGAGGCAACAAGAGAGCGCTCAAGCTATTCTCAATAGTGAACAACACTGATGAGTTGAAATGTGTTCTTTCTTATTCATGAAGGCTGTCACAAACTTGATTATTATAAGGTTAATATTACAGATTGAAATAAAATTCAGGCAGGTTTTGGCTTCATTTTCATCTGCAATACAAACATTGCACTCACCAAGTTACTTGCTCAGATCCAGGAACGTGGCAACATTGCTCCTTATCCAAACGAAGTGTCTCAGGATGGTGCATGGCATACTGTGTAGATTATCAAAGCCTTTGAGGCAAGTGTGTGATTCCTGATTGTATCAATAAATATCAATAAAATTGAATTGTACAATCATCTGACACCTTGTGTTTCTTGGCCCATTGGACTATGTTGGAGTAATGTCACCACGTTCCCAAATCTCAGCAATATATAGATAATATGACTTGTTTTATTAATAACTCGTTTCACTGATAACTTGTTTTTTATTATGGAGTTAACAATGGAAATAAGAAGGAAACTGGAATTATCCAGAATCATCCCTTAAATAGGGACAGGTGTAAGATACATGCAACAAATGATCTTGACTATTGTTTATGGTAGTCAAAGAGTGGGAGACTCTTTACTACCAGCTTCTCAATCTCGAAAGCCTTCCTCTGATAACAATTTGCAATAGCTTGTGAGAAAGGCTGCAGATGAGATATCATACAAACATCATGGTCATCAGCAGAGGCCATCTGCCTCTTCATTATGTATTTCCAAATGTGTCACTAGTGGGCTTTCACAGTTTGCCAGCATTAGGTAGGTGGAAATGAGTCAACTGCACCAAACTAACAAAGTGTGTCGGCAACAAATAACAAAGCGCTCTGTACTAACACATTACTACTAACAAAAAGTAATTTAAACTTCAGTGAAAGGCTGTGGCTGTTACTGCATATCGCTCTCATACACTGTAGAAAATATGATAGGAAATAAAACACTACTCAAAACACTCAAAAGTCATCGAACCTCCTTGCAATCCAGACCCATAATTACAGTCAAATACAGAGCAATCTGCTATATTCACTGTCCATAAATTGTTGGATCAATAACACTTTCACTTGAGCCTTGAATAATTACAACAAAGCTTGGATTTCATGTGGCATTATATAATATGACACAGTGAATCAGTGAAAGTCCACATATGGTATAGATCAGTGCTTCCCAAAGTGGGACCCCGCAGGACAAAGTTAGGTTTGATTTGGCTAAAGTGCGGGCACCTCAATGTAGATTAAATGGTCATTAGGCTGAATGAAGATGCTCGTCTCACCATAGCACAGTAGCTCTAAGCTCCAAGAGCTCTCAGATCAGTTATTTGAAACCAATATGGCTTGTCATCTTCTGATGTAATGGTCAAACACTCAATTATCTGACAGCTGTATCTCTGGTTGGGCAAAGCATTGCACATGACAGGTTAGGAGTGGGAGAAATGCTATCTTAAAACAAATATGTATCATTGGAAAACTTTACCGCTTCACAGATGTCTCCTACCTTACTGAAAAGTCCATTCTCAGTGTTTTTTGCATTGGAGGCTTCTTGTGTCTACATTCCACTTGTATAAGATAAATACTGGACCAGGAAGGGCTTCTAGACTATCAGTGATGTCACAAATCATGTCCATAGACCCACCGGACTGGAGTGGTACTTTGATCACATTCTAACATACAGTACAGAAAGAAGATATTACTATATGAGGCTAGTGCTTGACATGTTACAATTCATGATAGAAGAGTCCAGTAAATTGTGCAAAATGCGTAAACTGGAGACATGTGCTGGAGAGGACTCCCGATTTAAATATGTCCATTGTATAAAAGCTTTAAATCTGTCTAAACAAAGTCAACACCTGTTTCAGAGGGTAGCACTTAGCAGGAACATTCACATTCTATCACTGCTCCATGTTATCCCACTGGGAGCTCCTCATCTTCAGCAGTATCACTCCCCTATGCATATATGACTTGTCCTAGACCTATTACACTGTACAGACTGCTGCAAATAATGATGAATACTGTAAAGTAAAGAGCACTGTCCAGGGTGCTGATCAGTGTCCCGCACTCTATAGTGCTGATGGGTTGCGATTCTGCTGCTGTAAGGTCTGCTGGCCAATTGCTGGCTGTGGGTAAGTAGTGATCATTTGCTTAACATTTACCTCACTATATCTGCTGTACTGTATGAGTGCTTTAGATCATTTCCTGAAAGCACAAGTAAAGTAAGATTTTTTTGTATCCTGCTGGCAGTTGTCTTTGCTGCCTTGTGCTTGTAGCCTTTACACAAACAAAGCAGGAGACTCTGTTAAACCTGCAGTGTGTTTTCCACACTTTCCAGACTCTTTCCCCTTAATGTGTTCTTAAATGTATGCGGTAAAGCTTGGTAAAGCTGTATTTTGCTAATTCCCTACTAATTTCCAAGACAGGATGCAATAGTACCAAACTAATTACAGGACTTTAAAATTTAGCTGCTTGTGTTGCTTTTACAAGCAGTTATTGAAAGAAATCATCGACAGAAATGCTCTTTTTAAAACCAAGTGGAAAAAAAAAAATCATTATTAATAGGGATGTCCCCTTCAAGACTCCAAGGCTCATCCAAGTCCTTTCATATGCAGGTCTGGAATTAAGTCATTTTTAGTGAAAGGCCAATTAGGGCTTTGATAAATTCCAATTCATTGAAATTGGGACAAAAATGTAGGGCACCAAGGCCAAAAGAAGCACATTAAAGCACATTATTAGACTGTAATCTATGGTGACCAGCAACGGCAAACACGCTGCAACAGCCCAAAATATTTCTATTAAGAGAAATGTGTGACAGAAATCTTGCACTACTGTTGATGTCCAGTGTGATGTCAGAGACGCTGGGAAACATGAGTTTGTTTATTCGCTGTGTCACATGTAGTTTTAAATGAGGGAATCTACGACTTGCTTTTAAGGGCACAACGGCCAGTTCAAAACAGGGCATGCCAAACTGGCCGTGTGGTAGAAGGGGCTTTATGGCCACACTCTGGGGTACCCACGGCACTGGCCGTCTGGCCGTGGTAGAACTCCTGGCCTGAATATGTATCTGACACATTGAAATAACAGCTGTAGCCTACTTAATCTGACACACGTTATTTGTCATGAGCTACGTGATCGAACTACTGACGGTCCTCATTCAAAATTATTGTTGGACAATGAGACTCCTGAAATTTGACGTGACACAACAAGCTGAGAGAAGACTTATCACAAAAACACCTGCGACTGTGTTGTACAGTGGTGTTACAGAGTGATGCGTCTTCCGTCACAAGATCTTTGGCTGAGTACAGAGGCTGGCCGCAGAGAGCACTGCAATTTGACAACAGATCGGTTTAATTTTGGCCTATCAACAACACTAGCAGACTGAGGTAGGCAGAAAAGCAGAGTACAAGGATACTGATCAACTCTGTTTTCGCCAGAAGCAATGCATTAAAATATGCCTGCAACTGCCCTGATACCGATCCTTAGATCAACTCGGGATACCAAATTATTTTTTTGTTTTTGGAAACTTCATACATACTATATATACTTGCTAAATGTTGAACTGTATGCTTGCCTGTAGGAAAGAAAAATGTTGAAATCACCTGCTGTGCACTGACTAAAAGACTCTCCAGGATATGCTCGCCTCTTCACTCTCAAGCTGTCCAAGAAAGGTGAAAAATGCCCCAAAATAAATGTACCATGCTGTGTGTTAGCAGTGCATGGGTGCTGCTTCTTGCCACTTTCACTAATCCCTCAGCACCTGGGTGCATCCAGATGTGTGAAGATGACCTCTTGTATTACTTCATATGTCCGGTTCAACATGACATAGATTATCTTCCTACAGCATTCCTGGAAATTATTAGAGATCTGACATCCAGTAAAAGTGTTAAAGAGAGTTTTCACAGAGTATGTCCACAGATCCCTTTAAACACAAGCCCTTAGTCAATTTTTGCTAAAATACATGAAGCTATAAACCATCTTACAGTGAATAGAACTGTTTGCCTACAGTAGGAAAGAGACCAAAGCAACTCTCCTCTCTCCCTGTTTCTCTCTCCCTCTCTCTGTGTGTGAGAATGATTGATCTCTCCATCGGTGATAAGAAGCTCTTCTCCATCATGCGCCTGCTGCCACCTCCGTCCCACTTTCCCTGAGCTATCATAGCAGGCCTGTCTGAGAGGCCCACGATAACGACAGGCCTGGGACACAAAGGTAAATCAATCTCAGCAAGGAAAGTGGTGGGGTGGCTCGCTGTGTGCATGCATGTGTGCGTGCACATCTGTATATTTATTTTTGTCAACAGCTGACGCAGAGATGTTCGCAACAGACATGTCTGCACAAACATTTACATGTCATGAGATATTTGTCTAGATATTAAACCCTATAACAACACAGTAGTATTTATGTCTGACTGAATGTAAAATATACTGTTCTGTATTATATTGTTGAGAAATTTTTAAGACTATTCTTATGATGGTGACAGCTGGAGAGAGACAGGAAAGGCAGGGGAGTGAGAGAGAGGATGGCATCTGTACTGACTGTACTGTATACTGTATAGTTTGACATTGCTGTGCACATACTGTATGTATGGTGTGATGGGTAAAACACACACACTTGTATTTCTGAGTCAGGGAAAGATGTGTCTGTGCAGGGGACTTCTCTCCAGCGTCTTTGATTTTTCTGGCCAGATAAAGTATTCTTGCAAAGGGCTGCTTTGCTAAGTGGATCGTTCAAGTCGCCGCACTGCAGCTATTCTGGATGACATTTCCACTCTTATAATCAATTGTTTAAAACGGTCTTTAAGTAAAATTTCATTTGGATAAAATGGAAAACAAATGTCTCCAAAGTGACATCTGGCATGTGAATTTTTATGGTGTTCCATAACCACCAATATGCTGAATTGCTGCATCTGCTGTTGCAATGTGCTTTGAAAGAAAAAAAAAGACTGAATACATGAAGTCTCACTAGCGTTGTACGAAGCACAGGACCTTGACACTGAAGACAATGGCTTGTATCTTGCATTTCATGTGTTGATAAAGGTGCCCTTTTAATTTTGTGCTGTTTACTTCTATGTTTGCCTGCTAATTGATCTCTTCATTGCCTTTGCTGGTTCACTGCTGTTTTGCTTGGCAACACAAAGAAAGAAAAGCGGCATGCCCCATCACGTTCTTTAAGCCTGTATTGACTTAATAATTCAACATTAAACCAAGACCACAATCTTTCCCTAAATTTAACCAAGCGAGCGGTTCACTCTGGAAAACTTTATCCCTTTATCCTTTGTAAATGAAAAATAAGGTTCAGAAGCTGAGTGGTGTAAAACTGGAACTTGTTTCCCAGATTCTCTGACAGACCACAAATATGGCTGCCTGGTACAGCCACCCAAATTTCAACTGTTTTCCCGTTAAACCACCCTTCTTTTCACATCATTTGTATCAGTTTGATGACATGTATCTTGTACTACAGATCAAATTCACATGTTGGGGAAAAACACTGAATTTTGACATGTTTACCCTCCACTGCACGAGTATCAAGCACTGCAGCCTCCTGTTTTTCTGCTCTATTTCAGAATATATCGTTCATACAATTTAAGAGTGTAATTGTATTTACCGTGTGCATGTGTGTGTATGTGTGTGTGTGTGTGTGTGTGTGTGTGTGTAGCCAAGGTGCTGTCAGAGTGAGGACTGCCCCTGACAGAGACGGGTCACCATGAAGCCTGTAATTCATGAGCAGTGATGTGATCTCTGAGAGACAGGGGGGAGATGAGTAATTAGACCCTGTCCTCATGCTTGATTACAGTCTTGTTTCTACATAAACCACATCTACCCAGGGAGGCTACATTACCATTTCCCCAGTGTTGCCTGGTTATGTTAGCAAAGCGCTTGGAGCACAAGTTCTTTTTTCCCCCCTCTCTTCACTCTGCTGACAGTTAAAACACTCCAAAGATATCAACATGTGTGTACCTATTCAATCTTCACATGTTCACACTCATCATGTACTTAGAAAAACTGCTCTCATCTGAGTACTTATTTTAGAGTGGAAGTTTTGGGAAGAAGTTTAAGCATGGACATTGAGGTAAACAGAGTGTGAAATCACCTACAGTCAGTTTACCTGCTCTTTTATTTGCATTAGAGAATTTACGTTTTAGGTTGATGTTGATCAGTATTACACACTGTAAATTCATCTTATAGCACAGTTCGTTCTGACCTTGCGTTATGACTTACTACTACTATAACACCACCATCGAAATGGTATCATTGTCCGTGTCCCTCCAGCTTATTTACTTTTGCAAGCAGCAACCACCAGGCTGAACAAGCTCAATACGTTCAACTTCTCCTAAAAATTTGCGCGACGTGGATGCAAAAATGGCTAATGTAAGAAATAGATCAATAAACAGAAATATAAGTAAACATAAAAAAAAAAAAACGGAAAATGATTGAGGTGTATTTCCATCAGCTGGATTGAAGTAGGCAGGTTGCTTACCTGAGCACAAACTTCCAATATCAGAAAAAAAGCACACAAAAACAGGTTGGTTTTCTGGACCTTACTGATATTGGGCAGATTCTTTTGTTTCAGCTCATATAAGACCCCATTTCTTGCTTTCTGATGCAAGATGATGGCAAAGAGGTGCCAAAAACAGGCCTGGAAAGTCTCCCTTTTGGGTACAAGCAGTGCATTTGGCAGCTCTGATGAAAGTTATGTTGGAGATCATTTACAAACTGTCCTTTGTTACTTAACTTCAGTGTGCTTAAAACCAGTTTAGAATTGTTGTCCAATGTGAATTGATTTGTCTATTTTTTGCATGAACTCTTTACCTCAGATGAGTGTAAAATCATGTTTTAACAATGTTGTGGAAGTTGACTTTTGTGAATCCAGTTTTTCTTCGATAATCTGCACGAAATTGCTTGGATGGTGTCTCCCTGTTGCATATTAACTTTTGAAAATAAAATCCAGCTCCTTTCTCCATTCATTAACTGATCTGAACTACTTTTTTTCTCACATGAGGTCGGCCTACACAACAACTGTTGAACAAACCATTTAAAGTACATCAATGTGCAGCAGAGCGAGCTGTGAAGCTGTTCCAGAACACACACGTGTGCAAACTATTTGAAGATTGTCATTCCTTTGCCGTGCACATCATTTCGATGAGCAGCATAAAATCAACACAAAAGACAATGCACAACAATTAACTGCCAACTAAAATTGCATGATTGTGACAGCCCTAATATTCAGATTCTTTTTTTATGTTCTGTTGAAGGAAAGAGAAATCAGTGTGACACAGCAGCAATTTATCCATTATTTCTAAAGTTTTCCTTTTCTATAAAACTTTCTTTGTGTAAAAAGGTATTTTTCTAAATTACCTCTAATTTCTTATGCAACAGCACTTTGGAGGTTGTAAAAGTGGATAGGAGGGAAAGTTGTATGTTCGACAGGTTAGACTGGGATGAAAAGAATTAGTAAAGGGTGCACGGCTGCAGGTTGAGTTAAAGATGGGCGTCGCCTCGTGAGAGTGGCTGGTTGAACCGTGAATAAATTAATACAGACCAGTTTCATTGATCCAACATCCAACTGCAATTTACAACATTCAAAATGCCAAAAATGTCAATTTGATTAAAAAAGGACCAGAAGACCCAAAGAGACATCCAGTAATTGTGAAATGTATCTTGGTGATCATGATAAATTCATTTATGTTGAATACTATCGCATACATTTGTTAATTCCTCCCCAAAGACCTTTACTAAATACATTTTGACATTAAGCTAATGCCCTGGTCGATTAATATGCACATCACAGATTGAACAGCACATTGATTCAGTGAGTGAACAAACACTGGCTGCCTGCTGGGTGCGGCAAAGTTTAAATGTGATGAGTAAAAATTATCAGCATTCATTATTATCTATCAAATACGGTCAATTATTCTAGTATTTCCCACAATACCTCGTTCTCCAGCTGTCAGAAAAATATGAGTCTTTGCCATCCTGCAAAGTCAATTTGATGTCACACACTTGAAAACAAGCCAGAAAAAAAAAATCAATATTTGATTATAAAATGTATATTTCTTATCTATGTTGTTACTATCACCAGAATCTTGTTATCTTCAAAAGCTCGACCTTGAGAAGGTTATATGGGATTTACTGATGGTTGCTGCAAGCTGTACTGTTTGAGTGGCACCAGGTTTTAGACCAAGGATATGCTGAGAAATCTGAGAGTAGAAAGTGAAATGAAAATGGCTACACATTAAACAAGTAAAGAGTCCTTGGGCAAGGCACTACAGCTGTTAGTGTTCCATGGAACCTGACCAGCAGCCAACCAGAGAGGGCTATGGAAAACACTTCAACATGGGAAAAAATGAAACTCCTTTACTCCTTTCTCCCATGAGCCTGACATCTGACTGGTTTTGGGTACAGTCAAGGAAGAGTACCTGCAAAAATAGACAATAACGGGTGTGGATAAAGGTTGTTTCTTTAGGGGGAAGAGAAGGTCCAACAGTGATGCTGAGTTCTGTGGCTTAGCTTCTGGATTTAGTAGTATGATGTACTCTGCTCAGGCCTACTAACTGCTCTGGACACAACGGTCAATGAGAGGCTTTAAAGAGTGGCTACGCGGTTTGGGCTGTGAGACAGAATCTGTTATGATTTTCTTCATTTCAACAGGCAGGCTGTCTTGAAATGTCTAGATATATTTTTAGCCATTGTAGCGGAGCAGCTCTTGGGATGTCAATATCAGTCTGTTGGTCAGTCTCTCACTTTGGTTGAAACTGAAATATCTCAGCAACTCTTGGATGGATTGCCATGAAATTTTGTGCGGGCAGTCACAGTCACAATACCCTGAATTTTCCTCTCACACCACCATGAAGTTAATAACAGTTATTGTATGTTTTGCCATGACATCTGGTGAGGTCACTCATGACCAAATACCTGCAAAACGGAAATACAAACAGCCTCAGCTGTACTTTGTGTTAAGTGCTACTTAGCAAATGCTGCTAAGTGCTAAACTAAGACAGTAAATGTGGCAAACATTGTACCTCCTTGAGACAGCATGTTAGCATTGTTATTGTGAGTTAGCATGCTAATGTAAGAATTTTGCTTAACCTGGAATAGCTGATTTTTTTTTTTTTTTTTTTTTGGCCACTTGGGGGCAGGAGAAGCTGTTTGGTTAAATCAAATCGAAATGTCTATTGGAACACATATAATCAGCGACAAGGTATACTAAGAGTGACAGAACTTAGAAGGAAACTGGCAGATTTTCAGGTTCACATTTAGAATTCAATCATTCCGGTTTTTCCAAAGATTCAATTTTCCATGGCTACACTTTTTCCTCCTTATGACAAATTATTCAAGATGTATTTGCCAACTTAAGGCTGTTTCGGGTGAATTCTCACTGCTTGCTCTGTCATTGTTTCTTAGCAGTGCTCATCCCTTCCCTCCTCCCACCACAACAATGTAGCTCTTGTGATATCAGGTCTGAGCTGCCGTATCAGTATTCCTCACCTCCCAAAATTAAGAATGCAATTACAATGGTACAAAAGGGAAGGCAATGGCTCGTTCTCCTCTGCGCAGCTTTATGATAATTAAGCGACAGGAGGTCAAAGGCAGTATGTGTAAAAGTAATCATCGAGTCACATTTTATGAATTTTAAGTGACCAGATAAAAGGTGAGGTTTGGGGAGTGTTAACACTGAGGGGAGTAGAAAAAAAATCTGCTCTTCTCATATGGCACAGAGAAAATCTAGCAGAGGGATTTCAAATATTTTGCCATTTTCAGGGGGACGTCTGTTTGCAAAAGATACCGGGAAGTTCATGACCGGGTCGGAGTGTCGGTATGAGGCTGGTATTCATCTTAAAAGAGCCTTGTGATGCCATTTCCATCCATGACGAGGACTACGGGGAAAAAAAAAATACTGATGAGCCGCCCGCTTTCCTGATTTGCAACACCCACCACCCTCAGTCTTTCCGCAATTTACACTGCTGTGTTTGTTCCTGAATTATGTCTCAAACTGAAAATAATAATGGCAGATGCAGTTGGTGTAATGTGTCCGGATTGATAAAGTCAACTCAAATTATTTTTAAACTCAAAATGGTGAGTTAATAATATCTGGAATATTTGGGCCTGTAGCAGAAGTAATGCAGTCCATTTCATTTTACTGAATCACGGTACTGTATGTTGCTCTCCTGGAAGGAACACATCTACCATATCTAAAACTGAAGTGAGGTATCATCGTGTTAGGAAAGTAACTGAGGCTGGTAATTCATGGAAGTAAATACATGGACATGCTTATCTATAGGCATACCAAATATTAGTTTATTTAATGCTGTTGTTTGGAGGTATCACACAAAACTTTCCCTGAGCCACAGCTAAAGCTAAACTTGAACTTGTATGCTCAGGTTGCTAACTTGCTATGCTTCTCATAAGCCATTTTTTGCATCGGAATTCAGCCTATCCCATTTATGACAGCGAAAAATCATGGTTTGAAGATTTCCAAGACAGCTTGAGAAAAATTATCGCAAAGACCACCGGCAGATGTGCTCAGGGAGTGGTAGTGTGAACATATTTGCATTACCTGCCCACACTGGACCGCAAGAAACATCTGCACGATTGGAAACTATATACCATACAGCAGTGCAACTAAATTACTGTAAGTGTTTGAGTGAGAATGGTTGTCAAACTGTCAGTTGTATGAAGACAGCAGAATTGAAGTCCAGGTTTGTTTCAGCTCAGCATCCTCAGGAAATACATTCTGATTGGGTGATTCTGCAGGACACAATTAACATCAAGTGCCAACATTTAGTGCCAGCGCAGGAAGAAGTGTGTCCTTTAAGTAGCAAAGCGAAAAGTACGTGGAAACAATCCAAGAGTTAATGTTCACTTTTGGCCATTCTAGCAGCATGGCTGTAGGGATGGCAATATCCGTCTGTCAGTCAGCCTGTCCACCACCTTGGTCCTGACTGAAATATTTCATTGAATCCTGCTGACTTTGCTGATCCACTGGCCAGTGGTAGCTAGTTGTTGAGACATTTCACTAAAGACCAAAAACGTCAACCTCCTGGTGGTGCGAGAGGAACAGTACAATCAACTAACCAACTGTCCAATCGACCCAGCGATATTGCCATCCCTACAGCCATGCTGCAGGACTACAAAATGCGTTGCCATGGAATGATGTCACTGGACATACAACAATCTCTGTGCTGACAGGGTTGATTTATTTGCATTCTCACTGGACATGAGAAGCTCAGTGTCATCCGATCATTTGCGATAGATTCTACGACACATGTTCTCAGCAGGTGTGACCGGAAACTGAACAGGACCACAACATTTGAACACACATCACCAGACCGAAACAGGGTCGCACTATGTGATAGATTGTTATCCAGAAGATCACTCCAGATTTGTTTCTTCTTCCTGGTTCTCTCATGTCTCAGAAAATTCTAATATGTTGGACAGTGGTGTCATTCCACACACTGCTTCTTCTTATACATAGACATATATGCATACCAGTAAATAAGAATATTAGTGAGTTAGTGAGCACAAATGAGCTTTGTCATAAATTAATGATAATTAGATGAGAAAATGGAAACTAGAAGAAAACAATTATTGTTGAGCTCCATTTTTCTCATAGTGCCACACTGCATTGGTAGCAACAACTTCTGGCTGTCTGCCTACAAATACAAATTTCTCTTATAACCTTTGCAAGTTTAATGTCTACCTTGGGTTGCTTTGCATTGCCACCAGCAATTTTAGTATGCAAGCAGGAAAAAAGAGCGAAGTCTGACTAATTTGTTACTCTGCTTAGATTTACATTCCCTGGCCCTGGGAACAGCCGCTCGCCTGCTCCGGCCCATTTGTTCAGCACTTAATAAATTGCATAGCAGGTTCAGAGAGGTGATATGATTGATCACTAGATATGGTGCTCCCTAGCAGCAATATTTGTCTGAGGACGCAAGGAGAATTAGCAATAACTATGTATTTGGGAATTTGACTTTCACAGATGGCATAACTAGGGCGATGAAAGTGCTTTTATTAAATGCAATGAGGCTTTGCTGTGTTTTAGTAAATAGTTTTAGAAGAGGAAGGAGAAGCGGAGCACAGAGGAAGTAACACTCAGTCATTAAATACAGTAAAATGGATGAGTTTTGCTGCCAAACACAAGTACTTGAGCATCTATGATCATATCCATGTGTCTCCTGCCAAACACATCAAATTTAGGCCTTGTTCATTGACTGTTTAATGAACATCTCCAACTCAGTTGTTAATACTGGTAATACCAGAGAAAAATGAATTTCACCTTAGTCATTCAAATGAAGGGCTCAGTAATCAGGGTAATTGCAGATAATAACCCCGGCCTACACTGTAAGGCCTAGGGTGTTCAGCCTGCCCCTCCCGTCACATCCCCTGTTCTCACTGCTGTTGCCATTAACAGAGAGGGGCTCTGAGGCATTCCCCACTGTTCAGCATGATTAAGACAGCCTCTGACTCTGAACGTGCCACACAGGGAGGCATGTTAGTCTGTGCCATGAATTTTAACAGCACAAGTTCTCCAAAAAGTAACAAAAAAGATTTTAACTGTTTGCAGATATTTTAAAGATTTTAAGATATTTTACTGAACGCCACAACGGTCCCAAACTCTTTTGTCTGTTGTACCCCCAGAGTCCTGTCAACCTAAATAGGCTACCCTTCATCTAACGCCCGTCGTGTTCCAAATGTGTCCCTTTGAGCTGATATTAAACTGGATGGTAATATCAATAATGCTACTTATTATATTAAAGTAGCTATTGCTATAATGGTTTCATTTCATGCAATATCATCAGCCTTCAGGTTGGTTTGGTCCAGTTTTAACCATACTACTACCATGAGTGGTAAAAGCTGAATGTCAGCCATTTATTTGACCTAAGTCCTTCAACCATTTCACCATTACTTTGAGCTATTTATTTAAACCATTTATCCACAACTTTAGGTTAACTATTTTAACTTATCCATCACGCTTAGCTAACATTTGGATTTCTCTGCTTGCTGAGTAGTTTACTAGATTACTTCAAATCTAGTAATCCATCAACTACAGAAGCACCAACTTGTACCCTTGAGGGAAGGAATCAATCGTTTTTTGGAAATACGCTTATTCGCTTTCTGGTATATGTGTAAGTGTGAGTGTGTGTGTGTCTGTATGTATATTAGAAAAAGACAGTTCATACACAAAATGACTGTATGAGAGTAGTATTATCAATTTTCTTATCTAACTCTCCAACAGGAAGCCCCTCCACAATCAGCTGTCTATTCTTGCCATTTAAGACATCAACCCAGCAGCTGATATTTGTCCTGCGTATCAATGTTCAGATCCCTGTCTCTTAATTGATGTTATTCTGCAGACAGGAATATTGATGGCACGGCTCAGCTGGATTGGCAGCTGCATGAATCGTTATTAGCCAGGTGGTTGGACACCCCGGTGGGCTGGGAGGAAGTTCAATAGGCTGCCTCTGATACAGCGCTATGCTGCTGGGTCCAAGGGGAGGTGATCACGGCTCAGACAAGAGATAATTAACCATCTGAGGCTGGCAGCCCACAGGCCAGCGGGCAGGTGAGGAGGTGAGAGGGATAAAACCACAGGACAACACAGAGAGGAAAGCAACCCTCTGGTGTACTAACACCATGCAGGCAGTTGGTGGACGTCAGGCTGGAATAGAGACTGACTGTATATAGGCATCAGACAGGATAATACAGGATGAAACTGTAACGAGGCCTGTGGGGAAACTGAGCTGTTGCAGCAGCAAATAAATATAGTCCTCTAATATACACAGTAACAATTTTAACTGCAAATAGTAACAGGATACAGCAAAGGAAAATAAGAGTTATCAAACCCATACACCAGAGCACAAAGAACAGAGAAATACATTAAACCATGACGAGGAACAGGTAATGATGCTGAAAGTGTAAACACAACAGTTGTCCTAGCAGAAACTTTTACAGTGATGCATGCTGTTTTGGAGGATTTTTTAGTCAAAATATAAGAGCTATAAAAAATTTAGATATAGAGGCAATGAGGACTGCAATGTAAGAGGTAAAGCTAAAATAATTTATCAATTAATGACACCAAAAGTCATAATTATATCACTAATTTTGTCCTTATTTTCTTAACTTTTCTTAAAGATAAACATTTACTGAGAATCTTATTGTACCATTCAAATCTAGTATCATTGTACTTTTGACTGTACTTCATTTATTTCATAGCCTTATTTACTAGCCACATTCCAGATTCAGATTTTACACACTATATATACGATAAACTTAAAAAACATTTCTGCCATTTCAGCATTATGACTACCTTTTGATAAACTACATGTTGTCACTAACACTTCTGTACTTTTACTTTTTCACCGTGCACTACAGTACACAAAAAAAATTAATCGGTATGACATATCAATTAAAAAAATAGCACTTTTTTTTTTTTTTACCTTCAGCGTTTTTATCAGAAACAGCATATTTTCTGATGTACTGTAAATTGCTTAAGTTTGCAAAACTTTGCCATACTCAGAGGATTACCTCAAACAGTTAATATTTGAAATTCATGTCTACAATATAACTAAATCATATAACTGCTTTTCTATCAATTTTCCATCTACAACCACAAAGTAAAAGCGAACAACTTGTCAAAATCCAGATGACAGCCAGTTATTAACCTGCTGTACTCTATGCTGATGAACCATGCACCGAACCTGCATGCCATTATTGGAGAAATGAAAAATCTAATCTTTTCCTCATCTCTGCCTGTTCGCTTTGAACATTCTGGTCAAGGCTCAAACTGCAGCACCCATGTAAAGATGAAAGATCTAAAAGTACCCTGCTTAGCTCAGGTCCCATACTGTACCGCCGTCAATTAACATACACTCAGGATATAGCTCTAGGACTCAATTTGTCCTGTTTTTACCAGAGATTGTCAAAACCTTGCTAATCCCAACTTTACATAACGGCTCCTTTTTAATCGCATTTGTCAGGGAAGTGAGACGATGATCATCAGACCGACTCATCACAAGAGCTGTCACATTTTCCACTACTTCTGCCAATTTCAGCCCTTTCAAAACAAGTCTAGGAACAGCTTTTGAAGAGTGTAATCCATATAGCTTCTGATCACATGTGCTCTCTCTCTCTCTCACACACACACACACAGAAACACACACAAAGCTGAGTGTAATAAACCCCACACACCTTCTGCCTGTGCCTCGAGGCTGGCAGTGGAAGGTAAACTGAACAGCGGCTCGAGTGAAGCAATGTGATGGAGCAGACTATTGTTGTGGACATAGGATTAGACACCATGTTCATTTTGTGCTCAACACAGATATTGACTTTCTGTTGTCCTATAGCCAGTTCATCCCCTCTCCTCTGTTGAGATGGCAACTCGGGGGCTTTAAGCATTACAGTGACACTAATGTAGCATCTCTGCCACCTTTCGATGTGCGACCAGTCTAATTGCTTAATTCGCCACTCACTCCTATTCATATTCATTAGCCACATTATTGTGGTTAAAAGGCTCTTTGATGACAACGAGAATGCCATCATCCTTCACTTTGTGTCTTGTATTGTTGAGTTGGTAACATTTAATCAATAAATGGAAATGTCTATTATTCTAGCACTCATCCATCTTCGAAGAAAAAACGTTTGTCAGGTATTTGTGTATTGTAGAGTTCTTAGAGGGCAATATGGTTTTTCTCTTGCAGAGGGATGCATCTGATACACAGTACATTAACACTAAAACAATTAGTCAGTAATGTCTCCATGATTTTGTCTGTTTTACATCATTGTGAATTGAATGTCTTTGGGTTTTGGACTGCCGATTGGACAAAACACACAATTTGAGCCACTAGGAACCTATAATGGACATCACGAAATAACTGATTTTAAACAATAATGAAAATAATAGTAAGTTGCTGCCCACATAACAGTAAACAGTAGATCAGCATGCTGAGGGGCTTGAGCTATATCTGTATTGTTGCAAGATGTTTTTTCTGTTGTGTTACAACCAAACGCTCAGTGCTTATAACATGTGATATCTAATGTTTTAGTTACTTCAAGCAGAGCAAGATTTCCAGATGCTTTCCTATAATACTTTGTATAATGTCTTACAGCATTATTTCTGTGTTGATCTGTTGTGGCAGGAATGTTTGCCAAAGATTCAAGCTGTCTCTTCAGCATAAACAAAATGAAGTTAAAATGCAGGTTTTCAACCAATAGTGGCATTTGTGTAACCAAACAGCTCAGTGCTGCCAGTGTCTACATAATTTTGAATATTCTAATAATGTGATTTTGTTCAAGCAGATTTTTTTTTATGTATACCATATGTCATTCCCACACATAAAGCACTATTTATAAAACAGAAAATGCTCAGCCACCTTAGATGATACATACACAGGATTTTGTGGAGGAAGCCTAGCGTGATACAGAGAAGTGGAAGTAAAAGTCTTAAAAGCTTAATCACTTCTGAAGAAGATGATAACTGAGATGATGGTTTACAGGTGCATGTGATGATAACACAAGTGCTTCATGACAGCTGCCACCCTGATACGACAATAGAAATTGTGCTGTTTGCTGTTTTTTTTTTTTTTTTTTTTTTGCAGCTCTAAAGACTGGTGGAACAGAAAGAGGTAATGCTATGAAAACACATGATAAAGAGCTACATTCTACATTGTTTGAAGGCTAACTCAGGGAGTGGAAATCTGGCTTGTTCACAATAAAGGAAACTCATACAAAACAACAATGCTTCCACAATAGGGCTGCAACAAACGCTAATTTTCATAATCAATTAATCTATATTAAGTACTACTTTCAGGATTAATTGTTTGGTCTACAAAATGTCAGAAATTAGATTAATTGACTTATACTTGGCCTTGTATATCTGGCAAAAAGAATGCATGTGCATCTTTCCATCTAAACACTCAAAGTTTCCATAGTGAACGTAAACACTGTTATGCAGCTGACCTTTGGTTTGGTATTTTTCAAAGCTGAACCTGTAAAAGCCTGAGCGCCATGTTTGCATGTTCCCATCGTGGAGAGCAGCAGCATTTCAGGCCGGAGTGAACAACACCTGCTACTTGGCCCCTTCCAGCTTCGGCCAGTGGGACTTGATTAATCATACCATGACAGCCCCTCCACCAAGATACCAAATTTAATTATGAAAGCGATAAATAACCTTTTCTAGGACTGTATAGATCATCTGCTGCTCAGGATCCACAACTGGTGAATTATCATCCTGCAGGGAGCATCCCATCTTTGGGAGTGGGGTGATAGATTACCGACGTGAGCCTTCTGAGGCTGAAACATTTATTTACACCCGTAGTAAAACGCTCTCATTATTAATGCTCTGCATCTTCATGTGGAATTACGATCATTCCAACTTGATTCCCTTTTTTTATAAGGAGTACATAAGAACTGGGTGCTTTTGCTAAACTTTTGAAAAGCAGCAAACATATTTGTTTATATATAATAAGATTGTCAGTCAGAGAAGATATATTTACTTGTTGTTGTCGCTATAAACAACTTGCCATCTGATTTATATTAACAATTTTCAGTTTACCATCTGTGGTTGTGGAAATTATGATGCAGTGCATCGACTGCTTTTCATCACCCACACCCACACTTCTACTTTATTACTATTAAGGAAATTCTAATTATTTATAAGGCATTTAGAGAAAATAAGTCACTTTTTTAACATCCTGTGTGTGTGCTAAAAGCTTTTTCATTGTTTTACCATACTTCAATCCTGCTTCTATTCCTTTTCTGCCTCCTTCCGTGTTCTCAAGTTATTCAGGGATGACAATGACCGTTTGTGGTGTGCATACACAGATCGTTCCTGGCAGGCTGAAGGTTACAAACAGCAATAGAGGCAGAGTGAATTTACTCTGGATACTTCAGAGCGTCAAGATATATCAGTGAGGATCACAAGTGAAAGGAGGACGGGAGGGGAAGGAGGAAGGAAAAAATCAAATAAATTCAGAGGCAGGCTGGCAGACATTATGTCCATTTGTCACCTCGCGCCATGCACAGAATAAAAGGCCTGTATGAATGGAGTCTATTATGGGAAGAGAGAGCCGCTAAGCTGCTTGCCACTGTTGATTTCTTGCAGCAGTCGATAAATTGAGCAAGGCCTAAGCAGGCCCGTGTATGTTCCGTTAAACAGCGAGTGCCGCTTGCCGTGTCGCACTTTTCACCAACGCTCGAGCAGTTTCTCATGATTGCTATTCTCTGTATTGATTTGCTGTATTCATGTGCTCACCATGCAGAAAATTCAGAGGAGACAGATGCTGTCTTTTTGGAAGACATAATGGTCCTCATAATACTTCTGGTGATACAGACCTGCAAATTAAACCAACATTAGCACTGAAGGCTGTAGTGGACATCGAATTCCTGTTACGCAGACATTAATAGGCCGACACAGAGCTCTGAGGGTCTGATATTGACATAATACCATGCCTTACATGCCTTATATCTGCTCCATTTAAATGCTTCAACTTAAGACGATCAAAATCATTCCACATTATGTAGAAACGTTGCTTCATTGCACAGTCGCTACACTTGGCTGAGAGCAAACCACCAGTCGAAAAGTATAATGAGATACTTGTGAGTCGTAAGTCAGTGTTCAAAGCACGCTTTCTCATTTGTGTTGTTTTTTAAATCAAACACCAGGGTGATATTTCTGAGCAACAAATAGCTTTGGGTTAAGGTCCACACGTTCACTACAACAACAACTGCAGCCTCCAGAACACCTTTGTCACCATTTTTAATATTTTTCAGCTGGCGATGTGTTTCAGCTGCAGTTTTAAATCTAACTCAAGGTCCACATACTGTGCTTACCTTCAATTATACCTTAGGTTACATGTCATTATGTGGCTTAAATATAGAAAACCTCCATGGTCACGCTCTAAGGTGCGAGCCTTGACTGACACTTTCTCTGTGGAAGTATTTGTTCTGTTTTGGTGCATAACAGAAAGTGGTCCACATGTGAATGTGGCCATGTTGACTAGGGGTTGTACAGAATGGCACATTGAGGCTTTGAACAGGGTCCTGACTTGCTGTCTGGTCAAGTGTTCCAGACAAACAAACTAACTATCGTATGTTGCAGCCTAATATTATTCCCATGTGATGAATTGGCTTTAAAGTGTTCTTGCAAAGATTTTTTACTGGTTCTATAGAAAGACAGTTGAAAATGGCACCTTTGTGTGTGTTTCAGTTGTCAAACATTTCTTTCACACAGAGACCACATACTGTATAATACAGCTCTAATGGGAATCTCTATGAAAGGGTCTTATAAATGACTGGAAACTCCAATTGCTGATTCAATTCTTTGACATGTTTAATACAAATCAGGCTGTAATTCCTGAAAATCTCCCAAGGTTCATTATATCCTTTATATTTATTATTTTAATATAACTTGCATCATAGGTTTTGACATCTGTTTGACCAAGAAGAAAAAAAAAATTCTGTTATATTCGATTATTACATATGTGAAAACAGTCAAAGTAGAAAACAGAGCTGAAAACCAACCCGCAGTAATCGGTAATATGTGGGCTGTTGCACATACTGCACTTTCTGCCACACAGACAGCCAACTAGACAACTTAAGCAAGAATCTTACAGCTAGCTACTTCAATATGACATGAATGTGGTTTGAGAGCTGAGGCAACAACATCTATGGCTTTCATTGAAGAACAAAATATGACTTTTTGGTGTAATAATGACTGAAAACTGAGCTGAAACTATAAATCAGTTTATCTATTACTCAATTCACAGAAAATTAATCAGTAGGTATAATAAATTTAAGTCACTTTCAAACAAAATTGCCAAACGATTTCTAATTCCAGCAGCTCTGGTGAGGATTTGCTGCTTTTCTTAATGAAAATGAGCAGTGCCAGGGCATGACAGATATACAGGCAAGTACTCAATCAGACGTTGACCATGTTCACATGCCTCGATTTGAACCTGTTTTGCACTGATGAGAGAGGATTTCAACCAATATAGGCCAGCGTCTGGCTCCACACAGCTTTGCCACATGCATACGAAACACAAAACCAAAGTTCCATTACTGTCCAGTCCAGCTTTAATTCTCTTTCATCAGAATTAAAGGAGACCGTTGTCATTATAATGCAGCAAAAATAGCTTCCTCTTTGAGCTAGATGACACCTGACCTTCTGCCAGACACCTACTCTGTAACTGGAAAACTTTATGTAAATACACTGCCACTAATGTGTGGCTTGTGTATCATCCAATCTATTTCTGTGTATTAAATAAATCTGCTGTGGCCTGGTTTAGTCACACAGAGGTAGTTTGTTAAGAGTAGGGTGTGAAAACAGAATCTGCCTGCCGAGTACCCGTTTTCTCATTAGCACTGCTGCTCTTATATCACAGGGATAGAACTGTGCCATAAGCGGCACAACAACATTTCTCCTACAGGTTCCATCAAGTGTTCTGTCTCCTAATTACCAATCTGTGATCTTTCCTCCATCTTTCTCCCTCCCACTAGACTGCGTGCCTCTTCCTCATTATTCACCCTCAATTATGTGAAGAGTTTGTCCTGCACTGCTTAATTACTTCATCCAGGAAGATGATAAGTTAATTTTGTGATTAACCCTCCGACACCTGAGCAGACAAGAATATCATGAGGCGATTATCATTTTAGTTTGCGCCCCCCCCCTCCAGGCTTGCTCTCTGACACTGGGACACTTATTTGTGATGGGTGAGTGAATGTCACCACGGTTCTGAATTTAAAAATAGCAATTTCTAAAAGCAATAACATGTAGTAATGTTTATTCATAAGTCAATTAAGTCAGATAAGTAGGGTGGACTCAACAATAAATAGCAATTCATGAAATCAGAACCTCTTTCTGTGGCGTAGAAATGAATTCTCTTCAGGGCCTCGTCAGCATTGTCATGTTAAGAAGATGGCAGGAAACAAGTTGCAGGTACGGTTTAATTAGTGCTCAGGCTCGCTGCTCGCTTCCCTTCATTTCTCTCTCTTCACTGTACCATCTCCTCTGATTTCTGGCATTATAGCAAATTTGCAGCTGATAATCAGCCTCAGATTCCTGCTAAATTTCTCATTACACTGCTGGAGATGTCACTTGGGTTTTGAGTTTGCATTAATAGGGTTTAATCTGCAAGTGTTTGTGAGTGTGTGTGTGTGTCTGGGTGCGCATCCACGCTAACACGACGTCTTGTACACATCACACATGTCAGGTACAATCTTGTAAGGATTCCCAGGAGGCCACTTGTTTAACAATTACCCTTCATACTTCATTATTTCATATTGGTGGAGAATGATTACATTCAACCCTAGAGCACCGAGCTTGACAGTCAGTCTCAGCAATAAGAAAATAGCTCATTAAAGACGCGATCCAACCTCGGTAACATAACTCCACTGCCACATTGCATTGCGTGAATTCTGACACTAAAGTACGGAGGCAAATAATTGCCATAAAGATTTTAATCTTAAAGGCAACTGATGAACTACATGTGAAATTCAATTACCACTGAATAATTATTGTTGAAATCTAAATACTGCTGAATATACATCAACTGAAACACATAGCCCAACATTTTCTGATCCTCTGATTAAGGGGTCGTAAATATGCACTTGATGGCTACATACATACACTCAGTAATGGTGGACTATACGAATCTAGCCCGATTTCGAGGCGATCTTGTCGTGACTGACTAATTACAAGCATCATGGCTGATCGTGAACGACAGTCGGGCATCTGTACCTGTGTAGTGTGACTTGCTAAATGACACCCCGACAAAAAGACTAGCATGTCAGAACTTTTTTGTCTTGACATCTCCCAAGACGTGTTCCTGAGCGTTTACCAGTCAGGCGCTCTCTCCAGATTGCAGTAAGGTTACCATGGTGAAGAGGAGGAGGGAGGCTGAGGTTGCTGCTTTCAGGTGGGACAACGAAAGAGAGGAAAAGTTCGTTGAGCTATGGCAACAGTGCCCCTGTTTATTTGACATTTCCTTGAGGGAAACACTTCATCAGCCTGGCGAGTAGCCGGCTTTGCTGTCATAACATTCTCCTAAATGCTGGAATGTGCTTAGCATCACTCCAGTAGCATATGGTTAGCTAGCCACTAATTCCAGATCTAATGTTAAAGAAACCGGTTTGACGTGGCCAACACAGCCATGCCTGCTCCTTGTAGAAAAAATAACTATGGTATTAAAATTACTATATGTGAAACTCCTTGTACCTTGTTTTCCAGATAATACCCAGTAAATGTATAAATGATGAGCGGATGGGCTGAGGTTTGCCCTCTTGCATTTGCCATTAATGTTATAGTGCATCCACAGCCAATTTTTCTCTTCTTTTCTTTCCTTTCACATATCTCTTGCTGCCTTGGTACTACGTTTCTGAGCTAAAATTCCACTTTTCATCCATCATGTGTTTCTAATTTTTATAGAATGATTACAATCTGATTACAATACAATGAATCATGAAGTTTGAGATGAAGGCTGGACAGGCCCAATATGTTCATGCCATTTTTAACCAAAGCCTGTGTCATGATCAATTTCAAACAAGTGATTTTGAGTCAATAACTAACACATTCACAGTACACTTATCTGCCAGGGGCAACTGCCAACCATGACTAACCCAAACATCAGTGGTTCCACTGTTGGCGTGAATGGGTTCAATTCAACCGCAGTGACATGCATCATTCATCTGGTCAAACAACAGGAAGGCCAGCTTTATGCTTTATTGTTGTATTTTCAAACGGAAGTTTTATGTTGATTTTGCATGAGAAACTGAGAAACACTGACTAATAAGACTGACAAACGCAACACTGTCTTGGGTGAGCTGAGTCAAGCTGCACAGAGCAGATAGAGCCAGACAGGAAGTCAGAGAGAAGAATGACATAGAGAATGTGGTCAATTTTCAAAATAAAACACCCTGTGCAGACTCCCAAACAAATATCAACAATAAACACAATTAACACAGACAAAAAAAACAAGCAGCCACGCTGCAGCCGGAACAGGTGGAATCTCTGGGTAAGATCCTTTTTGTTTAACCAGAAACAGCTGCTATACTGCTCTCACCAAAGCTACCAGACTCTCCACCAGGGGAAAACAATGTGTAAAACCGGAATATTTCCACATTTAACTTGGAAATTACGTCCAGTGGACATTATGACGAGAGAGATTTCATTATGTTGGACAGATTTTCTTGGTTTAAAAAAAAAAAAAAAAAAAACGGGCAATACTGCAAAACTAAAAGAAACTCTGCTAATGATTGCAGCTTACATTAGAGCACATAAACACACTTTTTTTTTTTTTTTTACTTTGCTTACTACTGCATCACTGGATTAAGAAAGGTGATCATCCCCAATGTCCAGGTCTCAATTTAATGTCTTGAATTTAGGATCTGAATTCAACCCAATTTGAGGAACTTCAGAGCTGAATTCAGAGGACATAAATTCAGATTTGTTGTGTTAAATAATTCATTGCCCACATTAAATAAACAGTGGTGTTTCAAATTCACAATAGAAAAGATGATGGGTAGTCAGAGGCAAACAAGGGAATGATAAACAGTAACCTAGATATCAATGCATAAACAAATGAGAAACTGCACCCATTAACTTTTTGTTCTTGATTAAACTGTGAAACACCACGCTGTGCTCTGCAGAAGTGACTTGTAATCAACTTCCAATCATTAATGGCCCTGTTATCTGCACCTGGCTCCCGAATAAACAAAAATCTCATTGCCCTCCTCAATCACTTGAAAGTTATCCCACTGAGTGGCACTTCCAACATCATCAGCGGTACATCTGACTGATTCTGGGACCCAAGAGGCAGAAAACTCCCTCCGAAGAAAGCTTGATCGGTTTCCTTTGGGCTAAACATTGCTATTCTTTGAATCATGCTGTTCAGTGAATAATAATCACAGCTCAGCTCAATTGGACTCATTGTCACTGGGCCGGCAAGCCTGTTTTGTCTTCTGATTGATTCATGTCATGTGAGAGCAAGATACTCAAAAAGACCTATCATCATTCATTTGTATTGGTCTCTGTTTATAGGCCACTCTCTATTGATGATTACTATATCGAAAGATCTTTAATTAGTGGCTTTTGTGTAGAAGACAAATGGAAAACAAAAGGCAAGCACAGTGCAGCAAGATCAAAATGAGAAAGCACTCGATGAGTAAACATTTTAATTATGGTATTAAATATATAATGAAAGGTAACATTTCCGGACAAATTAGTCTAAAGGTCACTTTTGTTTGAAAGTGTTCAGCTGGTGACTTTTTTTCCCTGTCCTGGTTGTTAGAGTCCAGCTGTAAATATGAACAACATAGTGTACAATTTGTCCATTTTCAGTGTTTTACTTCTAAATACACCCAATACAACTGTGCAAACTCAATAAAAATATTGATTTTCTAACAATGACATTTCAACAGTTACTATGCAAAACACACACTGACTACATGTAGCCTGGCAGCACGCTAACGCTGCAGGCCCTGATTTTATTCATATTCTTAAATCAAAACTATATTGACAGCATGTGTGAAACGACATCTCATTTATGAGAATTTGCTGTTTTACTTTGTTTTATATGATAGTAAATTGAATACCTGTACTTTTAACTGATGGTCAGACAAAACAAGACATTTTCTGACATCATCTTTGGCTTTAGGAAACTGTAATGGGTATTTTCTCACTATTCTTAGGTATTATATAGGCTAAATGATTAATCGAATCAACAAGAAAATATGTATACATCAGCAGTTAGCACTATGTTACTTAAATCTGAAACATAAACATTTTTGTAAATGAGTCCTTATATATCTTTTTTCAGGAACTGAAACCAAAATATGTACCAATTTTCCAATTGATTTTGCAGTTGAAAAAGATTTGTCACTGCTCTCTGGTGGACAAACTATGTAATGGCAACACTGTATTAAACTACTTTAAACACATCATTTCTGAACAATGGACAAGGTTGCGCAAAAGAATAGGTGCATATGTTGCAGGAGGCAGAGTATGTTATGTATATATATGTACATAAATGTGTAGCAGGCACTGGAGGAATCCGCTTGAACTAGTTGACATGTTCCGGTCCATGTCAGTCAGGTTTGTGGAACCGAGAATAATGCAAAAGCAGAAAAAGAAGAAAGAAAGAAAATGGGGAGTGATAATAACCAGCTGAAAACACATTTGGATGCTTACAGCCTGACACCCCCATTACAGTATGTGGAATCTACTCTGGACCAAGCACAGGCCACAATTTCCCTTCAAACCACAGAGGGACTATCTGAAATAAGAAGGGTCAATCCAAACCCACCAATCCACCTGATAAATATGCAGCAATGAACTATATTAGCTATAATATAGATTATTATTCACTTGTGCACATTGAATTGCAAATTAATGGCTTTGAGCTGATAATCTCCTCTCACAAAATATAATGTAGCATCATGAACAGATGACCATCAGTAAATGGATTGGCGCTCAGGTTGGCAATGAGGACAGTTATAGCAGCAGCAATAATGCACCTGATGTGAGAAGTAGAAGAGAAAGGTGACACAGTTGGAGCATTCTCTAATGATTAGCAGCAGTGTTAAGCAGCAATGGCACTGCAAGCGGTGGCCTTCCTAGTTTAACTTCATTTCTCAGTAGGTGGTAGCGTCGCTGTTTTCTGAATCAAATAGCATTTCAGACGTTTAGCTTTTTTAATTGATCAATTAGTGTCGCTGCACACAAACAAACTACATTTTCCCAAGCATTCCTAGAGCTCAAGAAGAGCAGAGCTTTCTACTGTGATCAGAAATAAAACTGCTAGAAATCGGCAAGTGACACCACTACTGTACACGCATGTGTATCTGTAACCATTCGAAGCACTTCCGTGTGACGGCGACATCACATAACAATCTGTGGGCTTGTGCCTACAACATCTCTGCTTCAGGGGAACACACCGACACACGAGCTGGAGTATACTTCACGGAGAGATGACAGAGGGTGAGGATGGAGAGAAATTGAATACTAGGAAGTAGCGGCTATACCTTGAGAAATACATGAGTATAAGAGAACCAACAGAGGAAAAAAAATATGTGTTCTAGTGCTTACTGTGCGACCCTAAAAAGAAGCTGCTGTCAACATCCAAGAGCAGTTACACAAACACAGATGAACATACACACACTCTTGACACCTACTTTTTCTTACTAATGTGGAGTTTATGTCTGGTGTTGTTTGTTTGTTTGTTTGTTTGTATTGCCCATTTAGGCTTGAATGAGAGCACGTCTTATTGTTTAATAAAGAACCTTTTTTGCCTGTCTGTCTGTTTAAGTGACAGCTTGATTGATACACACTTGAAGTTGGGTCAATGGAAAACATTAACTTTGATGTAGCAAGCTTTAGCTTAGCTTGCTACATTTCGCTAGCTTCAGTATAGTGAAGCTGAATTCAAGAGTTAGACTAAGTGGTAGTTTAGCTCACAGGGCTTTCCAAGTAGCTACCTCAACAGTTGATAGCAGAATATGAGATATGCAAGGAAAACACAGCCTCTTTTATCTCACAACCACAGAGTCTAATGTTCATCAACAGCATGAAAACACCTGAACAATCAGTCACCTAGCAACGCAAATGCTAGCTAGCAAAGAGTAGCAGAAGGAGGGTTAGCGAAACACAGCACAAACAACAACAGCAACCTCCTTAACACGTCATAGTACTAAGCACTCAAAACATTTACACACATTTTTAGCACAAGTAGCAAGTAGTTAGCTTACCTGGTGAAGTAACCTCCAGGGTCCCGGGGCATCTCAGCGGAGAACACAGCTTAAAAAGTCCGTCAGGAGAAACCAGCCATGCACATGTCCACGCGTGGGGAACAGAGTGCGCACACAGCCTCCATCAGTCACCTGTCAGGTTCCATCAGCTAATTAGTGTTTCCTTGTAGCTTAAACTTGTATCAGCTGATTATTGGGCCACTTGGTGACAGTGGAATAAAGCTATAAACACAACACTGAAATATTATGACCTCTTCCGTTGTGATAAAAATTGACATTTTATGATAAAAAGTTGAAAGTTAATGTGTTAACAAACAGTTACTCACTGATATATCTAGCAAATAATGCCTAGCTAGCAGCATTAGCATTCATTTGCAGTTCAGTCAGGTCCAGTCAGCTCGTTGCTCACTCTCTCTGTTTGGCGCAGGTGAGGTTAATCATAATCACTCATAATCAGCAAAGTTGCGGCATACCGAAAAGTCTTACTGACAGGTGAGTAGGGTCAAAACCTCTGCAAAAGATCTGGAACCAGAACTCTTGCACACGTGTGTGAATGAAGGTGTACTTCACAATATTTATTTATCGTCTTTTAACGTGTTTTTTTTCCCTTCTTGTTTGCCTCTTCTGACTCACAGTTGAGGTTGAAAACAGCGCCCCCTTCTGGGTGGAGTCAGTGCACTCAAAGTACTGTTCTGCCATAGTCAAATTGTCCATTTTAAGGAGAAATTTAAAACAATAAGGACAAGAACAGCAATTTATGGTCCCTGTTTAGATAAAGCCGCTTTCTAGATAGTATATATAGTCTAAAATAAATTATTATGACTTTGTTTCAAAGACATCACTCTGATCCATTTTCCTGTGCCTACCTTTACCTGTATGTAACCCCTTTCTCCCACAGGGGGGACAATGAAGCGTCATTAAGACATGCCCCCACCCTGAGTCTCACTACCCAAGGTTCCTCACTACCACACCTCTTGGCATATCACCGGTCCCTATCTGACCCTCTGTTCATCCCTCCCTGCTCAACCTCATTCCATTCCACCCTCAACCCCAAAGGGTAGGATTAAGTTTCACCTCCCACTGAACTCTAAAATTTGAAATGGCTTGATCATTGGTGAAAACATCACGCATACATGGCCCCCATTGTGTCCAAGTGTACAGACTGCATCTGACTGAGGTTGCTGTTTTTCATCCTGTCTATTATATAAACTGATTTGGCCGGAGACCTTCGCCTTGCTGGGAGCCAAACGTGATGTGATGTTGGCTGACACATCATGACGTCCCTCCCCCTTGCTGACTCCAGGCGCTCTGGTGGAGTCTGGTGCTCTACCTCACAGCCTGCAGTTACCCAAATATCACCTCACTTTTTTTTGACAGAGGGAAGAACAGCATGAGATGTGAAACACAGAAACACAATTGTCTGCAGGCCGCGTATTTAAAGAACTCCACCTCTGAATGTCAGGGAAAGATGAAGCTGTGTTTCCAGTGTGAAGACAGCGAGAATTAAATGCTACATGCGTGTTCTATATGCTCAAAGAAAATTGTCTGGCTTTTGCAGGAGCAAATAGATTTCTGTGGCACAATGCATAGATCTTTTACTCATCAAAATATCTAACAGCATGAGAGACGCGTGTGAAGCATTTCAACATTTCAACTCTAGGTGAACTGTTCAAAACATTTTTTTTTTCCTTTGAGAAAAAAGTTGGATATGGAAAAAGATGGAACTCCTACAGAGCTGAATGAGATTTGAGAGAACTTAGAAAGCAAGATTTTCTGTGTTCACTGAGAGACATTCACAGAGCCACGGAGCTTCATGCTTCTAATTGCTTTCTTCGCTTTTAATGCAATTAATGTACTGTGACAATACAGATTTATTTCCATCCTTTTTGACACACATAGGTAGAGCTGTCATTAACTGTGCACAAATACAATGACCCCTTCAGTGGTTGCATTTTTACTTATCAAAATGACCTTGCTTGGCATCAAACAGGGTGCTTTACAGATAAGCTATGCCACAGAGACTTAAGCAGTGTGAAGTTCCACAAAATTTCTGTCTCTGCATCTCACACTGTGCTGCACCCTGGCAATATGGCGGCCTTAACCAAAGGCAGACACATATATAAATAAATAAGTTAGTAGGGGATGTGCTCTTGAAGCTGTATTACTGGGCTGACGGCTTAAGCTTAGGGAGAGGGAATGAGGGACAAATTTAGCAGCAGATCTTAGAATAACTAGGTGGGGATAAAGCTTATAAAAAGTGCAAATGGCTGCACTTCTGGACGGTGTGCTTAAGGCCCTGAGATGAAGTGCTGACTGTAATGTTTGCAGTTTTGTCAGAAAAAAAACTTTAATGAACTAATTTATGCATTTCAAACCTCTAAAAACTTGAAGAGGGATTACTGGAATCTTCTCAACCTTTCGAGTATGCAACGCCAAAGTGATCCAGTTTGTAGACAAGGGAGAGAAAATTAGCTTTTCTTCAACACACCGTAAAACTGGATAAACGGGAAAATCCATCTGCGCTCATTATTAATATTGATTCAGTTCTTTGTGATAACATAAAATTCAAATGGGGGATAGAGGGAACCCTCTGGCATATTGGGAAATATGCTTATTCACTTTCTTCTTTGAAAAGAGTGACACCACTCACGTGAGTATATGATGATTTTTCTGGAGCAACTTTAGGAGACCAATTTAGCTTAGCATGGGAGAAGACTCCAGGTGAAACTGCTAGCATGGCTGTGTTTACACTTCTGTTTTTGTATAAAAATGCTGGCAGGCAGATTTGTTCAATTTCGACAGTCAGTCTAGCTGTGTCCCCCTGCTTGCACTCAAAGTTAAGCTAACCATCCTGGCTGTAACTTCATATTTAGCGGGAGTGGCATCCATCCTGTCTTCTAACTCCAAGCAAAAAAAGAGAATTTCCCCAAAATGTCAAACGACATCTTTAGCTCCTGTAGATTGATTTAGGCTTTGAAGTAAGCTGGCCAAAGCTGATAATGAAGAGCCAGGCTGTGTTAAGCTTTGTTCAGGGTGCTGACCCCATTGACTCACTACTCATGCATTCTCAACAACATAAAATACACGAGAAACAATTGTTACTGCGTCCTTTTGACAGGACTTCAGTGAGGATGATCAGCCACACACAGGCTTGTCACACGAAGCAGAAAAATGGTGGCACACCATCGTTCCAACAGTCCATTATTCTGATTCCCTGTTATTTTTTTCCCACCAGTATTCCGTGAAGAGTCATCCCTCCTCTGCCTCTGACTGGCTCTGACCTTGACATTTTATTCCAACCCTAACCATGTAACCAACCATCTCCTACCCTAACCAAGCAAGGAACACAAGCCAATCAGAGGGACGTTGGTCTGATCATATTGGACATTTTTCAGACTATTGGACCTTTGGAACAGTGGGCAGTCCCTGGAGAAACAAACTACACTGTGAAAGCGCTGTTAAAACAATGACATGAAAGACCTATAGCCCACTCCTCATCTCTGCTTGAGGCTAGCAGCTTGAGGCTACATTAGCTGCTGCTAGCATTGCACACCCAAATTTCAGAAAGAACTGTCACTGAAGGATGATGAATGCATGGAATAAAAAAGACAGTATCTCTTGTTCTGCTGCGTCAGTTTTGATCCTTGAGCCACCATAAGGCCATACTAGCCTGGACTGCTCTGTCATTGTCTTTTTTTTTTATCTAGAGATTATTATCAGTCTTTTTTGTGTCATTCAACATGCCAGCTGTGTTCATAAAGTGAGCTTAATAAATTCTATATTTTGAATCATTCTGTCCTTACAAAAATAGCTACATCCTGTCACTGCCACTGACTTGTTTGTGCAAATTGTACACTGCTGTTGTTTTCTTGTAACTGAACAATGTGAACTTGAATAAACCCACTAATGTACCAGGCCCTCTCCACCAATATCCTCCCACCTGCCCAAAAAAGAAAGAGAAATGGGAGGTGTGATTGCACCCTCAGCCTCTGTGACTGGGACATCTGTTCCATAGCAGATACTCCTCCCTGTAGACCTGCACTCTTCCAGAGCTGGGTGTCACCCTCTTCAAACTGCAGACAGAAATGTTTCCTCTTTCGCTCCTCCATCTCCTTGACTGGAGTCAATACACTGCTGCTCCTGGAGCTATTACCGATATGCTCCGGCCAAGTGTAAAACCTCTATCTGCCACTTATCAGCACACCAACTCTCCTCTATGAAAACTTCCCATTACGCCACACCACTTCCAGTCTTCTCCACTTCCACCACACATGATATTGGAGCTATTTTGGTCCATTTGAGGCCTTCTGAGAGGAACTTTGATCAGTTAGTGGACTAAAGTATTTTCTACACTCAGTGTCACCAAGCTTTTCTGGACCTCCAAAAAATTTAGGAACAACAACAACTCCAGCACTGCTTCACCAACTTTATTCACTAATTCTGCTATTGGACAATACTACATCTTTATAATGAGTATGTTAGAAATTGGAGGACACCAGATAAATCACATTTATTTAATTAAACTGAATGAACATTTTCATGTAAATAAAATACCAGAACCAACTGGAACAGGTTTTCTTTGAAATGGCAATATTATGGAGATTCATGAGCTTTTGAAGAAAGCAGAATTTCATTTCCTTACATCTCTATTAGGATCTTTAGAAGCATACATAATAAAAGGGCCTATTAAAGATTTAATAAATGAACTTCTGTGTGAAGTCAAATGGATTTGGCAAAAGCTGTGGGGTAGAATCTCTCTCCCTCCCTCTCTCTCTCTCTCTCTCTCTCTCTCTCTCTCTCTCTCTCTCCCTCACACACACACACACACACACACACACACACACACACACACACACACACACAAAAGGAAGGGACTCAGGAGCAGAGCCATCTGTAATGGATTAGCCTTGTAAAACAAATTCCACTGAAAAATAAAACATAGACTTTTTTTTGTGTGTGTGTGTGTGACATTTTTTGTATTCTGGTGTGTTTTTCAATGACAGCAAACCTCTGACATGACTGCACATGTTCACCTGAAACTCCCTGAAATCGTTTTTCACATCGCTAATTTTAGCACGCTGCAAAATGTCAGTTAAAAGTTAACTATAAATCATCCTGGTTCTATGTGAAAAAATAACAGCAGACTTAATGTACTTATGGTCAGTTACTTATGTTTCAGGAGTTTAAGGTAAACTTGTGGAAGCCATTGCTGTATGCTTGGTGTGTGATCATGAGGGAGGCTTCAGAGTGGACCTTGGGTCCAGAGGAATGACAGTTTCTTCTTAGTATGCAGATTTTGGTTGCAGTATTAAATAATCACATGGAGAGTCAGAGCACACTCTGGCACAAACTGCACCATTCGGAGATTCGGAGCAGTGTTGGCATATACTGTTCGGTTATTCAGAGCACCGCGCTGTTGCAAAGACAGCGTGCCCTCAAGGTGCTCTGCAGGAACAGCTAAAAATGGCATGGATTGAAAACATGACTGCATTTACTCATCTTACGATGTGGTCTCAATGCGTCCCTGACCAGATCAAGAGGTGGTTTGGTTGGTCAGATCACAATCTGTCAATTCAAGTTATTGGTTGTTGTTGTTGCGTTGAAATGTTGACATTATTTAGCTAACTTTACATTAGGCAAGCAAGCATATTTAGCTCATTTATTTGAGTCGATGTGGTAAATGTTAGAAAAATGGTAAAACCCTTGGATAAATATGGTGTTTCTAGTTAACATTGTGGATGCTAACTGTTAAACATTAACCTACGCTACAAATGACTTGTTCGTTAATTCACTGCTGAAAACTGTCTTTACATTGCTTGAGGATGAGGACGGAGCTCATGAACAGAGAAAAGGAATGGCCCTAAAACTGACCCTTGAGGGATGCCGCACTCCATTAAGGAATGATGAAGACGAAGAGCAAGCATTCGCTGGGATGACAGAAAAGGTTTGATCATCTAGACTTTAACAGGTAAAAGGCAATGGGGCGAATTGTTGTTATTTCCTTGTGATATGCTCTATTTAATGAGTTTGTGGTAGAAATTCAAAGTTCAGTCTTTATGCATATATTGAATCCCTGGATCACCTTGTCCTCATCTTCATTATCGTGCATGTGCACTTTGCCAAGGACGGCATGATTTACCTTTGAAACAAACAACTGGCATTTACAAAAAAAAGTCTGCAAGCTCTCCTTTAAAGAGTAAGAGTGCGAAGCAGCTTTGGTTATTCCATAAGCATGTGTTAGCCCCTGGGGTGGCTAATTTTGAATGTAATAATCTATTTAATCACAACTTAACATTATTGATCCCCATGTTAAAAGCTATTTATGTGAAGGCCTGTGGGCTGGCAGAGTGACAGCCTCACTCCCCTCTGTGTCATTTATTTCCCATTCCGCCATGCTAGCCAGAGGCCTGCAGCGTGCTGGGGAGATAATAAATTAAATATGTGTCTGCTGAGAGGGATTATATATGCCAGGGCTCAGGAGGACAGGCGAAGTTCTCACTCAGACCATTAGAAAACCATGCAGTCCAGTATTTACTGTACAGTGTATCAGCATCATAATATTATATGTTTTTGTGTGTTTTGTCGTCATTTCAGGGAAGACTGACACGGAAAATGCTAGCAATTTGTGATGTAAAATCTAAAATATATAGACTAGCAAGTATTACTTGCCCCCAGTGGGTAATATGATATATTGTATGATATTTATATTCTATGTTTATCATTTTTCAGTAAAATGATCCAGGCTGGATAAATTTAAGGTTCTTTTTCAATCTTACACATGTGGACAGTCAATTCCTAAATCCATCTGAGTGTCTTTTTCTTTATTGTTTGTTTGTATTTTTTCTGCTGTTGAGTATCCTCAGATAGTTCCAGGATCCTCGGCAGCTCCAGGACCAGCTCCCCGGGCAGCGTGACACACTCGAGTGCAAAGGTTATCTGTGTGTTCCAACAGAGGGGGCTGCACAAGAGTGTTCACAGCCTAAGTCCCTCTCAGTGTCTGATCTTACAGTGTAAGTGTGAGAACTCAAAATTCTTTATGTTCCAAGATTTCTTTATGTAGTGAAATATTAAAAATCACACAAAAAAATAATGATATAGCAAATCTTGGGGCACCTTTGGCCCGTCCTCAAGGCACCCCAGGGTGCCACGGCTACTAATGTCATGACCCTTCAGAAAGGGGGCCAGACTAATTGGTTGGGAACCACTGGACTAATATACTATATAAAGTACTTTAAGCTAGCTACTGACCAGCTACATAAATACTGCTCACACATCAGTGCCAACAATTTATGAATAATAATAATGGAAGCATGTGTCAGTCACAAGGGCCATTTTTCCAAAGAACAGTACTTTTACTTTTAATACTTTATAGGGATTGTTCATTTCTAAATGTATTTGGGTGGGTACATGGGCCCGTATGCACGTGCTAGCTTACTACACCAAGTGTACATGCTCTGTAATCAATCACATCGATAATTTCCTCGCAGGCACAAACATCCTTGAATGTACACACACACACAGATACACACAAGTACACATTTGTACATGCATTGGAGTAAGCTGCATGTGCCAAGTAATTAAAGACTAAATCATGATATGTCAGAGCCCCTCCTCATGCCCTGCAGCTCCTGGAAGGTGTCCTGGCTTATCAGAGCCATATTGATCTGAGCCGGAGGAGAAGCTGGTCTGAGGGAATTTGTGTTCATTTTGGAAGAGGACACAACTGTCAGCGGGCCAAAGATTAGTCCGACTAAAGAGCTTTTCTGACAGCATCGCTAAATGGTGTCTGGCTGGATGAGACGGGGAGAACCAAACCTCAGTTTGATGTGTGTGAAATAACTCATATATGTATCATTTTTACATGAGCGCAGAGAGGTCTCAGATCGGGCTCCACCTACGCTGCACATGTTGGGCTCAACAGTCCCCCATCACTGAGAGCCACCTAAATCACCAGTCCTGTGGCAGTAGCAGCGAGAAGCCTGTGGCTTTAGCTGTCAGAGTGGTGGAGGGTCATTATTGTCAGCATCTGATACTGTATGATTTCGAATCGTATTTGAATTGTAGATATATAATCTTTCAGGACTTGGCTGGACTTGAGTATGCATTGAAAGAGCTCAAAGGCCTTGGGTATGTGAAATATAGTGATACTACTGTTTAAAAAGGAAAACGTGTAAATTATATTGTGCGTAATTTGATGAATCTGAATTTGAATCCTGTTGACCTCCCCTTACCTTTTCTCTAGCACCGCCTTGAGGTTGACATTTGTGGTTCAATCTAACTTGTCTCAACAGCTGTCTTTTCATCTGGCACTATCGTCAAGTCAAAATTTCAAGTAGTCCAGTCCTTCAGTCCACCTAGCTGTAATATCAGACCATCTTTGACACAGCTGCAGAGACAACAACACTTTTACCTCTTGGTGGCCAAATGTGAACACTTACTACTACAAGATTTACATTGTACTCGTACATTATACTTCCACTTTTTGTGCAATGTGTTTAACATATAAAGTGCAGTGCATGAAAAGCGAAAAGTGTAAAAAAAATGAGAAACCTTTTAAGATTTATGAGCGTCCATTTCATAAATGTTGCATCAATATTATTTCAGTTCCAGGAAGCTTTTTAAGTTGAAATTGTTTCCTGCTGATGTGTGCAGCGAGCTCAGTGTTACACCCACCATTTCTTCACAGTTGCTAAACCAGCCCCTCTCTGAACTCTATCCCCTCTGATGGATCTCCTTGTGTTCATTTATTGAACCCAGGTAGGTGTATCCAATTAGTGTTTCTGTGTCTCTCATGTCAGGCTATGCTAAATCTGCCTCCAAAAAGCTGGGGATCCTATTAGCTCGGAGTAACGCCTCTGTATTTTATACTATGGCTTTTATGGGCTCTCCAATGTCACTGCATCAAAGGAGCCTTGTCTGTACATGAATCTCGCCATGCCAGAATCCTTCAACCCCATTATCTGGGTGAAGTGCCCTTCCTCAGCTATTTGTATCCTCCCGCGCCTCGCGCCATTACCTTCCACTGGGTAATAGCTCTTTAGGCTTCTTGTCTTTCTGTCCGGTTTCTGTTAACAGAAAAAAGAACTAAACTTGTTTCTTTTTCTGAACCATACAGCTCCTTTGTATGGTGTAATAACGCTTCCATTTTACATATAACTGCTACATTATGAAGCCTGTTAGCGTAAGTGTTGATGCTCGAGATAACGGGTACGTCTCCGTCATGATTGCCTGTGACATGGATACAGAAGCAGCATTCATAAAGTGATAAGAGCTTGGTAAATACCATAACAGCAGCTCAGTGAAACATCTGAAAACACTATATTATATAATCTTACCTTGAGAAAAACTCACGACACAACTTCCATCTTTTTACTGCTTTCCCATTAAACTCAAATTAGATGATTATTTACTCTGGATCTGCTCAGTCATGCATAGCCGATCTCTCAAGTCCCTCCACCGTGCTGGATAGATGTGGAAAAAAAAGCCCTCAAGGATAATGGAAAATTGATTTTTATCTCCCCATATCTGTTTAAATATGATTAACAGTGAGTTTGACACAGCACGTCAAATTAATAATGACGTGCAGTGGGAAAAGGCAATCAATAATTGACAAGATAAATATAGATAACGGTTCATAATGCTCCCGACGCGGGTCACACCGATAACAAATGAAGCATTAGCATGTGAATGATAATCAGGAGTCATTAGGCAGGTGTGAATGACAACACAATAGCACGGTAGCGACCACATTTTGACATCACCTCCAGCACTCTGAGGGCAGCCGGTGAAATTAACTGAGCCGCGTATCTCTCTGTTAATCTGTTCTCCAGCCTGATAGGAACCTAGAGGTCATTTGGCAGAGCACCGCTTCACTCCTCCACGTTGACCCCCCCCCCCACCACCACCACCACGCAGCTTCACTGTTTCCCCTGAATCAAAAGTGAAGTGGCGGCTAATGAAAACGAATAGCGCATTTGTATGTCGTTAGCGCAGAGCGGGGGCTCTGTGGGGAAGTGTTGGGCGTGTGAACATAGTTCAACAGTGATTACGCAGAGGTTAACGGCCGCCCTGACATAAGTGTTAGACTCCTCGTATTATGTCGATTCACTGAGCTGTTGAACCATTACCACTCTCTCCTCCTCACAGTCAGATAAAGGTATTTGCCCACGGCTAGACAGATGTACTTTGCATTTATGAGAGCATACATTATGTTTGACATCAAATATTTGCTTAACACTGCCTTGGAATCTCATTTCATTTTAGTCAGGTTGCAGTGTTGTAGCGGATGCTATTTCCTGTGTGATACATACATTAAAAATATACATCTGTGGTCGCAGAAGTGTAAGCAACAAAGATCTGTGCAAAGTCCCGGCCTTAACTTATCATCTGCCTGCTCAAAACTATAGGTTTTAGATGACAGGGCTCGTAAATGGGTTATCTAAAATCCAATATATATTGGAAGAGAGATCGCAGGGGAAAAGGCGCGCTTGACTGTATCATCCTGATCCATAACTTTCCCTCCAACCAGGGGCCCATTTATTGTCGATTCCGTCCGAAAGATGGGTCTGTCAGTTGGGTGGGAGTCTCGCTGCTGTTTATTTTCAAATCAATACTCAATTACTATAAGGAAGATCCACTCCCTTGCCCGTTTTCAAGATGAAATTATGGACTGCAGCAATAACACTTAGTCAAGGCGAAAGCTGGTGTCATTAACTCACAGCTGGGCAGGATAAGTATACCAAGATTTTCTAACAACTGGATTTCCAACCCCCCCTCCTCCTTTTACCCTTTTAGTTTCTAATTAATCACTATGAAAAAGACTCTTCACGACATGACGGATGACCAGAGAAAACAATTTTCACCCTAAGAGCCTTTTAATTTTAAACTCTGAGAGCTCATTGACTGCAACTCCCAACAACCCATCAATGCTAGTTTTTAATGCACTTCCTCTTTTGTTATTGAGAAGAATGGAGAGGCAGCGAAGGCCCCGGCTCCTCTTCATAACTCATGTCATTGATTTGCTAAATGCCAGACATTTGCCATAGGAGAGCGTCCTGTCAATGGCTTTGGCAGGGTGTGTGTAAATTACTCCATTAGGGAGAGCTTTTTGTTATTTATAGTTGAGAGAAATAGAGGTTAGGCTGCATAAATGAGCATGGGTTGGGCGCTGCAAGTCAAATGCACCCCTTGTTTGGTCCTGTCACATGAAGAGGTCCTTTTAGTTGGAGGAAAAAGCTTCTCCAATATTGCAGCATAAAAACAGAAAAGCCATCATTCACTGTAACACATTATGACAGACGGGCTTTGCTCTTGTGAAAGTAGGCTAGACAGGTCCGAGGGCAAAATCCAGCCCTGGCGGAAACTGTGACAGGCGGTTCTGTTGTAGTTATTGTTAGCATCCACACCAGTTGGACGGGTCAGTCAAAACAGTCCTGTGACTTTGCGACGTATCGGAAGAGATGCTGTCTTTGGTCGAATGCAAGCACCAAAAAGTGAGTTCAGTAACAGCAGAGCCAGACAGAAACAGGTCATAGATGCCTGCAATTAGTGCTTCAGTCTTGAGCTGAATGTAATCCTCTGCTGATCATTTACTGACTCATGACAGACATTCAGGAAAAAATGCATTTACCGTATTGAAGTAAAGCCCCTCTGTTAATTTTGCTGAATGTTTATGACGTCTTTCACATTGTTCTGATGGCATTAGCTGGTATTTTTGGGAAAAAAATGACACAAATGACAAAATGTAAAACCATTTGTTTTTTTCTCATCTAAAACCACCATAGTAAAAGGGAGCACTGCATCAATTTTTCAATTTTAAGACAGGATGTCTCTGCCTATATATACATATATATATACATGCTATATGTGTATATGCTCTCTCTCTCTCTCTCTCTCTCTCTCTCTCTCTCTCTCTCTGTATGTGTGTGTATATATATATATGGATATACACACACACACACACACACATATATATCTTCCCAGACCCAGGTCTGGTGCTGATTGATGAATTAATGTCTGTAACATATCATTTCTATGTTAATTAGCAATATTGTCCTTGCCTTTATTGTTTGTTCAATTGCTCCCTTCATATTTATTCATTCAATCATTATCATCTTTATTCATTTCTGCCCTTCGTTGATTTGGTTTTGAATTTATTTATTTTTTTAATGTTTTTGTTTATTTATTTATTTTAGAAATCTCTTTCTCTTGTTCGTTAATTTGTATTCTGTGTGATTGACCACTGTGCCACTATGTGCAATGTAAAGATTATTATGTTTATAGTGTTATTGGTAATGCTTCACTGCTGGATGCTTAATTGTTGATCCTAAAAAATAACACTGAATGCAAAAGGGTTTGAATACGTTCAGGCAGAGACGTGACGCGTGCAGACACTCAGAGTATGTTTTAATTAGAACTGGTGCTTGAATAACACCTGACTCTGTATAAGGTGTTAATAAAATATTCCCCACTGTGAACTGTGACGCCTGCATTCATCCACATTTCCCTGACTGTTTCTTCAGCTGTGTCACTGCATTATTCCACATCAGAACAGTCTCAGGCACTGTCACCTGTACTGTGCCAAGACCAACAGTTAAGTCTCTCATGGGGCCGAGACAACTGAATAATAGGTCACAGTAACTCAAAACTATAAATGTGTAAGCCATTAAATTATAGGACGTGAGTGTGTATTCTTGTTGTGCACAGTCCAGCGTTATTGTCAATCATGGCATCAATTCAAAAAATCCTATTGCCATGAAATAATATAGAAGAAATGCCATAAAACATACCAGCATTCACGGAACAAAATCTTTCCTTAGGAAGTCATGTTCGTGCCCTATTGAGTGAGCAGCTATGGTCACAATCAGCAGGCTATTGTCTGAGTTTTCCACTCTAATCATGACATTGTAGGATGTAGGTCTTTTTTTTTTTGCATCTGGAAAAATATTTCAGCATCATGGCTGCCTTTAAAATATATTTCTGGTCGAAAAATGTTTTGAAGTGATTGCTGATCAGGTCACATTCAACTTGATTCAAAGTAGCTCGCTGCACTGCTGTCAAAACCTGCTAGTCTTACAGATGCCAGGGATGGATTCCTATAGACCCCAGTATTTGTTCATCTCTGCTGTTTGTTTTCAATCACAGAAAAATTACATGGTATAAAGTAAACCAATAGCGAGCTCCACAGGAAGAACCGTGCTTCAGTGTCACATCCTCAGGAGACGCACTATGGTGATTTCGTATATTTTTACTTTTTAGAACTTGCCGTTTGAATGATTGCAACCTTTTTAATTAAATGGCATTAATTAAATCATGCAGGGTTTCATTTTGAAATGTGTCCCATGGATTCTGTTTAAAGGGTCTGATGTAGAAATGTGATCCTCTCAAACATCATAGCTTCTGGTTGTGTTTTCATTTTATTTATATGTGGCAGGTCTTGTTTTTGTGCCGCCATATGTGTTGCCCATGGATATGGGCAAAGTGATATTCACAGATGCCACCCAACCCTTCTACTCATTTAATCTGTGAAAGTAGTGCCAGTGTGATGGGGCTGCATTTAACAGAATAAAAGATAAATGGAGAGTGACAAAGTGCCCCTGAGGGGTAGTGATATTTTTTGCCTTGACTCTTCTATGACACCTTGATAAGGCAATTATGGAGTAATTACCTTAACAAGTGGCATTAGAGAAAATTATCCTCATTTTTCTGCTAAAATAACACCAAATCAGGAGTGAGTCAATTTCAGAATCTCTAATCAGCATCTCATTAGGCGGTGCAACTGCCTGATTTAGTCAGCCTTCAATGACAAATGCAATTAGTGCTACAAAACAACACAAATGTGACAACATTGTGCTAAATAAGGCAAATGAATCTGTCACATCCTTCAGAGATTTCACGTTTCTTCTGTTCATAATGACTAATTGTATTTGGAGAGGCTGTGTGCACGATTCCAGCAACCCCTGAGATGTTATCCATGGCCTGAGTAAAACAAAAGGTTCAAAGTCAATGGGAGCCACCCCGGGAATGAGTGTTGGAGAATCTCTCCTCTTTCAGCAAATGGAACAGATAAGCAGAAACGTTTTCTTCCCCTCTTCTCCCGAGTTAGCTGGTGCAGCAAGGTCAGGTGAATGTGATCAGCCACTGTGTCTAAGCGTATTATCAGGTGAGATCTGTGGAGTGACGTGAGCGATCCGGGCCAGTCAGCTGTCTGGAAAAATCATTACACAGAGCCGGACATTTTGGATAACTTTGGAGGCAATCGGCCGCTCGGGATGCGGCATGGATCTCTGCGTGACCAAAACGCCCTTGAATGAAACATTTCCTCATCACACCAGTCAGGAGCCTGAGCGAAGGCTGATGAATCTTAGGAGAACGGGCCAGGATGAGCTTTTAACTTTCAGTGAAACACATATCCAATGCTTCGAAGCTGCAGCACCTGCAATGATATTATATAGTATGTGTCCATCATGTATTTCAGAGCATTTGTTCACTGTATATGCTGTATTATAGATCAACATGCAGCTTAAGCCAAGTCATGCTTAAAGCTGTGCTGATCAATATTTTTATAGTAACAATGGATCAAATGACTACGTGAAATGCAAAAGTGAGTCAGTCATAATGACAAACCCACACAGAAATATGACCAAAATCTGCGGTTTCCTGACAAACAGGAAGATTCCCTCTCTATTTAGCTCTGTTTTGTTCTCCACCAACTTCTGAAGGTCCGCTAGCTCATCACTAACTTTGTCTGTCCTGCTGCTGCTGAAAAAGAGGTTGATGAGAACAATGAGAGTGAAATAAAACAGTAGATCTGTGGGCCTGAAGACCAAAACTATGAGCTGAAAGGTTGAGCTGATTGGAACTGCAGGGTCAGGTGATAATTCCTTTTATAATGATATCTTTTAAAGACATGGATCCAGAGAGACCAGTTGGTACCAAGATAACAGCTAATGGGGATGGATTGCAAAACATGGATGCAGAGCTCATCACATGTTAAACAGGCAAGTTGCATCAGCTCCCTTAAGGTTGAGTCATTTCAATCTATCAGCAATAGACAGAAAACAGATGCGTTCCGCTGCTTTAAAAGTCACCAAAGTCAACTTTTTTTTAATTCATTTCCTTAGTGTTTAACATCACACAAACTTTAACTTGGAATTCGTAATTAGGCTCATAATCACAGCTCATTAATTAGGAGCTATAATTAGTCAGAGATCAGCCTAATGATAAGACACAATTATGTCTCCAGATGCATTGTTTCTAATCAAGTCCTAATATTCAAACACAGCCCACTGAGTGTAAGATGTAAACTGTCTGTCATCATGAAGTAACTTCCTGTGTTTGTGACCCCTTTAAATCCAGCCGGTCTGTCTGCATGCAAGACGTGTGTCTGTCTCGCTGCAAATGTGTGCGCATGTTAAGCGTGATGAGGTATAGTTATTGCCATACATAAACTGGACGTTTGAAGTAAAATAGCATTTAATGACTTATTTGAAGTATTTGAATTGCAAAGGGGATGAAACATCCCTTTGAGGGAGGAAATGCCATATTCCGATCAAACATTTCACTGTTGCGAAGGTTAATGAATGCCATTAGCCCAGCGCCAATAAATTCAGACTTGTACTTTCATGAGATGCATAAATTAGATAAAGGCCCAGAATCCAAAGCTTCATACAGGGGAGAGGAAATGTATGACAGCAACACAATTACATGCCTGTGGAAAAATGGCTGCTAAATGGAAGCAATTTGACAAGCTTCAACGACTGGAAGTTGGTATTTCCATCAACTTTCACTTGTTGTTTAAAGCACACTGCCATGTGCACAAGCTAGACCATCAGCAGGCTGTGCTAAAATATTTAGCAGTTAAAAATTTGGTTAATTAACATATATTTACAAAATTTATCCTAATTGCAGCTCATCTACATGCACATTAGCGAGATTCATTACCAAACTGAATAATACGGCACCAAAATGTTACCAGTTCCACCGACTGGTTTGTTGCATGACTGAATGGGTGACAATATTTATTTTCGGAGATATTACAATAATTATTAACCAATTTGCACTTTATGTTTCCTTTGAGATGCTAATTAGTTGTTCATTTAGTTGTATCCTTTTGGCTAATGGCTCATCACTTCCGAAAGTGTCCTGTTTGGCACTAATAAGGTCTGACGTAGGCATTTTCTATACTTCATTACTCCTTTCAAATGATCATTGGCCTCCTTAATTAGCTGATAGTTGAATTATAGCCCCACTGTAGACTGCGACCTTGAAAAGAAGTTGAGATCTGACAAATGACACCCCAGGCTTGAAAGCTAATGGCTGAGACGGAATGGCACTTTGTTTTGGAAGGTGTTACTGCACATTGGTAGAATTTCAGCTGCATGTAAACCTTATTAGGATAATGACACAGCAGTGATCTTTTCTCTTTAAATGTCAGTAATAAGAGGCACAAGATCTACTTTCCTTGTAGTTTTCTTCAAGTCATAAAAGGAAGGCAGCAGAGATGAAGGAGGAGACTGGGTTAGTGTTGACTTCATGCACAGTGGGGTGGGATATTAAAAATCTCTGCTCTCACTTTCGCAGCCTCTCCAGGTTGAACAGTAGTATTGAGAATGCACTCTCCAACGTACTGAACTGATGACACAAATGATAAAAAAAAGTTCAGCTATCTTCAAAATAATAGAAATGTGCCAATGACTGTCGCCAAAGACTTAAAGTTTAGCTTTGGATAAAGTTGAGACTGCCTTATTTACTGCAATGATTGTGATTCTGGTACCCTGATTTTCTCTCTGCTCATAACTGCATTGCAAAAAGCGAAGCTTTCACCCTAAAATGTAACAATTTACATTATGGGGACTTCATAGTGAAGATAGGCTGTTAGTCTTGTGTTAACATTAGCATATTTAGATGAAAATGGGAGGGTGTCATGATCATGAGTAGACCCATACTCTGCTATTAAAGAACTGATTATCAGGCTTGGAGTTTTGTTCATATCCAAATTATGGATCTAAGCATAGACGGTGTTGTATCCTGCATGGACTGTAGCGCCCTCTGACAGTTATTTGTGATTATAAACTGCATAAATCACCTTGACTTGTCAGACGATGTCATTGCCAACTGGGTATATCACTTCATTAAACAAGACTATCACTTTTCAGCCGTGTCAGGGACTTTGTGAGGCTGTGGCACAGCAATTCTTTGAGCTAAATGCTAACACGGTAACATGGTATGATTTTGACATGTCTAAGTTCGGAGTGTTAGCACGCTGATATTGTCTAATTATAACTAAATGCACAGTACAGCTGAGGCAGTCATTGCTTCCAAGAACTGATCATGAACTACAAGTTAAAGGTTTGAGCTGATCGTCAAGCTACATGATCAGTGAAGGGATCAGGAAGAAGAAATACCTGTATATATTCATGTTCCAGTAACCGCACTGCGTAACAACTTAACAAATACAACACTAGATGATCTGTCATCTCAGAAATCCTTGGGCCCCCAATGATCCTGATTGGATGGATGGATGGAATTATGAGTGAACACTATTAAATTATCAGCTTCTTTTTCAAGAAGCAACAAGCAGCAGGCAGCATTTCAGAAAGCAGGAGCTCAACAACAACCAGGGCTTCAGGAGAGTTTGGTGCTCCTAGTTAACCAGACTTGCTGCTGTTCCTGCTCCATCACTACGGCACTACTATCACTCTTGATGTACACCACCACATCACTCCAGTAAGCAAAATCCCCTGAGACGGGTCTTTTTTCAGTGCTAACATGTGAAATATTGCTTTGCTGGGTGTTCACTCAGGCGAGCAAAAATCATTGCCTCTCTCTAGGTAAGGTTGACAGATGGCCATCCACTCTGTGAGAAAAACAAAGGCTTGGATGGCAGAGTGAACAACCAGGTCGGCCCATGTTTTATCTCCCTTCACTTTGTAAAATGGTCTCCAAGGTTAACCCGGGCTGGCTTTCTTTAGTTTTATTTAAGAGGAAAATTACAAAGAAAGCAGGTTCGGGGGTCGTACTTTTAGCCGTTGCCACAGTGTCTCTTCCCTTCCTGTGGATAAAAAATGAACTTTTCTTCCTTGTTTTTATTTCAAATCAACATTAATACCTGTCAGGATATCTCTGACATATTCTTACACTTAATCAACACACTTTGAAATGAACAACTTGATACTGAAATGCAATTTGTATGTGTTTGCTTATGCAGAATAATCAAATCATGCGGTATTAGGCCACACATCAAGCACTGGAGACAGTGGTTTTGTTCAGCTGGAGGTAATTGAGCCCCTCTGCCATCTTTTTTAGAACAGTGCCTGGCATAACCACTGGTTGTCGGCAGTCTGACGAGCATCAGATGAATAATTTTAATGTTAATTACACAGTAGCAGAAATACATGAGAAAATCCTTTCATGATGGGCAATGAAGGAAGTTAAGGATGTCATTAAATGCAGTACTGCAGGATATTTTTAAAGAGAGAAGACATGGGAGAGCAAATGGCTGTGTTATATTTATATGTTGCAGGGTTAAGCTAAACTTTCTTTTCAATTAGTTAAGTTAGAAGTTTGGCCTCCAGTTTAATCTTGAAAGCCTTGATACTGTAGTTTACGACCCTGGAAATCTGAAGGAGATTGTAGGTCAGATTAGGAGGAAGAAAAAGCTTTTTAAATTTTGTGTATAGATGAGACGTTGTCCCTTATTTTTTTTATTGTTTCCTGAAGTGCAGAAATTTAATCTTTTCTAAATGGCAGCAATGATGCTGAGACTCTGTTATTGTTTTTCATGGATATGATTTAGACTTAATTTTCAGAATATAAGTTATTGATTTGCTCATCTACCTGCTGCGACCTCTTCAGAGCGTCTACATAAGTGCTGATAATATCATTTTCATCACTGCGACATGCTGAATTCGTAAAATGAGATGGAAGATTGATTTGGAGGATGTGATGAAAATCTGGGGTTGATCACTGGAACATTTCTGCACATTTTTGTTCTGCCTCTTTTCATTTTCCAGGAACGCAGGGACATCAGTAGCATAATATAATACTGAATGCTGAGTGTCACCTGGATTTGATGTTACTTTAAAATGAACCTAATTTTTTATTATGAGAGCATCAACAGTGTATTTCCAAACAGTAGCTCTCTGGCTAACCCACATGTCTTTGATAGCATTGGCATATGAGCTGTGTTTTTAGACCTGGACCTTGGACATCTCTATTTTGAAGTTGCATACTGGCATTTTACACACTAAATAACGAAAATCAACCACTTATGAATCTTTTGCTTTACCATATTCCTTATTTTGTAATCACAGGGAAATCTGTAGCCTAACAGTGGGTAAAAGGGAATGTAAAACTCAGCAACTTTAGCTGCTAAATGCTGTGCTATGTTCACCAGCTAGTCACTAACTTTGCTAATCTCCATTTGATTCAAACAAAAATATAGTAAAGCAGATTTGAAGTTGTACATTTTTTTTTTGAGCAATGACACATTTGTGTGTGTGCCAAGATTTACGTGAGTGCTGTATCTTTAAGTCAGAGAATTTTCCTTCACCTTGCTGCAGCAGCACCAGCTATCTATCAGGGAGAGATGGATGCTGAAGTCTGGTGGGTGACATAAAGATGACCAACTCTGGCTTGGCAGTGATGGAGACGCTCCGTCGCTTTGATGCGTCGGCTTGCAATATGGTGTCAGCAAAATGGACTGGATGGCTGTAAACGGAGGTGTCAAGCTGTAAGTCTGCATATAGACAGGGTCACTTCACCTGGTTACTGAGGGCGAGAAGCTGCTCAGTCAACCCTGAAAGCATGTGTGTGGGATGATTCGATCTGCTGAGGCTGCATAGAGCAGGAAAACCCATCACAAGGAGGAAGAATTCACTCCACAGGCAGGATAGTTGAAAGTTGGAGACGGAGTCGCTTGAAACTCACCCAGGATTCAAAGTAACATTACAAGATGCTGCAGCACAGAGGTATCATATCATGCTGGGCACTCAGCATTCACTGTTAACCTCCTATGTATCTTTCATTCTCACTGCTGTGCTTCACTGTCCGTCTCTCTCAGCAGCAGCTCTTCGGGGTGGTCACAACTCATGCAGAGTTTTGTCATAGAAGAAGCCTCCTGTCCCTTGGGATCAACTCCACATTATCCCCCTCAGCATTGATTAGCACTGTGTTACACTGACATGGACAGAGACAGATAGAGTCTCCTGGATCTGTCCGCCTGATAATACCCACTGCCAAAAGAGGGGAGGACGTTAAACCAAACAGGCACAATGTGTTCAGACATCTCTGCGGCTAATGTCAGGAGAAGGCGTTTCGACAATGAGGAAATGAGGACGTGACCCGGCGAGGCCATGATGCATATTGCTTTGACCCTCCCACTTGGCCCCGCCATTGTTTTTCAATTAATCGCAGCCACTTTGCGGCGAACGACACTGACAGATGGCAAGGTCTTTGTCGAGGTTCACGGAGGTGCGAGGCAGATAGTGCTTACTGGTGGGGAAAAGTGAATTTTGGGGCCAAATGATACACGCCCCCGAGCAGAGCCGCTGAGGCAGATTTCTAAGTGCTGATCTATTCAAAGTGCAAGGAACCAGGAAATAAGGTAGAGGTGTCTCTACAGGTCTGGAGGATATTACAGCGCTATGTCAGGGGAGAGTTTTGCATGATGAAGAGACGTAATTTAAGTATCATCATAGTTAGTCAATTAGTCTTTTAAAGTTTTATTGCAGCACGCAGCCCTTTGTCAGTGCTTAAGAGCATCAAAAACTGTACACATTTCCTGATTTATGCCGCTTATGTTGACATAAAAATAATGACCACAATTTTAAGATATTGTTATAATTACTCTAAACAAATAAGGCCAATATGAAGGTGTTGCTCCCATCAGCCCTCTGAATTTTGTGTTGCTAATACAAAGCCAGAATTCAGGAAATCTGCTGCGTTGCTTTAGAGCACTGCTGCCCAACTGTCTTGGCTTGTAGCCTTGTGTAGCCAAACAGTGTCTACCCTGTCTACACTGTGAAAATAAGAGTTTTATTCTTTGGCATGAACAACGGAAACATGTTGTGCATTTAGCAGCTAAAATCTACATATCTTGAATTGATGGAGACCAAAATCAGAGCTAAATTGAAAGTAAATATTGGACTGACATTCTCTATGTGGCCAGAAAGACAGTTCCAAATGAATGCTAATCTTGCTCCCCGTCTGCAGGCACTTATTTGAGACGGTTAGCCATATCAACTTTACACGAGCATTATGTGTGATTTTCAGCTTGTTGTGGACTTCATCCTCAACAACTGACCCATTTAGAAAAAGGGAAAGTTCAAATAAAACAACTTTAAATCAGCCGTGACGACAAAGCAAGCAACCACTTCTGTTTATACTAAAGCAACTTATACAATACAGTAATGTTGTTGCGTGTGTTCTCAATGTGTAAATAGGTCAGCGTTGCGTTCACAACTTGTTTCTGCTGCCCCCAAGTGGCCACAAAAAAAAGAAGAAACTGAGTCATTGCATCTTTAAATATTGTTATCTATACAGGGAAATACAGGGATGAATGCAGCTGACCCTCCACTGTTCCTGGACACCAGACTGCGGTGCTGTTGAGGGCCGATCCTCGCTGATCCCTCTCCTTTATGGCCCACTAAAGCACTGGCAGATGTGCTGTTAAGTAGCTCTCAACGATTGTTAGTCGAGCCCTAACTTCTCCCTGGTGTTGAGCTATTGATTTTGCATTAGATAAACATGAATCTTGTAAATAAGAGGTGAGCATGGATCCATTGACCCCCCCCCCCTCCGCTTTGTGCTCAGAGAGAGCGAGGGACAGAGAGAGATCGCTTTGAAACATTAGCCGACACAATGAACGGAGCTTCATTTGAAGCGTAATTATCTTTCCCACTGAAGTGCAGTGAGGGGACAAATGGGAGCGCCAGAGGTGACATAGATTCTCTACTGGTGGACTACAAAGGTCAAACCTCCCAGCTAAAAGACTAGTGAGGGAAAAAATAGAGAGTTATGATGACTAACAAATACAATATAGGCTAAAATCAGAGCTGCCTGCTAGATGGGAATATTGATGAATGCTTTTGGTAAAGAAAAAAAGATTGGGGTCAAAGTATTTCAGAGCTTTTTATCTGTTTGAGTAACCGTTACAGTTCAAGTGACAGGGATTAGCATTGCATATGAAACTTTTCAATGCATGACTGAACAGCTGTGTTTACGGTTTACCATCCTCTATAAGCAGAAAATAGAGGATAGAGAATAGGCCTGCAAGGCTGTGCTGTATAAATTATATATCAACAGCTTTCAAGGGCCATACTCTGTCCAGAATGTCAATATATACTGGTGGAAAAAGGTTATAGTCCTGATCTGATCCAATAATTTCAATCTACTGTATGTGATATGGACATAAAACAATAGCTTGGCGCTATGACTCTTGGCTTACTACCACAGATTTTCATCAGGGCTTTAATGATACCAATAATGTTCTGAACACTGCGAGGACAGAAATTCATTTCAGAAAAGAGGGGGGAAAAGCCCTGATGGTGTTTCATCCATCTGTTGAAGCAGCTTTTTTCTGTAGTGAGGAATTTATGAAAAAGTCTCTAACAAGTCTGATTTATGTTTATAGGCTTCTAAACAGACAGGTAGTCAGTGGAGCTCGGGGAGCGCTAAAGAGAAGTACATAAAAACAATGGAGAAGGGATTGGATCAGCTCAGCTGAAACACATTTGTCCTGAGGGAAAAAGCCTCTTCGGCAGCAAAAAAGAGCAGTGCCAGGCAGAGACAGTATATCTGGGAAATGGAACCCTTTGACCGTTTATTAATCAATAAACACATTGGATTGCATCAAAGCGTGACGCATTTTGGTCTGTTTTTTAATGTCACTGATTAATTTCGCCAGGGTCCTTCGCTGCTGCAGAGGGCTGACAGCTAACAAATTGTGTGCAAGCCTGTGTGTGGTTGAATCTGATGTAGTAAATACTTCACTGCTGTAAAGAACGAGGATCAGAACGGGCAGCACATTACCAGCTTTTCTATCATATTATGAAACACAGTTATAATTTTAATCCAAGCCGCGTGGACAACACACAAAACCGCCGCGCTGGTTCAGTTCGTACAGACACACAGGACGGAATAAATGCCCATATATGTTGTCTCTGCGTGTTGACATCCACAGCCCCTCTATCTCCTGAATCTTTCGGTTGAGGCATGTAAGTTGGAGGCTGGATGAGATTGAAAGTGAAAGCCTTCGAGTTTTATTTAACCCTGTCCCTCTGATTCAATATGAAGCCTGCCTGTGTGCAGATGATAACTGAGAGCAAAAGGTTGACATCAATAGGACTGACTGACTGTCTCTGCCTGCGTGTGTGTGTGTGCTTATGTGTGTGTGCCGGTCTGTCGACATGCATACATGCATGTTAAGGGGGTTGTATGAGTCTGATTACGCACGAGTGTCCGAGTGTGTGACTGCGAGGCCTTGTGTATGTATGTAGATGTGTGTGTGTGTGTGTGTGTGTGTGTGTGTGTGTGTGTGTGTGTGTGTGTGACAGCAACACCCCAGACAGACAGGACTGCTTCCAGACAGCTGTCAGTGAGTGATTAGTGAAACCTGCTACACTAATAATCCCCCTGTAATAGTTTTCTCAGAAGATGGCCTATTTGATTATTGGAATTCATTGGGGCCTTTAATTACATGCGCCAGGCATTTCCAGGCTAATTTGTACCTCCGTCCTGTTTAGCATTTCAAAGTGGCAAATCGTTCTCAACACCCTTATTAGACATCTCCGATTCCTCACGCAATATTCTCTGCACGTCGATAAAGAAGTATTTTAGAGAAAGATTAGTGGCACACGGACAGCGAGGTGACACAATCGGTACAGTACATCAGCAAATAGGAATTTGCGCCTTATTCAGATCCAACCTCAGTAAGGTACTGATTGAATTGGTGGATCTTTTTTTGAACTTCTTAAATGACCTGGCTGGTGTGTTTTTCCTCCAGATAGTCCAGGAAGTCTTTTATTTATTCAATACTCCTATGTCCCACAAATGGGTCAAAAATGATTTATACATATTTCCAATGTAGACTCACAGAAGCCTTCAGTCCATATCAGTTATTACAGTACATACAGTAGTCACTGTGAACCACCATCATTTACACAGCAAGACTATTTAGCATTTAGCATATAGCATACAGCATACGCGTCAAAGATATACTCTTCCTATAATATTCAATATTTCAAGATTGCCTCTGACAAACCTATTTATTGATCAATGGATGGCACAAATTATCACAGCAGTTCTTCAGGGTAAAATGCAATATACTGGCAATTATCGTGAACAGAGTTAGCTCGTTACAATACCAGCTGCTGGAAGATAATAACACCACAGCAACAGCGGACCATGCACCCAGTGTCACGCGGGTTCACTCTTATGCTAATTGACGTGATATTAATGCAAAGATTTTTTTCGGCTGTATTGCTCTTGTTGCTGGATGAAAGGAACTTCCACTCATATGAAAATCTAATAACATTGATCTCAAAGGGAGTTATTGAATTTTGATGTTCTGCCTATGAGCGGCATTTATATAACTTAGCAGGAAATCAAAAGGCGTTTGACAATCTGAGGAATCAAACAGTAGTACATGGGCTTATCGTCGCCATCTGCTCTTGAAATTTTATAAAAGTAGTTGTTTTTTCATTTCCTCTTCCCTCTTTTTTTCCAATCGCAAAAGCCCCCAAGGTGTACTTTTGTTGTTTTCTTCCCGTTCTGTTTCTGAGACTTTTTCTCTAATTGTTGAACCACTGCTATTACAGCCATGAATTACTCCTGTTCCTCCCTTCTGGCCGTAGATGCTTGAAATGATTCCTCTGCCTGCCTACACTGATAAGGTGAGGGAGCCTATCTGATGTTGCTTGCTGAGGAAGCATGATTAGATCTAAGCTATAAAGTCACTTTAGTCTTTTCTAAAATAGCCACGAGGCAAAAAGTTATCACTGTAGAAAAATGTAATCTATAGGACAAAACGGTCAAACAATCATCTGTACGTGGTCTTCCATGATCTCTGAAACGTGGCAATATTCAAGCAATATCGCTTTAGTTACCTGAAAAGGACCAAATTGTCACATTATTACATTAAATACATGAAAGAAAGAAATCAGGGGATTTTGTGTTTCTTGCAGAAATAGACTCAGAGACAGACCTGTTGTGGTGGGAGGTAAAAATAGAAATGATTCCTCTTGTTTTCTGCAGCAGACAGATGTATTTTTCACTCCTGTACTGTGCTTCTTCATACAGGTAAGTGAGCAAGATGGCAGACACATGTTATCCTTCTGAAATGAACAGAATGCTCTTGCTACTTATTGGTTAAGTCAGCTAATGCTGCGAGCCAGATAACAGTGAGATTCACATCCATGCAGCGCCACAGTTTTGGATTTATCCTTGTCTGTTTAACACGTGTTAATATCACACAGGTGCTGATGAAGCTGTAAAATCTTAGCTCTGACCTCAACTCAGAGCCCAACCTGCATCGGACCTGCTGTGATTGAATGTGGAGCCTCGTTGAACTGGCTACAGAAGTGCAGCTGATCAAACTGGGCATGCATATTGCTGCTAGCCACCTCTTTAAAGTGTGTAACGTTAAAGTTTCGTATTTTCTTATGAGGTTTTCCATAAGTGTCTTATTTAACGTGCCAGGTGCATCCTGTTGACTAATTAATTCAAGGCCTTTTGATTGCAGCCTTGTGTGTGTGGTCTGCTGTCTGCTAATAAACAGAATGAAAAGGGGTTTGGAGCTTTAGAGCCTGCTTTTTCCACCAACAGGCAGCTGTCTTCAGGGGGGAAGTCTCTGATAGACACTGCATGCTACTGGCCCAGCTCTTCTATCTATAGCCAGACTGGCTAAGTTATCTGCTAGCTGGCTAAACATTTAACAGCTAAAGAGCCATATATGCATTACATATTTTTTTAGCCAGATTGTGTCAAATGTGTGTGGGGAAAAAAGGATTAAGGCATCTTTAAGAAAATGTGTTTTAACGACCAAGTGGAATTAGTCTCATCTGAGTGGAAGAACCACTTAGTAAAAGCAAAATAATGACACTTTTAAGTAGCCAGTGGTCATGATACAGCAAAAATCAGGCTACCACACTGAAAAAACAAGCTCCTTTGACTAACATCTTGCTTCACAGTTCTGCTCTACCAGCACAGGGCTGTACTTTAACTTTGGCTAAATTCCAGCTTGTATTTCTATGAGTGGACACGATGGTGGTCTGTCTTGTGGCCGTGGGGGTAGAGCAGCCAGACTTTGACTTCTGGTTCAAGGTTAATGCCTGTTGGCTCACCTCTGGACACACACGGCTGTGATTGATGCATGCTCAGTCGCTATGCCCGAGGGATTAACACTACCCGAATAACAGCAGCGTTTACATTCCGTGACCTCTTGCGTCACCTTCCCGCTCCGCCATGGATTACTGTCACAGACGTTGCCATTCGTGTTCTTTGTCTACCTTTGTTTTCCGACCAGAATACTAATTTCTTAAGAAGATGAGGTGTGATTGAGAGACAGCGCTTTGTATGTGAACAATGTGAACCACGGACTGTTTTAAGGACGAAACTGGAGAGCTTGAATCTTGTGTTTGTAACCATTTCGCATGAGTAAAACTGCAGATATAGATTGATATGAGATCTTGGTTAGGCCCAATACAAATGATGACACATAGCCTGTGTTCATGCTTACTATGAAACCACATCAATATTAACTGATCTGTTAAAAAAATAATATGTTCCAGAGAGAGACATCCGTGTGATGCTGCATTCCTTTCACCTTATAATGCATGTGAAAAGTAAACTGGGCCCTTGGGCGATGGACGCGCTGCATGTGTATTGCACCACCCGAGAGTCGATCACAGGCCATCTGGTCAGGCCCGGCAACAGCTCTGCCTGAGGCAAACTGTATAAGCAAGTCATTTATAAGTGTCGCAGGTGGTCCCCCGCGTCCTCAAACACTGTAATGAGTAATGAGGGTTGGTCCGTCGAGGATCTGTCTTCCAGCAGGGGCTGCGAATGCAAGGACACCAAATTCACCAGCAGGTTGTAGTTTGATAATGCAATATGTGAATATGACCAGCAGGCTATGCATTAATGGTCACAGTGACCTTCATTTATGTGATTTATAATGCATGTCCCTGCAGTCGTTTTTTATGTTATTGACGATGAAAATCTAATATTAAAGTAATCATCTGCATCATTTTCACATAAATCAATGTTTGTCGTGCCGGCTTAGCGACTTTGTTGTTGTGCGATGATCTTTCAGATGACCCAGACATCGTTCTCAAAAGCAGCTCATGACAAATGTGGCGACTTTTGACTTTTCCACTTTTGATGTATTGACCTCATGTGCATTTGGATGCTGTACATTATGTTTTGTGCTTCTGTTTGTCCAACACAAAGAAAGTCTCACAGGTTGATTGAGCATGCAGCGATAACACAGAGCAGACATTTGCACTGAGTTCAGTATTCTTGCGTGTGTATTATTAGTTTGGTTGATTTGCCATACTTGCATGTATTCATGTGTTAACTCTGCCTTGTATTCATACAATTGTTCACACTTGTGCACTCCTTGATTGGGTTGATTTAAAGGCATAAATCCCTGCAGGGTCCACAGTGGCAACCAGTCAGGTAAAACATCAACTTTTGCTGTTAGCAGCAGTATGACAGAGCCATTAGCACCACAGGACAACAGCAAGAAGGTAATGCCAGCATTGGAAAGCAAGCAACCACCACTGAAGAACAGGAGTGTGTGTTTACTGGTGGCCTTATGTGTCTCTCTCTCATGTCTTTGTTCCTGAAGCTGCTTCAGTAGGATCAGAAGGATAAGCAGTGCTGCTATATAGTGGCAAGGCGAAACTGTCGGCTGGATGTCATGTCTCCAAAATATCCTGCAGGTGGACTGAGTGGGATGGACAAGTGGACTGATTTAATGAAGAAGGCGCAGGGAGAAATTGGGGTGAGGCAAGGAGGTCGACGCCAGTACCGACACCTGCAATCCAACACACAGAATGTAGAGCAGGAAGTAAGTCATTGCCAGTCTTACAGCCAACAAACTGCAATGCTGCAGACTACGCTGGAATGCAAATTACAAAACATAATGTCTCTCTTTAGTTCCAGTAGAAAGGGTAGAGTCGCACAATTTCTCCATTCTTCTCTACAGTAAAGTACACATATCTGCCTACTGTCAATGCTAGAAGACAAGAATTGTGGAAGTCAGTGTACAAAACCAGTGCAGTGCACATCACTATGGTTTGCACAGCTGTTTAAGAAAGTGCAGCCTCACACTGGAAATAAAGACACACTCGCACATGTACTGTGAATGCAGCTTTACAATTGTAGCATTTCTGATCTTAAGTGCAGCATTAGAGCATAAATGTATGGCATATAATCATACACAAACACATCTAATGGCTTCTTGCTACAGGCACGGTGTTGGAAGCATGTTTGGAATAAATGGGTGAAGACATGCTGTTCGTATGACAACATCTTGTATGAACAGACCAAGAAAAAAAATACCAATTTACAGAAAATTGGTAGAAAACCCAAGAAAAAGAGGTCACAGTGCCACCCACACTGACTGACTGACTTCAGAGGAGACACACCGCAGCGTCTTTGGCTGCTCGACTCCAAAAACAGAGCCAAAAAAAAGGAGGGAGAACCAAACACAGAAGAACAGATTGTGTGGATTGCCACTACTTTGCAGCTACATTACCACTCAGAAAAGCCCTCAGCGCCAGCACCACGATGCAGAAAGTTCTGCGTACACTGGGATCATGGCGTCCTTCCCTCCTCTGCCACAGTCTCCCACTCTTCTATATCTGAGGACCTGAAGACTGCTGTCCCTGGCTAATAATTGCTGACACACCAAAGCCAACATAGCCCAGCGAGCCTTTAATAGTTTTCATTTTTCTTCCTTACAGGAAGGCCTCTAAGGTGCCATCATGAATGATCAGCACACAGCCGCCACTGCAGCTCCCTGCGCAGGCTGCAGCACACACACACACACACATGCACACACTCTCTGGATCCTATAGCCATCCCAGACATCTCCCAGCTCTCTGGCCATTACTCCCTCTGTGTCTTCCTCACCTCTCATCTTCACCCCATACAGACAATTTATATAAAAGATTTTCCTGCCCACACCTTTCATCACAGGGCCTATTTTCATCACAGAGCCTATTTCACAACATTAATAGTCTCTCTCTCTTACCAAAACCATCAAAACATTAATTCCTAAACTATTTTTGGGGTATAATTCATCAGGTCCAGGACAGAGGACTTTGCACAAACATAAAGACAGGATGGTGGCTGTTATTTTACACCGATCTGAGCTACTTGAGCTCCTCAGCGCTGGTTACTAACGGACCATTATTTAGTCCAAAAGCCTGAAAAGTAATGAATAGAATGAATCACTGGAAAACTATGAGCCCACAAGGCTGAAATAATCCACCTGAGTGGAAGTGTCTGTGAGGAATTGTGCGCTCTAATGTTCGGCCGTGTGAGTCATTAGCGGAGTGGTATGCATGGGTGGAGAAGAAGCGGAGCATGGAGTCTCAGCAGAGGCAGATATTCTCCTCATCACTACTTGGTGCCCAGTGTGGAGGCAACCTGAAACGCTTCCCAGCAACTTCACCATCTGATGTTAGACCTATTATTACTCTGAATTTCTTTACTGTAGCGAGTTATTAGGATCATCTGTATCTGTATTGTTAGAGGTATGCTGTACAGACAGGACGTTAAACACAGTTATTTTGGTAGAAACTTCCGATTTGCACAGTGGTCCCTGAATTTCCTGAATACGTACAGTGATACTGGATAGGAGTTAGGCGGTTTTTGCACTCTACAGAACTTCTTTTCCAAATTTTTCACATCGTTGATTCAAAATCAGAAGCAGATGAGCATTTTATCATAGCGACGGTGCTCGTATGTAGTTTAGAGTAGATTAGATTATGTTTCCCTTGCTTCCAGTACACTTTCACATGGTCAAAATCAACATTAAAGCTGAACTGTGCGATTTTGTTGCCAGCATCTAGCGACTCAAACACCCACACTGTAAAACTTCATACAGGAAATCATCTGAATGATTATTCACTTAACTCATTCAAAGTTTACAAAGACACAAGAACAAATTAGCATACTTCCCAACATGCAGGCTTTGTCGGTTAAACTCTGCAGGGACCTCCTCTCTGAAGGAAACTTGCTGTGTGTGTCCTTTAATACTTGTTGAATTAGATATGCCCTGTTGAGTCTTCTTGTAAACAAAGCTGTTTACATCAGTGTTTCTCACCAAATGCATTGTGTGTAGGCCCTATAACAAATGTACTACATGTCTGCCTTCTGTTTAGTACTGCACTTTGTTTATTCGCTTCGCTTCTCTGCTGCTGTTGTCACGTCTCTGATCTGCGCCAATCAAAGAAGTTTCTTGTCGCAGCTTTAAACTCAAACAATTCTGCTCCTAAACTTCTGACTCACTATCACTATCAATCACACATCTCCAACTGTCAGCTGTGAGAAACATTTGATTGTTCATGACGACAATTTGCATCTTGTTTGTCATGATTGCTTTGCATCAATTTTCCACCCTCCAACCCTCCCAGAGCGCCGTCGCTGACATATTCCCCCGTAGGCCCCAGTTATGCTTCTCCTTTCGGGCTTTCCTGAGCTCGCACTGCTGCCGCCGCTGCCGGCTCTGTCTGCTCATGTGATGGGCTTCCATCTGTCAAACGAGGGCAGGCTGGGAGACAGGCACCAATCTTTTTTAACACTACATGTTGGGCTTGTTTGGTTGTTTGTTGCCGGTAGGCTTCATGTCTGGCTGGACAGAGCTGGATGTGGTGTAAAGAAGAATCAGCACCAAACGCTGAGATTACTTCGGATTTATGACATATTGCACATACCTGCTGGTGTCAGTGCTCGAAAATAACCACAACGGCAGCTCATGTAAGCTAAGTCTGTGAACAAGCACGTGAAAATCGTGACGAAGTCAGGCTCATGCTCTGTCAGCTGTGGTTGAACTAATGGGATAGGCAGCAATGCACCTATGATAATTGCTCAGATGAAGTCTGACGTCGCTCTACATTCTCAGAAACCCATCTCGGAGAATACTGGGGCGTTTCATGCCGGAGCACATACTCCTCCATGATTGATCACTCTGCTTATAATTTCCTAATTTCCAATCCACTGGGGGACTTAACTGGAAGTAGCCATTTTTCCTGAGCACCGACCAGCTTCCTTTTATTTCCGCACAGGGCTAAATGGGAAGAATCTTCCAGTCCATTAAGCAGACTTTCTGTGTCATAAAAGTTTGGTGGCAGACTCTCTCTCTCTCTCTCTCTCTCTCTCTCTCTCTCTCTCTCTCTCAGCAGCAGCATGGAACTGTCTGTTTGATCTGCAGGCTGCAGGTTAATAGAAATCAGCCTGCTCATCAGCAATAGTGGATTGAACTTAACCACCCACCTCCGCCCTGTCAATTCAGATTTGGAAAAAACCCACTAACAATGGCCGTAGTCTCATTTCCCTCTGTCAGGTAATCAGTATTTCACTATAATCCTTTTCAGGAAGAAAATTACGGTGACTGGGATGGGGAGCTGGATATTGGGAATGCCAGCCTATACACCCACAAAAAGAATGTGCTATGATGCTGTATAGCCAATCACAATCAGTGGGGATTTAAAGAATAAAGAAGATTTGGGGAAAAATGCTTATCTGCTTTTTTGTTGAGAGTTAAAAGAGAAGATCAATACCACCCTCATGCGTGCGATAAATATGAAGGTAGATTGAGCCAGATCCATTATTATGGACGGTGTGCCGTACTTATGCCCTCTACGGGGTATCACTGTGGCAGCTAGATTGAGTCACGGTGTGCAGCAAATCATGCCAACGTCTCTCTGTGACGACTACAGATACTGAACTGGGCAGACTGGGCTGGTGCCCAACGGGCCTCAAGGTGTTTTTCCACAAAAACACACAGAATGAACAGGAAGAGAGAATGAATCATGCAAACTCATAGCACACACACACTTCTTATTGTGTTTGCCGAGAGCGATCATGCCTGCGATTGTCTTTTTATCCCGAGATCAGTGAATGATTTTGATCTTGCACTTTGAGCTTTGTTGTCTTGAAAAAAATAGATAATTAACCCATTATCACTGAAGAACAAAAGGCTGTTTCCTCTTATTATGATGTTTTTTTAGAGATCGGGAGTGCCATGCTAGCATAGATGGTGTCTTGAAAATGTCATATCAAGGACTAGCCTACCCATTACTGATCAACGCATCACTAGTTAACCAGTTGTGATTGTTTGGTGTCATAACTGACTGAATCAGTCTTTAGGAAATGTCTCTTCACCGAGTGTGGGTGTGATCTATTTTCATTTGAGTACACATGACATCAAATTAGCTAGGCCACAAATTGGCTGATCAAAGCCAGGGATCACAGTCAACAGGTGTGTGAGATCAGGGGCGGGGCTTGCGGACAGGCAAGCCAGGCAGTTGCTTGGAGCCCCTGGCCACTAGGGGGGCCCCGGCCACTTATTTACAACAACGATTATTAATAGGCCTGTGCTTTCAGGGACCTCTGTTGCTACCTGGACCTCACTTTGAGAACCACTAATCTATTTTTTCAGTATTCATCTCAAATGTCCCAGAAATTGTGCATTAATGTGTGCAAAAAACACATTTTTGTGGCATGCACAGGTGGGGTGGGGGCCCCAGGGATTTCTTGCTTGGAGCTCCAAGAGACCCTAGCAACGCCACTGTGTGAGGTTCTGTTTGGGTCACTATGTAAAGAGGAACGGGCCTGAAAGTCTCACAGCAAACCGGATGGTCTTAATAATGTCTTTACCTCTGCCACTATGTTTAGCTTTATCTGAGCAGCTGCTGAGGCAGAGGAACCCTGGTTAAGAGTAAGATAGATCAGTCTTACTGTGTGTTACTGTATATTTATGGTGTGGTTGTTTAGGTTGGCTGTACAGGTTCTGTACAGTGTTGTAAAACAAGTATCTGTTCCTTGGTAGCTGTCACTAATTATTCAGCTTGATGCACGACACTGCACTGTCATGGCTTTGAATGGTAAATACAAATGAACTGTGAGTGATCACAGACACACAGTAGAGGGACTTTGTGTATATTACAGTCAAACATCTGCTTTTATGAGGCTGCTGCAAAAGGTGCGCAAATTTAAAGGAACTAATCAACAGCATAAACACAGTGTTGTTGAAATATCATTTTTAATGTGGCTTAAGCTTTAATGAAGGTCCAGTTGTTTCCTCTGATGATGGTCTGGAGTGAGCAGGCAATTAGCTTAGCTTAGCATAAAGACTGGAAGCAGGGGGAAACAGCTAACCTGACTCAGTCCAGAGCAACTTGAAATTTTACTAACATTCACTAAAATTTCAGTTTGTGTATGGATTTAAACCAAGGAGAGGTAACATGCTAATTAGCTAGCATTAGATCTTGGAATGAACAAAATGGGACACAACAGGAAATCTTACGGAGGCCTCCATCACAACATCACGAATCAAGCTAATGCACTCCACGGGGGACCATGCTCTACGCAGACAGCTGTGGTTCCGTCAGTGACGCTTGGTGATTAAATGTACGTGGACAATGTTTATCAGATGTTGAGATTTTAATGTTTAGATGCCAACAACATGACAGACTCTGTCTTGTTGCTGCTGTTTTGCACTCCTTCAAACACAGATTGACAAAATGCATTACAGAATTTTTTCTTTTTGTATATATGCATAGAAATAACTGCATATATTGCTTTATTTTACCCTATTCTAAATTTGTGTGTGTGTGTGTGTGTGTGTGTGTGTGTGTGTGTGTGTCTATGAAGGGGCTACTACTTACATTTTATTGTGTACCATTGTATTATAAAATGACAAATAAATGACCTTGACTTCTTGATTTAGGACATCACCAGACTAGCAGTTACTGTCTTCTTTCAGTCTTTATGCTAAGCTAAACCAGTCTGTTCCTGGCTCAGGCTTCTCACTGAACGTGCAAACCAGACAGTGGTATTGATCTTCTCATCTCACCCTCGGCAAGAAAGCGAATAAGCGTATTTCCCAAAATGTCAAACTCCTTCTTCATGCTGTATTCAATAGGATGTGATTAAGGCTGTTTTCACGCTGTGCGCAGCCCTTCATGCACAACTCCTGCACAATTCCTGCTCATAACTGGCTTCCTTTGGATGTGTGCTCATATCTATTATAAGATAAAACACATTCTTTGTAACCAATATGAAGAGACGCCATTGTCAAAATGTACACAGAGCCAATAACAAAAAAGTGGCAGATTCAGTTTTTCACCTGTGCTTCTTCTGCCGGTTTGAACACTTTTCAATCATGCTTTGCGCTCTCAACTTTTGACTGAATTTAGGCGCCTTTTCAAGCACCAGTCACGTCTTCTGTCTGGTTTTCATTCTTTGGGATTAAACACAAATCTGAAGTCGCTCATTTGCATGTCCCAGAATCTGATTTTATGCCGCATCCTCATGTGGTTCAGGTGTTGAGAGATCCCTCACTGCGCGCAGCCTTTTTGTTGTTCGCGGTGATAAGGAAACATCAGATCTGTGTCAAATTTGAGGGAAAAATTGGGACACCGTCTTGGCTGTAGTGTCAGTTTATCTGGGACCTTAACAGCCTCCCCGCTCTCTGACTGGTGATCAATCACTGAGAACACATGAAGACCAAGAATATCAGTCTCTTACTTGCCTTAATGCGTTGGTTGATGGAGTGATGGAGCGCTGCTGGGCTGGTTCAGGCTGTGGAGAAAAAGAGTGAGTGTAAACAAAGAGGGGATGTGATAGGTAGCACATTTACTGACCTTAACGCCATTAACTGATTAATTGAAATAAATGAAAGATGCTTTTAAGGATGGAGGAGAATAAGATGGAGGGGGCACAAGGACCACTGTATGTTGGCATGTTACAATCAGGTGCTGATTACAGACCTCGCTGCTGATTGAGAGACTTCAAATCAGCAAACTGAATACATCTCCATAAGCAGTCAGGTGAAGGAACTTTCAATCATCATTTAATCATTAATTAATAGTGATGAGGAGAGATGCAACTCCACAGCACCTCACTTTAGCTACCGGGTGAAAAACAAAGAGGTGTGACTGTCTGGGAAGCAGTGTGAGTTATGAAGAGGTTAAAAATACCTCCAGAGTTTGAAACCTGTTATTCAGAGAAGCTGAAGCAGAAAGTTGAGTGGAAGAATTTGAACTTTTTCTTCTTTCCTTCTCTTTTCCTATTTAAGGTGTTTGGATACGTCTGCGAGCTGCTGAATCAAACTCGGGCCGAAATGGCAAAGAGGAGGGGAACATGTTTGCTTAACAGTGTAAATTCACTTTGAAGGGAAGTGGGAGCCCGGAGCGGCCCTGCACAGAATGGATCGCTGTGTGGGAATCTGAGCACATCACTCTGCCTCTTACCTCGACAACTTTTATTTTCTTGTTTATCGTCTTTTCTTCTATATCAATGTTTCAAAGCAGTTCTGCATAGATTGAAGCGGGAAGGGGGGGTTTTTGGAGGTGAGGTAAGCCAATCAAATTGTCCTCCTGTACTATGAAAACAATCAATAATGAAAAATCTCTCTTATTATCTCATTCAATAGTGTTTTGAACTTAATATGTTTCAGTTTTTACATTAATCCTGAACAGATATTTTGCAAGCAGCGAACACACTGACTGAATGCAATGCAGTCATTTACACTAAAGCAGCACATCTGGCATATAGTGTCCAGTATATTTAAACAGCAGATTTTTCATACATGCTAAAATAGTTCATGTCTAAATAGCAGTAATTTTATATGTAACTATGCTAATGCTAGCTTTTTTATGCTAACACCACTGGTGGAGGTTTGTGATCTACTCACAGTGCATGCGTCACTACCTGCAAGAACCAACTTGATGCAGTCTGGGTTAGCATTAGCACCGCTAATTAGCTGTAGGCCTTCGCACAACTCTTAACACAGCAGCTGAGTGAAATTATCATTGTAGTCTGACAGTTTTAAAATGATAGTGATGATTAAATACTCTGAAGCAATGTCTTCTGTTTCTCTGTCGGGTATGATTTTCCTTATTCTCACGCATTGTCAGCAGAAAGCAATATAAAAGTCTCTACACATTGTATCCAATCAACCACATAAACACAAACTGCAGTTTTGATGAATGTTCTCGCTGTTTTCTGGGTCAGTATGTAACGCCACAGAACATGGCTGAATCTGCTGTTTTGAATATCTTGAGAGCTGGGTTGCATTTTAGGAATGAATTTAACCTTTTATAGAATTATAACACACAGAAAGAGCTTTGAAACATGAACCCAGTCCTGAATCAGTGACCAGCTTTTAGTAAAGCTTGTTATTGCCAACAGCAGGCATAGAACAAATGAATGAAACCTGGAGTTATTATGGAAGGAAATGTCTGACAACAACATGCTTTGCTCTGGAATATAAGTAGTTAAATGTGTGTGTGGATGTGTGTGTGTGTGTGTGTGTGTGTGTGTGTGTGTGTGTGAGTGAGAGAGAGAGAGAGAGAGAGAGAGAGAGAGAGAGAGAGAGTGACACGTTGTAGGGAAGCAGACAGGAACACCAGGTGCTGACAAGCAGAGAACTGTGATTGTTCCAGAAGCTTCTCCAACAAGAAGTCACAGCAGATGCTGGAGATGACAGAGCGGTCTGGGAGCGCAGTGACAGACTTCAGCGCACGTCAAGTCCCAGCTGCAGCACACTGCACCCGACGTTGTGCCTGCAAGCTGTGCCGTTCAGCACCATGCAAGCACAAATCTGTACTGACCGCCCTGCAGGGTCCTCACAGAGAACTTCTTGTACCCTCCAGAAATGTTTAAAACATATGACAAATACTCAGCTTTGAAGAGTAATTCTGTCTGATATGATTTGCCACAAAAAAGTTCAATTACCTTGATAGAAATTATTGAAATTGCATCTGTTTTTTCCCCCTTATTGGAAATATAACTCTATCAACATGCAAACATTTCAAAGGTTTAGCAGCTGGACAAAAGACGTCTACTACTTCACTGAAAGGTCTTTTCTCAGTGTATGTGCACTGGTTCTTTCAAGTTTCCACATCACATTCTGTAAGGTGCACACTGGACCTCAACTGGCTTCCAGTCTTATGACGGCACAAAATCCCAGCTGGACGTTCTCATGTTAAACTCAGATTTAAGGTGTGTACAGAGTGAGTTTTGAATGGAGAAGCAGCTTTCTAGTGAAACTCTGGACACAAATCATTCTGCAAAAGTCAAACATCCGAGTGAATTAAAAGTATGTAAAATACAATTTCAAGTGGAGCCGGCCTTGAAATCAAGGTATTTAAGGCTTTCATGCAAACCTGTAGATTTAAATAGAAAAACATACTGCAGAAGTTTATTCAGATTCTTTTTCATCCTTACTTTTGTCATTTCATTTTTAATCAAGTTGTACACAGAATATATGGGATAAATGGAAAAGCCAACAAAAACATAATGTTCTTCATCCTCATAATCACAAAACACTTCTGGGATTTAGAGGAATCGGCACCTTCTGAAACCTTTCAATGAGGTTATACTACTCTCTAGTGGTTACATGACGCTATTGCAGCAATATAGAAGTGCAGGCGCGGTATAAAATGCACTGAAAGCCTTTATCACGTACTTTTCTCCATATATTTCCCAAATTATCATTTTTTTACCATCAAAAATTTGAATTTCAAATACATTTGAGCTCTACAGACAACCATGACTGCCCTAAAATACGCTTTAATCTTTACTGTGGAATGAAAATATTTAGATTTTCATCAAATGAAGACGGTCATCAGTGAATTTTGCCTGTTTTCCTTCAACTGCACTTGTGCAAACCTTGAAGGAAGCGATGCGGCATTCAGCATCCGGCAGCTTCGCCCATTATCATGTCCTAATAGCTTGCTCAATGGTGCAGTGTGTTATGTGGGTTCACTGGTCAACCAAGACACACGCCATTAGCCCGAGCAAACGTTGCCTTGCAATGCTACACAAAGCACACCTTATTTGTATCACATTAGCTCTTTGATGTGGCATAGCATATTATATCAACAGCTGCAATTTATCAAACAATTTTGGCAGTGATTTGCTTCACTACCAGCACCACAGCCGCGGCACCACCGCCGCCGCCACCACCACCCATCTTCAGTTCTTTCCTCTGTTCCTCTATGAGAAGCTGCAGCAGCAAATAAATTAAACATGTGTCATTGAGCATGCTAAATGGCTTGCAACACATAATCATCTAAATAATTATGAGGCTGCCATTAAAGTGAGCTAGATGGATGACACATGAGGCGTTATGGAAAAACTGGAGGTAATGGTGCAAGATTTGATGTGGAAGAAAGGGGAGATGTGGGGGGATAAAAAGGAAATGCAGTTTTCTGTGCGATTCCTTCCGTCAGTCTTTTCTTCTTGCCGTTAAAATCCCAAACTCAAAGTGCTGAGGGACAATAGGGTGATTAGCCCAATCAGAAAAAGCAGTGAGGGATTGTGGGTAGGCTGTGGCACTGCTCACAGCCGTCTTTTTGTCCTCCCACATTTCATTAATCAGCAACCTGAGGCCCCCCGAAATCAGTTCAGCAGATTGGCAGCTCGCTCATTTGTTCCCATGTGGCAATCAGAGAGGAGAAAGGAATCAGTTCACAACCTTTTTGCTATTACCTGACATTATAAACCATCTCTTTGTATTCTTTTTGTTAGTTTTCTCATGATTTTTTTTTCCCACTGTGATTTGCTGCTGAAAATATGTACGTTTCGGATACCAAACGCGACCTCTATTAACCCACAGACGAGTTATTTTTGTGCCCGTTTCAACAATACTCAATTTAATCAGCCTGTTAAAGACGAAGAGAAATCAAATGTATTAATGTAATAATCAGCATGCTTAAATACACGTGTGCGGTATGCAGCTCCCTGCATTTAAAATCAGATGAAAATACAGTTTACCATTGAGCATCTCAAATTACACTGTTTTAATGAGCCTCATGTATCAGCCTAAATGATGCATCGCGTCACCAGACATGCACCACAAGCACAGTGATATTCTGTTCATGGAGGATATTGTTCACGGCTCTTCACTTTTTACACGCCATTACCTCACAATGTCTGTCCAGCGTGTACTTTACATGATCCCGCTTTAATGTATGAGACAGAAAAGCTGGACCTGATCTGAACTACAGTCTCTAAATGAAGAAGATGACAAACACAAACACAGCAGCATTTCATCTTTACATTTCCTTCAGACTTTAGTGCAACAGAACAGAAGCAAATGAGTGCAGGACTGCTTGCAGCTCTTTATATAGTGCGCAATGATTTGATTTTATTAGCGCTATAATTGTTTTAGGTAACACTGCCTGCAAATTACAGTTTTATTAATTACTACATAAGGGGTATCAATATATGACATACTGGGAAGGTACCAGGAGTAATATGAAAGAGCAGGGGGAGAGGTATGGAGAGAAATTAAAGCCAAATGTGTGTTGCATGACCACAAATAAAAACAAAATTCATAAATGTGACAGTCTGAGAGGAATGTATGGTGTTCACAAATACCACCTAGCAACCCAACTTCAATAACTGTCAGTATGCTACATAGATATTTCAAAACTAAAGGTTATTTAAAATTTGCTTTTCAGAAGCTTCCTGTTAAAATAAATGTCTAAAGATATTTGGGAGGTGTTTTTGCATTTCTCTCTCCAAAGTTTTCTCTTTTCAAAGCCTCGGATCCACAAATGCGTGTTGCAATTATGTGCTAGTGGAAAAGTCGGACCTCTGGCTTTCAAGCACATTCAAGTGTAAGTTCAATGTGCGAAAGGCCAATTTCCCAAAACATACAGACAATATTTCAGTATGTTTATACAGAATATTCTGGCGTCATATATTGTTAATTTTGGCATTTTCAAACTCACTGTACTGCTGTTGTCATTCAGTCATGCAGAGGCTGTGTCCCTTTCCTTCCCCTTACAGACATGTTTACTGACTGCCTTTCTCTCAACATGATAAGAATCCATTTAAATGAATTAGTTCAGGACAGGACTCCTCTGTTATGGGAATATCACAAAAACCAAGCCAGCTACAGCTTGGCGGTGGTGGGCTTCTTCTGTGGTAATGCTGACACTGTTGGCAAAAGTGGATATGAATTGGAAAATGCAATATTATTGCAAAAGCATAAATTGCTCACAAATCAACATGCTCTCCTATTTGTGGGTGTAACTTTGTATTTTAGAGAGACACAGAAATACATTCTGCTGAATATTTTTTTTTAATTCTTGAGTCCCTACATAATAATGACAGGGTACAATAATATTGTTTTTAACTGATATTATGTACAACCAGTGTTAAAGTGGATAATAATAACAGCAACAATCTATCATTTATCCATTAACGTGATTTTTCCAATACTATTGATGAGGAGGTTGAAAAACTTCTGTGCTTGACATTAACTTGCGCTCTGTGGTTCAGCTATGAGGCAGCAGCTCCTCTCCTGGGATGGATAAAGATTGAGCTCCCTCCCTTAAGGACACAACGAAAACCTTATCCCAACAAAAAGGGCCAATCTGAATGACAGCCTGCAGCCAATAAACAAACAATCAATGTGAGCCTATATTGCACAAACCTGCTCAAATTGGGACCAGATTTCCTCTGGGACACAGCTCACAACGGAGCGATGTAATAAGTTTCTGGAGTAAAAATACAAGCAGGAAATGTAATTTGACAGAGAGTGAGGTCCTCCTTAAGGGACGGATCAACGCTGAGATGTCAGATGGTGTCAGCAGACGGTGAGTGACCTCTGCTGGGAGGGAACGGACACAATCAGCCTCACAGGTTTCACTAATGCCTGATTATGTATTAGGATTAGGTGCTTTATTGGTATTTCTGTTGCTGATATCAGTTGATCACCATTGTTCACCATGGCTACGTGGATGATCAGTCAATCCAAAACTTTGGTGCAGACTGAAGTATCTCAACAACTATTGCTTGCCATGAAACTTAATGCAAACATTCATAGTCCCAGAGGATAAAGTCTAATGTCTCTGTCTCCGTGAGGCTGTTATTAAGTCTGAAATATCCTGACAAATACTGGATAGATTATGAAGCTAGTAAGACGTCCATGTTAAGATGAATTGCAATAACTTCAGTTATCCTCTGACTTTTCATTACGGGCCTGTAAAAACAATCCCCATCAGCCTCAGCTGTTGCCTAGCATGCTAAACTAAGACCGTAAACACCTGCCAAACATTAGCATGTTAGCTTTTTCACTGTGGGCGTGTTAGACTGCTGGTGTCAGCGTTAGTTCAAAGCACCTCCGCGGCACAGTGACTGAGCCGCTAGCCTGGCTGCAGGCTCTCACTGACGCATCATTAATATGGCTCATTTAATTAATTTGTTTACTGCTTAATCCTCCCCACCACTGAATGGGTGCAGTGATTGAGGGGCTTCTTCACCCTGTTAGGAACACCGTTCTTAAGGAAACAATTCATTAAAATTAATTAAAAACTAACTTTTTCGCATGCAAAAAGTCAATTTTAAAGATGAATTTTGCCAGGAAACATTGACTATTAGCAGTTGCTGTAAAAATATTGTTTTGAATCTCATGTTGGTTGAGGCTTGTAAATTCTGAACTCATTATTAGCTGTCCCATGCTTGACAACACACATGTGAGCTTTAGCTTTATGTGGGAGTGCTCCCTTTACAAATGATGTTTATGTTCAATGAGTATTTTATTCTGCCACCAGCTGATACGGCAACATAATAATTCAATATGAAAACAGTGGGGAAGCAAAGAGTCCATCACCATCTCATCTACAGATTCCACAGAGAAATGTGGAGCAAAAAACACCTCCGCAATGGCTGAGACAAAAAGGTCTTCCACATATAGACATAATAGCTCTACTTTAAAATAGTAACTTGACAGAAAAGTCAAGATTTGCTTTTCTTTTTGCCATCTGTTCTTTTGTCCCTTCTGGAGGCCATCCAACACACCTGTCTCTCAGGACGTCAGTGCAAGAGCACAGAAACGCGCTGCCTTTTGAAAAGCCGCCTGTCACAGAGCCGCATGCTTGGCGAGATTTACCTGCAGGCTACCATAGCAGTACGGCTCAGATGTCACATTTGCACCCTTTGCTCCTGGTAGTCTCTCAAGTTACACACCATTAAATCTCACCAACACCAGAACCGCAGACATGAACACATTCATTTCCCTTCAATGCAGTTTATTCAACCATTTTCTTCCATTACAGCCGTCTAGGATGAAGCTACCAGAGTGTAACAGGCAGAGACAAAGGCTCACTTTCCTGCGTGAGCCAGCTCTTTAAATCCACAGCTCTATTTACTGTACAGGTACGGTGTGAAAACAGCGCTCATGGCAACTCGCCAGCCTGTGGAGCTCTCTCTGGGCTGCTTACATCTCAATACAAGAAATGTAATACTGGTGTAGCTCACGCTCGTCTGAGTGGTTGGTTTAATTGGAAGCTTACAGTGTACGACAACCATATAAACTTGCAATGCGATATGTTGCTGCTGCATGAATTAAACTGAAACATTGTACACACACTGTGTTACTTACAATCATTTGTCACATGGATTCAAATCTCATTTGCGTACTGCTTAGTTTGGAGCCGTTCTCAGGTGACATGCTGTACTATAACAAACGACATGAAGAGCCTGCCCTTCATGTAACGTGAAGCAAAAAGCTGAAGGCAGAAACTGACGAGTATAGATTAAATAGAAAATGAAGAGGCTCTGCTCGAGTTTCCAGCTGGTAGTGTCATTTCTGCAGTTTCCAGCAAAGCCATCTTCTCAGCAACCCCATGGAGTGAAACCATATGATTGCTGCGAACGCCTGAGGGGAAGGAGACTCGCTGATGTAAAGGAAACAGTTCCCTCTACCAGAAGAAAGAGATTTTAAAAAAGCAAATGCAAGCACAAATAAACAGTAGCATTTGAGGAAAATGCAGAAGTTATTAGTTGCGATGTGGAATATTTACATTTTCTATGGCAGATTTTTACAATAACAAAGCACCAATGTTATTTTTACATGAATAAATTAGATTTGGTGATTATGCAATGATTCCACCACATAGCTGAAACACTCGGATGTATCAGTATAGGTAAATTGATATATGACCATAAGCACTCCCCTTACTTACATCACATGCACTTCTGTGTATCCTAGGGTTCCTCTACATATTCCAAACAAATGATAAAGCCAACTGCATTTCCTTTGTCTAATTAAGGCTTCTCTCTGAAAGGCATGTTGGACAGACTTTCTAGCTTGTCAGGCAAAGAAAATTATGGTATTCAAACAAAAAGCTGACCTTAAAATGATTTCATTTTCAAATTCTGATGACAGATCAGGTGTACTGAGCTCCCCTTTTTCAAAGTTTCAGTGTTAGGAAAATTGTCTGAGACAGAGTAACGGTAGTAAATAAATTATATTACTGGAAATTGAACTGAAACCCCTTGAAAGTTATTAAAACTTTATTGGATGTGTCACCAGTGAATGAAGAATGTAGGAATTGTGTTTAAGATGAGACAGAAGGAAAAGAAGATGGGGAAAAAAACATGACCAGACACATACAGGAAAATTAAATGTTGTTAAAATAGTGAGGAGATCTCTATGAGAGGAGGAACAATGATGATGATGATGATGATGATGATGATGATGTCTATAAATACTCACATTGTGTTTGAATGAAATATCTTGGGAAAGGTGAAAGTTGTTGAATGTATGTCAGTGTAATCCCAGACTGCAGTGTAATCTGCTTTGTGCTTGTAATTCGTTCTTCATGCCACTTGATGGAGCCAAATTTTAAATTGAGTACTGATATTCCTGTTCATTGAATGTTTCATGTTGAGGGATTTTGAACAAATTGAGCAGGTTCTTTCAGTGATGCAGTTCTCAGTAAAGGTTGGTGGATTTTGACTCTTAGGCAGTCATTGTTATAAGGCAATCAACAAAAAGAAAATCAATTTAAATTTTGGGGAAGTGTCACGCTGTGTTTTCAGTGTGAGAATACAGAAAAATTTAAAACAAAAGGCTTTGACACATCACACAGTCAAAACATATGAATCACAAACACAAATTTTAGAATTAAAATCAAGCGATACTCTGCAATCATAAGAGCTCTAACAATAATAGTAATAACAACAACAACAATAATCTTTTTATATGTTCTTTTCTGTTGCAGTGTGCTGTGGTCTGCCTCTAGCTGCTCTCTGTAGACATATTTTTTTAACACTTAAACGGTGTTTACTGAAATAAAGTTTAGGTCTGTTTATCCTTCAACATCATATTGTTGCATCCTCCTGCTATCTGCTCCGCCCACATACCATCTACCTTTCATTCCATTGGCTTAAAAATCAAAGGATGGTGACTTTAACCGAGATCTGGTTGGCTTACGGCAACGTCAATTACCCCCCACGCCGTCAGTCTATGCAAGCCGACGAATAGATGCGGAACAGGGAGAAAGAGAGAGGGCACAGCGGGAATACATAGGTAGAGGGGGCGGACGAGTGTTGCCCTTCATCATTTTAGCACGATTTTATACTGTGACGGGCCCGTTGTGTTATTTTATCGAATTGGACTGGGATATACACTGAACCGCCGTGAAAATGGCGCAGCCAGACAGCAAGAAAATATTTTTTGAGAACCTGTCGGGAGCGGGGAAAGCCATCGCGGTGCTGACGAGCGGAGGGGATGCTCAAGGTAAACTGTGGAGTGTCACTTTCACAGAGAGTTATCACTGTATCGGTGTGTGAACAGGCCCGTAGAGGGCGAAAAATAGACGTCTGTGTGCTTTAGTAAAGTGATGAGGCTGTTCTTCGCACAGCACACAAAGCCTTGCTCTGTGGAAGAGATTTTCCTCCCGTAAGTTAATGAGCTTTTTGTCAGGAAGCCCGCCAGTTAGCATGCTAACACGACCTATCCTGCTAACTCGCTAACAGCAGCATCCCCTGTCAGTGATTTGGTGGCGTTTGTCGCTACGCACGATGACAGCTGGTCAGAGAGCTGTCAAGGTCGAGACGTGGCATCTTTTCCTGTTCGCAACCCAGAACCTCTGAGTGCATCACGACTGACCGGTTTATGTTGCCATTCAATTAACTCTCACGCTATTAAACTTTGATGAAGCGGTGGCAGCCAGCAGCGCGCAGGCCACTGCATTGCGGGTTGTACTGGTGGACGTGTGGGCTGCTGATAAGCAGAAAATGACCAGCAGGGTAGAGACTGCAGAGTAGCTTTCTGAACATGCTGACTGTCGGTGAGATAAGGCTCGAAGCTGCGGTTCGCAGTCCCAGTGCGGGCCAGAGGTCTGGGTGTCTGTATATCCTGTGTACGTGATGAGCTGCATTCTGTCACAGCGGCCTTGCGTCACAGAGGAAACCCTGGTCACGTGCCCGCCGGCTCCCCCCTTAAATTAACTGAAATACCAGTAATACACACCCACCACCACCATGTAAAGCACTAATTAAGGTAAAGCGCTGTTAGTTCAGCAAGGCTGCATTTATTAGACACAGATCAAGCCAAAATATATGGGTTTTGACATGAAGTTATTTGAGCTGCAGCGATTAATTGATTAGTTGTCAATGGTTAAATCAACTGTTGTTCCTGTATGATGGGAAACCACTTATTATGTTGTGTAGCTGATGTAACAGTTTGTAATAGAAATAGTTCTTGTTCACAGCAGGGCAGGTGTTACTAATAACATTGATGTTGGCTCTGTTATATTCACATTAAGCTGTAACAGTGAGCCAGCATGCACAGTGCAAAACAAAGCAGCTAAATGGAATTCAGCCATTGCTCGTTTCTTTTTACACACCATGTGCTTTTTTGACATGTCAAAAGGTCTACTATGAAAAACACCAATGGGAGGTCAACCTGGAGTTGCCTTCTCTTCTTTCTGCACTTCCCCATCAACAAGAAGCAGCACTGGAGTTTCCTGCCTGTTAGTTTCCAGCCAAGTTATGTATAATATAGCTCCCCTCGGCTCAGGAGAAATCAATCGATGTTTGGTGGGTGGTTTTGGAATTGGAGTTCACTGTTGGTGCACACATGAACACACACACACAGAAATACATGGGTCGGCCCCAGAGCAAGCCAATGAGGCTGTGGCATGCATGACAGGAGCTGAATGTCGGTGTCAGAGGGCATTGTGTAGCCTTGGCTTAGTCTTTTCACTCACTCTGCGCGAGAAAGTGTCAGTCCTACACAATGAGATGGCCAAACTTAATGACTTTCAGCTTTGATAAAGACATCTAAGCTTGACAAGAAACATGAAAGATACAGTTCTTGGATGATCTTTAAATTTTTTTAGCTGGCTTTCAACGTCTGATTCTCTTGTTGTTTCTCAGTCTCTAAACCTCCTCTGTCTTCTCTCACTGTTCATTTGAACAGTTATGTAAGGAGGCAGTCATTCCTGGGCTGTTAACGCTGGACAGCATGGTGAAAAATTAGTCATTTTCTCCTGCTGATAGGTGCTATGTTGGCTCCATGGAGTAAAAAGTACTCATTTCTGAAGGATTTTTACTTCCCAGTGTAGCCTAACATGTGATTTTCACTGTCTTTTCACTTTCATTACTGTCTTCCACACTGCCCTAATGGCCTAAACCTTTGCGTTGCTTAGTAACAGCACTGCTTGGCTGTCGTTGGAGCTGTTGTGTCCACCAGTTTGTGCAGAGAAAGGAGACCCAGTCCTTTCTTCTGTTTACATCTCCTCCAGTCAGCCAAGTTCCCGACTGCCTGCTGTGGTTAAAGCAGTTTCCATTATTCCCACTGTCAGTGTTTAGATACCCTGCCATTGATATTCAAGTCACAGAGCTGTACCTTAGTGCTTACTGGGTTCACTTTGGCTAAGCATGAAGTAACTGGGAGGCTGTGGGAGGAGCTGGGAAGCCTTTTAACCAAAAATGGTAGTGTGCTGTAGTGGGAAGAGATTTGGTCCCAAGCCACTTATAGACAGTATAAACAAAGATCGGCTGCACTTCCACAATGTGAACTCAGGGCACATATACACTGAAAAAGAAGAAAATGCTGTTTTACTGTTGCAGATCTTTAATATCAGAGAGGAAATGTCCACGCAGCAACTTGTGGAACAGCCATGCAGGATTTTCAGGATTTACAATGACTTGCTACGGTTGAAACACACCCTCTTTGGGGCCTGACTGTATGCTCCTCTCATCACTGTAGTGTTGCTCAAAGTCTGTTTTATTGTTAAGTTTGCTCTTTCATATTCTTTCCCCCCCAGGGATGAATGCTGCTGTACGTGCTGTGGTTCGAATGGGGTTATATGTGGGAGCAAAAGTTTATTTCATTCATGAGGTGAGCCCATACATTGTGATGATCATTACTAAGCTCTTTTTGCCACTGTTCATAGTTTATTTTATCCTGTAGCAGTGGGCCTGAAAACATGACTTGTTGTCCGTCTGACCATCTTTCTGTCTGTTAGCACGCATGTACCATAATCGTGATTTCTCAGCAATACCTTGAGGAAATTATTTCAAATTTGACACAGACATTTACTTGGACTTAAGGATGAACTAGTTAGATTTTGGTGATCAAAGGTCAAAGGTCACTGTGACTACAGTGGCCATAACTGACAAAATTTCACACAAATATCTCAGAGGATGGTGTGATGACATTCGATATCCTAAAGGTCAAAGGTCAACCCCACTGGGACATCATGATGTTCTGCAAAAACACTTTTCTGGCCATTATTCAATACTGTAACTCAGGAACAGAGGGGGACATTGTGACCATATTTCACACCTGTTCAGGTACTGAATTGGTGACACTCATCTTGGGTGTGCACCTTTGAAATTCTACTGATTGTACAGATCTGTACTGCTGGGTTGAAGCAGCAGCAGCTGATTGGTTTTGCTGATATTGAGCTTCAGGTGATTGTTGTTGCACCGTGTGATGAAGCTCTCTATCAGTCCTCTGCCCTCCTCTGGAAAAGTAGTCTCTTAGTGAAGACAGCGTGTTTCTCGCTGGACATTATTCACTGGAATCATACATGTCAATATGATGAGAACTTCACCAAAAAATACATTGAACACATTTTATTAAATTCCTTGGAAGTCTTCACTACATATAGTCTGGACAGACATGGATGTAAACTGCAACTTGACTGGTTGGTGGAGGCAGACAACAAGGCGATGATTCTAGTTTAAAGAAATTTTAATCTTTTGTGCATAACACTTTTAGTGCAATGTACAATTTTGGTAACTTTTTGAACAACTTGTCAAAGATATCTGAAGCAGTGATGAGTGTTTTAAATTAACGCAGAACAGCAGGATCCCGATTTACATCTAAGAAGACGGGGATGTTTATCCTCACACAGCAGATGTTAAGAGCTTTGGCGAGGTGCTCTGCTTGCTCATCCTGTGATCCCTGCACATCTGTGCATGTCATTGACATCCTCGCCCAGTGTGTTGTTACATAACCGCAGATGCCTGTATGCCTGTAGTATGAAACTCCCCCTCCCACTCAGGTACCACAGTACTCTGCGTGCTTCTGCAGGTCTTTGTGTAAGAATGGACAAACTTTAAACATTCATCTTAAAGCATTTGGTTGAAATCGTTATTTTATGCTGAGTGGTGACAACCTGATCATGCAGTTCAGAGTTCACATTGCTCCAGCTGTTAGCTTAATGTTGTTCAGAGTATCTGTGTGGAATTGTATTGCATTCATTTACTAGGAAGCTTCATATTTTTTCTCAGGGATATCAGGGTATGGTGGATGGTGGAGAGAACATAGAAGAGGCCTCATGGGAAAGTGTCTCCAGCATGCTACAAGTGGTGAGTGATTATCATGGGCTGCATGAAATACATCTAATGCCACTACTGTATGGGCTCCAGAAACAGCTTTGTCATCTGTGGGTTTCTGTTTGAACATTATAGGATGAAAATAGAATTACTTTCATAGTGCTCAAACCTTTCATATTACAGTACTTTAAATGAAAGGCCGAGAGCAGGGCATGAAAGAGCAATATGCAGTTCTTGCAGCTAAAAGATAAGGCTGGTTTGTGGTAGCATCCCAGCAGCCAGTGTGTCAGTTCATCAGCAGTGTACACTCTTGTCAAAGTGTCCTTAAGCAGCACACCGAACGCCATACTGCGCCAAGGACACAGAACTGAGGTGTGAAGAGAAGCTGAGTGACTGGAAGTCACAGGAAGGAGAGTGTATAATAGGCTAAAGAATTCTTCACCCCTGTCATCATCAGGGAGGGACTGTTATCGGCAGCGCCCGCTGTAAGGAGTTTCGCACCCATGAGGGACGCCTGAAAGCAGCTCACAACCTGGTGCAGCGCGGCATCACCAACCTGTGTGTCATCGGTGGTGACGGCAGCCTGACGGGCGCCAACCTCTTCAGGGAGGAATGGAGCGGGCTGCTGGCGGAGCTGGTGGACCAAGGTACTGAGGGAAGATGAACCTGATGCTGTTTTCTTCATTTACAGTGTGATCACTGCACATCCATCTTAGAATCTTAACAGACATTTCTGCTTGTAGGTCAGATATTTCACACATCCAGCATCCTCCTGTACTGTCTGCATTAAGCCACAGTCTATTAGTGTTTCTGTTCCTATTGTTTTTTCCCCATTCTCATTCTGGCTGTTAAACCATCTGCTTTCTTCATATATATATATTTCCCTCAGCAGTTTCCATTGCTGCTTGTCCCGTCATATTTTGACAACAAGCTGTGAGAGTAACCTGCTTGAATTGAGTACACTGGCAAACACAGCCATCACAGCAGTGGTCCAGCCTTAACTTCCTGATCCTTTCAGGCTTGATCGAGGCTGATGCCATACAGAAGTATTCGGCCCTTCACATCGTGGGGATGGTTGGCTCCATTGACAACGACTTCTGTGGAACTGACATGACAATCGGCACCGACTCTGCTCTGCACAGAATCATCGAGGTGGTGGATGCAATTATGACAACCGCACAGAGGTGAGCCGGAGAGAGAGCAGTGGTTTTTGTTTATTTATATTTATAGCAGTTTCATTGGTGAGGCTCAGCAGTCGTGCATGCTAAACTGGTTTTAAGATATATGGTGTTTAAAGTCATGCAGTGCTGCAAATTGAATGTCAGTGTATCTAGAGGAATACAAAGAAAGTGAAATAATGCATCCCCTATTGTTGACCTGTCAGGTATGTTTCCCACCAGTCATTTCCAGGTATAGGAACAGAAACAATGCCTGTTCTTGAATCCATCAGTCCAGTGCTGTATTACTCCAATGTGCTGCTAATTCATATTTTCTCCTGATCTTTCAGTCACCAGAGAACGTTTGTGTTAGAGGTCATGGGCAGACACTGTGGGTAAGAATGCATTTGATAAACCTAGAAGCAGATGTAAAAACATAATCCCAAAGACAGACACAGAGACCTTTATCACCTCTGTTTATATACACAGTGTTCTGCCTGTGTGTTTTATCTCAGCTACCTGGCCTTGGTGAGCGCCTTGGCTTGTGGGGCAGACTGGGTGTTGATTCCTGAGATGCCCCCAGAGGATGGCTGGGAGGATAAGATGTGTCAAAAACTGTCTGCGGTAACACAATCTTATTTGTTCTCCACAGTAAACCCAATGAACCATATTGGACCGGTGTCTAGATGCAATATAATGTTTCCTCGCTGTCTTGTTGAACATGACAGTGTTGTTATTATCCAGCACAACCTTTCAGTTTCTATCTACACGGAGTGAATCCTGACTTTTATATGAGAAGACTGATGTGAAGTGTTTAGTCTCAGTCGTCCGGTGTCTCATTGTGTTTTTTCTGCTTTGGAAATGTGCCATTGTTCTATGATTCAGACCCGTTCCAGGGGCACAAGGCTGAACATAATCATAGTTGCAGAAGGGGCCATTGACAGGCACGGGAAGCCTATAACCTCTAGTTTTGTCAAAGATGTGAGTACCTGAGTGCAGAGAAAGGGGAAGCCAGAAGCATGGAGACCCGACTGATGGAAACCAGTCCCCTGAGCCACATATAGCCTGAATATTCTGTAATACAGTTGTCTGCCATCATTATTAGCATCAGAATATTAAACAGAATCTAATGCGAGTGGAAAAACGATCCATCTTGCTCCTGATAAGGTAATCACGATGCCGTACCCTCAGTCCACAATAATGCAGACAAGGCCGGCAGGATGTCGCTGATTACAAAGTGCAAACACAATCTTTCATTACGGAGGAACCTGTCCTCGGCTCCCCGGCTGTTAGCGTCGTCTGGCCCCCGTGCTTCTGAAAGACCATGTCACAGCCACAGTCTGAGTTTTTCTGTCATGTTGTTTCTCCACCACCCCTCCTTATAGAACCGAGCAGGGATGAAAAGGCTGAATATCATAATTGTAGCTGAAGGGGCGATTGATCGTAGCAACATGCCCATTACCACTGACTATATCAAGAATGTAAGTACGGAGTTTTTGTAAAAGTGTGGCAAGTTCCAGCTTCGACTGCCTCCTGTATGACCTCTACTACTGTACTGCTGCCCTGGTGTGGCTTTGACTCTGTTGCTGTGTTTCTGGAGTGCTCTGTCAGACACACACTGTAGTTTGGTAAGACGGCTTTCACCGTGTTCTACTACTGCTGTCAGACTCTGAGCAGACACCCTCACTAAACCTCACACCCGGACATAACTGCCTCACATTGCTATATTGACACTTTCACACAGTAAATCTGCTCACAGACAGTATCACTGTATGCTAGGACCCTGCACTAATGTCCTTATTTGAAGACAAACATGTCAAACATTTTGTTTTCTTGTACAAGTACCCGAGTGTCTCCAGTTCATGTGGCACTTCCTGCTTGGGGTCTTCTGTGATGTTCAGTATCAGCTAAGAGCTCCCTGCTAACATGACTGAAAAATTAGAATGGCTTGCTTGTGCTTTGCTGTTTCCCCTTCTCTTCAGCTTCTCTACTCTCTCTGTCCTTCTGTGTGTGATGTGTCTGTCTGTGTATATATGCACTTTTGCACATGAAGGTGTTTTGCACTATAGTTCTATTGCAGATGTAATTTCACATTTAGCTGTTTTACTAACACGCATGAGACACATTAAGGATCCATTAGTTCAATTTGTGGTGGTGTCTACTGTTGGAAAATAACTTAATGTATTGCCACAACATTTGCTAAGACCTGTGTTTCACATCCTCCCAGCTTGTTGTCAAATGCTTGGGTTTCGACACGCGAGTGACAATCCTGGGCCACGTGCAGAGAGGAGGGACCCCCTCTGCCTTTGACCGCATCCTGGTAGGTCCACCAGCTTTGGATGATCGATAAATCATTTTAGTCATTTTCCAAGCAAATTTTTTTCCCTGTTAATGGAGAAAATAGTCGTTAGTTGCAGCTCAACTGGAAAAAAATGGATTATATGCTGATTTTGTAACCCATAACATTGTCATCTGATTTATCTGTGTTATCTTTGGCTACACTTTACATGCTTGACCTTTTACTCATAGTTGTGCTATGTGCTCTTTTTGAGGTATTTTGGTAGGAATAGTTGACTTGTTCAGAGCATTTCCTGTTAATAGCCCCAGGTTTTAGGCTAAGCACATTAACAGATTTATGGCTCAGCATGTGAAGCACTGCATCACAGACAGTGTGTGTGTGTGTGTGTGTGTGTGTGTGTGAGTGAGTGAGAGAGAGAGAGAGAGAGACAGATCTCTTCATGTTAAGGACAAGCCAAACTACAAATTGAAGCAGAGGAAAAGACTTTATTTTAGAGAATGTGTCAGTACAGAGAACAAGCGTACAGGAGAAACAAACATGTTTTTTATTGACAGTGGGGATGATGCAGTTTCATCTGTGTGTGTTTGCTCGCACAGGCCAGTCGTATGGGTGTCGAGGCTGTTCTTGCCCTTCTGGAGACCACAGCCAACACGCCAGCCTGCGTGGTCTCTCTGTGCGGCAACCAATCGGTGCGCCTGCCTCTGATGGAGTGTGTACAGATGGTAGGCACTGGACGGGGCTGGAAACACGCCAAGACCGCAACACATTCAATACACACACACACACACACACACACCAACTCAAAGCATAGAAGTTGAAGAGAGGGGGAACTGCAAAGCACACACAAACACAAATACTGGGAAATGACTCCGCTGGACGCAGAGAGGCAGAGTCAATGTGAACAGGTTGAAGGAGCTTAAGTAGAGATGACAAACAGCACAGCCTATTGGGCCTGGAGTGCCACTAATGTTCACAAGAGAGCTGTATTGTTTGAGAGGCAGTTGTGTCTGGTTAATGATTATCTGAGGCATTTGGCAGTGTTGGCAATGACTGCCTGCAGGCTGGTGATGTAATAGCAACCCATCTCCATAGAAACACACACACACACAAAAAAAAGCTTTATTGTTCTGTTACAGGTCAAAACAAGGTTACGTAGTAATGTTTTGGCTGGAGCAGATGATGACATGTTTCCTCTTGCATTGTTCTCTCTGTTTACAGTAGAAAGGCAGTCAGTCCTACATGCAGTAATTGTTTTAACACTTCAAAGAACACAGTATGGATGCCTACAGATATCCAATCTTAGCTGGCATAAATTAAATAAAGTGCCTTTGCCTGTGTACACACAGGAAGTACCATGTATGGAATAATGCTGAATTAAAGCAATGAAAATCCTCTCTCCCTCAGACTCAAGAGGTGCAGAAAGCCATGGACGAGAAGCGTTTTGAGGAGGCAGTGAAGCTTCGGGGCAGGTATGACTGACAGCCCGCTGGGACCAATCCAATAAAGTGTGCCACAGCCATCACTTCACTCAAGATCGAGAGCGTCAGTTTGATGTTGCATACTGGAGACAGGCGTAGTGGGGATAGTGGATCATGGTGCTATTTTAGAACAACACCAGCATGTTGTTTATACGCATGGTACAGTCGGGTTGGGAATAATGGTTATGCAGATAATTCAAATGACCCTATGTCATGCATTGTCAGGTATATGGCACTGAAAATGTACCATGCTATTATCTTAATGACTCTTCACGTTCCGCCTTTCACTGCAGGAGTTTTGAAAACAACCTGAAGACCTACAAACTGCTGGCTCATCGCAAACCAGAATCCGAGCTGCCAACTGTAAGTCGCCTCAACACATCCTGACATTCCCACTGGAACCTTTGACAGTGACAGCGCTGTCAGCTCTGTTCGCTCAGAGGTGTTTTGGTTTCACACATACAGGAGCAGTGCTCACCATGTCTGAGGTGCAGGTTGTTACTTTAGAGAGCTGAACTGGCCTCGCCAAGATGCTTAATTTTTTATTACACTCTCCTAATGATTTGCCTACAAATAATGACTCAGCTGCTGCAGTCATGACGCAGCATGCTGCTGCTATTTTCAGACGTATCCTTGGCTCACAATCTGACTGAAGTATTCCTGTGAATGTGTGTTTGTGGTTTAGCCAAATTGAATAATGTGAGTATTTCTCTGAAAACAGGTGCATCATAGCATTGACATTATGCAGGCATCCATCAGCCATGGTGTCAGTTTTTGTCCTGCTGTGGAAAATAAGGTGACTTGTAATTGTGCTGACCAGTTAATAATAAGCAGTTTTTACCTGCTTGCTGTTTTATGTTTATTGGCTGTGTAGCCTATAATTATAGTGAAAGGCTTCACACGAGGCCCAGGTGGCTCGGTGCTGCTCTGTTGTGCAGTGCTATCACATGACACCTGGCTCCCTGCTGAGGGATGACTTGTTCAACCCTGCCAGGAGCTGTGGCTGCCTGCTGCTGTGGCTCCAAAGGAGGCAGCTCAGACTGAAGATCAGTGAAATGCAGAGACAGTGTGGCAGACTGGCATGCTGTGGAGCTCCCCTCAGGGTTTGGCTCCCCCCTGCATCTGTGATAATGACCACTGTAGGCCCAGCAGCATGTCGCCGAGAGCAGACCAGAAACCACTTATTGATTCACTCTGCAGAGCTGATCAACCACAGCAACCTTCTCTCTTTTCTGCGTGTGGTGATTAAACAATTACATTTGTATTTTGGTATCCATTTCTCTGTGAGTTTTACGCCCTTTATGCCCATTTTATGCCCCCTCAGAGCAACTTCAACGTGGCAGTGTTGAATGTCGGTGCCCCTGCAGCGGGCATGAATGCTGCCGTCCGCTCAGCCGTCAGGGTGGGCATCTCAGAGGGCCACAAGATGTTTGCTGTCAGTGACGGCTTTGAGGGGCTCTGGAAAGGACAGGTGGGTACCACAGCACTCAGGTTTGTTTAGAGGGAATATTCAAACGTCATTTGGGCCTGATTTGACAGCCCTATACGCCACTTTGCATTGTCATCCTTTTAAATTAAAGAACTGGAAGGAAAATCATTGCACTGCAGAGATTTAATGTTATAAATTTAAGGTTAATAAAATGTTGTGTGTGCTGTTTTAATCATGTTTTGCTCAATAACTCAGAGAGAATTGGGGAGTCAGACAGTACACAATCACCGTTAGCTCCCTGACTGAGGAATAATCAGGGAAACCCTGGGGATAATCTCTCCAGATTAATGTAAACCAATTTAGCACACTGACTGTGCCTCCTCTGCCCTGCTCAGCCGAAGCTGATGCAGTACCACAACAAACCGATAGAGAGCAACAGACTGTAAAACACCGCTGCAGAGTGCTCGATCATGCTGCTCACCTGATCTGACTGTGGAGGAAGTCTGTTTTTGAATTTTGAATGAAAGGTAAAAGCAGACAGCAGACATGAGTCTCTAAGTGGAGCCTGTTTTGTGTGAGACTTCGCTGTAATTTGAGACCTTGTTGTGTTCCTGCTGCGTGACCAGTAAAACCAGTTTCACACTCCCTTACTCTCCTCTGACCTTCTCCTGGAGGAAAACGTTAAATTCAGCCCAACCATAGTAGCCAAAGGACAGCACTAAATATTTCCAATGTGACTGCTTAATTAAACACCCTGTGTGTGCTCTGGCCAGTTGAAATCCGGCTGTGCCAACTGACCCTAACAAGATTACAGCAGCAGGAGTAATGGATTTATATACTTGAGTGAACTGGGACCCTCTACTACACACCTCTGTGTTTTCACTGCTCCAGTTCCTTTGGTAGATGTAAGAGAGTGTGTTCAGGAAATTAACTCTCCTCCTACCAATCCACCGGGAGGACGTGTCAGAGGTTGCAGGTGTATTAAGGTGTGCGGCAAATTGACCAACAGCAACATAGAGACAGTCTTTGGGACTGGACTCATCGATTTGAATGCTGAAGGAAGGGAAGGATTGAAAATGTGATGGAGAGCTCCAGTAAGATATTTAAGATTGCATGTGTTGTTGTCCTCCCCTCAGATTAAGGAGATTAAATGGGCTGATGTGGGAGGATGGACGGGACAGGGTGGATCTCTGTTGGGAACCAAAAGGTAAAGTCTTGATCTGTTATCTCTGATTTTCCAGCGACTGTCTGCCATTAAAGCTGGAATCCCGAATGTTTTGGTCATGATTCAGTCATCCCTTGAGTGGAGTGGCGGAGTAACTGTAAACATTACTATTTCATAACAACGCTGTTCTTTCCCTTCTTTCCTTCAGAACACTTCCTGCAAAACATATTGACAAAATTGCTGAACAGATGCGAAAGCACAACATTAATGCACTGCTAATTGTCGGTGGATTTGAGGTATGTTTCAAACTCTTTTGTGTCCGCTAGCTAATTTTGCTAATGAGGCTACATTCTCATCTGTGATTCCCGTAAGATTTTTAGCTCTTCAGATTCATGACGAGTGCTAAATGCTGTATTTCATATTTAGCAACATTGTGAGAATAACAAAAGTTGCGTTTTGCTCATACACTTAAAAAGTAACTGCTAAAGCATTACTAATTATACTGTCACAAGTCCATACAGTATGTACAGTGTGTTGATCCTTCCCATCAGCCTCATCCCATTTTATGTCAGCACACCACCCTATAGCTCCATACATAATCATGCTTCAAGGTCATTCCTCTGTGAAAACCTGGAACAGCATAAATTGTAGCATAGCGTTGGTTCACTTCTGTTTTCACCTCTTTGGATATATTCTAAGAGAAAAATGTGGATTCTTAATTGAAGACATTTGAAATATAGAACTGAAAGTGAATCAACACAGTGACTGAAATAGATGAGACGAAGTAATCTGATGATTTGTTTTGAATTGGAAACAGAGAACACCTGCTTTTTTCCAGCCATTTCACGCACTCCCGTTTAGATGCTCATCAGCTTTATTTTCCTGTAATGTATGCAAGGGTATGAGTTCTGTGTGTGTGCGTGTGCGCGCGTGTGTGTGTGTGTGTTTGTGTGTGTGTGTGTGTGTGTGTGTGTACGCGTGTGTGTACGCGCGTGTGTGTGTGAGAGAGAGCGAGATAATGTTCAGAGTGTGTGGAGTGGTACCTGTCTGTTTCGCTGCTGTCCGTTGTGATAGACCTGGCTCCTCCCCTTGGCACCTTCCACCTTTGTCTGTCCCTCCTTGTGGCGAGTAGCACTTCTCCACCAAACCAACCTGCCAAAGTTCCACCCTTGCAGACTCTAAAGCCCTTGGCTCTGCCCTGCAGGCCTTGCTGTCACTGCTGGAATTGTTAACGGCGCGCGGGAAATATGACGAGTTCTGTGTGCCCATGGTCATGGTCCCAGCCACTGTCTCCAACAATGTGCCGGGCTCAGACCTCAGCATTGGCGCTGACACGGCTCTGAACGCCATCACTACTGTAAGTGATGGGGCCAGAATAGCTGATCTCAGCAACGCACAGACAGATACAGAAACACACACGCAAGCAGACCAACACTCAAACTCACTATTCACATAGCCGGCCAGCCAGCCGATTACGATTCAAGAAGGGGGAAATCGCTCACTCAGTCATTTTACCAGTCGCTCAACGCATCTCCCAGCCTGCCAGTGGATGATTTTGGAATAAAACTCAACAGTAAAGCATCAGAAATTCAGCCAGACAGACAAATTGAGCCACGTCTGTACTGCGAGGCATGACTGGTAAAGGTGAAACCAAGTTACAGAGTAGCGTCCCTCCCCTCCTTATCAGGTAAGTGAATGACAACATGGAGGCATGCTGTGAGGTGCACGAGTGTCGTGACCGCCATGTTTGCTTCTGCCTGCCCTTCTCCCCGACTGTGTTTGTGTCCTCACACGTCATTAACATCAAGATGAGTGGCTAACAGCTACAGAGCACAAACTAACACCTGGCAGCACAGTTAACAGGCATTTTTATTGGGTGTATCTGCTTAAACTGATTCATGAAACTCCTACATTAACTTCATCATATGTGAGACCACAAGGAACCAGAGTCAGTAACAGGAAAACATCTCCAAGCCTGAATCTTGGCTGTGCCACCATCTTCTTCATTGTGTGCAGACTCGGTCGGTGCTTGTCTTGCCTGCATATAACCTTCCACAGCAGATGTGGCCGTGTCATGAGGTTGTCCGATGCAGTGTCACTGCATTGAGCTGCTAAGGCTCACAAACACAGAGATCTCTGTCCCAACTCTTCCTCTTTCTTCCCTCTGTTCTGTCTGTACCATCGCCCTCCTTCTATGTTTTGTGTTGCCCTCTGTTTCGTGGCTCTTTTCTGCCACTCCATCAGTGTCCTTTCCTCCTTTCACTCCCTTCGTTTTCCCTCTTCTCCATCACACCTCTGTCCTCCCGTCCTTTCTGCCAAAGGGAAGCCATTGGCTGCTATCACACGGAAAGAGCCGGAATGGCAGGATACGCTCTAGCAAACTGAGAGAGATTCACCTCTCTCTCTCAGTGGCCGGCCTTCTGCGGCTCTAATGCGTTTTCATGTACTGCCGCTTTAGGCGTTTGAGAGTCTGCTGCAGCTGTATGAGGCTCGCGCTACCTATGAGGAGTTTTGCATCCCGATGTGTATGCTGCCTGCCACCATAAGTAACAATGTACCAGGCACAGACCTAAGTATCGGGGCAGACACGGCCCTCAATGCCATCGTGGAGGTAAGGCAGTCGAACCTAATGATAACCTGCTAATGCAAAAAGGATGAAAATGTCACAATATCAAGTATCAGTGGAGTTCATGGTCCAGTGCTTATACTCAACAAATTCTCAGGTTCCAAAAACTGATGTGCAGTCGATTTTTGTACTGATGAATTTGATCTTTACTTTAATCCGTCCTCAAAGCTGACTGTAGTCGTGACTTTAAGCTCAGGTAGAAGACTAACCCTAACACTGAATATCAGTTTTAAAGGGGCACTCCACCGATTCAAGCTGCAGGTGTGAGGTCTTAGAGACTTGGGCATACAGAGATCAAATAAGATCTAATGACGGATGGTGTTGCATTATGGGAAATGTAGGAGTGTTTTTTGAGCTTGACCCAGAGGGATTAAGGATCAGGATATGCTGCCCAGATTTTGACTGCTCTGTCTTTAATCTGTCTCTTGTGAGTCCTGGAGGTGCATTGCTAAATCACTGGAACGTCCCCTTTAACACTGATGTGGTATCTGGAACTGTTGACGTATTACTGACATCACAGCCACCTGATATTATGCTGATTATCAGCATTGGACTGTCAAAATATAATTTTACTGTCAGATCAAGTAGAAAAGAGGTTTTCCTCTTTAAATATTCTTTTAGCCAAGTCTGTAACGTTTGAACTGTAAATGATATCTGCAGTTTTCCATTTGATGTGCTCTCTCATCCTTGTGCGGGGCTGTAGTTTAACTGGTGAAAGGAGTTTTTTTTTTTAGCCTGAATCTGCCTGATTTGTTTAAATGTAGCAAGAAATAAGCATGCTGGCCTTGAGGAGAGTGTTGTGTTGTTGTTTTTCTATGTTTTTCTGTTTTTCTTAACAGTATATGACCTCTAATCGTCGCACTTCTAATCTTGCCGGTTTGACACGTCGATATGTTAAACATAACATTTAACTCTTTCATAATGCTCATGTGTAACAGCCACTTCATACACAGTGTACTGACATTGTGAGCCCGTGTGCATGTGTCAGACTTGTGACCGCATCAAGCAGTCGGCCAGCGGGACCAAGAGGCGCGTGTTCATCATCGAGACCATGGGAGGCTACTGTGGCTATCTGGCCAGCGTGGGAGGCCTGGCTGCTGGAGCTGATGCTGCCTACATCTACGAAGAGCCGTTTGACATCAGAGACCTGCAGGTAACATGTCAGATTTTAGCAACATACAACATGTAGCACGATTCCTTCCTGAACTCATTCCCTAACACGTCATCTCTCCCTTCATCCACTAGAGGGCATTCACGCTTTATTCTGGGACGGCCTCTGCGGCACAAAGCCATCCACTGATCAAAATGATTCACATTTGCTTTTTATCCCCACAGGCCAATGTGGAACATTTGACAGAGAAAATGAAGACCAGCATTCAAAGAGGACTGGTCCTCAGGTAACATAATGACTGCAGAGATTAACCCAGTCCAAACTGTCACAGTACTTTTTGGGGCTGCACCCGGCGCTGATTATGTAATGGGGGAAAAAAAAGACACGTAACTGGTGTACTGCTGGTGCAGTGCTCGTGATCCAGTATGTCAGGCCCTGAGTGTTTGAGTTTAAGCTGCTTGTATAGTAAACAGGTACAGTGCTGATGTCATCAGTTTAACAGCTGACATTTTACAGTGCTGCTCTCATCTTGATGTCACTAAAACATGAAGTCAGTGAGGAAAGAAACTGATAATACAGCATCTGTTTTCTCTTACTGTGTGTGTGTGTGTGTGTGTGTGTGTGTGTGTGTGTGTGTAGGAATGAGAACTGTAATGACAACTACACGACAGACTTTATCTACCAGCTGTACTCTGAAGAAGGGAGGGGAGTGTTTGACTGCCGGAAGAACGTGCTGGGACACATGCAGCAGGTAGAAACACTGGTTACCATTTCAGACACTGAGGAAGATTTTCTAAACAATCTTCTATATTTGTATCGCAAGTGTGAACGTCTCCCGTTTTACATGGATGGGCTTTGTTGTATTCTGGCTTTGTGTGTCTTGAGATTAGCGCAGATAAAACTGGATCAAACAAAACTTTGATGATCCCCGAGGAGATATTGGATTGTGTCTGCACCGAGTAATGGGATACAGGGAAGGAAAGATGAGTCTTAAACATAGCACGACTAACAACTTCAACAAATGCATTCCTTTAAATATGGAAAGAAGACATTTGATGGGTGTCCTGGCGGCTCTGGCTTTGAATCTGGTCTCAGACTCTTCATGCATATTCATCTCTTTGTCATCATTTCCTGTTTCTTGACTGCAGAAGTGACTTTAAAACACGACAAGTAAAATGAATGCAGAGCACTAAAGCATTAAGACATAGATTAGATAGACCAAGATTGAGTCCGGCACAGCAAAAATGAGAGAAAATGTGATTGATCTCGGTTCTTTTGAAAGGGAGGAGCACCGTCGCCATTTGACCGCAACTTTGGGACCAAGATCTCTGCCAAGGCGATGCAGTGGGTTACCAAAAAGCTGACGGAGACCTTCAGACAGGGTAAGGTTGACGTTCCACTTGTGTATCAGTGAAATGGCGTGTGGTAGCAGATCCTCCCTCCCTGCAGAGGCGTGACCGTTGTGAAGCAGACCTTTACCTAGATCTGTCATGGAGTCACTCTGACACTTTGATGTACTTTTATCCTCACGAAGGAAATTATTTATTGATTATTTACAGTCATCAGCATAACAATTTTAATGAGAAATTGACTTGAATGTACAAAGACTTTTTGACGCATTCCACTAACAGCTGTGAGTGATGAGCACCTCTGAATGACAGTTTGTCTTAAAACCACACTGCATGTGTATAAAGGCTACAAGTAAAGTTAAAACTAAAGTTTGCTTTTTTTGTCTATTTCCCAAACACATGGATGACATAAGATGAAGGTAAATCTTTTTTTTTTTTTTTATGCTGGCTCCATGACCATCTACATCTTTATATTTAGCTCTGTGTCCGTGTCTGTGTTTTCCACCACTCTGCCATATCATAGATCCACGCAGCCTGTCTAGGCCCTTGTGGGGCGTAGCTATGATGCGTCCACGCCTTGCAAAGTATCAGCAGCCACCATGCTGCACTATTTCCACTTCATCACCTGAAACGATTGGATTGGAAATCAGTGAGCACGGGCTGAATGAATAACCCGCACATTTCTTTTTCCTGCTTTGCCCCACATTTCTTTGTGTCCGTAGCGCTTTATGTACCATCACCTCTTTGTTTTTAGATTTCAGTTGCATCACCTCACTGTAGTCCTCCTGTAGATCCAAACAAAATGTACTTCAGGATAGCTAGAAGGAGTCATCATCATGCTATTCACTACACCCCCCCCCACACCTTCTGCCAAATGTCTGTTCGTTGTATGTTTGCAACCTGCGAAAGGGACAGCTTAAGTGGATTCCTGTGTTTCCACCTCTGATTCCTCGGTGTTTCCCTGCAGGCCGAGTGTTTGCTAACAGTGAGGACTCGTGCTGTCTGCTGGGGATGCGTCGCAGGGCTCTGGTCTTCCAGCCCGTTGTACAACTCAAAGATGAGACCGACTTTGTGTACGTATCACGCCACTTGAACACACAGAGAGCCGTTTACTCAGCACAGGAAGTACTAGTTAGCCTTTAGAAGCAGCTGTGTAATGTCTGCTGTGGCTGTAAAGAGAGTTTTCCACAGTCTGAGGAAAGAAAGCTTGATGATGTCATCTGGTCACTGTTAACTCGGCCTTGGCCTGAGAGAAAGACGATATTGAGTTGCATTATGGGACACGTACTGTGGGTTCCAGCGATTTTGGAGCATGATCCCTATTAAGAGCTAAACAGCTGGATACTTCAGTTTCTGCTCCATCGAGTTTGACCATTCTTCTTTAATCTGTCTCTTGTGAGTTCCCCCGTCTTTACCCCGTTAACATGCCGAGGACTGCTGACAGAAGCCCAAAACTGTGTAATCCACATTCATGCAGCGCACACACGATTTGATGAGATCAGACTTGAATGAATTCTGTGGCTAAATTGGCGGCTACAGTTCAGCTGATGCTGTTAAGAATAAGCCGGCGAGTGCTTAAGATGAGAAAATTGATAATAAACAACAATTGTTCTCGGTGTTAATGCTGGCTCACACACACCTGCTGTGGTGCCAGAAATGAACCTTGAAAATGAGTGATGCTTAATATTCTTATATATACGTTAGAGCTGATCATCAGTGATCAGATATCCACATCCATGTGGCTCAGATAGGAATTGATCTTTGTGGAAAACAACTGTGTAAAAAAAGCCACACGTCACCACACGTGCTGAGATTTCCTCGTTTGTCTGCAGTCACAGGATCCCTAAGGAGCAGTGGTGGTTGAAGCTGCGTCCTCTGATGAAGATCCTGGCTAAGTACAAGACGAGCTACGACGTCTCAGATGCCGGACAGCTGGAGCACGTCGTACGCAACCGGCCTAAAGAGTCGGACGCCTCTGTAGCCATGTGAAAGCCGGTACATGCGGTGGCCTGTAAACTGTGCGTGAGACTGAGAGTTGTGAGGAGTCAGTCCTTGTGTTGTAAGAGCTCCGGTAACAACGTCAGCAGCAGTCTCGGTTTGGCCACATCGTTAATTTCCTGTCTGTCATTCCCTTCAATGTCACTCCGCTTCTTTTCGTCTTGACAAAATCACAAACTGTAAGCTAGCCTCTGCTGTGTTTCTAATATCAAACACACACTTACTCTCGCACACATCCAGTACGCACAGCTGTCCTGCCATGCGTCTGCGTGTCCTTGTTGCCCTGGATGTTAAGTGTCACTGTTGTTCTTAAATTGCACTTTCTCTGTCTGCAGTTGCTTAGGCAGGCTCTGAGCCCAGAGCTGCACCAGGACAGAATAGACACTGCATCTGCTGTAAAAACCAGTGTGTGTATCTGCCTAGAACCAGTGTGAGGTTCAGCATATTTATGTGAGACTGATGCAATACAGTTCTACTGCTGCAAGTCAAGAAGAGAACTGCGTGCTGTGCTTGACACTGAAACTAATATTTATCGTTTTAACATTGTTTATTTTGCTTGTAAACATGGATATATTATTAACTGTAGGCACTGCTGTACTAAGTAGCTGTCTGTCATATTGCACCAACAGGTTAGATGTGTAAGAGACTAATGTTTCCCACAGAATAAAAATCAGACTTGACAAGTGTACCCTATTGATTAGTCCTCCTGGATTTATTTATCCACTTTTGTCCTTTTATTTCCCTTTGAGTCGCTTTAAGGTTGGAAAAAATCATCATACTGCATGTATTTATAGCATCATTCAGCTCTTCATTGAAGCTGTGTGATGTTAACACTGAGTGAAATACCCAAGACAGCAGCATCTATCTCATTGCAGTACTCTAGATGTCATGAGCATCATTTGATACACATTTCCCCAAAAATCAGACCTGAGATACTTTTGGATCTTCACCAGGATTTAAAATATATTTCACTGGGTTTCTCCAAATCTTGGACAGATAGCACAGATTTATAGCAACTGACCCACCAGCAACAGGCCAACCAAGCTCAGGCCCAGGGGCCGCTAGCATCAGTTTGAAGTGACTGTTGATGTTTCTTCTTGGAAAGTCAGTTGAAGAAAACTAAAAAGACACAGAACAGCTGCATTGTCTGGAGTCTTTCTGCGTCTCTTTCAGTCTGAGTGTCTTGCTGTCATGTAGGAGGGGTGGGGGGCTTTTGCAAAAAGCATCTTCTGATAAGCACGGCCTTTTAATTAACACCTAATAATATGAGTTTACAAATCATTTAAAACCAGACTCAGAAAGACCCCCGGACTCTGCACTAGTGCCGGTGCATCCACGTTTTATCTAAAAGCCAGCAGATGGCGGCAGAGCACTGCCACGTCCCTGGTGCCCGGGTTCATCGGGTACATTATGACACGAATTCCCTCCATCGGCTGCTGTCCACTTCTGCTCTTCACAATTTCAGTATATGGTGGCTTAAATCCACTAAAGTAGATTAACTGTGTGAGGCCGTGTGTGAACGTGCATGTGTGTGTGTGTGTCTGTCGCCATAATTAGGAATTAATCTTATCATTTGAAAGAAAATTTCAATTTCCCATGGGTGTATTAATTGTGTATACATGTAATTGGGCTGCTTTTTCCTGCCTAAATGGACCTTTTTTCTGTCTTAACTGCGAGTAATTACATGCATATACGGCCGGGCTGAGGCCATTACTTAGCGACAGTGCAAGTGACGTGAAATGTAATTTGAAGAAAAAGCTACCTGAATCACCTTTACTCCCTTCAGACCCTCCTAGAATAATTATCATCCTTAACTTAAACCAGTGTTGTTAATTCAGCCTCACACCCACGCCGCTGCGCAGGCGGACGCCTCGTTCCCCATCGCTGTAATTTCCTCGGACCCCAATTGGCACATGGTTCATTGTGGAGGCATTTCCATGTTGCTGGCTGCTTCTCTCTGAGCATGAAATTAGTAAATCCAATAATTTGGGTTGATTTAAGAATGCAAGGGGAGACTGCGGGGTCATATGCCCATAGGTAATCAATACTAATTACCATTTCATTTCTCCCCCCACTTTCTTTTCTTCTCGAATCACATGCGAATCTGATCTCACTGGACTGATTAAAGGTTGCAAATGAAGGGTCCTCACTCCCTGATTCTCATCAAAGGCCAACCACACGCTCTTTAACTTTGTCTTAATTTAATTCTACATTGTCTTCAGACAAGGCCCCAATTATAAGCTTGCAGTGAATCTCCAAAATAGCCCGCGCACATTGACCTTTTTAGATTAAAAGCACATTCTCTATCTCTCATGGAGTCCCATACAGTCCAATTTCCCTGCTAATGAACCACGGTGGTTGGAAGTTCTCGTCCTGTAATAACCAGTCAGCAGCAGCAATGCTAAAATAAATCACTATAAAGGTATTGTGATAATAATAGCAATGAGAGCCAATAACTGGCTGGCTGAGATTGGAAAGGAATTTTTTTTTTTTTTTCAAATGAATCACATATGTGACATTGAGAGAATGAATATTTATGAATATATGAATCCATGCAAACATAAATAAAGCACAGAATACATTGCAGGGGAGAGTGCAAGATGAAAAAGCACTGAAGAGTAGAAGTTATGGATTTTAGATATGAGTCTACTGCAGTCCCTGTTGGCTGCATTGAAAACATATACTTTGCAGGAGCTGGTTGCCAAATAAACAAGAGTGAATCACAGGACCTGTTTCCAGACATTGGATAAGGGATTTGATCCACCTCGCAAACACTAGAGAAGCTCTGGCTTAAAACAAGCCCAGTGAGTCGCACTCCAATTTAGGCTTCCCACAATCCAGCAGGCGAGTGGCGAAATACTCCTATGAGAATCTCCTTTTGACAATTAAGACACCCATGGAGGCATGGAAAGCTCTCAATTCCATTAGCCTCTGTGCTGTTTCACTCTATCTGTCCACTGAGCCTTAACTTACTTATTAGTACAAGTCTGCCGTATTTTGTTAGGGAAGCGATTAGTGAAATCTACATGAAAAGGCAATTTCCCTCTTCTTTTCTCTCCCTCCACTCTCTCACACTTCACTGAGATCAGACAGATCTAAAGAATGGCATTTGCGCGCTAATGAAATTCGCTCTGCATCATTTCGGATGTTATTCTTTGGATGGAAGTGACTTGTGTCTTTATTTACTCGTTTCTGTGTGACAAATGGTCAGAGTTGGCTAAAATTACATCGGCGCTGGTCTGCTCCCCCTATTTAACTAAAGGCTGGGAGCATCGGCTGGCAGTCAGCTTAGAGACTGCAGCTCCACTTTGATGTATTGGAGTTAATATCTTCCTGACATTTCTCAGGACAGATTTTCATCACTGGATTCATCTGTACTTTTGGGGCTATGTGATAAATGAGTCAGGACATTCATTTTCCTCCCCTCGTGTCTCGCTTCTGCAGAGAAAAGATGTGTGCGTGAGCGCATGTGTAAATATGTATCTACTGTTGAGAAGCAGGGGTGTGAATCTTTTCATGAGGTGTGTGTGTGTGTTAGTGTGTCTTCCTTTGTGTGTTTCCAAATGCAGCCCCAGTGTGCCTGAGCGAGCGGGAGTCTGACGCCAGCGCACTTGTGACACAAAATAGACGGCGGCATTAATGGAACTGACATTAATTTGACAGAGCGCTCACTAACATGCGAAGTCACTCGCAGTTCATAATAATAATATTAACTCTGCATTAACATGCAAGGCTGTCTGTTGCACCAGATGCCGAGCGTTTGCAGAGAGCGGGTGCCGCAGCCTGTCTTTCTGGGCCATGAGTGGATCATGGCTAGAGAATGCACAACAAGAAAAGCCTCATTCTTACTGTCTGTGTCTGTCTGTGGTGGTGCTGACATACTGAAACTCCGCTGCGGCTGCGGGGAGACGCTCTGCAGCTCAGCCACCATCCAGCAGCATTCACGAAATAGCTAAAACTAAGCAGACGATATAGAGGTTATAGCTTAGGGAGCAGGTTTAGACATAAAACCTGTTTGTCACTGCACAGCGGGTATATCTTTTTCAACTTGATGAATTGCTAGCATGCCCTTGAGCAGAGCAGCGCACGAACACACATATATAACAGGTGTAGCCAGTGGAAAAGCTGCAGGCTATTTAGTCCCAGCCATTAACACTAATCAAAAACCACTTTACCTGATAAGAAGTGCAACAACTAGAGTCACCCACATTCCTCTTTGCTGATACTGAGCGGCCTTACACAAGGTGCCACCAGTGGGAACCATGAAGGTGATGAAGAGATTCAGGTGAGAGCGCGAGTTCGTGGCAAAGCGAAAGCTGGACCCCTCGATTGCTGACTTGGATGATACGTCTATGACAGGTAAGAACGCAGTCACCACACACATATACAAAAAAACATGAATGCAAGACAAAGCGAGACAAAATCAGTGGCGCTAAAGCAGAAATAAGATGCGGGGCCACACACATTCTCTTCAGCACACACATACACACACACACAGAGGCCTATACAGTATGGATCGGGCATTGACCAAACCTCATGAAAGATGCAGTTATGCAGATGGACTCAGTGTGAGTGAATGCAGGCCATAAGGGGGCTGCTGTGGAGCCGCCAAAAGCCTCCCCCTCTGCTGAACGGTCAGCTCCTCCAGGCGACAGAGACCTTCCAGTGTCACACTGAATCGCCAAAATACAATAGTGCAGAGCGATAATGGCGTTAGCAAAACATTTTCGAAGAAATACTTTCGGAAAGGAGGTGGAGGAGATGAAAGTATGGAGCAATGGAATTCAAACACGAGCTGTGCTGCGACCTTCAGCTCACTGTTCTTACAGGACGCAGTGTTATTGCTGCGGTTCACTCTCTCCAGTCTCATACGTACTGTTGTTTTTGACCTCAGTAGGCAGCGGTTTAAACCTCTTAAAGATGACAGCTACGTATGTCACACACCCAGCTCCAGGAGCAGGCAGACCAACTAGCAACCAGCTAGCGAGCACGGTGGAGCATTTAGCTTGTTTTTCCCTAAAACATTAGTGGAGACTTAAAACAGAAGTAAAACAAGAGTGAATATCGGACATTTGGCATCACTCCAAGTGAATGCTAACACTGCTCCGTGCTCTACCACATAATGCTCCAGGGGTCAGTTTTGCATTGTTATGCCTCTGTTTTGGTACAGATTAATGATAACCAGATATAACGTGTTCATTATGGAGCTTTAGAGGTGCTGGTGGGAGGGTTTTCCAGGTGGGTCAATAATTTTCCAATCTCCATGTTAAGTTAATGTAGCCGCCTGCTGGCTCCAGCTACATATTTATCACACAGACACGCAAATAAATATAGTTCCCCAAATGTCTAACCATTACTTTAACATCAGACTGGATGCCCTTTATGACTGAAAGTTTTATTCAATCAAAACTAAGAAGGATGACGTTGATCCCAGGACTTTAGATTAAGACTGAGTCTAAACATGGATGACAAAATTAAAACTAACAGTACAAGATGGTTTCACTGTGGCAGCAGCATCTTCGAAAGGCATCTCAGAGAACATCTTTTCACTGCTGTGTAGCATTTCTTAAAGCAGTTCTTGTTTTATCCTTCAACTTGTGTTGGCTTCACCTCCCACACAACCTGCTCAACCCGCCTGTTTGTGTCTGCGATGTTTTTGATGTTTGCACTCTTCCACACGCTCCTCACGGAGGAATACTGTGATTTACTGCGCTGCAGAATGGACAGCAGTGTAACGGCACCCACATACATGCCCAAGTCTTGAGTCTGAAGGTCATCGGGGCGCCTATCATGAGCTGAAATGAGGGATGGGTTGCTAAGAAGATGTAGCACAAAAAGATGAAGAAAAACTGCAGTGTCCTACTGCAGATTTCCATCGCTACATACATGCATAATTCAATTTAATATTTTCACATTTTATGTCCCTAAATATTCATGAATGATAAGAGCTCAGGGCGAACTTGTTCAAAACTTGGCGGATCTCTGAAAACTCGTTTCCTGCGACGTATGTTTTGGCCGGAGTTGTTTTTCGGTGCCCCTTGCTTTAGCAAGATCAATATCGCTACACTGCTGTACCCCCGCATATTGTGTTGTTACACCATCACCGGCAAATGAAATAATGAATTCACGGCTTGACACAAAAGCAGATGAAGGCATATTTGAACATTCAAAGAGAGAGCGAGGGGAGAAAGAGGGAGAGAACATTCCCAAAATTAATTTTCATCTCCAGGGTTCATGCATATTTAATAGAGAGCGCTTGAATATCATAGGGTAATACTAGCCCGGCATGCATACAGAGGCCGGGCTGCGGAGAGAAAATAAACGACCGTGATCGTTGTCATGAGCAATAACTCTCTGTAGAGCTGGGAAACAAAATAGCCAGAAATGCTTTGATGAAGGAGAGAGGAGAGAAGGAGGAGGGAGGAAAGAGGGAGAGAGAGAGAGACATAGCACGGCAGAGGGAAGTGAGGGAGACAGAAAGAAGCTGTAGCAGAGGTTAAATACTGGTGGAGTGATGGTCCCTTTGGATGCAGCTGCTGTGGCTGCCTCTGTCTTTGTTTTGTGGGGGTGGGGGGTGGGGGGGGGGGTCGGTGCAGGGGAGTATGGGATATGAGGCTGGTGGGGAGGGTGGGGTGTGATGACTGAGTGACAGTAGTTGACAAGCCCTGTGGACGACATCCCAGGAGGCTCTGTGTTGCCCCCACCCCTCTTTCAATGAGTAAACACATCACAGAATCAGCACATGCAAGCATGCAGTGCAAGTGTACACACACGCGCGAACAAACCCTCGAAAACATGCTCTCGCACACAAACACAAGTTCTCAGTTGTCGGTGAGGGACAGAGTGAATACAAAGCTGCAGCCCGTTAAGCGCACATTAGACATTAAAGCCTCTGCCATTAACCAAACAGAACATATGCACTGGTGCCGCTGATAAGCTTGCAGGGTTTGGGTGTGTTTTCCACCTGTGTGCTGGAGGTAGTGCAGCGTGCACAAGCCAGCACTGTCTGCTCACCTATTAAAGTCTCCGCGCTTATCCCGTATTCATCCCACGTGTGACAAAAAATGAGGCATGAAACAGCGTTGTCATGCTGAACAGAATTTTAATTACCGACCCTCTCCTCCCTTCCACGCGTGTGCGCTCCCAATTGGGCTGAAATAACGGAGAGAGAGAGAAAAAAAAGGGAGAGAGAGAGGTGAATGAAAGAAGAGGAGGCCTTTCTGAGGGGTAGACAGTGCCATTAACACGGCACTATCAGAGCGTGCTGGAAAAAACCAATATCAGAGCACAATATTCAAACTATATGGAACAAGTCAGTCGCGCGAATGCAGTGAGAAAGGACCGAGGCCTGTTTCATTGGGCTGGAGAATTAAAAGCATGCAGAATTTGCTGAAAAAGATGCTAAATGCTACCATTTCCATGCAGCGCCCGTGCTAAACAAGGCCTATGTGTTTATTTGAGAAGTCCCCGGGTTCCTCGGCTAACCGCTCAGGCTTCGAGTCGCTGAGATGTGAAGCGAAGTTAAAGACTGACGTTGATCTGAATAAACTTGCTTGATTAGGCCCCCACTCCTCCTCATCCCTCCCTTTTCTCCCTCTGATCCCCAACCCCCATGCGGCCGTGGCGAGCTCTCTGACAGCTCAGGGAGCCCCACTAACTCATCTCAGCCCCTGGAGCTCCGACACCCTGCTTGTTTTATTTCTCATCCGCTAAATTGAGTCGTAAAGACCTGTAAAAATAACGACGGGAGCGGACGGGGCCGTGTTCCGTTTTTTAACTCCCCTCCCACCCACTCTCTTTCTCTTTCCCATGAGTCCCAGGTGGGCTGTTTGTCGATCCATTTAAAAGCCGTGACACGTTAACAAGAGCGAGGGGATATTTATGGAATGCTGACCTCCGGCGCGGCTGAATCCGTCAGTTTCATGCAGGTGTGTGCCAAACCAAAATTTATCCCCCCCCTCATCCAGTCATGGGGAGAAGGCTGAGGCAGATCTGAGATATGCAGACAGATGTGTGGGGGGATCTGTTTATATGCCATCCTCCTGGGCCACAGCCTGAACATATGGATACAGTAACATGAACCAGACCTCCACAAACACAGCACTACAGAGCATGGGGTTAATCTTTAGGCCCAGCGTGAGAACACACACTATAAATCCCACTTAGGGCAAGAGCAAATCAATCTTTCATATTCTCCATCTCACACCGTTTACTCATTAACCATTTCAGCATTGATTGGTATTCCTGTGCCAGTTAACCCATGTTTGACAAAGGCAGTGAAATGAAGGGGGTGTTAATTTCAGGCAGAAGCAATACAATTCATTAGGTGCAATTTGGTGAGTGTGTACCTCATAAATCACACTCTGGTGGGTGGTAGCACTGCACCATTGTACAGTATCGGGTGGCATAGGCAGAATAATGTAGCCCAATCCGTAAAGCCCTTTCTCCCTGATGCATGCTATTGCTCTCAGCAACGGAGTACAATGGAGCCACAAAAAAAGGAGGATGGAAGTTATACAGTCCTGTTAACATGCATAAAAAATGTATGCATTAAAAAATGTATAAGTCCTGCAGCATTTAATCGCACCCTTATTGAAGATTTTCCGCACAGCTATGATTTCTGCTCTTGGTGGGAATATAGTCCGAAGGAAAAAAAAAAAAAAAAGTTGAACATCCATTAAACTTATTGTTCAGGGAAGAAGAACTCCACCAGAGCAGGCTGACAAGTTTGACGAAAAGTAAGGTAGACTGCTTCTACTCAAATGGTCCCCTTGTGGACTGATGGAGCGTGCTTTCTGTTGTAAAGACTGATGTCCAGACTGCAACTTCTCTCCTGGGATTAAGCCAACATCTTCTTCTGTGTGTGTGTGTGTATGTGTACGTGCACGCACATGTGTGTCCTTGTACATGCCTATATGCCTGCCCCCAGTCAGGTATAACTCGCACTTCCATCTCCTTCAGGGCTCGGCCATGTGTGAAGGAGAGACACACTCAGTCTGCTGCTGTAAAAGCTTTACGTGCTACCAGTGTCACTATGGATCTCTTGTCACTCATCCCCACCGAGCAAAATGGACAACTGACAGTCGCTTCCACGGAAGAGGTTTGAGGTGACGTACTAAAGCGCTCTGCAGCCGTAGTGGAGGTCAGCTCCTGGTAACAGCAGCTGCGATTTAGTTGATTGTGTGTCTGAATATACAGCTCTACTGTCTCATTCATTTCAATGCTGTTTCTCTCGGTTAAATCAAATTGATGCTAAAATACATTTTTGCTGACAGGATCAGTCTAAATGTTCCTTGTTTTGATTCACATGCTGGTGTTGGTGATTTGATTTGTGCAACATCTCTGTGGGCAGGAGCTACACATGCTTTACTATATCGCTTAAATTCCAACAGCCATACAGACGCTGATTTCAGCTGGATGATGATTTCAGCTGGACTTTGCATTCCAGTGAGTTTTTAGCGAATGTTAGCAAGCTTTGCATAATGTTGGAAGAACACAGCACCTAATGTGGAGGAGCTGCCGCTAACTCGACAGGTGTTGATAGAACATGGCCAAAAAGATGTTAACAGGCTGCACAGGACCCGGAGGCAACTGTCCAAAAATGCTTTTAATCCTCTTTTGAAAGAGGGAAACATTTGCAGTAGCTGTGGTAGTTTCTATGTCTTCACACAACACTTTGTCTTCAACCAATGCTACAATCTCAGTATGTCACCATGTAACTCTCAAGCAAACATCTCAGACACTGGTGTTGGTGGCAAGTAGCAAGTTGAGTCATTTGCTTTTCTCATTTGCCTGCTGGCTAGTAAGCTCAGCAGCAAAGCAGAAAGCTACTGTTTACTTAAGCTAAGTGAGCCGACGCTTCCAGCTACACATTGTAGTACACTGAAGCGGTAATCAGGATCAAAGAGACAGCGGCTAAAGACAACACGGTTTACAGTAACCCACAGCGTGTTTGAAGACAAGCAACCTTATCAGACTGTTGACTGCAGTATCCTGCAGCAACATCACAAGAGTCTTTTCAGGTTTTGTGCTTTTTCTAGCCTGGATATTCAATTATGCACAAAATTCTCCTCTAGACCTCCACGATGGCGGCTGACAGGTTGGTTAAGCAGATTTGTGGGACACCTACAAAGCCTTGAAATAGAGAGAAAAAAGGAAAGAGACAGGAAGAAAGAAAAGCTGTCAACTCTGGAGCTATTCATTGGTCCCACGGAGACAGACAGGTCTTCTAGTTTGTGTCAGTGAGTGAATGGGCTGTGCTGCTGTCTTTTTCCTTACAGTGAGGAAATGGGCACACATGCGCTATCTGGAAGGAGAAAATAGAGTATCATCCTGAACTCGAGGAACACGATTCAAAAGAGCTTGTAATATTTTCGGCACTTCAAAATCTTTGATTTAATCTAGAAGTAACTCTTTTTATCCTGTGTTTCCATGGAAACGAGTGAAGTTGGGGCAGGGGAGAATAGGCAGGGGGCCTGATAAGGGGAAGGAAGAGAGAGGAGTGGAAGGGGAGGACTGATGAGGGAGGGGTAGTTTCATTTAGGAATTGAGGAGAGGGATGAAGGGATGAGGATTAGCTGTCACGATGAAGAAAAGGTGTCTGTCCTGTAGCTTTCTCTCGCTCTTTCCCTCTCGCTCTGGCTCTCAGACTCCCTCCCATCACCTCCGTGTCCTTGACAAGCCTGCTCACAAAGGTATTTATCGGCCTCCATTCCATTAATTACCATCCAATTAGCAACTCCCACAGTGGAACTGCTGCAATACTGCACAGTGTCAAGTCAGTTCACTTAGCGAGTCCTGACACCTTCATGTTTGCCACTTTCTTCAAACTCGCAGTGATAGAGCGAAGAAAGTTTTCACAAAGAATCCCTGAGCGTGCTAATGCGTCCATTAAAACTGTATTCATCTTCTCGCTTGTACATTCGACGTGGTTTCATTCGTGGGTTAGAAGATTTGTCACTAAACAGCTATTTTAGCTAATTGGCAAGGCAGCTTAGCCTTGTGTATTTGATGTTTCTCGCTAGACGTCTTTCATGTCAGTGATACAGGCTTATTAATGCGCGGCCCCTTTAAACTCCTCGTGGACCTCCTTCATTCAAAAGACTCCAAGGGAAGAGAGGAAAAAAAAAGTTTAGAATGACTTTTCAGAGGGGGGGATGGGGGGGTTGACAGACCCAGAGCGAGCCTGGCTAATTGGTTTGCTTTGAGACTGGCCCACTGGGCTGTGGGCAAGGACGAGCATGTGGCATCGTCGACTTGTTAGCATGGAATTAGCCTCTGAGAGTGAATTAGACCAACTGCCTCAAGCCACTAGCCATCACATAAGTGTATTACACTTTGAAAGAGCTCTCTTCTTTGGCAAGTGCAAAACAAACACACATGCACTTGCACAAATGCTGATGCACACACATGCATCACACACATGAATGCAGCACATACAGCATCCACACACACAAACTCATTAAGCCTATAGCCAGAGACTAAATACCCTGAGTGCTTTGTAGCTGTGTGCTTTGCATTCATAACAAATCAAATTCCAGCTCCTCATAACAAGCTCCTGCTACTGCTGAATTTTAACCCCCGTTAAAAAATACTCGTCCTCGTGGGTAACAAGCATATTTGCTGGATGAATGCAGACAGTAAGCATGTTAATGTGTGTACAGTGGGGTTTACGTGCGTGTGTGTGTGTGTGTGTGTATGTATGTATGTATGTGTGTGTGTGTGTGTGTGTGTGTGTGTGTGTGTGTATGGGGGGGAATGCTCGGTTGAGAGGCTGAGTCTGCAGCACATCATCCCACACACCAAGCACAGTGCCTGGGGTTGTTGATGAGTTCTTTAGCCATGCTGTGTGGACCCCCCCCCCCCCCTCGGACTGAGAGTATGCTGACAGAGCAGCTGCTGACATGGACTCACACACACACACACACACACACACACACACACACACACACACACACAGTGAAGTCTGCTGTTTTCCTCTTTGATCAGGCAGGCGTACGGTATGTGAGTTCAGGAAAGATAAGACGTTGATGTTTAAGGTGATTATGAGTGTGTGTGTACACTTGTGGGTGTATGAGAGGGAGCAATCTGTCGGCTTTCATTCAGATGTAGGTCACTGCTGGTAAGTGTGTCAGTTGAATCACACTTCAAATAAGTGTATAAGGCTGATTAGCTGATAACCCTTTAACATAATAAAAAAAAACTTTTCTCAAGGTTCTTTCTTTATTAGCCGCTGTCTGAAATAGGAGTCGAGTGCATTGTATTAATAGCTAATTGGAAGTGCACTTGCCATCCATAAACACCTTAGAGGCCCAGGTACACTTATGCACTTATTGTTTTTAGATATCTCTTTGGCTTCCAACACAATGCAGCCAATAAATGATTGACTAATTTTAACTTGATTCCAGGAAGTGTTGCATGGATTGTAGATGTCCTGGTGGACAGAGCCAGTGTGTCAGAGTAAATGACATCACCACAGGGCTGTGTCCTGCCACCTATTTTATACATACTGTACACTGACCACTGCAGAAGTCCCCATCCTGGCAGACACATTTTGAAGTTTGCAGATGACTCAGTCATAGTGTTACAATTCAAGGCAATCCATTCAATAGCTGGTGAGATATTTCAGTCTGGACTAAAGTGGTGGACTGGTTGACTGACCACTTGCATAGTGAAAATGTCAAGCAAGGCTACAGATTTGTTGGAAAAATGGAGTTCTGCTCAAGGTTTTATGTTTTAGATCTACCCAGATGTATCTAGAACAGGCAAATCATGGCAATAGTTGTGTAGTCTGCACTTGGCTAAAGCTGCAGTGCAGCGTGTAACTACTGTATATGGATGTGAAGTATATACTCAGGATTGGATAACTAATAGTTTAAAAGCAATCTGACCACACCTGAGCACAGATAGTAGAGTTGGTGTTTCAGTCTGTTCAAGCTGCAGTGCAATTCAGCAGATACAGTACACAAGATAAAGCAACCATCGCTGAGCACATTAGCATGTACACCTAAACGTACTGCAGCCTGGAGTGCTGACATGAGCTTGAATATTGTGCATAATTTGCAGCAGGCTCGAGTCAGTTCAATCCATTTGTAAGACTGGGGAGTACATTTTAACAAAATGCCAATCTCTGCATTTTCTCTAATTCTGTATGAACTGCTCCTCGTTTGAAGGCCTCGCAGCCGGGCACGTTTGTTGCTCTGGATACTGTGTTAGTTCAAAAGTTCAGGCGTCTGAGTCATCTTGGTCACGAAATGGGAAATCAAGGTCATTAACCACCCTTAGAGGTAACATCAGGCACATTGGAAAGGTGTAAAGAAAAAAAAAAAAATCATGCTCTCAAAGGACTGATTACAGCCGTGACCTTTTATCTGATGGCTCACTAATTGAATCATGTAGTAAATAGATGATGATGGTGGTGGTGGTGATGACGATGATAATGAAGAAAATGGCTTTTTTCTTTTTTTTCTTTTTCTTTTTTCTTTTTTTTTTTTCTTTACCAGAGGAGTGTAGAGGTGGTAATAGTAGTAATTGCGCTTTAAATGGAGGGCGCTGTAGGAAAATTCAAAGACACGAGGATGATATGAATAATACAAGAAGTAGCAAGATAAAACCAGAAGCCCTGAGCTTGCACTAAAATAGAACTAACCTCGCAATTATTACTGACAGAGAGCGAAAATGATCATTATGGGGACCATATACAGGCCGTTAGTAATTTAGAATGAGCTACCGAGCTCAAAGGTAATAGCACTGGAGGGGAGTAGAGCATGAATTTTTAAAAAGTTTTTCTACTGTAAAAAGAGAGAATACCTCAAACAGCCATCAGACACGTGAGGGGAAATAAAAAGCGAGCGGCTCGAGCTGCTGCTATTTGATGCAACATGGAGCAGAGAGTGAAATGATTGACATAATCAGAATCATAATAATTGCCACGGAAATAACACTGCCAATCAGGCAATCATGTTGGTGTGCAGGCTATGGTAATTGGAAAACATGGTGACTGACAGTATCAGTGTGAGCCGTCCCCACCAACACCTGCTAAATTGCAACTGGCACAACACAGACGTAGTATGAGTTGAGTCACGCAAGACAGACGGACTAGCCTTTTCATAATCACGTGGAAGGAAAGTACGGCTTGTTTCCTGGGACTGAAAACATGTGAGGCAGATTGGACTGCGTACAGAGCATAATGTCATGAGTCAGTACAGACATGCTGATTTCCTTCCTTTCTAAATGAACCTCCTCTTACTTGCAAATCTAAGTTGTCCGACTGGCACAGGCTCAGATTCTGTGGGTTCTCAGGCACATGTGAGCACCCACAGGGAAACCATACAGTGGGTGTCCATAGACTAGAAGAGCAGGATAAGCAGAATGTTTTTAACTGTGAGCGAAACCACTCTGAGGTTTCATATAGTGGCATAAAGCAGGTCATGAACTGCTGCTGCCCAGATTGGCTGTAACAAGCGGATATTAATTTTCAAACTGAGGCCTTTGCAACCAGTATAACACATAAGTCCATTAACAACTAGACCTTTTAAAAAACAGTTTTAGAGTTCTCCCTTGGTACCAAAACATCAAGGATTACCACCACCCCACCTCGCCCACCTTATACTGTCGAATTTTGTTTTTTTTTTCTGTCACGGTACGCTCCATCTCTGCATGAGGCATCTATGGGAAATAATGGATTTGGTGCCTGCATCTACTGACGTCAAAGTCTTTGCATGTTTGCAGCATTAGAAAGGCCTCACACTACGTAATGGATGTGGTGATTACATAGAGTCAATGCAAAGACACGAATAGATGCACATTCGTCCCGGGTGTCCATAAAATGACTTCGTATTCAGTCTGAGTACACCTTCAGATGCCTTCACTTACTGTCCTTTCTTTTATAAGAAATGACAATATTATTTTGTCGCCATTACAAAAAAACAGCTATGTTTGCACTTTTGGGTTGTATTCTTAATGTGTGTGTAGTGCATGACACTCTTTTAAGAGCAAGCGTGCAAATAAGAGTAACGTTTCATTTGCTGTCCTCTAGATCAATTATATGATTTTTCTAAAAGAGTGTATTTCTCTATTTCCTGAATTAAATTCCTCTTTGTCGCCTGCCCTCCACGCTGTGAGCCTGGCTGGAAATTGTCTCTCCACAACAGCTCATTGTGGCCTCAGGTTGACTCAACCTTAAGTTCACCCCTCTTACACGCCCCGATTTCCTCGCCACGCTAATCTCCCGGGTGCATTTTACTGCACACGGCTCGCTGTTTGTCTCAGGTCTCAACTTCCAACCCCGGGGCAGGTAGCAGTAATGGGCTATACAGGAAACAACACTGAAGCAGGGCCCTGTAGTGCAGATCCTAATGAGAACAGGAACGAACAGACACATGTGCGCACACACACACACACACACACACACACACACACACACACACACACACACACACACGCACGCACACACACGCACACAGGCACACATGTTTCTTACTCAAGCCACAGGGGAATTTGATTATTAAAAATGGTTCTTGTGCAGCAACATGCCAGTCACTGGATTCTCAGGGCTTTTATGTAAAGTGGTGCTCTCAGCCCACCCTTCACAGAGGAATCGACAGCCCAGGTGCCTAAATATAAACACAAGACTGTACTTTTACTGCTTTGTCCACATTAAAGTAGCTGCAAAAGGTGTAAATAAACACGCCTCGACAGATGAGAGCAATGGAATAATTAATAACTGTATAGAAACATGTGTGTGTATTTTTAAAGGATGGTTACAGCTTTCATGTCTGGGTAAAATGCCTTACCTCACTTGTTATAATAACTGCAATATAATCTGAGAATACAGCTACACTTCAAAACACCTACACTGGCTACAAGATTGTATCACACATTTCAACCAGTTCTCATATTCCAGGCAGGTACTTGTAACAAAATTTAAGTGGCTCCATCTGCTGTGACAGCCTTCACCGAGTGTGCGTTTGTCAATGTGTCTCTGTGTGTGTGCATGTGCGTGTGTTTGTGTATGTGTGTGGGCATGTGTGCCCACATGAGTGATTGAGTGTGTTCACCAGACTCTGTCATCACATGCTTTCATGGCTTTGTGAGCTCTTGAAGAAACCCACATTTTTCCAGTCAGCAGTTTCAAGCGCACACACACACATGCACGTGCACGTTCACACTCACGCTCACACTTTGTTTCGGTTTTGTCTCCCCCACCGGTGGCTGGCAGGCTGTTCCACTACCTCACCGAGTCCACAAAAAGATCTGGCACATTTTTTTCCCAAACATGTTGCCTTTTTCTTTTCCCATGTTGCCATGACAATCTGACACACTGCATGAAAACGCACCCTCTCCTGTTTCCAAATGAGCAGAAATGACTTGAAAGAGATGTGTAGGTCTCTGTTTCTGCTGTAAAAGCAGTCATTATTCTACATATCTTTGTTCCTCTTGTTACTGGCACCATCAATATGATGTATGCTGGTTGTTGAATATCAATACCATTAATGCTACTGACACCCTCATGTTTTAAAACGCATGAGAATTGATAATAAAAATTACATTTGGTATTTAAGCTCTCAAGATTGTCCAGGCTCGATATCTTCTGTGGCAATGTCACGGCACCAGAACACAGGAGTGTATGACACAGTCGAAAGACGAGAAAAGGAAAGTTTGAGAAGAGCTTTGTAAACTCTTTAACAGATGGGAACTGTGGGAATAGAATATTAATGCTAGCTTTGTTTGGGGGACGTATTTCTAAGCAGGACAGTCAATTCTGAAGCAGGAAAAATACACCACAGACACTTTGTTTTTGTTAACTCGATGATCAGCTGCCTAAATGTAATTTATGGGAATAATTACAGATAATCATATTCAATTATGCACTTAATGCTAATATGACTAATAATACAATTTAATGAAGACAACCTTGACAATTTATAATTTACCAATGGAGACTGCTTTGTTTCATAATTGAGAATCTGCTTTTGCAGTAAATGTGTGGAAAACTGCTGCTTTAAATCTTTAATGCTGTCCAAATTCCCAAACTGCATTCATTCTGGTTGTTGACAGCACACTAAAAATACAGGTGGCCTGTTTCAGATGGAGAGGGTAATAACACACTTAGTTGTTATTATCATAAATATTGATGTTGCAATATAACCTAGACCTAGGGCTCATACATTTCAGGGTCTATAAAGGTCATGTCATGCCATGCTATCAAATTCACCATGAAACTGATTATCACCATCACCTCATCACACATCGAACACATTATTATTTGTGGAATGGCCCAAATACTACATACTGTGTTTTGATCCTCCATGGTTTGTTTCATTCATGAGCAGTGATTGGTTGAAATGTGGAATGTGACCTTTGCTAAGGATTGCTAGCTCCATTAGCTAAAGGTCAAACCAGACGACATATTCAACATTAGCCACAGCTCCAGTGGCAGTGACATGTAACCACACAGGACAACGAATGCACCACTGGTCACGGTTCAAGTGAATTGATCTGCCGGCGTAGCCCCTATGGTTCACTTCAATAAGGGCAAGTGACAATGATGGACTGTTTCCCCAATGCCTAGGTTAGATGAGAGGCATATTTATAGAACCATGTGAATAGGAATATGTTGTGAAAGACTGTTGTGGCTATTGAACAAAATATACACAGTTTGTTGTAATTTTAAAAGTATAAAAGTAAAAAAAAAAAAAAAAAAAGTAGTAATTTTACTGATGAGGCTACAAGGCTAGCAGTGGGCTAGCCAATGCTCTAAGGTTAGCATTGGGACATTCGACCCAGTGAAAGCAGCGAATGTATGAAACCTGTACATGACATCACAGCTCCATCTCCCAAATACACTATTACAAACAAATATGTGACATATGCAGAGAGATGTTGGTTCATGCTTGGTGCAGAATATTTTGAACATTGGTGCTAGTAGCTAGCTAGATAGTGAGCTAGCTCACTGCTCTATGTTAGCACCATGATTGCTCACAAATTGTGCTATTGTTTTTTCTTAAATTAGGCATATATTTTTATGTGTCCATTAGTGTCTGAATTCTCCCTCCCAGAGCATGATGAGGTTTCAAAATGGCTATCACAAGAATAAGGTCAATGAAATGCAAATTTTTACCACTTATAATACAATTCTACCCCACTCTAAAATTAAAATTTTACAGCCCTCATTAATTAGGCACATATATGATTCCTTAACATTTCTGACAGCAAGGTGTCTGAGGAGTCCTCTGGAGTGTGTTCATCGATGTCTGGGTGGTATTTGACCCGAAGGCCCCGTTAACACTCATGACATTGGCATGCTCAGACTGGTGTGGATAATGGAGCAAAGGGACGACCTTTATTATGAATTAATAATTGATAGAGTAATTGGGTTGGCCTCTTAGTGGGCCAAAGGAGCCCAAGGTTTTGCCTCGCACCGCTCAAAGAGAGCCATTATTCTGCAGTGTGTGGCCGGCAAAGGGCAAACAGCAGATCAAATATTCACCATGGAGAACACACACACACAATTATCCCGGACTTAATGGGGGACTTCACAAAAAGTCTTTGCTAAATGCAGCAGACTGGAGCTGACCACCGTTATTGGCGGTCACCTTGGAGGAGTTGGTCAACATTGCCGCTAATATGGCCGGCAGAAACAGCCGAGGTGGAATTGATGTTCATCTGGCTTTGTCAACAGAGTAGCAGGGGTATGATTAAATATAAAAGGGTTGGGGGGTGAGATATTTTCATTGCAATTAGACTAGATAGCACTTTGCACAGAATAGCTTGATGGGAGATGATCTTAGAGAGGGCGGCGCTATCTACATCTGAGCATGTCACTCCTCCATCTGTCCTCCCTCTCTCAGTCTCTCTTTGACGTGGAGATAAATGCGCTCTGCCGTCTCCCCTTAAATGCTGCCGAGGCCTGCATATCAATTTTTGACAACGTGGCTTCGCCATCCATTAAGGCGTAATTATGTTAAAGATCTTCTATCTATTATTTGGTGCTTAGCTGTGCACGCAAATCGCAGTGAGGTCAAGCTCTAATCGAAGTCTGGCGTTTAGTGACTCTGAGTGCCTTGTAGGATTTTGTAATTGGCCTTTTGAACACTAATGGTATGTCATGACTGATGAGCTCTTCAGTTTGAGGCCGAACGTATGCTTTTTGCCTCTCAAGGCCAGATGTTAAAGGCAGCAGACAGGGAAAGAGCCTTTCAGCTTGACTGTGAGCACGTTCCTTGTCATGTCATAAAATACGTCGTGATTCTCACAGGAAAATAGTGTTTCTATCTATTTATTGTGAGAATGGAAAGTGTGTGTGCGTGTTGAGGGGGTTGAAAGAACGATGCAAAGGGAAAGCTGAAGACAGAGGTGGGTTCAGTGGGTTCTCCAAGCACCAAAGGTGAGGTGCTCTGCCTGACTTATGGAAAACACTGCATATTAACCGGCTTGAGCTCGCTTGCTCGCTCACATATACTCAGTGAATAGAGCACGTATAATGAATAATTCCTATTTGTGTTGGCTGCCGTGTGCTCCCCCTCTGCTGGCCCCTCATACATTATTTGTTGTGGTATTGTTTTCCAGCTGTGAGAGCACTCAACACTTCGCTCTCCACTCACATCAGGACAGAGAGGAATTTTGGCTGTTTGCAGCTTCGCAAGAGGCGACTTAACTCACTGCTTTTGTTTTATTTATTTATATATTTCTATCATTGCCTTGGTAAAATAGCCCCCCTCCCTGCTTTTGCATTAACAAAAACCTGGAATAATAGCTAAAAATGGATTTGCTTTTAACAAAAGTGTAACCAAAGAGCCTCGCAGCTGAGACACATTCTTTGAAGTGTACTTCCTGCAGCTCAAAGCTGTGTAGCTGCTCAGCCGATCACCTCCTGAATATTCTCTTGACAACATGACAACAGATGAGCGGAGATGAGCGCAGACGAGTCCACCATTTACAGAAAAAAAAAAAACCAAAAACATTTTGTCGTCCCAGTCCAACCCCCCCTCCTCCCTGAGCGGGACTGCAGTTGAAAAGCATGCGGTGCGATGTGCACAGCAGGTGCCTGCAAACTCCAGTGAAACTCTGTTAAACAAACCAAGCGTGCTCCTCTCTCTCCTCTGTCTGTGCTGACGAGGGATCAAAAGCCAGAATGCTGACACATAAAGAAAAACAGCGAGGCTTGATGACGAGATCAAGTGGAATTTTTACTGTATTGGTTTGTGCGTGAGTGTCCCATGCTGGATGTGCTGCCTAATTAGTTATTCCAGACCATCTCTGAGACAGCGCTCGGGGCAGGTGGGCTGTAAGGAGCCGTCTGGATCCCTGCTGTGATGAAAGGCGTCTGGTTGTCACACAAATTTGATTGGATGGTGTTTAATTGCTGCACTCTGGTTGGATGGAGCATTGGTTAATTGTAACCAAAGCTTGGTCTGCGAGCTGGGTACATATATAATATATCAAAATAAAAGCATGTGGACATGTAACATATGGCATGGGAGCAATAAAGGAGATTTGTGTGGGGCGCTCTGTGCACAACTGCTAGGATTCAGCATCAGAAGGAGCATCCTCTGTTTACCCAGACTTGACAAGCCAGAACTGCAGCCACCATGAGGCAAATGTCTCAGGGCACCATTTCACAGCCTGGTTTTATTATTTTTTAAAGTTCTGTTTCAGTACCTCCGCACTAAAGACGAGAACGCAACACAGCCTCGAATTGAGCTGAGGAGCAAAGAGGCGTGAGCGATCAGAAAACAAAATCATAAAAAGGGGCCCACAGACAATTGACTAATCTGGTGCAAACCCAGGATCTGGGTCTTATTGACTTACTGTCAGTGTAATCCATATCATAACCATCTGCTCCAGTGCTGTGAAACACCAAGGGCATATTAGCTGTATGTCTCCTGTGAGGGTTTCAGCTGACAGTAGCCTGAAGGGTTCCACGGAGTCATTTGGAAGAGTACCTGTAAAGCCACGCTACATGAATCCTAATTCTGCTATTGTGTCTCTTTGCGGAAAGCTCAATACTTGTCTTCCCTCGGTTAACACAGGAGCTCTCCACAGTTGGCGCCGCAGGAGTGTGCTGCCTGCAGATTGACATGGAGTAAAGTCTTTGGAGGCTGATCTTCATCTTTTGTAAGACATTTATTTGTGATGGAATTATCATGGCACTGAGTAATGCACTAAAATAAACCTCTTTTGAAAATCAGCAAAGCATTCACATCAAAGTTGATCCAAAGTATTGTTTCCAGTGACAGTCACCCAGGCATTATTTTGACTGGCAGTCTGCTCTGTTTACATCAGCCCAGCTCATAATAAACAGATAGAGCGAGCTGTGGTCCAGGCTGGCTTTTTGTGAGCCTTCACATATAATAACCTCTGTGGGCCAAAACACACAGAGGTCATTTTCTGTCAACCACCTCCAATAACCCTCTATTCAGCGCCTCCCAGAATCCACCAACCAGTCCACTGAACAGACTCTGGGGTTTTAATAAAACCTGCTGAGTTCTCCCATTCCGCTGTGACATGAGCTGGAATAATGACCAGTGTAACACGTCTGTCTGTCTGCACGCCTGTGAGCCAATCAGGTCCCTTCCTATTCCTCCTCTGCTGTCCTTGACTTTGACCCCGGCGTGACTTTGAAACCTTGAGCGGCGCATAATTTCACCTGATGCGTCTCACTTTCGTCTGCTCGTAGCGGACGATGGAAGATCTCCGTGTCACTGCTTGTGTATTGCAGGGTTGAGAGGGGACAGCAGCGATAGGTAGGCAGCCCTAATCTAGTCTTTGTCACTAAATATCAAGTAGACTGCCGGGATAACAGAGCGTGACAATGCAGGATAAAGCGCTCCGGAGGGGTGTTCATTCCACGTCTATTCCTGTTCCCCTGTCTTACTCCCTCTCTCTCTCCCCGTGTCTCAGTCCCTTCTCCTCTTGCTCGCTTCCCCTTTCTTGTTACATTGTGTTATCCAAGGTCTGATCCCTGTTCTTAGTTTTAATATCTTTCTCTCCACCAGGTGAATCTCAGAAAATGAAACACTGTGAGCAAAAACCAAGTGTGCGTGTATGTGTGTATGTGTGTGTGTGTGTGTGTGTGTGTGTGTGTGTGTGTGTGTGTGTGTGTGTGTGTGTGTGGTTGTGCCTCCCTGGGCTGTAGTCTGAACTGCCCAACTGATGAGTCAATATGTGTGCAGCACAATCCGTAGCTTTTAGCAGAAAACCAATATGCTGCCTTATCGACTTGTCTAAAGATAAAACAACGCTATATTTTGGTGGCTTAAGCATCTGAAAAGCTGTAAATAGCGTTAGGTCTGGGGAGAGAGGGGACAGAGGAAGAGAATTAGGGTGTAAAGAGAGAAGGAAGATGCATTTGCTGGCACATTTAGGCCAAGGTTTCCTGATGATTTATAGACTCGCACAAGGCCTGGTTTTATTGAGTGCTATGGCAACATAACAATGTCGTGGACGCTGCCCTTATAATTGGGCTCATCCTATTTGTTTGTTTACTGCAGCAGGTAGCTGTCAGCTAATCCTATGCAAAGCCAGATAATAGAAGGCTTTCTGGGCAACAGAGCTGTCAACTGCCCCTGAATCAAAAGCAAATACCTCACCTTTAAGTCGACGGAGAACACACACACACACATTCACAGCCCAGCGAGTTGGTTCGGGGCTTAAGCCTCAGAGGGGAATTAATTTGTGTCTTTAAAGGGTCTGAGAAAAAAAACGAAGAGCCTGTGGAGTTAAAGAGAGATGATCATCGAGCTGTCCAAAAGCATATGGAGACGGACCCTGAGAGACACGCAGAATGAAGATAAAGCTGTTTTCCAGCCGCCACGAGGACTAATGTTATCGGGTTAGCTAGACAGATGAACAACACCTCTGGCGAGCGGCGAACAGGGCCCCCCTTATAAATAAAAGTTGAGAGGGATCCTTCTTGTTGTGAGTCATTATAGATTGGCTCCCTAAAACAGTCAACACCAGCCCCGAACCCATCCCCCACCCCCCTCCATCAATCTCCCAACTCTCCATAAATGCCAGGAGCCGATAATTAATGATAGATTGGTGGTTAATGAAAGATTTATGCCGCAACAAGGATGCTTGGCAATCAGGTGGCGTGTTGGAGGCTTTTGAGCTCTGACAGCCAACAGTGTATCAATTACGCCCTGGAGACGAGTGCGCGTAATGGCCCAACAGACAAAGCAATGACAGTTGTAGGTGAGGTTGAAGAAAAAAATTGGAAAAAAAAATCAGCCAGGCATCCCTCGGTCACCGGTTGTGACACGCAGCAGAAGGCGGCCCGGTTGGCCGGGAGCATCCTCGTGACAATGCAGACAGCCGTTTAACCTCTAGCCCCGTCAGGCACGTCAGAGAGGAGGGGGGCAGCTCGGAGCCACACACTCTGACAAAATATTTAATTCCGACTTAAAAGGTTATTTCACAAAAACACGCGCTCCCCCTTGCCTCTTTTTTCTCTCTGTCTTCTTCCCCTCCACAGCATTCAATTTATTGCCTTCAGACGCACGCTTCACTGAGTACTGTAGTTGACTCCCTCTCTCACTACAACTGCTGGCTTATTAAGTTTCCATGGCAACTTGCCGCATCCACTTGTGTTTTATTCCAGCCTGTTGGGACCCCACGGGGCAAAGCTTTAAGCTGGAACACCAGGAAGCGATGGGTTTAGAGGGGGAAGAACAACCTGCAGCACCGAGGAGAGGGATTGTTGGAGAATTGCTCATTGCCCTCCGCTCCATTTAACCCGCCATGAGGCAGTGGAGCTGAAGCACCGCTTTTTTTATGCCACTGTGTCTCCTTGCACCAGGCAAAATATTAAAATATATCAACAAAACCACTAGGACTGAAACTGTCTGTGGGAAGCAACCCATCTTTGTTTTGTAATAAAACAATGCCTAATGAATGAGGTTTGCATTTCAAATCATTTTTGATGGCAGTGTCGGTACACCACTTTAGTCCAGACTGGAATATCACAACAACTACAGGCTGGATTACTGCAGAATATTTTCACAGACATTCATAGTTCCCACAGGAGGTACCCTACTGACTGTGGTGATCCCCTAGCTTTCCATTTATAATGCTGATATCTTTGGTTTTTAGTGACATATCTTGACAGCTGTTGGATGGATTACCAGAAGATGAATTTGTGACTTTGCTGTTCCCCTCAGTTTTCATCTAGCGCCACTGGAAGATCTGATTTCTCACTTACCCAGTAATTTATCTCAACATATTCTGGATGAACTGTGAAACATTCTGATGTAACATATCATGGTTTCCAGAAGATTAACCTGAATGACTCACTATGAGGTGAGACCTGAACTGTCCCTGCAGTACCATCAGTTTACACTAATATCTCAAGATCTTCTAATTGTATTGGCAAGTTTTGTGCATAAATTCATGAGTCTCAGAGGATGAGTCTGACTCCTGTCATCATCTGGCACCAAAACTTCAATTTATGCAAAGCTTTGGTTTATGAGCAAATCACAAAACTAATAACATTTCTATCAGCCTGAGCTTTACTTTGTGTTTGGTGCTAATTAGCAAATACTTGCATGTTAACACACCAAATTGGTGAACATGGTAAACATAATACCTGCTTAGCATCAGCATGTTAAAACGGTCATTGGGAGCATGTTAGCAAACATGGTGGCTGTATTTAAGCTGTGTAGCCTCAGTAAGTTTCAGATTCATTGACAACCGCCATGAAGAAGTCTGACCATCAACAGAAGCTGCGAGGTTCAAAACACCTTTTCTGAGCTGCTTTGAGCTCATCACAATAGAATTCCATGCTAATAATTCGCCATTGTAACTCAATTCTTCAGGGCTTCTGTCATTTTCAGGGGTTTAAGCCCCCTCCTCATCGCTGCCTGTAACCTTAGAATTACTACTGCTGAGCTAATATGGACTGCCATTGATTAGATCATAAATTTTCATTTCTTTGCTTAATTATCAATTCAACTCTGTGGGACCTTTTGAAAGAGAATAGATGTAATCTAACACACTATAAGTTAATAATGCTAATTTGATTTTACAATTCAAAAATTTATATGCATACTAATGAACCTTGTTATTTCTAGCAAAGAGATAATTAATTATTTCATATGCCAAATGAGAAATTGTCTTATCTTTAAATTACTCTTTAAGGTATTACACCAGATTTTGAATTTCAGCTCTAATTTGAGGCGGTTCTTTCAAGATATCTGTGCCCACATTATAGTCTTTATTAGCTGTCAATTCTATGAAAGACCACAGATTTCATTAACATAGGCTGCACACAATCAAGGCCTCTTTGAAAATTATTCCTCTTGTAATATATGCTGAGGGCAGAGAGAGGATTTTTACAAAAACTGCACACGTTTTGAGTCATTTCATTGACAAATTACCATTAAATGTACTCTGACCACGCTACACCACAATCAGTTCCCTGTCAATGGACTCGGCGTAAGGTAAGGTCAAACTCACTGGAAAATGGCTGTAAAAGGTGATTAGAGGAGACACTAACTGCTCTGGTTAATGGATCCAGTTCGCAGTGTATCATGAGATGATAACAACAGCAGTTAAGTGATTTTGTTTCAGAATGTGGACAGATGTAATGCCTGTCTATGGAGAGGATTTGGCTTGTTAGGAGCCAAACTTATGAAAACATTTAATCTGCGCTCAGAAAGGATAATTAGAGACAATGAATATGTCTCCTCCTAATTGTTTATCCCTCGGCCAGCATGAAAACATTAACAAACACAACTCAGAGCCATCAATTTCTCTTCTCCATGACAGGGATATTAAATACGACCTCGTCACTTTGGAAAAGTTGTTGGACAGAAGTGAAAAGTCTATAATGAGTGGGAGGGAAACGATGACAGAAAACATCAAACACTATTAGGATGATAATTTATTTTTTCTTTCTCACCACATAGTGCCATGGATTTGGGTGGAAAAAGAAAAACCCTGCAGGGATCTGAGCTCTGCAAGCTGGCGCTGATTTAAGAGTGAAGGCCACAGGAGGCCAGATAGTAGATCATGAATGGTTCCACTGTGTCTCAACCTAGAGCTATAGAGCTGAACTCCAAACCCATGCACACACATATACACACACTGGCACCCACTGCACACTCCACTGGTCCAATCTTTTCATTGCCTTGGTGTCACTATGGAAACCCCCCCCCCCTCAACGCACACCACCGGCACCATCACTCCCACAAATGTCCTTTCCTCAGTAATCCTCTGGGCTGTAAGGAAACGATACTGAAGCATGACTGAAAGGAATGGATTGTCGGGGTGGTTGGTGGAAAAAAGCCTTTAAAGGACTCGGACAAGTGTGTCATGCCTCCACTTATCCCTCCGCACCTGGGCAAAGGTGTGAGTCTGTGTGTGAGGGTGGCTGAGCAAAAGATTCGGGTGCCGAATCAATGCAGGGTGTGAGCCGAAATGCTGTCCAGCCCAGTCGACCTGGGAAGCATGTTGGTGTTTCTCGTGCATGATTGCCTGCATGCACCTTTAAGAAAATTTGCCAGTGATTAGCCGCAGTTTATCGGCAGCCACGGTGCAATGCATTCACTGCCTACCACCGGGCTCGGGCACAAAGGGATCATTCTGTCAGCACAGTGATCTCATCGTTAAGCAATCTCTCTCTGTACGGCCTTGGTAGGATGTTGGCCTCCATAAACAGAAGATTGTCCGCTCCCACCCATTTCTTTTACGACTCCAATAAGGATACTGTATACTATACATCAATGGATTCCCTTTGTCAAGCTTACATGATAAGTGAATTCAAAATCTTTTATTCGCCTTTTTTTCCAGCACAGATTCCTCAGTGCTCTCGGTCCCGAGCCTTATATGGAGTTTCCACTACTCTGTTTCTTTGCCACACGAGGGGGGTGCAGATGCGGGAGATATGATATGGGATCGACAGAGTAGGGAAGGGACGGATGAGGGGGAATAGGGAGTAACAAAACTCAGAGAGTGCAGGGGGGAGTAAAGGAAGTAAAGGACGAGATGATAGGGAGGGTAAGATAAAGAAGAGGGAGGGAAGGACGAAGAGGGACAGAGGATGACAGGGGGTGAAAGACGGAGAGGGGAGGTAATAAGTCCCTCTTCCAATCTGGTGTTGTTGAGCAGGGGTAGTAGCAGAGCACACATTCCATTAGGCAGTAAATATTGACTCAGCAGTGAACAACTGGTTTCTATTGCATAGCAAACAAAGCTATTGTGTGCCTGGCAGCCCTGAAAGGCCTCTGTTTGCACATCACGCTCACGGCTGATAAGTAGGCAGTCTCATTCACTGCAGGGGTCTTATACGTCTCTCTTTTCGTCTGCGGTATATTTTTTTCCTCTTTGGCCTCTCTTCTGCATTTCTCTATCTGTATCTCACTCTTGGCCTCCAGCCACCGGGCCGACAACCTTGACTGTAATCCTCCTCCACATAGTGTTTCCAAGTGGCTGAATGTGTGACTGAAATAATCATGGGTGTTCCCATCGTAAACAATAGGCCCAGACATGATATTCAGCAGTAACTGTGGGTATACTAGTCATCGACTGGCAGGTCATCAGCATTTATGACATGTCCATTCAAACAACACAGGCCATGAAACGCCTGGCGAGACAAATGAGCGCAGCAATATTTACCTTGATGACTGTACCGAGGGCTGGGCTGTTTGTCTGCAGATTACATTATGCATTTACATGCTGACCTCTGAACCCAGGCAGCGCTCTGAAGGCTTTGTGGCCAATAGGAGGGGACCTGGACTTATCATCTACCTGAGACTGTAAATGTGGGTCCACACCCTCTTCCTGTTCGTGAAGTGATGCATGGCATGTTCTCCGCTATTGCACCATGTGGGCTGACTCAGGCTATTAGGGCACTGAGTTGTGTAACATTAGCCAAGAGCTATTGTGTTTTGCCCCAGGCTTTTTGTAGCACTGCACAACTGCGTACCAAAATACTGCAATGTACAGTGTCATCAGCATGAGACAAACAGGAAGATACCGAATGTAGGTGAGTGGCACCAATGGAAATTTAGTATTGCTTCATATGCGATTGCTCAGCAGGAAGAGGTGTGGTTGTCGTGAAAAGAATAATGCATGAACTTTGTGTCCCTCTCACTCAAATCTCATATGTGATGTGTGTAACACAGTGGTATTTTGTATAGCACAAGAACATGACGTAGTAAATATGTAAGATAAAGTTGAGTAATCAGAGTAAACTAAGATGTGATGCATCTGCTATTAATTTATACCTGATATGGGTATAAGGTATAAGTTCCGAGATAGTTGCATAAAAATACTCAACAAAAGTTCAACCAGTTTAACAAGATGTGTCCTACTTAAAGTCCATTGTCAGTGTTTTTGCACTGGAGGTTTCCATGTCACATTTCCCGACTGCTTGTGATGTCACAACATCCCTCAGGTACGCACACGTGTTGAACCGAGATTTAAGGTGAGCCCAGAGAAACTTTCCTCTTTCAGCAGATGAATGTGAAAGCTGCTGTTTCATGTCAAGCTCTGCACATAAATCATTCTGCACAGTGAAGCTCAAACATCCAAATGGAGTAACAAGATGCATTTTTGAGTGTGTGTGTGGGGGTTTAAACTCATGTTTAGGAGCTTGGCTGTGAGCACTTTCCACTATTCCAAAGAAAAGAGAGGCAACAGATCTGTATATTTGTATTCCCAGTTTGTATTTCACTCACCGACATATAATATTCATGTGGTAAGAAGAGACACCAGAATCTCATTTTGCCATATGGAACAAATGTACAAAGATTCACGTGAAGAGTATGGGATTCTTTGCTCCACTGTAGATCCACTTTCTGATTCAGGTGGATCACCTTGTTTTAAAAATGTCCAATATGGAAGCTATCAGCCTCAGTTTACACCAGGACAGTCTGGTAAAACAGTGCTAATGCTTTGTATTAACGTTCAGAGGGATAATGAAACTCAGTATTGCCGGTGACTGTAGAATGTGATGCTTATCATCAAGTGTTATAAAACCTTGGAAAATTCAGGGATGCTGGAAGTCAGAGTTGTGGGTGCTGAGTCTTTATAATGACGTCATACAAAATTCTGCAAAACATTCATGGAAATGCATTAATTTGAATGACTAAGATTAAAATGTTTTACAATATCTTCAGCAAACTGGAACAAAAACATACTTATAAAGTAATCCCCAAGTAACCCCCCTTCCCCCACTGCACAAGTGTACTAAAGTTTCCTACCTGACGCTGTGATATGTAAAGCTACATGTAGCCCAGGTGTTGTAACAGCAGCATGCACCATTGTGTAACATCACCCTGCATGTGTGTGAACATGATTCAGCCCACTTGAATGTGGAGGACAGTGCTGTAATTTGATGGCGCAACATGGAAAACCTGAACTGCAGTCACTTGGGATTTTTGAAGCTCCTAAAAATGCAGACACATTGCTGTGTGCATCCTCCCATGCACCCCTCCTCCCACACACACACACACACACACACACACACACACACACACACTCTCCCAGCCTTGACTGTACGTCTGCCAAAGTGACGCCCACTTTAAAAACGCCTCTGAGGTGCTGTGTGGTATACAGGTTTAGGTGGTACATTATAATTACATTGCTTTTGTTGCCGTGTGATGTTCCAACAGATGTTCAGAGAGGAAGTGCCCAGGAAGGCGCAGTGCTGTTTATCACAATCTGCCGTGAGTCCTGTAATATCAGCTAAAGATTGAAGACTTTAATACTGCTCCTCCACAGCAAAGAAAAACGGCAGTAAAAATGAAAGCCAACCCATCAAAGCACAATATGTCCAGGCGACAGCTTTGGAGGATGCTCCCCCCCCACCCCCCCCCACCTCCTCTCCTCCCATCCCCCCATGTCTTACTCTCACTCCTCTCCTCTCCACATCCGTTTTTCTCCCTTCATCCCTTCTCCTGTCTCCCCTCTCCCTTTTCCATCCAGCACCAGCAGCTCCTGGGCTCAGCAGGCTGCAAGTGGACAGGCCACGTAGTCGCACTGATAAGCTGGATTCACCGTGACCTTTCCATTGTTGGGATGGTAGCTGTCAATGGCAAGGACAGGAGTCCTTCCAAATCAAATATTTGATTCATAAACACTGGGGCCCCTGAGTGGAGGAGGGCCGAGGTGCATGTAATTCCGCCGGAGGACTCGGGGACCTTCGATGCTAAGGAGCCAAAGACGAGGACAGTGGAAAATCCTCATGAATTGTCTCAGCTCTCGCTCTCTCGCTGCGACTAAATGTCAGGTTTTAGTTTGCAGCTGGGGGAAAAAGCAAAAGGAGCATCATTTGAATAATGTTTCTGTCAGCTTCTCAGCTACTCCCCCCCAGCTCCCCAATCCTACTTCACTCTCCCCTCGGTTCATCCTCACGCCCCCCTGGGAGGAATCTGCTATGATTTACTGCAACACACAGCATGCTCTACATACACAATCCACACTAACACCACATGCATGCGCACACACATGCCAGATCACCATCACGCCTGGTGAATTGAGGCAAAGTAGAAATTTTACTGGGTTGGATTTCAAAGTGAACATCGATTGAATTCCCTACTGTTTTCCTCTGTGATATCGTGTATCCTGATATAGTGAATTTGGAATAAAAAGGGATGGTCTTGCATGGGAAACATGATTTCAAAGCCAACTTGCACTATTTTGGCTGAATATCAATGTTACTCTCAGATTTTGATCCCATACAGCACTATTGTATGGGTTTGATATCAGAGAACAAAGGTTATAGCCAAAGGCAAGGTTTGATACCAGCCTGTATTCCCCAGTGCAGGCAAAGGGACATCCACAAGATGTGTCAGTGCTACTATGTACTTTCTGCAGAGCTTCAAGTTTTTTCTGTAATTCCATCTTTTTTTGTTCTTTATGGAAGAATATCTTCCTGCCTATTAACCAGAAGGGCTTTGGATGATTTGATGTTTTTATTTCTATGAACCCAGATGTCCCATTTATAATGATTAGACCGAACGTCTTTCTTTATTGCTGGGCAAGATGTTACAAGCAATAACATATGCAATCACATGAGATCCAAACCTGATAAATAAAATTCAGCAAATGCAAATGGGAAACTTAGGTCTTCATTTTATTTACTTTTATGCTCCCTTGTTATCTTAAGGGCCATGTGAGAGGAAATGGATACTTGAATATCAGGATGGACGAATCCCTGGTGGAGAATGAACAAGAACGTCATATAAAGTGGAATAAAACTAAACAAGTAAGCATTTGCATAAACTTTAATATGCCATCAACAAATGCTGTTAAATGAACACCAGCATTATAGAGAGGTCAGTAAATAATTTTTATAGTTCAATCACAGAAGCATAGTATGTATTTATTAAGCATAAAAGGAGCAGGTGGGGTTACTGTTGTACATCAGGGCAGTTGTGAATTGATTTAGATTCAGTTTCTGAGGGTAACTTAAAGGGATATGCCTGGGTTTTGTAACAGGCTGGTTTAGGCGCTACCTGAACCTGGAAGTCTCTGGGACTTTTAGCTGTGGCGGACTTCATGCTCCGTTCAGAACGAACAACAGGTCCAGGCAATGTTTAGTGCACCAAACAACAAGCAGTCCCACTGAATCCTGAACCCAAAAGGGGAAAGGTGAAAGACGCAAGGGGAAGGTAGTTACCAGAGGTTCAGAAAACAGACAAGGTCAGAGAAAGGCAAGGTTGCTACTAGGAAAACAATCCAAAGAATGATGCAGGTAAGTGTGAGAGAGCAGCTTAAGTACTGCACTGATTGCCAATGAGTCTCAGGTGTGCACTCAAGTTGTTGTGCTGGTGGGCGTGGCTGAGTGGTGAAGAGGTGCTGGCAGGACAGGTGTGCAGATGAATGAGACAAAGAGCAGCATATTGTCTACCCCTCTTATTTATCATCTCAAAGGAGTTTTGGTGTGTGCTGCTAGCTAACTTGTTACCTGCTGTGGTGGAGCTGCAAAATCATCCATTCGTATCGCTGCCCAGTGCTAGCAGGCAACTAGCATGTGGCTTGTAACAACAGTAGCAAAATAACCACAACTTGCAGCCGCTCTGAGCTAAAAAGTATTTTCATAAGTAAATCTGTGCAAATCCTCTGTCAATTTCAAACTTTAATGAACGTTGAAAGATGAATTTGCACCATTGATCGATACCAAAGCGTCTTGAAAGTTGCTAAAGAACTGGGTAAAATGACATATGTATGTCTTTAAATTGTTTATTCTAAATAACTTTCAATACATATGAGATAAAACTCAGACACTGATTTGCCATGAGTCGGAGTTTCTCCCTTTTGTCACGTCGACACCTTCTGTTATCGGCTTTTTTTTTTTTTCCCCCTTTCTGTGTCCTCATTCAACAAGAGGTCAAACTTTTTCCCCCTTGCCCCTGATTTTCCTTTCAACAAGCCTTTAACACAAATATAGGCTACATGACAAGAATGCCTGGTAACGGTAACAACCATAAACCACATAGACAATAGAGTCTTTAGGCCTCCAACCATCAAACTAAACCAGACCGTGTAGTTCAAATTGTTCCTTCTGTTAACCTGTGTGAAAGGTAAAGCACCTTATATAACAAATCAGGTGAAAAAGGGGCAGACAGGCTGAGTTTATGTTGCTGCTAGAAAACTAACGATAGATAACATTATCAGGATATTGCCTGGTTAGAAGAAAAGGTCATAAAAGTTGCCAGGTGTGGAATCAAATCATCTGAGAGGACGTGAGAGGATTTAAGTGTCTGTTAAAGGAAAATACCAGCGGTGGCTGCTGCTTATTGCCTCATCCACTTCATCGTATTTCTTGCTTTTTTTTTTTTTTTGCATCCAGTGGATGAATGATAGAATTTAAGGTATGATCTTCAAACTCACATATTTTACAGTATAATTTCCTGAAGTGCATTTCAGTTGATGTCAAATCAACTTTCCCTCTTCCTGCCTGAAACCTAGATTTAAATCTGACTACATTTAATTAACATAATATATTTACAGACATGTCTGCCAAAAACACGCCTAACTAAAACAAGAAAAAATGATGAACATTATGCAACAATTTTTCCACATCTCAAAGACCTCTAGACCAGAAATGTCAGAGATCAGAGGCAAAAGTCAATCAAAACAGCTTCCAGGTGATATGCACCTGAAACCCAAACAAGAATCATTCATTAAAGTAGTTTCTGTACAACTGAAGATCATCAAAGAAGCACGTAAGACCACCAAGGATCAAAGACCATCACGTCACTCTCATTATAATATTATGCTTGCAAGCAGCAACACCTGCTCAATCTCCAGCAGCTGATACTGAACCATGCACTTTCCGCTATAAGTGGTACAAGACGTAAGTTAAGTACACGCTTCCCTTCATGCCCGTTATATAATTTGCAGACAGAGACATCCAGGTTGCTTTAAATAGCTGCTGTGGGGCTGCAGTTCTGCGTGGGACAGATATAGACACTGGGCTGACCCGTGTCATCATTTAAGAAGGTGAAGAATGTCTACGCCACACACCTCCGCCGGAGAAACACACACACTGTGACATTTACAGAAGGCAAAGCGAGGGCCAGTCGTGCGAGCGATTTAACAGATGTCACACATTTTCAACATAATCTGTGATGGAGGTTTATGCAATTGTTGACTAAATCATCCTGGGTTGTAGATTAGATTAGATAGCATCATTACAAACAGAAAATTCTTTAATGACCGTGGTGAAAAGAGTTATATGGTATTTTCTTTCAGCCACGCTAGCGGATTAGCTGAAGGGATAGCAGTATTGGTCAGTCAGTGAAAGCACCGCGATTTGATGGATCGCCATGAAATCTGGTGCAGATATGATGCTCAGTAGATGAATTTTAAGTCAAATCTGTCCAATGTTTTGGTTTCTAAATACCTCCAGAACCAAATGGCATCCCAATCAGCCTCAGCTGTACTTTAGTGCTAATTAGCAAGTGTGCTCTGCACTAATTAGCAAATGTTAGTCTGCTAACACGCTAAGTTAAGATAGTGAATGTGATAAACATTATGTCTGCTGAACACCAGCAGATATAATATATATAAAGATATTTACCAAGATCAAACCAGCCACAATGGACTTCTACAAAGAGAGCATCTGGATGTTCTGACAATAGTGTATGTAGAGTGTATTACTGAGGTATTTCAATTTGCATTAAAGTGCTGCATGTAGCATCTCTAAAGTTCCTCTCATTTTTAAGATTTGCGGTCAATGCACCGAAAGAGGTAAAATCTACCCTTTTTTTAAACAGTGCCGTGCAGGAGGAGGCAAAAAAAAACGATTACTATTCAAAGCCTTTAAATGAATTTAAAAACAGTTACTTTAGTGCATTTGCAATTCAATCACTGTGTCTCGGATTAATGCAGAAAATGCCATTTGCATTCCTACTTCGAGCTGAGCTGTGCGCACTGATGCACACGAGGATCACAGTAACAGCTAATTTATACGATATTCTGCCGCATTATTATCATTCATGATCACCTGTATAGCTCATTACCGCCTGAGATCTTTGAGACCCAAACCCGCAATGCAACATATGTACTGTACAGTGTGTTGTCGGAAAAATCAGCAAGCGCACTGTACAGAACAGTAGGACGAAGGTTTGATGCTGCTCAGATCCCTCCCGCTGTTCAACACTTCCCTCTGAGGGTTTAGTGTGTTTTCATGATGCAACATGCTTGGCAGCTGGCAGAGTTGCAGTGCCTCGTCTGCTCCGAGTAAAAGACACGGCCTAAGCCCTAATGTTTTGTGACTAGAATTTTGATCATTTAAAATCTTTCTTTGACACTTGTTTTCTCTGCTCTCCCTCCCCTTTCTCTCTTTTCTCTCCACTTCTCTCTGCTTCAGCCTCTCTGTCTGTGTAAGTCACAGAATCACAGAATAATGAGTTCCTCATCCTCCTGCGGTGAGCCGCGTTCACTGTTGCAACCCAGGGCTTCTTTGATATGGATTCTGTTTGAATCAGCCATCCCGCTTATTGTTGGGTTTCCTTGAAAGGTCATACTCTCATTAAAACCAATCAACACTGGAAGTTTTAAGATCACTTTTGCCCTTTTGGAAGAGGACGGCGAGAGATGATTTCTGCCCGTGGAACAGATTATCCGTTCAAATAAAAATCTGACCACAAAAATGTGAGATTCTGCAAGATCAAAGATGCCGAGGTGGACGGTCCATAACTCGTACGGGTTTTATTTCTGGAATGAAATTAGGTGGCACCACTGTCACGCATGAATTGTGGTGTTACTTAATAAAATGGGTTTCATTTAATGGAAAACAAGGAAATCTATGTTAGTACAATATGTGATATGTGGGCCTGAAGCCACATCATACAAACAGCCATGTGTTCTGTCTGCATGTTGTACCTCCATAGTAACAGAGATTAAATTAGCACTGCAGTGCAGAGAAGGTATGATGTCTGGTATGCCGGCTATAATATCGTGTTTACCCACAGCTACCAGGTCTGACTTTGCATGCAGAGAAAATCACTGCTCGTCTGCTCTCTGCCCTGTGGCCTGAATGTATGTGAAACTATATGACTGTTACTGACATTAAACTGGGCACGGCGAGGCTGTCAAGCTTTGGGTTTCTCTATGTAATGAAGCGAAGTGCATGGTTTTGTAATAACAGCAACATTCAGTTCTGAGATGTATCTGAGACACAATCTACGTCAATGAATCCTGATTCTTGAAGCCCTTTTCCTGAAGTAAACATCAAAAATACAAACAATAAAGCAAACGTCTGTCAGGTTAGGATGAAGGAACATTTTAATTACATTTTTATTTTGGCTCTACACTGCAAAACAAAGTTGCTTCTTTATTTCCATGTCGTCTATTGAGGATACAGAAATTTTTGCTTGGCACATGTCGCTTTAGCTTTAGCCTAATTACAGACATCAAATGCTTGAGGCCCTCTTACGTGGCACTATGGTTACATGTTACAGCCAACTCACGGATTCACTGAAGCCTTGTTTAGCTAGCTAGCTGCAGCTAATAAAGTCTGCAAGGGACTGTCATCATTTAAGCCAATAAAACCGAAGGTTGTCCGCAAGATATGAGACGCTGTTGTTGTTTACCTCTGTGTGAGATCAAAGACCCATTCTTTCAAATTTAACCAAGAATCTCAAGTGGTAAATCTCCCACTAATGCCCCTGTAAACTGCATATGTGCAGCGTTGGAAAGAAAGATTTGGCAACAGTGCAAAAGCGGAGCTTAGTGAGGGGTCAATTAGGTGCCATCTAATCAGAGAAGGCATAACATTTCGAACGTGTTGGAAGTTTGGTGAGCTGCCAGAAAGCTGAGCTGTCCCACCTTTTAATGCTGATAGCGGTGTGACTTTTGCATGGGTGTGTGGAGAGACAAATACTCCCACACACGGCTCTATCTCTGAGTTTATCTTGGGATGAAGGCCAGAGAGTCTGTGGCTCATCAGTGATGTCAGGAATCATAAAAAAATACACAGATGAGTAATATTAGACTCTACAGAATAAGATAACAACGGCTGATAAAGTGCGAGTGTTCGGCGTGGACTGGAAGGCAGGTAAAAACAACACGAGACAACAAACTAATTATAAAATCAAGATGTGCCTCTCTGCCCACAGACGTGGAAATACAGGAGGAAGCCAAGAGCTGAGGACGGAGAGATTTGATTAAAAAATGGAAGGGTTGGGTAACAGACAGCAGTATTTACAGTCACGGCTTGAACTCGGTGAACTTAATGCAGATTCTGCAGAGCATAAACATAATCCCACAGCTGAACTTAAAGTGACGCCAAAAATAAATAACCATTATTTCCATGATGACCGTCATCATCACCAACTACACACAACAACTCTAATAGCTTTTGGTTGAATTATTTATGTGCCATATATTCAGGTGGCACCGTGAATTATACCCCAGCCCCCCCTCCTTAAAAAGAACACGAAAATATTTGCAACAGTTCCAGCAGTGATGAATGAGACTGTTCCGTTGAGTTTCCAAAATAAAGGAGTGAAATAACATGGGCGTGTGAGGAACTCCATGTGAATGAATTGTTTTGGCCGCAATCCAGAGAGCTCCTCTGGCACAGCCAGTTAAAACACAGATAGCGGCACGGCTCATTGTTATGTTGGGATCCGCCCCAGAGTTTGTGTGTAGAGTACAAAAGCGGGGAAATGAAATAGTAACACAAACTGGAATGGGAGGGAATATTCTATTCTGCAGGATGGGATGATGTGACAGCGGGGTTATACGGGGTGACGAGATGTCCTTGGGGAGAGGAGGTGAAACTTAACAAAGGCCTTCACAAGCTCAGACAAGTACAGTGAGCTATGCTATGAAGGTTTTGAAGAGAAACACTGGCGTAACCCACCACCCATATATGTCATAAAAATACCCTGTTTACAACTGTGGGTTCACTATTAGGAAAGAATGTGTAGAAGTGTGGCAGCAGGATAAAAACTCTCTTTTAGGTGGCTTTTAACTTTAATGGATCAGTTTGTGATAAACGATTTGGGGAAATTTAGTAGCTTTCTTGTCAAGAGTTAGATGCAAAGACACTCCCATGTCTGCTTGGTAAATAAGAAACTGGAGCCTGCAGCTTGTAAGCTTAGCTTAGCACAAAGAATAGAAAGGGGGAACAGCTAGCATGGCTCTGTCCAAAAGATATTAAAAAATCTATCCACCAGCACCTTTAAAGCTCTTCCACAGTGACCTCAAGATGACAATGAGACTCCAGGAAGTTGCTGCTCCCAGCCAAGAAATAAGACCACAATGGTCCTTATTACTCTTTGGTTTTTGTACTGGTTAAACAAGCCTGTTAGTTAGTCACCTTTACAGGTGCTGGTTGGTGAATTTTTCCGACTTTGGACAGAGCCAGGCAAGCTGTTTCAACCTGTTTCCAGTCTTAATGCTAAGCCAACTTAACCAGCAGCTGGCTCAAGCTTCATATTAAACGGACAGCTGTGAGATCAGTGTTTCCATGTAACTCTCTTCAAGGAAGTAAAGATGTCAAACTGTGCCTTTAACTGGAGTGATATTCTGCTGTACACAATGTGAAAATTCTCTGACCTCTTGGGAATCTATAACCTTTCACTGGGTAATTCCTGGCTTTCACACTAGAAAGCAGACATTTTGTAAATATAGGGTTTCCACCCAGAATGTTACACCTCATTTCAATTCCTCCAAAACTTGCACATCAGCTCGATACCAGTGTTGCAGAATACATCAGCCTGTATCCAAGATGCTAATGCATTTTGCATGGCAACATTGTCGGGTTTTATCGCTTTGCGACATCGAGGTGTAAATGCATCGAGGAACACGTGCGGTCTCTATAAAAGATCTATTGAGCGGTAGAATCCCCCCTCCTTCTCTTCCCAGTAGCTGTTTCACAGCGAGCCCTCCAGAGATAAGCCTGTCCTTCATGTGCTGTGTCTAAGCACAGAGCCCAGATTACATGGCCATGGAGGATTCCCTACTGGCTGCCTGCTCTTCTACCACATCTCCTGGACATAAACAAGGAGGATGCTGCACAGAGTGAACAGGCTTCCACTGTGCTCTGCGTCTTTGTAATCGTGTACAGGCTGTGTATCTTTGTAATCCCATACGCCACGACTGCAGTTAGAATAGCCTCAGTGCTGAGATGGATCCACATACAGAGTCTGTGGACTGTGTCCTCTAATCACAATGCACCCTATGAAGAGCTTACACCTCCAAGATACTTCTGCTTCTCTGCTATCAGTTTATACTGCCTGGAAAGCAAATACTACACTGCTATCTGCTATCAATAGGCTGGGAGTGCAAACCTTACACAGGAGCAAATTCATATTTAGTTTATTTCCACTGTATATTTTTGATTCGTTTTTATTGTGTTATATGTCTACTTTCATTTTTTACCTTTAGGTGATGATTGTAGTGGAACTGATTGTTTTAAGTAGTACTTCCTTGCAGTGTTTTTGAGGTCACAGTTTCTTAAACTTGGAGTTGTGATACCATGTTTAGTCAACTGATGAGGTTGTGGCAGATTTCTAAAGGTGCATTTCAGTTAAAAGTTACGTTTAGAGACAACACCAATGCATACCTGTCCAGTGACAAGATCTGAACAGATGCTTTGGTGTCCGTGGACATTAAAAATGTTGTAATTGAACGTAGTCCAGGGTTTTGGAGAACTGCTGTCACCTATCTGCTCAATAGGGTTGCTGGGATGTTTTGCTTACATTACCATGGTAGTGCTATTGAGCAGGCAGTCTTTTAGATATAAGGATCTGTTGGCTGTGTTCGGCCACTGGCCTCAAAAATACTACAGTGGTCCTTTTTTCGCATGAGAAGAGAGAATCATTTTTACTTTATTTTGTACCTGAATGCACTTTAAGACTGATGTTGACACTCTCTTAATATATTTTAGTAAGAACTATATTTCATGTGTATATTTAGCTTTTGAATATCTTATTTCTGTACAATCCATTTGTCTTTATGGTCTAAGAAAAGTGCACCAAGAACATATCTATGCATGCTATTACTTATACTGCTACTAAAAGCTTTCTCAATTTCACTTGACAGATGAAAGCTGTTTGCTTGCATCCTGAGACTTTGGAATTTAAAAGCAGGCTCAGGGGCCAGTAAAGTTTGAGCACTGATGCCCTGAGTAAAATATTTATACACTAACTGTTTCATGTATCTCTTAAACAAAACCAATTTCACAATGTGCACATAAGCAACACTTCATACCATCCACACTCTCTTCAAAGCTGGCCATTTACATATTTTTGTGCATACTTTTCGGCATGCACTGATTTTGCCTTTGCATGTTGCAGCAGCATGCTGGCAATACTCTGGTGAAAAATCCTCCTCCTCCCCCCTCGTGTTCTGCTCGTCCTCAGATAACTGCCTCCAGCAGAAGATGTCCTGTCGGCACCTGGCACCCAGGGGAAGGAAGGCCTGCTATTCCCCGCCTAACACACAAACACACGCACACATGCACACACACACAAACACGCGCATACACACCCTCCGAGTGTGGGCGTTTCTGTGCGAGAGGAGAATATGTGCTGTAGCTGTATGTGTGCGTGCTCTTGCGCAGCTACTCTGCATGTCTTTGTGTGTATGTGTGTGCTGCACGGTGTGTTTGTGCTGCATTATTATTGTGTGCCTGTGAGCTGGTGTTGTCTGTCAATCTCCCTCTGGTCCCAGCCTGCTCTGGCTGGTTTTATTGAAGCAACAGACAGCGTGGGCACACACACACACACACACACACACACACACATACACACACACACAAGCTTGGAGCAGCCCTGATCCCAGGCTGATAGAGACAGACAGAGACTTGGTGAAGTTGAGAGAACAGCCTGGGGTTGTCTGCAGACCACGGGGAATACGCCCCCGAGTTACAAAAAAACTGGAGTAGAAGCCAAAAACTCTGCTGAACCCCTCTCCCACCCCCCACCCCCCCCAACACTGCCATTCAGCTCCGGCTGTCTACCTGCCTGTCTGACTCCAGCCTGTCTGTCATGCAGTCCATCAGCTGCTTAATCAGTCACTCTTTTTACCTTTGCATTTCTGTTGCAATCTCCATTTCTTTATTTATTTTTAGCATTTTTTTTGGCCACGGGCTTAGTTGGTTGTTCCCTTTTGTTCATCAGTGCCATCAATCTTGGATGGAGAAAACCAATGCATCAGCAGTGTAATTTTGTCATCAGCACGGCGAGGAATACAAATCAGATCGGCAGCAGGGCCGTAATGCATGTAATCCATCAGAATGAGAGTGTTACAGACATCTGATAAACATGCATTTTTGAGGTGATTAATTGACTGAATAATAGATTGATCTCTCTGTATACTCACAGATCTGGAGTTGATTTCTTCCTTTTACATTGAAGTCTGTCAATGGACTGCTTGTGTGGATATGGGGGACAAGCAAAAAGACTATAAAATCATATTTTCCATCAATGGTGCAAAATCAATTTGAATCTACAGACAGTTAGGGGATAAACATTGCAGACGTGATGCTTTTTTGCATTCACTACAGTGCTGCAGGCATAACAACTTGTGTCTGATTGGGACATTTCGTTTTGTTTACGCCATTTATTTATTTTACTGCTCTCTATTGGTGGCTATTAGGAATTTTAACAACATCATAGAACTTATCTCCTCGTACACAAATCCGCCCACCGCACTCCCACAGCACCAGCACCTCCACTCATTTTGAGCTACAGTTTGGCGGCTTGGACTTGACAGAAACAATGAAGCTGTACTTTCACACCGAGACAAGGAAGCGAGCTAATTAGAGAAGCAGCCAGTAAATAGGTGATATATCACTGTGCTAAATACTACAACAATAACACAGCTTTGGCATTTGCCTCCATTTGCTTTTGTTGGCTTGAGAGTGAAGCTTCTGAGTCTTCATGCTTGTTTCTACCTGCTAGCAGAATATGCTAGTGAGTTGGGTGTGGGGGGAGTTTTGAAAGCACCTGGCAAAGTAACCATTGATTCATTGGTATTGATCAGCAATCCTATCAACTCCTGCAGATATATGACGGTCATTTTGTGCAGCGGGGCGTAAAGAATAATCTTACTGATTGCTCTTCTATTCTGAATAGGGTTTATTCTTACTTCTGCTTAACTGCTAGCGGTGCCAATACAAGATATAGCCATTGATATTGTTCCCCAGCAGTCAAAATATTGGATCTGTGCTGCCTGGCCCAGCTGTGGCTATCTCAATGAAAGATTGATGAGGCTCTTCAGGTAGATACAAAGCTAAGTGTCTTGTTTATTAATGTGCTGTGATTGGATCCATTAGCTGCCTTGTGTAAACTAATCGCCGTATAATGTGTGTTGTCATTTCAGCCTAACTGCTGATAATGTATTCCTCCCCCGTCTTTGCAAATGCTGTTATTTTCTAATAGACTCATAGAAATAATGTTGTGTCAGGGGTAAGGATTTTTTTTTTTCCCCATCCGGTCCGCTGAACAGTAAGCATGTTTCACATTCACATTGATTGCTGAATTTGCTGAATGCTCCAGCTTGCTGTTCTCTGATATGGGGCAGTAATATAGAGATTCAGCGCAGAGTGCAGCAGATTTGGACAAATCAAGCTGTGATAAAGCCTACCTTTTCTATTTAATTCCATCTGGCGCAGTCACGAGTTAGTGCCAGTATAGGAAGAAGTGTTTAGCTTTACAAGGAAGGAGTTTGTAAATGAAAACAAATTGGGTCAAATCTCTGCTGCATCCTGAGATATTGCTGCAGACAACCTTTCCCTTCTGCATGACACGACACACAAAAACACATCAGAGCAGTGTCAACATCAGGGACGAAGATTATTGACTCGTAATAGCAGATCTAATAGTATCGCTTTCACAAAAGGATAAAAAACAGCCTCGCAGAGCCATAACAGTATCATAACCACACTGGCTGACATCCAGCTTGCCGTCTTCGGGGATCAATTTCTTCAAAGCATAATGTATCTCTTTTATTCTCCATCTGAGATGCAGAGTTGGTGATCTCAAGGTGCGCAATGAGACTTTGAAGTGCAAAAGAGTCGAAGTCAGAGATGGAAGATTCACAGCCCAGGTTTCTCCCCGCTGAGATACTCTGACCTCAAGTGAACAGAGTGAAACTGAGCAAATTGAAAATAAGTTTAGTAGGGCACGCCACAGTTTGATGTACATGCAGGAAAATAAACCTTGTGAAACTACCTGTCAGAATCGATTTGCAATGCCAATGAATTTCAAAGAGTTATCTGATGCTTTTTAAATTGCTACTTCTTCCCAAACCCAATCTCTGTGTCAAGTGTATTTACTGGAGATATGTCCCATTTTTATTGTGGAGGAACTCATTTCCATGATAACTGCAGTATGAAACCTGTCCCAGCAAACTTTGTAAGATAAAGGAAACTCAGTTTATAAAATTACCACGCTATAAAGTTGTTTTTTCTGTTTACACCCTGTTACCTTCATCACTGTATCATGTATGAAGTGACAGGTGTGCTTTGCATCTCTGCAACATATTCACCAGTTCATTATACAGTCATAGCAGGCCTCATCTATAAATAAAACTGTGGCCTATTCTTTTTGCAGCAGGTTCACGGCAAGACGGCAGCCAGTCACATGGGAACTCCACTTCACAAGGAACAGCACAACAAATATTGCACATGGAGAGAATGAGGGAACAAAAGAGAGAAACAGTGTGTCACTGGGTTTTTTTTTTTAGCAGTGCACAAGCCACAGTATGTACCACATGCTGTGGTGCTACAATAGCTGTTTGGGAGCTGAAGCTAATGGACAGGTCTGAGCCTTCGCTAAGACTTGGTCTGCTTTGCATTCGCCTTTCAGATTATGGATGTTTCAGGGCGAGAGATGGAGCTGCAAACGTAAACAACCTGTCTGGGGCGCCACAGTCACACAAAAGGTTTAATAGTCCGTTAATGAGCCCGAACACATGTGACCTCTTGCTTTAGGTTTTGTTCAAACAGATTGTTTTCATCCAATGCTCAGCTAAAATGCTTGCCTGACTACAAATGATGATAAAAGATATATTTAGCTCATATATTGGAAAAACACATGCAAATAATCACAGCAAACACCTCTCTCTGCCTGCACCGTAAGCAGGGCAGAGAGCATTTGCACAGCCCCATTCTATTGTCCTAATTATAAACACACCTGCGATTCCTTCCTTCCTGCACTGAAGTTCCCACAAAACCAATCGGACGAGCTAAAAGGGAGAGTCATAATGATGTAATTACTTCTCCAGGTTCCCAGGATACACTGAAAGAAAACACAAGGGGGACGGGAAGGGGGGCGTGCAAGACCATGGCTAAACACCAAAGCCAGTTTCGGCTCTCTTTAAAGCAACTTGGGTGTAAAACGATTCCGGATTACCCTGATACATGATTTAATGGCACATTCTCCATTGGTTCAGCCCCCCAGTGCGCTCAGCGCAGAGCAATGGGGGGGGGGGGGGGCGCTGCCTGGTCTGGGAAACAAATCTGGTGGTTGGTTTTGGCAGATAGGAGCAGAATAATTGCTTTGATTCAAAAGTGTTTTCAAGGCAGAAATAATCTAATTGGACGGATCAAAAGTCAGAGTGCAGCCAAAGATCAACAGTTTTTGTTGATAAGTAGGCCTTGAAAAACGATAGCTAGTGAGAAGCTAGATCATCAGTTATGTGTAGCTTTACTTTTTTAATAAACGGTTTTACATAGTTATGTGGTGACATCACAAATGTGCAAATTGTGGGTGATCTAACATAGCAACTTTTCCAACTACTTAAAAACAGGGAATAGGATAAGTGCCCCAGAAGAGGTCGTCTATTGGTCTAGTTTAAATCTACAAACAGCAGGGAAGGCAAAACTTAATGTCATAATAGCTTATATATGGACATTTGCATATTTAGACATAGAGTAACTATGACGCCAGCTTGAATGCCGCATGGAATTCCAGCGAGAAATAGCAGCTACCAGCAGCGATACAACTGAGACAACACAAAGTTTTAAAATCTGAAGCCTCCTGCATGTAGATAAAGTATAGAGTAATTCAAGCAGTGGATATAAAATTCCTGCTGTAGCATCAGATACTAGACATACAGCAGGCGTATTATGGTAAAATCCAAGGCTAAAAATCTGTACTCTGAACTGCAATGGAGGTTTTATTTTTGCACATTTTCCACCAATTACTTTTGTGATTTGTGCAGTTTGTAGCACAACTCATTTCTTCAATCATTCCGCTTTATTTTCCGGCCCCTGCATGTGCTTGCATCTCTCAGCTGCGTGGCTTAGATCCCCGTCTATAGTTTTACATACTTCCACATATTGTCCCAGCATGGCTCTTTGTTCATAGCTCAAATTAACTCGTCTGTCCCTCATATTTACCTCCACTGATGAGACGCCTCCAGAGCCTCTGCATCTGAGAAATGCCTGCGTAACCAACTATATTTAAATTTTGACTGCTTGTAGATGTCCTTGTGGCCACTACAACACTTGAGAAAGAAAAGCTCTCTCAAGAGGATGCAGATGAGGGAAAAAACTCTTTTATTGCTTTTGAACTTGGAGCGGTATTCAGTGCTTTTCAGTAATGACCTTCAGTGACTTTGTTTTCAACCAAGCTGAAATGTCTTGGGATTTGATTGCAAGCAAAAATAACATGACTTTATGTAATGCGGTCAACAACATGGCGAATTTGAAAAATATAGACAGAATACACAAGAAAACATAAAGTGGTGAAGGTTGATGCTATTTCCTGTTATATTGGGGACCTTTTGTTTACACTGATGAGGCTCAGCCTGGTCTGCTACCTGCTCTGGTGACTTCACTGGAGGGGCTTTGAAGAGTGCTTGTAAAGTCGAACGAGAACATGCAGAAAAAAAGCAGCTTTTTTGAATGCCGGCGTTCCCGACACAAGCATTTCAGCCAGCCTGCCCCACATTGACTTGACTGAAATTAACACTTTTGTAACCGCTGAAAGCACACATAATTAATTTATCAAAGACCCTGACGCACATACACACAGAACAAGCATTAGATGTAACTGTTATTACCCCCCCCCCCCCATGTCCCTCTGCATCAACACAAGTCATTCTCACATTAGTGCAGACACTGGGGTGCACAGCCTGCTTGGCTCCTTTGCCTTGTTTTTGGGTTGTTAGGGGGGATGGCTGTGGCTGTGGCGGTGGTGATGGTGGTGGGGGTGGAAGGGGGGGGGGGGGTTGCCTGCTTTTTGAAAGTGTGGGTTTTTGATTCGGTGCCATATTCTCTGAAGCTGAAAAACAGCCCGATCAGTAACTCATTTCATATGGATGTGCTCTGATGTGGCAACTGCTTTAGTCTCTACTCAGTATGGTGCTTTGCTATAGGCACTTTGTATTCATGTTCTGTGTTATTCTTTTCTTCTTGATTACACAATGGCAGTGGAAGCTATTTAGCAGGAGGAAGGAAGCTGGTGCTAATTTGAATTGTTAACTTATTGGTATTTCTCGCAATAAGCCCTTTAAAATGTCTGTCAAAACACGGCGCTTTGTCAAACTGGCCCCTTTGACGTTTTGACCTGTGCTCCGCCGATGTAAGTGGCTGTCAAAGCAGAGCTGTCATGTCCCATCTTAGGTGCTGCTCCTCTATTGACCATGTTCAAGTGAGCAGACAGTTGTCTTAGGGGAGATTCCTCGGAGCGTAATCAAATCAAAAACCTGACAGTAAACAGAAACAGGAAATAGGAAACAGTATGGGCAATTAGATGGGCATTTCCCCTGGAAGTCATGAAAAAAAAAGAGCCTAAAATAATTCTAATGTAAGCAAAGTGAGTGCCTTCCCTCCTTTCTTAATTTGAGAGGTCTTTTTGTGTGGTTGCCTATTAGCGCTTAATTGAGAGAGTCCTGGGATAAGCTGTGGAAGAATGCGAGTACTGTCCAAGTCGTGGCGCAGCCCCAGCAGAGGGGGGAGAGGGGGGAGCATACCCCCCGATTACCACCCCTGCCCCTTTCTCCTTTTCTAATTTTTTTTTTGTTTTTATCGGTGCAGGAGCAACACCGTGAAGTCTGCCAAACTGCATATTTAATTTGTTTGACGAGCCAAGGAAAATTGTTTGCTGTTCGGCTCTTTCTTCCTGTGAATCTTCCCTTCTCCTCCCAGCACTGCTACATCTTTGTTCCATTCCCTCGACGGCTTGTTCACTTACTTTCCGTTTGACGTTCATTTGTAACAACTTCAAAACACACTGGCACAGAATATACAGACAGATGTTAGCGCTGAAATATTTATCCCACAAATTGTAACCTGGATTCCTCACTTGCCTTGTGAGCTTAGCCAACACGTCTATTATTAATGATGAATGGGCTCTTTTTTTTGTCAGCTCTTTGTTGATTTGTAAAATAGCTGTATGAGTGCTTTTCACATTTTTCTTATTTATTTATTTCCGTGTAAGCATGTAGCAGATGATGCGTGATGAATGATGAGCACCAGAAACAGCAAGCTCAGGTCTGTTTTCACCCGATGAATCTTCATCTGAAATCCATCTTTATCTGCTCTCCGATGGTGATGACTGGCCATTTAAAGACACTCAGCCTGTCTGTTGAGACGGAGCCAGGAGCGTTTGAGCCCGAGCTGGGATCCAGGTTCCTCCCACTGCTTTGACATATAAATAAAAGAGAATAATAATGTTCAGTGGCTGCCTGAGCAGCATGCTAATACGGCTGAAAGTGCCCTTTAACCAATGCACCATATCAAAAGGTGGAAAATATGATCCTGAGAGGCATCTAACAGTCCGTGGAAAGCTGTAATCCTACACAACTGGGACTCCTACTGCCTTATTTTATCTGCAGCTAAATAAAACCATTAGACTCTGAAGTCCATATCTGAAGCAAGCATGCAAAGTGAATTCAGCAAAATCAATCTGTGTGAAACTATAAAATGTGTAGATAAAGTCTGTGCCACGCACATAAATCCAACATGCATTGTTGTGATGACTATTTGTTGAAAAGCAACCCTCCGACTTTTTTCCATTAAGCAGTGAATAAAACAAGGACGGTGGGAAATTCAGAGGGTGAGATTAATTGGCATGCAAGCAGAGTAACTGTCCACAGTCTGCCGATCACAGGGCTAGCCAAGCATGACAAGCATAGCCTATCTTCTACTTTTCATTAGGCCACGGACGGGGCCAGCCACAAGCTTTATGCTAAACAGGGTTGATACGGCTGTCTCAGTCTCCCAAAGACCTTTACACCCTCAAAACAAAACAACAGGATACGTACCGACAAAACCAAACAATGTCAGGAAAAAAAAGGACGCTTCTTGCACGAAGTCTGTCATGCAAATAAAAGGAATGAATAGCTGGCGGGGAAATAAGAAGGAAGTGCGGTATCAGAAGTCGACTAGATGTGGAGAATCAATGAATAACTGTCCGCGTATGATTAACTAGGCCTTTATTCTGGAAGCGTGCCTGCTCAATTTTCAAATTGTACATTTCATTTATTGGGATCCATTAACTGTGGGGTGTTGGCAGAATTCTGATTTGTATATGCAACAGTGGTAAACTAATTAAAATATAAACTGGGCTGAGCTGTTACTTTGTTGTATGTTCCACCCATGAGTTGAAAACAAACAACAAATAAATAGGTTCAGTGTAGCTCGGAGCGTCGATGGCCCGTCTGTGTGTCTGTCTTTGTCTGGGCGTCAGCGCTCTGTTGGTGTGACCTCAAAAAGCCCATCTCCTCACTTTTTAAAACTCATCCCAAAAGTGCATCTTCAGCAGATTGGTGCTTAAGTTCTACTGAATCTCTTAATAGCAGAAGTCTTTGAAGGGAAAAAACTCTTGTATACTTGGTAAAATTTCAATAAGTGGACCATAGATGAGATCGCAAGTGTTTCAGTTTTTTTACGGTATGTTTGGATGCACTTTGGAGACATGAGGACCTTGCCTGCAGCTCCTGTAGCTGTCTGTGAGAGTGGGGTGCTTTGGATGGGTTGATACCAAAAGACTGAATTCTCTGCAATTAGACGAAGCTTTTGTACCTTCCTCTCTATCTGCAGAGGTCCTGTGAAAGTGTATTGTGAACTATGAACTAATATGATCTACAATCGATCAGTATACTGTAAATATGTAGCCTGCAAACAGTTAGCTTAGCTTAGCATAAAGACTGGAAAGAGTGAAATCTGCTGTCGGCAACAATTTTGATAATGGTTTAATAGTTTAAGCAATTTTTCATACAAAATACTCAAAGATTTACTTGATCAAGCTGGTAAATTGCATATCTTAAATTATTGTAAACTGATTATTAAGTCACCTGAAGATGATCAATTTGGGCATCAGGAAACTACGACTGTGAAAAGTTGGGATTTTTTTATAATTTCCATGATTTTTAGAACAAATGATGAATGGAATAAACATGAAAATAATTGAGAGATTAATTAATAATAAGAATAATCCTCAGTTGCAGCCCCCTGTTGACCAGCAGTCGACAAAATGTCATCCCATTCAAAATGAGAGTGTACAGTAATAGAAAGGAAAAGAGAACAGAAATAGAAAAGTGAGTCCTCTTGCTGTTTTAGTTGACGCTCCCTCTTTATGCTGTGAGTCAGTCTCACTTTCATTTTGTGCCAAATCATACCAAGGACAAATAAACACGGGGAATTTTCACCATAGCCTCATATTTGTACAGATATTTATAATGTGTTTTAGTTCAAAATGAAAGTTAATTGAACAAATCTATATACATGTCAGCAAAGACTTTGATTAATTTGTAAGAAACTGATGAAACAGTCCAGGGTGTATTATATCATTTTTCACATTGCATCTGGAACTAACTGAAACACTTTATATTTATCACATTTTCGTCACCATTTTTCTTATCTTTACCACCACAGCATGAGCTGAACCTCCATGTATGCAGAACCGAAAGCCGTCACTCATCTGAAGGAGGCGAACGCGGCTTGGCAGAGCAACAAAACAATGGTATCCCCTCATGGTGAAGTGGATGTGAGTGATCACAGTCCTAACCACCACCACAGTGACCTGGTTTATGGAAATCACCTCTCCACTGAGCAGACGCCTCCAGCTCATCATAGGGGAATTTTCCAGAGGCTCTTAAAGGCCAAGAGTAATATCAGCGGAGGAGCAGGAGGGGAGGCGTGTCGTCACCTTTGCTGCTTGTCTGGTCTGGTGACTGTTCAGAAACATGAAAGGATGCTTATGGTTTTTGGATAGCCTGGAGAGCCGTAATGATAAACACCATCACCAGCGTGATGACGGTGGAGTATTGTAGCTGAAAGTGCTGCTGTCTCAAATGACATGGCTGGGCCCTGAGCTCAAGAGTGGGGTAACCCTGAGGCTACGACAGGTTGTGGCTCTTTTTGTTTTGCTCAGTGCTGACATCAGTAGCACACGGGTGGGCAAGCTTTTCCTTGAGGGCGGGTGGGAATGCATTATTTTGATCGTGACCCCTCCCTTTTTGCTCAAATGACAAAACGTCCAGTTTCTGCCGGAGTGTATTCTTCAGCCAAGCATGGGAGGCTGCATTCACAGCCACCGAGTGTTAATAATGTGCCAAACAATTATGTCACAGTCTTTGGCCTCCCATGTGAGAAAGTTAGCCCTCCCTCCCCTGCTGCGTTACAGTATGCAAATGGGAAAAGGCTAAAGTCTGAGAACTGGATCTTATGGAGCATGGCCAGGCTGCTGCTCTGAAGCAAAGTGAATGGCATCTGTAAGCTTTTATGGGAGGGAGGGAGGTGGATGTGAATTAGAGCAGTGTTCCATGGGAAATAAATTGGGAATAAAGGGGCAACTTACTTTGTTGTTGTTGTGGGGCTGCAGGGCGCTGGTTGGCACAGAAAGAACTGATGTTTCTGAATTTCTGAAGCTCCAGAATGTAATCCATGTCAGCTGTGCAGTTTTTCACCTCATCTATTTGTGTGTACTGGCCCTCAAAATAGCTCAGTGGGAATACATAATGAGAACCACAGTGAAATCGGGTTGGGTGACAAAACCTTGAAGCATCACAAGAACTTGCAACCGCAGGTTTACTGTGGGAATTGTACTCTCTGGCCATTGATGTTTCCTGTTTCCTTCGGCGAGAACACTTGTTGAAAACACAAAAGTGCGACAAGGAAAGGAGCCTGCAGCTAGTCTGATTTTCAAGAAGCAGAGTTAATGAAATTGCCTTAACATGTATCATTGATTTTTTGTTTCTTTCCCACCAATAAACTTCATCTTTCTGCCATAAATTGCTGGCATTATTTATGTTGCACCAACAAAGGCTGGTGGGAGATTGTAAAATCGCGATGGGGTCAAAGCGTCCTCCGTGCTCTATAAATTATGCGTCCGGTGCATGTTTAATCACATAAAGCACAACGCTGGCGAACAAACCCTGGCCTGACCTTCTCATAATTAAAATGCAAAGTAACCTGTTGCCTGTCTGCTGCAGTGATTGGACGTGACATGGCGCCGTCATTGAGCCTCGCTGCCTCCTGGTTACATACTTCAAGCAACACTCAGACACATAAAGCTAGTATATCACTGTGCTCTCGCTTCTTATTTGATTTTATTACCATGTACAATATGAAACCTATGATTATAAATGTAAAGAATTTCTGTTAGCATGAAATGAAAAATGATCTGCACATGTGGTCGCTAACACTTACCCTTCTGTGGTGAAAAGAAAAAACAAATTCCATCTATAAAAATAGCTTATCGTTGTGGTTTTAAAGCCTCCTATCTTCAAAATGTCACGAAGTAAGGATAAACAGCTTTGGTTTCAGCCTGATGATAAAACACCAAAGTATGAAAATCACCAAAAGAGGAGATGTGAGGATTTCACATAACCACAGCGTCATGTTTGCTCCCTGCGTCTGCTGTTTTCCAAGCTGACTAAAAGGCTTCTCGTTTCCCAGAGAATAGCTACCATTAGCCTCAATGTCGATCCAGGGTTATGAAACCTTTTAACATTCCTAAGTGTCGTCTCAGAGTTATGCATCAGCATGCGAGAGAGGCCATCCACGGCCCAAGTCATTTATATTTTACTACAAGACCTCTTGACCCGAAGAATAAGCTGGCAAAACAAAACAATCACTTTAATAATCGGAGGACAGATGTCTTTTTCCTCAGGGAGCTGCAATTAATCTCTGAAATATGCCAGATAACATGTCAGTCGAAAATAGAAAGTACTTGCCCTTTCTCCCTGTTCACTGATTCTATAATTTCCAGTGTGGCTGTGGAGATCATTTGCATATGTGTAATCTACAGTAAGGAGCAATGAACTGATGACAGCCCAAAACGCAGCGCTGATACAGACTTAATGTAGAGGCTATGTACGCTCCCATATGATGTGAGCAAAGCTAGAATAAACAGACAAGTTACACACTATATTAAAAGCTAAGAGTTTCGGCTTTCAAACTGCGATACAACCGCTTCTCACCTTATTTTCACCACATCCACTTTACATACTGTCACACTGTTTTGCATGTATATCAAGCCGCTGCCTCCAACACCAGCAGCAACTTTTTTATCTCCCCTCTTCTTGGTCACACGCTACAGTATTTCCTACATGCTCTTCACTTTTCAGTCGATAATTAATTAGTGTGACCAAAAATTAATTAGGGTCTAGCCCACAGAATGCTGGTGTGCGTTGCAAAATTAATTCCTGAGATGGAGGTAGAGAGAGGGGGATTAATATTCTGCACGGGGGTGCGTTTGTAGCTTTAGGTTTTAATGAGCGATGATGGAGTGAAATGTAAATATCAAACGCATAAAACTTGATGATTGACTTAACATGGGTCCATTTACATACTTGTGAAGAAAAGAAAGTACACAATCATTTAACAGAGTTTATTCTTGGACAGCTAATGCTAATAATGAAGTTTTATCAGTAGCGAGTCAGAGATTTCACTTTGAACTTCACTGAAACACAGCTGCTAGTCTTATTAATGTTACTTTGGCAGTTTGGGGGTCGTCTTGTTTGCTGTTTTATTGATTTCAGATAATGTTTGTACGTGTGGAGAGTTTGGAGTTGTTTAATGCACCTTTGACTAATCACTTTTCAGTGGACGAGGCTAAATTGTAGTTCAGTTAGTAACGTGTAATGAGTATTATGTGACGGTTTAACTGCACACGCTCAACACGCTAACATGCTGACATTTAGCAGGTATGAAGTTTACCATGTTCAACATCTTGGTTTAGTGCATAAGCATGCTAACACTTGCTAATTAAACACAAAACAGGGGGGCTGATGGGAATGTCCTTAGCTTTGCATGAACAGAAATATTGGACAAATTAAAATTTTTATGCAATGGTTCACTGGAGGAAAAGTCAAGAGATTACAATTCATTCTGAGGGAACCATAAATTTAATGCCAGTTCAAGTAGATGTTGCTGTATTTTACAGGAAAAATGAGAACTGATGGCAGTAGAAGAAGAGTCAGGGGATCACTGTGGCCATTAGGATTCAGCCGCTGGCAATTAGAAACGTCTGCACTAAATGTAATTGTAATCCATCGTACAGCTGTTGAGATATTTCAGTCTGGACCAAACTGGCAGACAAACAGACCAACATTTCCATAGAGTCAAGCCTATGAGTCTGTCTGAAAACTATATTAAACCCAAAGACATGCAGATGTGAATGTATAACTCCAAATTGGCTGCACATGTGAATCTGTTTGTGTATTTCCATCCTTGTGACAGACTAAAAAGCTGCATCCTGCTTTCTGCTTCATTCCCCTGCAGCCCTGCATGTAGAAAAAAAAAAAAAATTGGCAGGGAGACAGAAAACCTGTAATAGCCAACTTGATTTTCCGGATATCTCACACACAGATGAAGTGGACAGATCTGGTCTGAAAAGCAGAGAAAGTAATTGAGCCTGTGCACTGTGACCTCATCTTTTCCCACAGTAATTGCGATTTGAGCAAAGCGGGATGCGTTACAGTAAGTTTGAAGTGAAAACATTCACAAAGTGTGGAATTAAAATACATCTTGTCGCGAGGCTATCGCCATCTCTCTGCTGCTTGCTTTCTTCTTCCCTCTGCCAAGCATAACGCACAGTCAGGAGGCAGTTGTCATGGTGATTAATGCAAATGCACACTGTTAACCTGTAGAAGAGAGAAGAGGACTTTTCAAAGCATCTCAGACCTTGACTTCAACTAATAAGTGTCTCTCCTCACTAGCACTAGAAATTGAAAATCATAGCAGCTTTTATAAAGCCTGACATCTCGCCTCGGTGTTGTAAATGAAATCCTTGCACTTCAGGCTGTGGGTTGGCTGCGTGGCTTGTGGAAATCACACGGGGAGTCAAACAGTGGGCTGAAAACAGAGCCGTTCCGAGGTAAGAAGTGACAATGCAGTTATTTTGGTCAACGTGCTGACGCTGACATGAAGCAACATAGCAACACGTTGTTTAGAATGACTGCCAGCGCCATGACAGTAACATAACAACTAGGATCATTAGTGTACATAAACCGGCAGAGCTTTGCATCTATAGTTCTGAAAGCAATGTGACCTACCAAGAATGCCTTAATGAGAGTGGGAAAGGGCAGGGACAAAAACATCATTACACTAGGGACCATTATATGGGAATGTGCGCTCGCCTGTCCTCACCTCTTCTTGACCGTTCGACCCCTGAATCCACAGGCTAACAGTGTATTTTGGTCCATTCTCCTGAGTACACTGCCGCTGTCTGCTGGACTGACACAAGCCAGAGACTCTGAGAGTGAATCTAATTACAGAGACAATTATGATTGTGACCCAGTTCGACCCGGATTTGTATTCAAATGGACTCATTTACCTTGAGCTTTGGAGTTCCATCTTCTGAGGACTGAGTGTGACTCCTCTGTCACTCAGTCATTACACAGTGCCCACAGTGTGCTTGCAGCTGCGTACGTACTCACACACTGTGCACAATTAGCATCAATGTACGTACCTATTTGTCAGCTGAATGGATCACGGTTTTCCGTCTTTCACTAATTAATTTAAACAGATCCACATAATCTAAGCAGAAGGTCTCCATTAGGGCTGCGTGATAATTCAATATTATAGCTTAGCAACTGTCAGCAGAGTCATATTAGGATGATATGATGTCATTACGTTAACATTCGACAAATTTCTGTTATTCTAATTAGAAAGAAACCTACCAGGAAAAATGTGCTCGCATGTAATTGATTGGTTAGAGCCTTGCCAGATGGCAATGCATTGCGTTTGTTTGGAAAAGTTGACCAGGCTGAACTTTTGTGAGTGTTCGTGCCTCAGATGTATCAGTGCAGCGGCCCCATTGAAATGAATGAGCGGGCTGCGGTGTTATTTGTCACATATGAACACTGACCATTTTCTGGTAACCTGTTAAACACTATGCAGTGAAATTTGAGGGAAGTTTCACTCCTGTTTCTCCTGCTTCTTAAACTAAATAAACTGACATAACGCATTGTTTTTCTTAGCTCGCAAAAACAATAACGTTTTCACAGGATAGTGACAAACAGTCTTCTGGAGCCTGTGCTGCCCTGTGCACACCCATTAGTTAATTACATAGTGAGAGAGATCTCATTAGTGAAGGTAAAGCTCCGTGGGTGGACCCAAACAAGCACAAACAAGCACAACTAAAATATCACCCAGGAAAAGTGGGTGCTGCCCCGGGGCCTTGGGGGCCCATATTCATTGTCTGTCCGTTGGTCTGTGCTAATTCAAAAATTTCAAAGGCTCCACCTCAACCCCAGCATCCACCTGCAGGCTTTAAGTCTACGTTCCTCCAAGCTTCCTTGATGGGAGTGACCAAATTACCACGAACAGCAAGCAAGTAGGTGGTCAACTGCTAATTTATGAGCTGGAACCGCCTTGCAGCTTAGTCAGGCCATGCAGCCACAGTTCTTCTGGAGAAAAGTTAGCAAGCTGACAGTGAAGTAGTTCTGGTTGTATGTATAAATGTATAAATTTAAGTCACGTGATGCTGTTTGAATCTACTTAACGAGGCACAATATGGCTCTACAGCTACGCTCAAGGCGGTTTAACCCCACCAGTGAGAGTGATGGAGCAGACCGGCATTTGAAAGATCATTTTATTAGCCAAACTCTCCTACTTCTGATGGAGTCACCCTCGCTACTTTGCATAACACTCAGAGGTGTTCAGTGGTTGACCGTGAGTTCTGCAACAAGGTCGCGCTCAGTGACATCAGCTGGTTTCCTGTTAACCCCACCCTCAATGTGTCGCCCTGAGCTGTTGCTTCTTCTGAGGCGGGTTGGGCCGTCTCTGAGGATTGAACCTCTATTTTCAAAAGAACTGATGCTCTTATTGTTTCAGTGAGAAATTAATGTGTTGAAAGACAAAACGAGCTGCAGCTCTTCATACTTATTTATGTAGATTTACAGCAAAACAAAATACAACAGAAAAAATAACATCGAATCACTTTGTTGTGGGCAATGTTCTTAGATCCTCTCTCATTTCTTCTGCTAATTGCAACATGGTAATTAGCTGTAGAATCTAATTTAGTATGGAGCCTCGTTTAAGGAAAAATGCATTATTTAAAGGGGAATCTGAGGAGGAGGAGGAGGAGGAGGAGGAGTATATTAGGATTGCAGGATAACAATAGTACTGACAATACTTGTGGTTTTTATGTTAATGGTAACAGCGAGGATTGAAATGGGAATGACAGTGTAGGAGAGGCAGATAGCATCAGTGATGATGATGGTGATGATGATGGGGATGGTGATGATGGTGATTATGGCACAGTGGTGGCGACTGCTGCTGTGGCGCTGGCAAGCCAGGAACATAAAGGAGGGTCAGTGACCTCTGATTTCAGTCCTATTTCCCCTACAAGCCAAGTCCTAATAGACTCCATTAACAGAAAGAGAGGGGGAGAGAGGGGGAGAGAGGGGGGAGAGAAAGCCCTGACGCTGGAGCTTTCAGAGTAAAGTCTGCATATGTGATGACTTGCAGTCTGGCTGGCTGAATGAACCAGGCTCAGAGCTTGATAACCTCCTCTTTCCTTATTATTTCCCCTCATTTAACTCACTGTGTGCCTCCATCATAGTCCATTTTCTTGTGTGTGTGTGTGTGTGTGTGTGTGTGTATGTGAGGCTCAGGCGAGGCAATCTCTCACTCCTGCAGCACGTCTGTTATTTCACAGCAATTTTGGATAATGATTTATTTTACTATCCACAATTGGAAGGCCTTCCGCTTGAAAGGGAATGATAAAATAGTAATCCCTTTGCAATTATGTAGTGAGAGATTGTCACACTCATTGAGATTCACTGATACAACTGACGTGGACACAGGACGGCTTTGAAATGATTGTGAATAACATGCTCGTTCTTCTTCAGTGTGACCCGCTCGGTGTATCACATCAACATACACATGCCTAACGTAGTACTCAATAAGTACTCAAATTATTTCTACATTTGTGCAAAGAATAACAATAACGCCGGTGTTGAGAGTAGTGCCGAACAAGCACGAGCTCTCTCCCCCGCCTCTGTCAGTCCAGTTGATATTAGATGCTGCATTTTCCTGACAAATTTGCATTTAATCAAATTACCACAAGCCTTTAAAGCCCTCTGGAGTCTGGGACCCGCACTGGAGCAGTTGCCTGGTAGTTAATTCAGCCTTGCTGTCGGCAGTTGATGACTTTTACTGAAGTAAAAGTAACAATACCACAATTTAGAAATACTCTTATGAGCATTCATAAACGTAGAGAAAATAAAAGTATTAAAAGTGAAAGTACTAAAATAGCCCTCATGGCTGATGTATTATGATCTATAACACCATTCATAATGTGATGGTAGTATTTTATTACTGCAGCTGATCGAGGTGGAGTTACTTTGAACTACTTTGAATATTTTTTTTAGTTTAGTCCAGTGGTTCCCTGCCTAGGGGTCGGGCTCCTCTGAAGGGAGATCAAAATAGATATTTGCTTGCATGCATAAGTCACTGTGAATCCCTCGTGTTTAGGTAGGCAGTCTGAATCCACCTTGTGAATGGCGGACCCCGCCAGTGCTAATGAACACTACCATAAGGAGAGCTAACTAAACAATGCCAAACATCAACAGCGTTAAAAACAGGGTCTGATTTAATGAAAATTTGAAGTATTATAACTTGAATGAAGTACAGAAGCACAGCAGAATGTACATAAAGTATCAAAAGTAAAAGTACTTGTACTGCAGAACAAAATGGTCCATTACTAATATGTTATTAAATATGATATTATTGGATTAATACTGATGCATCGGTGTATAAATAGCTGGTCGAGCTGCAGGTCATCATACAGCTCAGTAGTTTAGTCCAGTGGTTGCAAAGCTAGGCCCCATCCAGAGGGTCACAGGATACATCTGGGGGCTCGTCAGATGATTCATGGGACACCGAAGAAGAAATTCCACCACGCAAATCTGCATTCATTTTTTGGACTTTTGTCTCACTGGATTTATATGAAAAAGTAATAATAATATTGAACAGAATTATGACATTTTAGAGGGTTAATAGCTGCAGTCACTCTCATACAATGCAAAGTATTTTGTAAGTTTATCATATGTTCTTTGTCCTTGTAAAATCTGGATCTGAAACACAAGTTGTAGCTGTTAAATAGATGTAGTGAGATGAGAGGTACAATATTTCCCTCTGAAATGTAGTGGAGTATAAAAGAGCATAAAAAGGAAATGTTAAATCTAAATTGACCAAAGTGTAGTACTTGACAAAATATACTTTCTTACTTTCCACCACTGATTACATGCACTCAAACCATCGCACTGACATGAGACGCAACCCGAGATTTCATGCACTCCCCTGAGACATTAAGATAAGATGTGTGACATCTAAACATGATTCATTGTCTCCCATAATCCTTTGGGTTTTAGACTGTGTTACAATATCAATGTGGGAAAGCACACGGAGGATGTGGAGTCTGGATACATCAAAGGAAATATGCGATCTTAGTAGCACATTTACGAGAAACTTTATCCTCGATGGTCCACTTCACAGGAGGACGTTCCACTTCCATCGTGAGGATGAGAGTCAGCTGCGCGGAAATTAAACGCAACATGTTCTTTAAGAGTCTCCTTAAGAGGGTTGCAAACCCAGAATCGGAGCCTCCAGGACTTTGTCTACGAGCAGGTCGAGTGAGCAGTTTGGACTGAGAGCGCTGCTTTGCTGGTTGCCTCGCTCTCACGCATCATAGGTAGACATGAAGTTGCGAAATCAAGCATGGCGGCGGTTTTGAGAGATCAAGGAGCTGCAGCATTTGAGGCAAAAACAACACTCTTTGCCACTCCAAAGCTGGGAGGTTCTCCAAAGCGAGCTTAATTACCAACTGCGGGCAAAGCTTCATTTATAAACCACAGAGCTTTTACTGGAAATCAGAGGAGCTAATAAGTTGCCTGCCCATTCTAGGTCATCACCAAGAGCAGGGGAGCGGAGAACAAGACGAAGGCTGTTGTTTTTTTTTTTGTTTTTTTTTATATTTTTTTATCTTATTTTCTTGTTGGTTTGTAACTTAAACCGAGCTCTTTGGTTTATCCACTGCTGTTTTGTATCATTATCTGTGTCAAGTAGAGTAATTATCTAACAAATGTATAAAAGCGGCTCTCTAATTAAATGCCATGGGCTGTAAGAGATGGAGATAAATTATTTATACTGCTTTGATGAGAGTTAGCTAGCTCTAAGGAGCGAGCAGTCAGTCTCTCTTTGAATTGCAACCACTGCAGTGAGATTTTACAGAAACTTTTCTAGGGGGTGTTTTGGGTGGGGTGGGGTGGGGGGGGGCTAAATCTGAATGTTTGGCACTGGGAGCGATGGTGCGTCAGGTTTCTGTGTTCAACAACCAGAAATTTGCTCATTCGAGAGGGAGATTTCCACGCTGGTTTTTTCGAGACGAGCTTCTAGCTGCAGCAGCAGGTGCAGTTTGACACAGCGTTTGCAAAGCAGTCGAGTTTCTAATTCGGTTTTGAAAGTGAGGAATGTTCAATATGTACCTGCGTTGGTCAGTCTAAGTAACTGTGTCCTCATCACTGGAGGGCAGGGTGCAGCTGAAATGCAGCCATCATCCTCAACGAGCTGCAAAGCTCCCGCAGGCCATTAAGAGAGAGAGGAGAAAAAAAAAAAAAAAAAAAAAAAAGCTTTCACAATAATGAAGCATAACTGAGGAGAATCGACAAATGAGACAAAGGAAGCGAGCCAAAGTCAGATAGGAATTTCTTATTATTCCAATAAAAAATACATTCATACAGAAATATAACAATTTTGCAAAACAATTTCAAATAAAAATTTCATAAAGCATAAACATAACAATTTTACAAAAGTTGTTTTTTTTTTCTTTTTATACAAAGATTCAGTTGAGAACAAAGAGCTGTGTGTGTTTGTGTGTATGTGTGTGTGTGTGTGACAGAAGAGTCGGGGTGTAGTGGGATGAAAGAGATGATGAAAAGTGTAAAAGATGCGAGCAAACATGGGGCTTAATCAAGGCTCAATTACCACTTGAACGGTATTGGCTGCCGTTTTCACAGAATGGATGTTCCCTTCCTTTGCCCACAAAAGGCACTGCCAGCACTCCGAAATCTATCGCAGCAAGCACTTTCAAGTTTGTACTCATCCCGTCGCCTTCGCCCGCTGATCTGAAATCCATAAGTCGTAGCATGCCGCGGTGCAACGTGCTGCAACATCGAATTCCTACAGCAAGGTCGCTGATCTGAAGCGGGAGGCACAGATCACTTCATCCTGGAACAGTAATAAGAATGATCCCTGCACTTATCACGGCCTCCACCTTTTTGCTGCGCATCCATCTCCCTCCAACTCCAATAATGATCGAGCCAATAGATTCGCCTTTAAGGGAGATACTGTCTTCTTTCTTTTTTTTGGACAAATTTCCATGTGCAGCGTCAACGCTTGATCTGTATCTCCTCCCGAGAGCTCCCCCCACCCCCACCCCCACTCCCTCGCTCACTCCTGTGGTTTTCATAATACTGTTGCAGCTTGGCTAAAACAACGCTCCCCCAGACAGGTCAATAACCAACCTACACAGTCAGCAGTCTGTGACAGATTCCACGCCAACAAAGCCTTTAGCAATTCATTACGGAGAGGCAGTACAAGGCGAGGCCTGTCCGACTGCAGCCTGTTAATTACAATAAATCTTTAGCTTTTTCTTCACTCTAACTTGCTGGGATCGGGGGGGGCAGGCAGGAGAGGATGGGGTTGGTGATGGTGGGGAGGGAGATGGGAAAAGGAGCTGAATGAACTGCACGTGAAAAACCATTTTTGTTTGCCTCGTCTGGCTGTTTGGTACCTTTGAGCTGTGTGTGATGAACTTGAGTACATACTACACAGTAGTTAAGGTCTTTAATAAAGGAATTTAAGTGCTCTAAACATACAGCATTTGGCTCGTTTACATGTTCTGCCTTAATTGAATGTGATATGCATCAATTACACTGGTGCTCTAATTCAAACACAGAAAGAGTCAAGGTACTTTTGGGAACATTAAAATCTTAAAAGCACAGTTAAGCGTCAGAATTGAGGCGGAGAACCTTCGTTGTACACAAAGAGGTGCGAGTTCATTTGCAATTGAGCCTTGATCAAGCTTGTTAAATCACCCATACAACAAACGTGACTTCCCGAGGGAGCAAAACCGCCGCTGCCACGGGGCTGAGTCACTTGCATAAGGCACCATTAAGGTCAACAGTGCATTATTAGATAGAAAAGAAAGTACAAAAAATCAAAATTACTCCTCAAAGGCATAGGATGAATGAGAAAATGAACAAGCAGTGGTGAAATCTCCAGCCAGATGAGAAACCAGAATGAAGGAAGTGGATGAAGTCGTAAAAATGAAAAGAGGAAATCATCAAGGCTTTATGTACAACATTGTAACATTTAACCGTTCGCACTTTAGCTGCACTTTTATTGAAACTATTTGCAGTCCTGATTACAGTGGAAACATGAAATGAACAAACCCTAGAACCATGCAACACCTGTCTATGATACTGAAGTTATAGTATAGTTGTGTTATACCTCTAAGCACACAGCTTATACAATTGGACTACAAATGAGCTTTGTAGCTTGTAAAAAAATAATAAACCAGGCTACATAACACATTGCACATTTAGTAGCTGCACCAAAAACACCAAAAAAAGCTCCTGTCATACAGTGACCAGGGGGAGTTTTGGTCCCTGGGTCACTGACCAGAAGACACGTCCACCTTCTTTCTCTGGTCGAACCCAAGGCCTCAAAACCTTCGGAGAACCCCCCCAGTCTGGGTGCCAGACAGACAGGCAGGACCTTCCATCCTGCCCCATCCTCACACTGCCACCGGGGAAACACAAGTGGGACGTTTCCCCCAGAAACCCATTCAGTCCACAGCAACATTGGTACCAGCCCCGCACCATCCATCAATCCATCCCTTCTCCCCCCTCCCAAAAAAAATCTTCTTCTCTCTTCCCAGGGGGCCAGTCAGCCAACCTCAGACATTCACAGTGCACACATGCTCACCTCAGACAGTTTTGTAAAGTACCAGTGTATCTGCTGTCCGGGAGATGTCCCCAAAACATCATGCACCATACATACACATCATTCACTCTTTTTGTTTGTGTGTCTTTAATCTTTTTTTTTTTTTCTTTTTTTTTGTGTGTGTGTGTGTGTGTGTAAGTCCTTCTCAATCAAAAAGATTTCTTCCCCATCCATGATTTTGTCCTCTTGTTGCAACAGACAACCTTCAGAGCGCCTTTCTCCAAAGAGAGGTCCCGGAGGCACTGGGTTTCAGTATGGTGCAAAACGGCATGCTTTGGCTGGAACACACTCCCGCCACTCTGCTCTGGGACAGTTCAACCAAGAGACTGGTCGGGAGACGGCGTTTGTTTTTCTTTTTCTTTTAGAACTTTCCCCTTCGCTGCGTTGCTTGGTTGGTGTTTGCCCCGTTTTAGATGTGCCTCTTCATGTGAAGAGCCAGATGGTCAGACCTGGAGAAACATCTGGGGACGGGAGGGGAGGAGGAAGAGGAAGTCAATAACAATGCAAAGAAATGGACCTCTGGTGAGCGAGGCACGCTTTGGAGAATTAATCAAACAGGTTCTTGCAGGAAGCTTTTGTGCAGCTGTGGCTTTTAAATATTAATGCTTCCAAAGATAAGAAGAAATCTGGATCACAAGCTTCGTCAGTTTGTGAGAATTACTAACAAAGCCAACAAATTCCTACTGAGAACAAGCTGATGTTTTCAATTGTGATCAAGATACATTTTAACTGTAGCTTTTTAATTTCTAGTTGCTCTTCAGCTGACATTATATCAATGCCATATATCTTCAAAAAGCTGATACTGGCTGATTATTGGTCTTGTTTTATAGCTTTACTTATCAGATTAAAGTCCATCAGTGCCTCAGATCTTTACAGACATGCATCCTTATCTGGATGACGCAACAAAGGTAGATCCCATCAACAAAAGTGCACGTCACCAGTGCATACTCCGACAGGGACTATCGACAGCCGGCTGACGGTATTTGTTGAGAAATGTCCTGGCTTACCTGTCACAGTGACTGCATTTAAATGGCTTTGCCCCAGTGTGCTTCCTGAAGTGTCTGGTCAGCTCGTCGCTTCGTGCAAAACGCCACTCGCAGCCCTCCCATGAACACCTGTATGGTTTCTCACCTGCAGGACAAACAAGGAGACGATTACTTCAAATGAACACAAACACAAACCCGCTGTTTTCCTGCTCAGGCCCCGATTGGTCGACTCTGCGCTGCTCTTATTCAAGTACGGTCAGATCAATCAGGCCTGGGGGCAGGCCGCATGACACGGGTGCCGACGAGCCAAGACCCAGATTCCGCTGAACCTGTTGGACCGCTGGCTGTGTTTTGATGGACCTGCGACATGCTACGAATGCTGGGAGCGATGCTGTGCGGCTGAATATGAGCGCCGCATAAAATGAAAAAAAGCCACACGTGCAATTTCACGCTGCTAATCAAAAATAAGAAAAGCTCAAATGACCATTCAAAGCCTTCCAACCCAGTGGCCCCTGGCTCCCCGCCCATTCACCCCTTTCCCATGGTGAAACTCAATCTGTTTTGAAGTCCTTTTATCTCCCATGTGCAACCCTTTCCCCCTCCCCCTCTCTCTCTCTCTCTGTCGCTCGCTCACTCACTGGCTCAGTCAGTCACATTCCAGATAGATTAGGTCACAGTTTAGGTATCCAGCCATGCAGAGCTAATACTCCAAGCGCTCCAGCTGAGGACATCATGCAATGTGGACCTTTAATTACGTTACACAATGGATGGACAATGCCATTAAGGTGGAAGACTGAATTAATAGCACTTTTGCCATTCACTCAATAAAAAGTGAGGCGTTTCTTTGAATGAACTGAGCAGCACAGACGACACACACCCTTTCTTTTTAGCTTTCTGTTTACACACATCACACTGGTCATCACCATACGGGTGACCTCCGCTCTGATAGGTCTCTGAGACTCACCTGTATGAGTGCGCTGGTGTGCTTTTAGGTGGGAGCTCTTCGTGTAAACCTTGCGACACCCGTTGAAGTGACACCTGTGTACTCGCCTCCTGCCGTCCGGAGACGCGTCCCCGCAGATGAGTCCTGTCTTTTCCGTGCTCTTTGCCACCCCGCCGCTCCTGATTTTGACCGGCAAGTGCAACTCGGCGTGCGTGGCGACCCAGCCGTTTGTCACGCCGCCGGCCTCCGAGTTGGCCTCCGGAGAGGACGGGGGAGTGCTAATGACAGAGGGGCTAAAAGGTCCAGAGCCAACCAAGACAGAGCCCAGAGGGTTGGAGGTAAAGCTGTGTGTGGGCGAGAGCTCCTCAGAACTGTCTGAAGCTTCGCTGCTGGCGTCAGAATTCACACTGTTGGTGTCCAAGATTTGGCTGTCCTGATTGTCCTCCTCGTGGGCCGGGGGCAGCTTTGGGTCAGACTCGGCCTTGGCCTTGTCCCCGCAGGCCAAGATCAACTTGCTCCAAAGGTCCTCCTGGCCGTCGAACTTGAGGTCAGATGTGGAGACGTAAGGCTCGCTCTGTAGATAGCGCTCCAACTCCAAGCATGTCTGGTCGAATGAGAAAACACAGTCAGAATAAATGAATCGAAACAGCATCCCTGAAGAGGGGAGGTTCATTCACTCCAGCAGAATGCATGTGTGGGGAATCCTTTTAAATGATGCATGTGCACATGCCCCAAAATGCCTGATGTGGTGGAATACTTGTTAAATGCTTACAGCAGGAAATTGTAGCTATCCCTGCACTTGTTTTTACTGCAGATATCGGGCTCAGGCTAATTATAATGATGAGGTTTAGATATGAGAGCTATAAAGATTAGTCAATTAATCATTTCAGTCAGTTTTCACACAACAATGCAGTTTCCAGCTTCTCAAACATGCTGATTTTCTGCCTGTTTGCATCATATATGATAGTGATTTAAACATTTTTTGGTTTTGGACTGTTTTTCAGATCAAACAAGCACATTAAGCACATCATCTTGGGCTGTAGGAAGTTGTGATGAGTGTTTTTCACTATTTCTAGATGTTTCATAGACCAGCTGATCATTGAATTAATCGTTAGTTGCAGGCCGATTAGACACATTCGCAGCTAACATCAGCCTGTCATGATCCTAAACTCACTGATTAATGGTTAACCAGGCTAAACTCAGCCTTCCTAACTTCATCAAGCCTCATGTCTAACATCACAACACACACCGGCCACCTCAGCTTCACGTCATCTGTTCGTGCTTGAGCTGTCATCCCTCTGAACTCCAACTCTCCTGCACCTGAGCAGCCCAACAGCAAACGTGCATTGTCATTTCAGCCCTCGAATGACTCACTGTGCAAATTTAGAGTCCTTTTAAGGAAGCCACTCAACCCCCCCACCCCCAACACCAGCCATTCAGCTGCTTTTCCTCATGCGTACCTCTGACATGCAATCACATCCTTCCTCACTGTCAGACACTCAAGCTCATGGACCGTAAAAGACACTGGCTACAATTGACTTCAGAGGCCATTAAAAGTTGAAAAAGCAGGGGCCCGTCTTTAGGAGGTGCTCAGAGCCAGCAGGCTTGACGAGGCAGATGTAGAATAAATATTTCCTCCAGGCTTCTGCAGCCTTACACGATATTTTCCAGCTGTGCTGGTGTCTACTCATGCCAGCAGGAATTGGCCACAGTTGACATTTGATAGTGTCATGTTGTGGAGGCCATTCAAATCGAAGAAGGATGCAAATTGCTGTTTGTATGTTTGCTTGAGATAAACAAGTGAAATGTTATAGAGCAGAGCAGGGTGAGGATATTAAAATCTCTGAAACATTTGCATATCTTAAGTTCATAATGGATGAGTTCTAAAACACACTGAATCACCTCATAAACACAGTCTGAACGGTTCAGATCTACAGAGCTGACCCCGAGCCAACACGCTGCATCTGATTCTGAATGAACTGCTGACTGCCTTGAAAATCGACTTCCTCCTGCACCGGCTGGGACGCTTGTGTTCGGAGTGAAAGCAGCTATCCTGCCCCGAAACCATCCTGCTCACACAGCAGAGCAGCAAAGCACCAGCACGCTGCTGCTGCTGCTGGAGTTTCTCTGTCCCCATTCATCTCCAGCTGTCAGACTGACACACTGATCCACTTCAGCCTGCCAAAAAACTTCAGAACCACACCGATCGTGATATAGCACGTCAGGTGAACGGACGGGCGCCGTCTAATCACCGGGCACCTGCCTTCACCACCGCTACGCCTGGATTTTTAACTTGTGGAGCGCACTGAACGCCGCCGTGTAGCCCATTAAGAGAAGCGTGCTCAGTTCCGCTCTGCTACACAAGCTCAGACACTGACTCAGCCTACAAAATAGTTGATAGTAGATATATTCACCTGCTGCCAGTACTCCTCCAGAGACGGTAAGGCTGAGAAATAGCCCGTGTCGTGAACTATTTGAAGTTCTTGAAAGATGCTGCACATGGGTAGAACATCCATTTTTTCCAGAGCTTAGTTTCAAATAAAAAGCTATTTAGCTGCACTTAAATATCTTTTTTTTCTCAGGTAGAAAAACACCCCGTGAGAGGAATAAGAGCGGTCCGAAGCAGAAGAAGAAATGTTTTGAGCAGCAGACGAGCGTCCGTCCGTCAGTCCCCCCCTTCTTCTCTCGCTTGTGTTAAGGTGTTTGCAAACACTGCGCCGGACTAGATGGGGAACAACTGCGCTCTGCAAACTTCCCTATTCAAACCTCGAAGCCCGCCCCCCCTCCTTCCTCGCGGCAGGATTACGCCTGCAGGGTATCAGCCAATCAGCGGCGAGCAGCGTAAGGGACTGCAAATGATATCACAGCCGGCCAATCGCGACCGGCCTCAGACTTAATTTGGTTCCTTCGCCGTTTTAATTGGTGCGTTTAACTCCAAGCGGCTGGCCGCTGATTGGCTGGTTATTTATAGGCATGTATATAAGCCGCTGATGTTCTCTCTCTCTGTGTAGTCTTTTCTGTCCGCGACGTGTTTCGCCACAGACAGCGTATGTGAGCCGAAACAGTTTTATTCCTCTTCAGTGGAAAACAGCTCAGTGTGTCTCTGTGTGACTTTGTCACAAGCAGCACTTGCAACACTGCCGTTGAATAGGGGAGAGTTCACGAAGCTGTAACTGTGGTGAAGTGCACGTGTTGACATCGGGCACTAAAAGTGAATACATGTCTTGGGACACTGTGACTAATGGATGGCAGGATATTATTGAGTTATCAGCACGCACGAGTTAGAGGAAACATTAGTCCTCACTTCTCCTCACTGACTGAGTTAATATAGACTTCTGCTTTATTACTGAATGGCTGAAAAGTACAACATCAAAGTTGCACTCTGTCTTAAGTAGAGATTCGACAAGTGCAGTGTGTCATTAGTTAAAAAAAGCTCTTTTTTTCCAGCCTAATTTGCACTTAAAAGAGCATACATTTGAATTAATATTCAAAAGCAGCTCCCCAAAGTTAAAGAATTTGTTTTACCCCAGTTTAGTTATTATGATACAAGGAAAAAAATCCTGTATATTTTAACACACAAATTATTCCCAGAAACACTTTAGAGCAGTATAATGAATCCACATGTGCCATTTTAGCAGTGACTTCACCCGGCGCAGCAGGGCAGTGGTTCCCAACCACGTTAGTGTCGACACGAGCTGGAAGAGTACAACTAAAAAGTGATTTTTCCTAATCAAAGTGTTTCACTACAGGGCTTTGCATTATTTGCATTATTTCCACGTCTTAAAATATGTGTACAAACCTTTTCTTTAACATAAAAAACTGACACGGCGCCCTCTTCTCTAGCCTGCACCCTATTATTATAGCTTTCTACATTATTTAAGTGTTACTCCATCATCTCTGACATTCAGATTCTTGATTTCTAATGAAGGCAGAATGGGTTTTGACCAGTTTCTTGATATTTGTTTCAAAGCTGTAATAGGGGTCTATTCCTGGAGTTGGTTCAGGTGATGTTATACCAAAAAGTCATGTGTTATACATGATACATTTTGATTTTCATAGTTAAGGTTGTTGATGGGTTTTCAGTATTGGGCAGAAAAAGAAAACATGAGTGGTTTGCATAATTTTTTCCACAGCTTCTTCTTCAGTCTGACTTCATCGGACTAAAGCTAAATTTAGTATCCACCATTTCATAACAAGGAATAGAGAAAAGTGAAAAATGAACTTCCTTTTTTAAAAAAAAAAAAAAAAAAATTCTTTCTCCCTCGGTTTCAGAAGTTTGAAACCACTTTATTAGGAAATGAAAATCAAACCCAAAGTCAGGGAAGTTTTGTGTTTAGAGTTGTTGGAATTTGAGTCAAATCTCTGAGGTTAAATGAAAGTTAAAACCAAAAACTGGACTCTTACATTGCGCACTTTTAGATTTATCAACATAACCATAAAGATTTACACTATAGCTAAATTCTAACTTCCATAAGTCTGCTCTTGTCTGTCCCCAGCTGTATTTCCTCATGAATGCCTCTTCATTCCAGTAGCATTCCATCACATATTTGGCAATGGCATCACGTCATCCCAACTTATTCTTATCATTTCCTCTTTGCAGCAGAACTCTCGTGCCACAGAGGCGTCTGTTCCTGCAGCTATTGCATAAGTTCGCAGCATTAAGCCGCACCACAACCTGGCACGGCAACGCCTGATGAGATAAACAACATTTCCACACAGGAGCCACATTGTCTTCCAAGTGGCAGTATTTTCTGTTGCTGGCCCGAGTAGACGACTGAGCATCCTTTGTGCTGCTCTCAACTGTGAGGCCATATTTGTCACCCATAGCATCTGATTTAGTCATATGGTGATGGGATGTCTTGTGAAGCCTGGAGCTGGCCTCAGTCACCCTCCAAAGGAATTCCACTTTTATGTTACTAATGGGGCTATTCATTATGTCCCTCTAGAACTCAGTGGACACTTTGCTTTGAAGCAAAATCTCACTGAGTTCATGTCCATTTGCAAGAGCTGCTAAAACGTCTTTTGTCACCACATGAAATGTAACAGAATGCACAGTTTATCATTGCACAAGAACACGCGCTCTCATTATCCATGCGTTTCCAAAGTTGCCCAGGCTTGCGCTGTATGTGTTTCATGAATAACAGAGTATGCTGTCGGGTCCCGCCGGAGCATTAGTGGGCAGATCTGCAGTAATCACTTCCTTTAGAAGGCCTGTTAGATGAAGCATTTAGAGAATGCACGGGGTCCTGCATGGCAGCTTTTATCTTGGAAGGCCAGGTCCGCAGCTTTATCATCGTTATGTAATCTCAGCCTAGCCAGTAGCCACAGGAAAGAGCAATTACAGGATGACCCATTTTAATGCATCACTGTCAACCCAATTAGTGAGTTGTTCAAAGGGGTTTTTCTGGGTAACCTGGGTGCACTCGACACCCACTCTTGTGTAGTATTCTATAATGTGTATGAGGACTTTTCTCCAATCATCATCCTCGACCGACATCACACACAAACTAGAACTGAAATGACAACTATTTGGACAATCAATGAATCATTTCAGTCACTTCTTTAAACAAAAATGTCAAACATGTGACATTTCCACCTTGCCAAATTTGATGTTTTGTTGACTTCATCCGTCTCACATGATAGTAAACTGAATGTCTTTGAAGACATCACCCCAGGCTATAGGACATAATGAGGAGCATTTTTTTACTATTTTCTGACATTTTACAGACCAAAGACTAATCAGTTAATTGAGGAAATAACCAGCAGATTCATTGATAGTGAAAATAATAAGCATATTCTTTCAGGTCCTTCACTTTTCAACTAGCTTATGTTCTTGTTTCAGCATTTATTATTATCCCATAATTGTCAAAATCAAAGCAGCAGATGCCAAAATATCAAGGTTTTTAATCCCCAATATGGGTCATACTCTGAAAACGCTGGATCCTATTATTCCACTGACATTAAGCCCTCTCTGCCTCCTAAATGCCCACTTCTTTCAAACTCCACACCTCCAGTTTGTAATGCAGAGGCTCTATGTCAGATTTATGCCTCATGCTGAAGCTGAGAGGACCCTGATAATATCAGGGTTAGTTTGTGAAAAACTGAACTGAATTTATAAAAAGGGATGAGTATCAGTCCACTCTGATAAAAAAAAAAAGAAAAAACCTCCATAAAAGAATGATGATCTTGTAAATTAGGGCAAAATGTGGCACATAACAGTGGTGCATATCACTGGAGGACAATGGAGTTAACATGCTCACTTACTTCATTTGTCAGTGTCACAGAAATGAAGCAGAGACAAATTTATGGCCCGACAACGTTGATGCAGATGTGAAAGACTCTGAATTAAACGTCCCCTCATTATTTCCTTGCTTACTATCAAGAAGGCCAGTTAGTAATGAAGTACAGCAATATTGATAGAGATGCATTGCTCTCCGCGGGGGCCACTGAAAATTTGTCCAAGCTTAAATAAAATGAGAATAAAAATAATTGATTGGAAATCAATGCACATACATCATTCACTCTTTTGTTAAAAGGAGAAATGGAAGGGATGAGAGGGGGGAAAAAGAGCTCCTGGAAAATCGATATTCATTCGAATCATAAATCAGAATTGAGTCAGCGCTTGCGGGGAGGGGAGATAATCATTGGCCTGGTTTTGGATTACATACTCCACAGGGCTGAGGCTTGTCCAGCCTGCAAATGTGTTTAGCTTTGTTACAATCCCCCGACTCGTCACATTTCTTTCCCCCCTCCTACACACACACACACATACACACACACACAACCACGAACGGCGAGATCCTCTCATTGAAATGCATTGATGGTTTAGTGCGACGTTGGTCTTATGTGCCGCTGTCAGGCCACGTCTGGGGACAGATCAACATGTGTGTACAATGGGTCGTGTGGTGTCAGCTCCATCAGGCCATCAATGAACAGCCTCTGCCTCCCAGCAGCTCTTGACCTTGAGGATGAAGAGTGGGCCCCGTGAGTGTGTGCGTATGTGTGCGTTTAGGTGGCCTTTCTGAGCGGACATGCATGGGACACAGCGATCAGTCAGGAAGCTCTTGTGATGTTTTGGTGATGGAGGTTTGTGAATTGGTTTGTGCGCTCGCATTCAGAACAGGCCGATGCATCAGCCTGCTGATATATTGGGGTGGAAATCAATATTGTCCACTTCCAATATGATGGAGGTTCTTCCCTGATCACCGCTGCAGTCCAGCACAGTGTAAAACCTGCAATAAAATGTGTCTTCTTTGTTTTAGGTAGACATCCTGAGCTGTTAATCTTACAGAATTTCATGATTTAGTTTGTGTTTATTACTGGGAACAATTCATATTAATGTGTTGTTTCTGCTCATTTCTTTAAGTGTCCCTGAGTCGGTTTGATGGGGGGATAAGGAAGGCACTAAAAATGCTGGAATGCTGACATGCTAAACTGAGATGTGAACATGCGACACATCAGCAAGTGAGCGTTGTCATTGTAAGAATGTTTGTATGCTAACATTAGCATTTAGCTTAAAGCACCAGTATGTGTAGCCTCACAGATCATGACTATAGTCCTTTTTCAATATTACAATTTTTTTTGATATTTTATTTCATTATGATAGAAGTAAAAGATAGGGAAAAAAAAGACAAAAACATGATCAATGAGATCAGAGAGTGGAGTCCACAACACCCCAGATGACCCCAGTGCCTAAACCAGAGCACTGCCACAGAGTATATGTATTCACATAAGCCAGCAAATCATAATGTCTGGGTTAACAAGTAGAGCATACTAAAAGTCTCAGTTTCATATGATTTCAAACACACATAGTGGCTTAAAAAAAATACAATTAAAAATGAGAAAATCTAAACAAATTAGGGATTTGGACTAAAATTATTCTGAAAACTTTCCTTGTTCCGCCCCAAAAACTGTAAAAGATTTTCATAAGAAGTGGAAATCAGTGTGTCAGTCCATCAGAAGCATTCAAAATGCTCTGTAATGCCCTGCAAGTGTATAACCTTGGGTACAGTGGTGATGTTTTGACAACAGCAAATTACCAGTGACCATGCACGCTGTGTCATACGGCCTTGAGGTTATCAGACAAGTGAAAAGCAACAGAGTCAGTTTCTCTTATCTACAGAGACACTCTTGTTGCCCTCAGGTGTTTCTCTGTTCAAATGAAACAAATAGCCATTTCTGAAGAAACAAACAGCAACGGGACCACATGTACCCCCTCGAAAACTGAGCTCCATTCACTCCCACCGACCGCAGATCTGGAAAACGCGGAAACACATTGTGCCACAGAAAGATTTCAAGTAGAGCTTTGTTTGAACATTGCAGTCACGCAGGGAGAGATTTCAGAGGTAGATCTTAAAAGTGCTGGAAAATCTGCAGGACAGTTCAATGGTCATTGTTTCACACAGGGTGGTGCATTGAGGGGCTGAAAGTTGTTTTTCCCTTCAGTGATGCCAGCTCCACACTAAGGGCTACTACCATTAGACAGGGTGGAGGAATGTTAAGTATTTTATTATTTTCTGCCAACCTCTGTGGGAACCAGAGTTCTCTGGCTGTTTCGGGGGTGGTATTTATCGAGGCCACGGTATAAACACAGACCCAACCCACTGATTAGGGAGCTGGGACGTATTCATTCTACACTTTTGGGCGTGGGAGAGAAAGGGGAGGGGGGTTAGCGGGGGTCACGTTCAGGTTACCATGACCATGGTCACGCCAAGCTGAATGTGGCGTTCTCAGACTCTGATACAGGATCTCCTATCACCCAGTTGTGGTGAGCACATAATGAATTCCTGTTGTATGAATAAAAGTAACAATGACTCATAGTTTCATGGCCGGTGTGGCAGAAAACATATCAGCTGTAATCTGTTTGTCAGCCTCATCACAGAGAGGTGACTGGTGTCTCACTTGGCATGAATTCAATTTTTCAACCTGTAATGGAAAATCTGGTGAAGTGATTTGTGTTGTCGTCTTGTGTGTAGACTTGTGGCCACCCAGATATTCAAGCATTGAGTTTCATTATCAGTTTAGTTAGCTGGCTACTGGCGCTATTGTTAGCAGGCAACAATATGTTCTTTTCCCCTTAAGGTTAATGTTTCATTTCATAAAAGCGCATGAATTTTATGACTTTGTTTCAGGCGAGGCAGCCCGCTTTGGCTATAAAAACCCTGCACAGAGCCCTGATTGTACAGAGGTCTGCAGTCTGACATTTTATAATTTTGTGAAACTGGAAACAAAATGTTCAAATGTCTTGGATCTCACAAGTACTCACAGTGTACATTCTGTTCATTATTTTGTTCAAGATATGTAGTCGCAATCTGCTCTTCATTTAAGGACACTCACATGGCTGTATTTCTATATGTGTGAGAATCTCGACTGAGTATACAGTCATACAGTAATTATTGCCATTCAATGCTTAAATTAACACGTTAAAAACAAAGACACAGACTGTGGTCATTCTTTAAATCGATCATATGATCCATTTAATGTCACCTCTAACTGAATTGGTCTGCTGAACAACAATAATAATAAAGAAATGCTTTAAAAGTAACAGGCTTTTTTCACCCGGTTCCAACCTGACAACAGATCTATGTTTTACAATGTACCTCCACTGTTATCTGAGTTGACGTCTCTCTGAGCCATTGACCTAGGAGGCAGGCCTCTACCCAGGGGGTCTTTGTCCTCACACAACTGTGAACAATGTGACTGCACTGCTTTCTTATCATGCTTATCCAAACTGAGATCTATCGCTTATTGCCGCAGATCTGGGTCACAGATCAGTTTCGGATGAAGCTATCCAAGTCCTCTGCTGCTCTTGCTGATGACAGGATTGAATGGAAATACAAAGGAGATGTAAGAAAGGAGAAATGCTTTTTGTTTTCACAGGTAGGCTAAGGAAGTGGGACTTTTTTTCCCACATGGAAATAGTTTATCACGGATGACCGTCAGACACATTTAAAGTGAAACTTGGAACAGGAGCCCTGTGAGTAAGCCTTTGGTCATCACATTAAGATTCTGCTTCCTTGTACGAATCCACACGCAGGACAAGATTCATCAAAGCAAAGTTTATGGCTCTGTAAAGAATGAACTTTGGAAAATCTTTACTGTGAGGTGCTACTTTATTATAATTGTGTTTTTGTCAGGAGAGCTCATCAGCAGCAGCTAATGCAGAGTGTGAACTTTAGGTATCTGTGCTGTATAGGAAACACATCAGCTCCACTGCACCTTTTGCTAAGGTCATGACTTTTAAAGGTTGACTCCAAACACCGGCTTTGTTGACTCAGCGCCTGTCTGTACATTAGGACACAGATAGTGGGCAGGCTAACAGCTTGCTGTTGCCAAAGTAACAAATCCTATCCACTATGACCTCACTTGCTGGTGAACGGTGTTGAACTTTGAACAGTTATGTCATTTATTTGATTTGTGTGTCATCGGCATTTCCTTTCACAAGTTCCTCCCCTCCATCGCCCTCCCTCTGTCCCTTCACACTATGTGTTTTCTTTCCCTATCAAAAGGAAATCCTATCCCGAAACCGCTTGTGCCCCTTCATAACCTATTATGCCACTGCTTTTGTTATGTTCCATTGTGAGTTTTCTTTAGCATAATCGTTACCATGTTAGCCCCTTTCATTTAAACCTTGTAAGTCCTCTTTCCCAAGCTTACATAATGGACATCCTCTGAGAGTGAACACTTGAGTGAGCGCTTTGATCTGAGGTGACCCATACACTGTAGGATTCACTTCCCATTTGAGCAAACAATAGCAAAGCTAACATAGGCTCGATAAATAATCATTGAGTTTGCCATTACACAACATGTGTTCCTGTTTGTACATCATCATCTGGTTGCTGCAGTAATCAGATGATAATCATCACTCTTAGAGATGCTGTCTCACCCCCCCCTTCGGCAGATACCTCTGCCCAGCTGAGAATGACTCATTCATATCTCATGACTGCTTTCCAATGAAACTTGTTGTTCCGAGCAGCAGTTTCCGGGAATAGAGGCTGAGTGGTGAATTATGCCATCGCACCACCTCAGCCTCCAGGGAATAGCACTGGCATAAACAACAATAACAAGTGTAAACTGTACATACTAATGACCTTAATTACTTGTCACATAGACATTGATGTAGAGTGATGCTTAACTAGTGAAGTTTGAAGTCTTCTTTAAAGGGTAGATGAGGCAGGTAATGAGTTACAGTAGCTCTAATGCTACCACTATTACTACCACTGATACTTGTGCTAAGTGCTGTTATTAAAGGTAATAATACAACATCTGCTGAACTGCCATTTTGCAATGTTTTTAACTTTTGCTTCTATTATTACGACTGCCACTCTTAAACTTCCTTCTGCTAATGATTCCACTACTCTACTGCTACTACTGCTAATTGTGGAAGAAGTATCTTTCACTTAAAGGACCAGTGTGCAGGTTTTAGTGGCATCTAGTGGCGAGGTTGCAGACTGCAACCATCTGAAAACGGCTCGCCTCACCCATCCCTTACCAAGTGTGCAGGATTATCTATGGTGGTCATGAAACTGATGAAAAATCTGAAAGGTGTTGTAAGAGCTCGTGCTTGGTTTGTCCATTCTGGGCTACAGTAGACACATGGCGAACTCAAGGACCCACTTCCTCTGCACACACAAAAACTCATTCTAATGTAAAGAAAAATTCTTATTTTCCGGTTATTATACAATAGTTAAAGCATGCTTTTATTTATATTTTATTAGATTTCTGTCATATTCTGCCAATGGGTCCCCCTAAATCTTGCACAGTAGTCCTTAAAGCAATAGTTCTACCTTTGGGAAAGTTCTTTTATCTGCTTTCTTGCCAAGAGTTAGATGAGAGGATTGACACCACTTTCATGTCTGAATGTTAAATATGATTTAGCTGCTTAGCATAGCTTAGCATAAAGACTTAAGAAAATGCTAACAGCTAACTTGGTTTTGTCTGATAGTAACAAAATAATCCTTCCAGCACATTATATCACATTTATTCTGCAAAAAGCTTTGTGGAGACCCGCTGATTGAATATAAAATTTGAATAATTATGTTTCATTTCATTTAAGTACAATATTTCCAACAGAAATATATTGGAGTAGGTTTAAAGCAACATAAAATTAAAATACTCAAATACCACAGAATTGTACACATACTGCACTGCAGTACGTGCAGTAAATGTACTTGTTACATTCCACCACTGACTAATAATAGTGATAACAGTCAAGCAAAGAAAACACCAAGAAGCTTCCTGTGGATCACAACATGCAGTTCCCTAAAACTAAATTAAGCCCATTTTAATAGGCACCACTCTGGCACCTTTGCTGCTGCCCTAACAAGCACTGACGAAGACCCAACTATTCCACAGCACAACATGCTGACGCTAATAATGAAGAGTGTGTGAACTTGTCCCTGCCATGAGCCCCAAACCGGTGTCATTTTGAGGCCTTGCAGCAGGACAGACACCACGAGGCCCACAGTGCCGCAGCAGCAAGGTGACACAAAAAGACAGACAGACAAGCTGGCAGACTAAAGCAGACAGGTGAACAGACAGACAAACAGGGCTGGGGCAATGCCCCAGAGAGCAATGACACGAGCCAGTGCCTCCCCTCTGCAACACAGACCCAGGCTGAGCAGGCAGGCAGGCAGGCAGGCAGGCAGGCAGGCAGGCAGGCAGGCAGGAGGGGAGCGGGGTGGCTTTCGAAAGACTGAAGAGCCGAGTGTAGACACACAGCAGCCCGCTCACCTCAAACACGCAGCCTATAATGACTGGAGACACGGCTGCCTTCCCGAGGGAAAAAACAAGGGTAGGAGGGGGGGCAAAGCACAGACGCACAACACCACCTCTTCCTCAGCAAACCCTAATGGCGGGGGCTCAATAAACAACAGCAGTGGCAACAACAACCCAAATAAGCCATGACAGCGCGTGGGCTACCTGAGCGAGCTCCTAATTGATCATTCTCGGTTGGAGACTTCCCATTCCTCGCCTCCATTGTAAGACATGCACCCCTCTCATACATGCCACAGTTAGAGTTTTGCATCATGGCTATTCTTAGCGCAGGTGTGCTATATTGCTGGTATTCTTATTTTGAGCTCAGCCGCTTTAGCTGTAAACATATTCCATAAACATTTATTCATAAAGTGTGCTCTTTATCTAGTTTGATATCATGAAGGTGTCACACCAGAGCTGGTTTATTCTTTTATTTCTCGAACACGGCTTCAAATTCTCAGCTAATGCAGACCTGCAGTCAAAGCATGTCCGACATCAGCCCGCAGCCGGGTGACCTATTGTGAGAATTAATTAACAGGCATGGCCGATTTTAGCACAGTTATTTGGGACTTTCTGTACGTAGGTGTGATATGTGGGTCAGTGGGGAGCGACACGGCTGGGCGTCGTGTCATCTCACGCTATCAGCCAGTGACAGCCGCTCAGAGCAGCCTCAATAAGCACGCTGATCCCGGCCGAGCCTGCTGACCAGCACAGTTAACATTCCCTCCCTTTACAGCCGCCTAATCCGGGAATTTAACAATGCGCCTGGCCCTCCAAACCAGGGATCAAATTCTCCCGGTTGACTCTGTATTAGCCCAGCCAGCACATGCAGCCCCGGCCCTGTGCCCACCCACAAAGCAGACAAGCAGAAATTGACACACTCACACCCTGGGTTCATTCTGCAGCCCCAGCCACACGCAACACTGAGTAACAGAGGGATGTTAATAGGCGCTGCGCATTTCGTCTGTGTTTCCTACCAGTTTGCTGCTTCTTTTTTTTTTTTTTCTCTCTTAATCCTTCTTTGCTCCTTTATGTGTGTCTCCAGTTAACCTTCAAAATAAATTTAACCCAGTTGCAGTGGCTGGTGAGGTCTTTAACTCGCATTATGCTTTGTGACAATGACAAAAAGGTGAAGAGAGAGGGCTGTGTTTGCGCTGAGGCAATGGGATCAGATCCAGGGAGAAATCTATTTCCTTGAGAACCCATGCCAGAGAGACAGAAGAACTGGACGCGTCCTGACATACAATTAAGGTGCACTGCACTTTGGGAGCATTGTAATTAGTGAGTGTCATTTTCAAGTTTTTTTTTTTTTTCTTTCGTTCTGCAGTCACCCCTCCTGTACGAGCTTCTAGCGTTTCAGTCCAGGCTATCACAAGGTCAGATAGAAGAGATACCCTACGCTAGTGTCAGAACCTCTCAGCTGTATGCGGTAATTACTGGTGTCCTTGATATTTGATGTGAAATGGGGATGGTAACCTTTAGTGTTTGCCTGTTAGCCCACCCCTCCTCTCGCTGCTCCTGCACTCCACTCCCCTCTCCCCTCACTGCCACCTCCCTCCTCTTGGCTCCTGGGACCACGGACGGACGACAGGAGGCTCACTTTGGAGGGAAATGTGAAGTGTGTTTGAGTGCCAGCTGGTGCCCTGGGACATGGTTAAACATCTACTGGCCAAATGGTGCCTTGTCATTGCTGTGAAGCGGGATGACAGTGTTGATGGGACCTGCTGTCCAAGTTCCATCAACAACGAAAGGGCGAAGGGCACGAGGATACACACTTAAGTCCTATTCCTAACTCTGTACTTTAGCTGGAGTTGTGATTTTGTGCACAGGTATGATCACACGTTAACTATGTGAGGAAATTACGTATCAGATTTTGACATGGAGGGCTGTTGAAAATCAGTCCCTAAGATTCCTTCAGACATGTTTTAAAACAATTGTTAAAATACTGAATTACGAATTACTTGCAAATACTTAAGAGTGCATCCACTCCCTCATTAAAGAGGATCTGTGAATGTGCAACTTAAAGTGTCTTGCACTACTGAAGACTGACAAATTAAAAGATGACAGGAGTTTTAAACAAAAATTTCCCACACATGGAAACATCAACACTGAGTCAGTATCTTTTGTTTTTACTGTTGAATTACTCATGATGTGTGAACTGCTGTAATGAATGAAGGAAAAAAAACTGCCTGATTCCACCACTGCTGGTAGACACAATGAGGATGTGCACATGTGCTAACATGCTGCTTTCCACATACGCAGTCAGCATGTACTGCATGCTACCTACTAAATGTATGATAAAGGATGTCATGACCAGTTCACAAAAAATTTCAATCTCAACTGTAAATCAATATTACCTCCTCCACTCAATGTAATATTCCCCAGTATTATTTTACGACAAATCAAAGAAAGGGGAAAACACCTGGTAAAGGGCATTGTGGTGGTTCATGTTTGATTTAATGAAGAATAAAGAATGAAGGTAAAATAGCCGTTAAGATCAACAATAAAAGCAGCTCAGTCTGCTTTCCTGAGAAGCAGAAGAGAAGGCTGCTGTGCCGTGTAGGTGACTGCAAGTGAGAAGGAGGAGGAGGAGGAGGAGGTGCTATCTGAGCATTTGTCTCTGGTTACGAAAGTTACCTTTTAAACTTTATCTAAAGCTTACCTTTTATGATAATGGAAAATAAAATCCAACACAGCAGATGGAAATGAAGTCCGCTGTGTTGGCTACAGTGGTCTGTGTGACTGGCCTAGCTAGCTATCTCCACAAGCACTTATGGAGCTTTGAACTCTGAAAATGTTGCAGCACTTTTTCGATTTGCCGTCAATTTTCCTGAGATAGCCAATATTTGAAATCTACGCAGTTGATTTTTCACATCAAAAATTAAAAAAAAACTACAGTGTGGCACTAGACCCATTTGTCTTGCTGTTTGTCATTGGACAGTCTGAAGAGATGCAACACATTTTGGGGTAACCGAGTATGTCAAGTAAGCTCATGGTGCACACTCGGAGGTTATTGTTAATCTAATATACATCCAGACACTCCTTGCACAGACAAAATCCACATACTACGCTGTTAAAACACACTACACACTCAATTTGATATCATAGTATAGCGAGTAGTGCGAACGATAGAGACAAAGGTCTGTGTGTGCAGGAAGGCTACTGACATTCAGCTCAGCTATGTGGCACCAGGTGCATCCATCACAGTGGAAAAGGAGGCTGAAAACTCCAGAAAGCCTGTGAGCCTTAAACTCAGATTTAAGGTGAGCACAGAGAAATCTTCCTCCTTCAGCAGACGAATGTGAAAACACTCGAGCAGTCCAAGTGTCTGGTGTCAAACTCTGCACATAAATTATTCTGCACGGTGAAGAAAGTCCAAGGAAAGTAACAGTAAGCAAAACGCATCACAAAGACACGGAAATAAAGAGCAAACATAGCAATAAATACACTATCAAACTACTGCAGCTCTGTTTCTTAGGTAATGAGACATTCTTGAGAGGATTTGCAGACACAGACTGGACTTGTGATTACTTGTTCATATGAAAGCTTATTCCATAGCCAGAGCATTGAGACTCCAACATGGCCTGTGGCTGCTAATTAGACTAACAACAGCTCCACCATCAGTCTCTGATGAGCTGCTTTAATTGGAAGAGCAATTGCAAAAAGCCTCAAGGCCTTTACTCTAAGCTACACCTGGAATGGAGAAACTCCTCAGTCTGCTGCATTTTCTAAAAGCATAAAACAGTCAAATCACACACGGCTGAATGAATTGTTCTCTGTTGTAAAAAAAGCTCTCTGTGTTTTGCGAGTGCTCCATGCAACTGCCACCGTGCACATCTGTCATTGCTGCTCCCGCCATCAAGTCAGCAGGTTGTGTAACATACTTGAAACACTATGCTATAGAAACCCCGATGAGAACGCATTCAAGTGCAAATGTGGCATGTTGCAACATGCCAGGTGTTTTGACAGTCGGCCGGTGTTGTACATCTTTCTCAAGCACCTCCATCAAGTGTGTTGTGCCAACCTCCAAATACTCCCCCCAGCTGAATAGCTCTGGCTTATATAACACAGCCTCACACTCATCAATCTGTACGCCCCGTGTTTATGTTCGCCCCTCGCTGTTTTTCCTGGAGGTCCCGTTCCAAGGGAAGCTGCAATGGAAAGGGTGAGGCACTCGTGAGCAAACATGTGCAAACACCTGCATATCTGAGATGCCTGGCAGGAATTATCATCACGGTCCACTGTAAACACACACGCGCTGATCTCTGTGCACTCGCTCAACAAAAGCTGAGGAACTTCGGCCTCGTCGTCCGCAAACAAACTGTGACAAGGAAACACTACGGGGATTGACTGGGATACACCGCACCAGGGGCCTCAGTTGGGACTTGTCACTGGAAGACGGAGCAGAAAGAAAACAGAAAAAAACGCTTCCTGTCACATAGGTTTGTGTGGAAACATGTTTTAAAAGATGCACCTACCTTTACACACAGGGAGGGATGTGAATATCTCCCTGTTTGCTCATTCCACTGATAGGAAATATAGGAGCTGCATCAATAAAAATATCACAACTGTCCTGCAATAGGCTATAATGTTGCAATTACAATTGGTTAGGGAATTCAGCAGTAAAATGATAATGGCTTTCTATTACAGTCATGGCAATAAAGACATTCGCAGCCACATTATCTACACCTATTGATATTTTTTGTCATTACTTTTCCAGGTAATTTCAAGTCAGCCGTTCTATACGGCTCCTATTGATTTGGTGTGAAAACACTGAGAAGTGGTGCAAAGATATGGAGGTGAAAGGAAGAGTGAATGTGACGGAGTGACTGAGGTCAGCGGCATTGTCCAGTCGTGATCTCCATCTTCATTCATTGTCCGTCCATGGGTGCTGGCCTGAATGGTGATTTTCTTTCTCTTTGATAAACTTTTGACCTTGACGTATCTCCTCCTTGTGCAAACATGTTGACCTTGGCTCGCTATTCAGTGATGCGCCGAGGCCGCAGAAGGATGGTGATAACGTATTCCGATGAGCTGATACCGGGATCCACATTCATCCGCGGTTGAAGTCGCGCGGGGGGAAAAGTTTGACAAACTCCAGCCGCTGAATTCTCTGCTTGTGTCATTGGGTGAAGTTGGATTTAATGGCTCTATTTTGAGAAACCAGGTCAATGCGTCTTGTGCTGCGAGAACATCCTTCATCCCAAACCCGAAATACAACCTCTGTTTCCTTCAGGTGAGCATCGTTACCCAAAACCAAGCCGTGTCAGGGGACGCCGCTGAGCATTTGTCAAAAATTGCTCAAGCAATGGTTGGTTATTATTTATGGTGTCTTGTTATGGAGCCTCATTGCTGATGCTCGCTCCGGGCACCCGCATGCATTTTCATCTCACGCGCTCATCTCCCGCCCTTTCATCAGGCGTCGTTAGCATCAGCTTGTGACCGATGTTCCCGAAATCTCTCAGCACTAACCGGGATCCTGTTGGAGGTGGTTTTTTTATACTTCAATAAAAGAAGAGCCTGGGGGAGGGGGAGATGAAGGGAGAGGGTTGGGGGAGTGATTGCCACCTGCCACTTCATTCAACTGCATTTTAATCTGGGGTGTCTGGAGGAATCTCGTTCCGCAAATGACTCCACCGGAGGAGTGGCGGCGCTGGAGGAAGGGAGTAGAGATTTGAGCTGCTGATACCTCGTAACAAATCACCTGGATATGAACTATTCGCTTTCTAATGGGAATCCATATTCATCTTCCTCTCCAAAAGCTCTCCTGTGGGGATGCAGATGTGTGGCTGCTTTTATATCTTCTCCTTATCCACTTCCTCATCCGTGTACCCTAATCAAAACCCCCACATATTTTAGGGCCCTGCACCAGCCGATTACTCATATTGAATTTGCATTGCTTCACCATTGAGTTTATGAACCGTCTTTGGGATTATTAATGACACGGCACAGAGTTACATATATGAATATGGAGATCAGCCATATTGTGCATACACGTTCCTATATAACAGGATTGATCTAAATCTCTAAATGTCTTGTTTGACTGATGGTACCACCCTTCTGCTCCACATGCTTTTCTTAATAATGTGCCTTCCTCACTCCCATTATCTGTGTATTTAAAACCCAAGACACCCTAAAAAGCAGCTGTGAATGATAACCCCCCTCCACACAAACTCCTACTGCTACTTCAATTCAATCTGTGGCACAGATAAAGGGGTCAACTTCATGCTACAAGGGATCAAATTGAAACTATAACAGGTTTAGTTCTGGTGGTCCTTTTTCAATGTACAGAATTTGCGTTTTATTCAGGCATCTTGAAGGGCACCTTCACACTCGTTGTTGTTTCAGGAGCATGCTGCTATATGCGTGCGATGCCCAGACAAGATATGTAAGATGAATTATTACAGTAAAGGGATTTTATTTATTAAGTGGCTCATGGAAGTTGGGAGTGTGCCAGCTGTTGCTGTTCCATTCAGGGGCCTATCATCTGTATAGTCAAGGGCAGATAAATACTGTATGGCTGTATTCACGGTTACAGATAATATATAGACACACAGTCTGAATCTACATTAGCAGAGAATTAATTAGTCTGAAGCCTGTTGGTGAACATCCAGCACACGAGGCTTGACAAAGACACCATTTCAATTTCTGCTGAGAGCACACTTTAATATTACTCAGTTAAAATGATGAGTTTAGTTAGGTTCACTCCACCGACTCTAAAGCTGAAAATACATTTGCTTGTCTTGAGGACAACTACTCAGCATATGAAAATTGTCTTCTTTGGCTCTGAATATATATAAAAATCAAGGAAGCTGATGAGGTCAAACATTGGAATTGGAGTTGAAGTGAGGCTTCACTTCAAATGAAGCTCATACAACAGACAGACCGAAGCATTTGTTTCCTGTTTGGATGTGATCTCCAGCCAGCTGTGGACTCACAGGTCAGAGTTCACCTTTGTTCAACTTTGACCATGCAGATGTGCACAGTCTGGTGACAGACACACTGATGCATGGTATTCCGATACAAAGAAGTCATTCTTCCAGTACAATATATCATGACAAGACTACAAACTGCAGCATCAGCCTCACAGACTGTTTACATGTAACAGAAGGAAACTACTCGGTACCTTTGCAGTGAAGTGTGGCTAAACGTTAACAAAGGTGTTAAAGACAGGAAGTAATGTTCAAAGCGTGCATTCTATGAACTGAAAACATGATATCTACCTGTGCTCAGATTAGTTCATCAGCCTTACGGACCTAATCATATTATAGTTACTTTTGCAAATGCAATGCTTTTGCACAAGTTCAGCAGAACATCAGATCATTACCGCATGATTTTAATCAGATTTTTCGTTGATTTTTAATTTTGAGCACATGGGAGTCTGTATGGGATGACGTGTATCTCCAGCAGCACCATAGCAACCGCTGTAAACACCAAACATGACAGACCCACAAAGGTTATTATACCTACTATGTCATCTTTCAGAGGAACATTGCATAACAACAGCTAACACAACAGGGAGTGTAATATTGGCAGGTGTTATCAGAGGAATAACAACTGGGGTAGACTCAGGAAATTAGCAGGGACAGAACTATGATTGCTCTCCATCTTCAGTTTGGTACATACTGTATTGTACTTTTCAATTGCCTCTTGTTGCAGTTTTTATTGCCATCTTTCATTATTTATGCTTTTGCGTCAACTTTCTCCAGGGGGCAGATTGTTATTTCAATCAAGCATACGAAATCCAGAGGGTTGTTGTGGCGTAACTGCTGTTTCTGTATCTTCCCGACGTGCACTGGTAATGAGTGTCATCTGCACATGCTTGTGGAGACCTCTGCGATATCAGCTGATAGTCATGTTTGTTCAGGGTTGTTGTCCCGGGTTGGGAAACAGCTTGGGGTAAACAAGAGGGAAGAGAGCGCCTTCACATGAGCCTGGCCGCTCAGCAAATGACACCAAATTGCTCTCTTTATTTTGTTCCTCTCCTTCTCTCTCTCTCTATTGGTTTTACAGTAGAGTGAAGCTGCATCATCTAACCGACAATTTCAGGGGAAATGCTCGACTGCAGCAGAAACAGCAGCTCGGAGTTTTGAGATAAATGCGTGCTATTCAGCATACGAGCAAAGCCTTTCACTCAGGGGCTCTGCCGTGTTTTTATTTGCGAGCAGCAATTTCATCTCGGCGTCTTCACACCAGTCTCAGGAATCCAATAAAGATGACTGACTACATTTTATCACTGCAGGATTTATCTTTCAGGAAGATTTACAAGTCCACCCTGATAATGTGGAAAAAAGCAGAAATATGAAGAACTATAAACCCAGTATGATATGTGTTTTACTCAAACTTGTGAGGAGCCACACTGGTATTGGCGAATAAAAGAATTAGATGGCTGATTTGTATTATTGCACATAATTTGTCACGTACTGTGCATAACAGGCTTGTTTTATGCGTCATTTCGTTTGTGCCTGTTTGAGATGTCGCTATCAGATTCAGACCAACGGGCTGACAGTGGTTCCTTGGCCCCGTGACTCAGGAAAAGCCTGTTTCACCCTCGACCTTTGTCATTATCCACCAACAACATCGCAGGGCAGACAATCAAGGGATCAAGGCCGGCCAGGAGAAATCCTGTCCCCAGACATAAAAAAGGATGCACACCGTGATCTCACCCCCCCGTTGCCAGGAATTCAATTTCACTCAGCTAACATCTGCCAGAGATAAGTGAAACATAAACAATGTCATTCACACAGAGGGACAGAGAGAGCTCAGGGCTTTTTCCTGGAGAGACACAGCAGTACTGACATATCCCTTAATTACAACCATGACATTTGTGCCCAACATTCTTCTTCTTTTTTTTATGAACCTTAAAATAAAAGGCTAAACTGGAAAGGAATCTTTGGATGGAACGAGAAAAGAATTTCCAGTCAAAGGGGTCAATTTCAGTTGTAATGAGAAAAAAAATATCTATTCAAATTTAGCATTGCAAATTGAACAGATACAGACCATCATGGCCGAACAAGGATATGTTCTATAAAATCTTGTTTTAGCAAAAAGCCTGGACAAAGATGTTCAATCCCCCATTCAAAACCAGGTGTCAAGGCTACAGAAGGCAACCAACCCCGACTGTCACCTGATAAAAAGCCCTCGGGTCAATGTCGGTGTCGTGTTTTCTTCTATAGCACTGTAGCTTAACTTGAAGGCTCCATTATGGTTGAAATGACGCAGACATCCAGAGTGCTGGTGTAACCCCTCGAGACCTGACTCACTCTGTCTCCAGTAAACATGTTATTTGCAAACCCTGTTGTTTACATTGTGCGTCTGAGAAATAGCGGTGCTAACCTGCGGCAGTGCACAGCAAGCTGTGTTTCCATGCTGTTATATACAAATCTTAAAATTGAGGGAGGTCTGTAGGTGCCTCTGCACATACATCCTGTCCATTTTCATGTAATTTGCTGTTCCATTACTCCAGCAGAGGTGGGACAGATTCACGATCAAAAGCAAAACAATCTGATTAAAATGCCCAAATTAAGCCAATTTAAGGGATACAAATTATGCTCCGGTGTTCCTCAACTTTAGGGACTGTATGAAAATTATTGAGGTGGAGAAGGGGCAGAATTTGATATTTAATTTCTAAAAAAGCAAGGCCCTCCACAGCGTTGTTCATACTTCCTTTGTATTCTCCTCATGACTTGAGAAAAAAAACAACCTCACATATATGAAAATTGTATTTTTATGTCAAACACAAACACAAAAATGGTGAAAACACAGACATTAACTTTAAATCAAGAGTTGCTAAATAAACGGTTATGACTGTCCCTAAATGAGTGAACCAGGAACAGGATGATAATTTTGATGAAAAAATAAAGCTCCAAGAGAGACAGAAGTGTTCGTATAAGGTTAAATTAACAAATTTTTACCTGTAGGACACGCAAACACCATCATATTGATGTCATCCTTAATGGAATAAACTTCAGAAAGAAAGGCTAAAATATTTGAGACAAAGTTAAATATCCTCCTTGAAAACCACAAAACATTTCCACTAGCATCAGTTGGAGCAGGAAACCAGATCACTGACCCAACAGTGGCTGTAATCCATATGCTTAAATTTAACAGCCAAGGAGACTTAGGTTAAAACCTCTGTATCATAACTGTGTACCCCAGCGCTGCTAACTGTGCTAACGTTAAGGAACCTCACTTGACAGAATGGAGTCATTTCCCTGTCAAGGAAAGTCACAATCCCTCCCTTCAGCAAAATTTAAGTACATAACTCTCCACCTTTTCTGACCTACAAATAATTTTTGTACGGTCCCTGCTCATCTGCTGTCTAGCAAGAGAGGTGACTGTTGGACCACCTCACGACTGTCATCAATAAAGGAAGGATGTGCTCTACCTTTGTGCAGCTTTACTTGGGCCCTGCCTTAAGATTTATTGCTTATTGAAGTACGTAAGGAAAACATAATGCAATAACCTTATGCTGATAGAATAATATAATTTTCTCTTCACTGCCTCAAAGGAAAATGTAGCCCACTATTATCACTAAGTATTCTCTCGAGGAACGAGGAAAAAAAAAGAGACCCTAAAGGCAGTATTTGTGTTCTCTGTGTGCCAGTTGCATTGGAAACGGCACAGAATCAGTATTCATGCAGGCTTTGGTTATTTGGTGTGCAGACCTCATTATATTAGCATACCAGGAGGTAAATGACAAATAAATGCAGCACTCATCACCGTCTCTATTTCTACTTGACAATGCATGTTCTGCATGAATGAATATTGATGCACAGCTTTCCCTCGATGGTTCATTTTCAAGTTAACATTCCCCCCTTTTTTGGGAGAGGGATGAATTAAGAAAAAAAAGAGGCAGCCTCTGCCGCCGCCGCCGCAGCAGCAGCAGCAGCAGCAGCAGCAGCAAGGAGACTTGTAAGTAGCGCACATTGTTAGCATTGAAAACGTTTCCTGCTGGTAGTCAATAAACAGGATGCTTGCTGTGTCATCCCAGACGTTTGAAGACAGCTGCCGTATGGCAAAGAGAAACAGCTTGGAGTCTGCCACTTTGAGCTTAAATCTATTTTGGGGATTTATCCTCAGTTTTTTTTTTTTTTTTGGGTGAAATGGATGTGAAAAGCGAAGCCCCCACCCCCCCACCCCCCCACCAGCACCACCACTACCACCCCCTTCTCTCCTTCCCCTTGCAGCTAGCTTCACACACCTGCTTTTTGTTCGACACAAAGCTGATTACACTTTTCAGCACAGCTATTCTTCAAAAAAAGAAAAGAAAAGAAAGAATTGGAAAGTGTCAGGTAACTATGCAAATCCCAGTCAGAGAAGCATTGAGAATTTAAAGGACTACACATTTTGGGAGATACGTTAAGATGAGAAGATCAACACCACCTTCATGTCTTTGTGTTGATGTAGCTGAAGGCAGCAGTTGGTTAGCTTAGCTTAGCATGAAGACTGGAAACAGGGAAAGAGCTAGCTTGGCTCTGCAGGGCTTAGGTTAGGGTATAGCTGGGTGTACTAGAGATTACAAGTTGAGTCAGGGTTCTGTTTTTTGTATGCAAACAAAAAATCATGTCGTCTTGAACTTCTAAAAGCAAGTTGTGGATGTCAACTTGTGGAATAGGGAAAGTAAACAAGTTACAGAAGTTACAGGAACAGATGCTAGATGTGATGTCAGGACTTTGGCTTCTATAACGTGTTAATTAGTGACCCTCAGAGGTGCTGGCAGGCAGATTTTGTTACACAGGGCCAGGCTAGCTTTCCCCCTTTCTTCCAGTCTTTATGCTAAGCTAAGCCAACCAGCTGCTGGTGCACATGTACGATACAGATGTGAGAGTGGCATCGACCTTCTCATCTAACTCTCAGCAAGAAAGCAAAAGGATTCATTTCCCAACTTGTCAAAATAGTCCTTTAACTTGCAGAGTAAACTTAGAAAAATACCACCACAAATACTCATATGACATGAACCCATGACACTGATCTCTCTCTCTCTCTCTCTCTCTCTCTCTTTATCTCTCCATCTTGAACTTCTCCATCTCCTGCAGTTGCAGCCTCCCTGTGATTCTCTCTGACCAACCCTGCTGGCCTCATATGCTTCCAGGCTGCATTGAGCACGCCCAGCCCAGCCGGCGGATAACCCTACTACCTCACCCCCCCCCCCCCCCCCCTCCCGGGACCAACTTACATCCTTCCTCCTCTGTCCGTACTCTTTACCAGTCTCTTCGTATCTTCACTCCGCTCCACTTCCCTCCACAGTGAGAGAATCACCATCTGCTAGCTCAAATCCCTCGCTGCCCGCCCCCCTTTAAATCTCCCAGCCTCCTTCCTTCTCCATGCTTGTATCTCAGCAGCAGGAAGCAGCACCTGCCTCTTACCTCACTTCCTGTTGTCACAATCATCGTTTTTCCTCCTCTGCGTCTACTTCTTTGTCTTTATGTGCAGGGATTTTATATTCTTATGTGTGCTGGAAAATGTGGTGGACTTGCCATTCACTTTCTGGCGTCGTTCCCGGCTCCCACAGTTGAGGCTGTATTTTCAGTGACAGGTTATGTCTGGACACTTAATCTGCTCTCCCAGACAACCTTGGCCACCGTTTTCTCCCTGACCCAGGACACCCTCTGAGCAAGTTCCTGGCATAAATCACACCTTTCCCCCCCGTTGGAATCTTATCAATTCATCCATAATGTCCTTTGGGGGCTGTCATCTTTACAGCAGCGTAGACAGTGTGTGAGCTTGACCTCTTATTTAGGACAGAAAAGTATGGATGTTGTACAACGACCATAAAAGATGTTCGGCTACATTAACTTCAACTGCCACATTCTTCTATCACAACCCATTTCCCTGCAATTCTTGCCATTACACAGCTTAGGAAATATTCTCATTGTTTATTGCAGCAGTGACTCTATTGAGTTAGGTAACTCAAAACAGGATGTTGCGCTGTGCAATTACCGCTCACAAGGAATGATGGAGGAACAAACAGAAGCTGAAGTCACAAGGAACAGTCACTTCTGTTTTGCAGCGGGTGGATGTCCATTGTTTCAGACTCTCTAGTTATTCTTTGTGCAACCTGCTTCCTGTACTATCATTAAGCCCATATAGTCAGCCTACCCATGTGTCGGGTCATCCTCCATCTTGTGTGGCCTATTTTCTGGAAACAATAGTTTTCCCACACTGGGGTCACGCTCACTGTAGATCTCTTCTTCTAACCCTGTCTCCTAGACATTAGAGCTTGCCTGAACAATTTGCAAAAGCAAATGGAAGAGAAACATATTGCTCTCCTGTTACTCTGTCTTAACATATAAAATGAAAGAGTGATTGTGTAAAGTTGCCTAATGTTGCCTAAACCCATGTGCTGGACTTGCTGTGAACCCCAATCTCGGGTGCACCATCTTCCCCAGCCACTGGACCCTAATCCTTAACCTAACCCTTCTGCATGATTCATGAAGTAGCATTTCCTGTCTATGAACCAATCCAGGCGGCAATAAACGTCCCCTTCAAAATGTATATAGCAAAAACAAATCAGTAGTATATACAAGTATAAACCTTAGATGATGCCAGTGTTAGCCTTTTATCAAATAACAGTTATCAGCAAAAACTAGTAGAAAAAGTATTGAGATGCCTTTTCTGTAGCTCAGCATTAAAACAGGCCTGCTGAAACGTTGCAAACAACGTTGATGAGAGTGTAAGACAGAAACAGCAAAGGTGCGAGCCAGACAAATCAAAACAACAAGCTGGAAGACGCTAAAATGCTAACGTGCTCCGTAGAGGTGAGGAGAACTGAAGAGTCAGGTGATAATTACTACTGAATTAGAATGAATAAAATGATGAAGACTAATTACTTTTGATGTTGCATTATTATATTATATTATATGACACTTCAGGACCTGATCAAAACGTTTATAAAACATAATCTGCAAAGTAACTAACACTAGCTGTAAGATAAATACAATGCTGTAAAAAGTGCAACATTTCCTTCTGAAATAATTTCATTATCTTGCCGTTTCAGTGTGACGAGAGTGCTTTGTGATTGTCTAAATTACTTTTAGAGGTTTTTCACCGTATAAACTTTATAAATCTGAATTAAATGCTTTCAGTTTTTGGCATTGGAATTTACTTTTTTTTTTTTCGTTTTAAAAAGATTTGTATCCTTGAAAAAGCCAGACACAAATTCATTTCCTCCATTAAATAGACTCAAATATGTCACCTTTTGTAGTTCCCTCAATAAATCACATTTTTCTCTATTTACTTTGTACTTTATTTAAATGTCTTTTTCACATTTTGCAGCAGGTGCTATTTCCGGTACCACAGTTTTTCTAGCAACAAAAGAGTGGCTGAATAGACTGTTGCTGTGTTATTCATATTATCATTCCAGTCATAAAAACCAACCATCATCGATACGCCGGACGACTCTAAATCGATCCCCTCCCACTGATTTAAATGACTGTGTGAAACCGTTAATAGAACATCTCAGGGCTTGAGGCTGAATGCATTGATCCTATACAATGTTTTCACTGGCTCTAGATAGAGAATATTGATATACGAGTATGGATCCACCATATTAGACTGTGGAGTTTCTTGTTTGATTGGATCATGGAAGGCATGTGTATTAATGAATATTGCTTTATGTGGCTTTTTCAATGTTGTGAAGTTTAGGTAAAGATGCTGCACAAGTTTGCTGATGCAAATATGATGATGACAAACTCAACCAACGTCAGACATCCATGATTAATGGCCTTCAAGACTGATTGATTTGTCTGAGACTTCCATGACAGACAAAATGTTTCATTATATCAATCAATAAGAGCGTCTGGCTTGACAGCACAGTTTCATTATGAGTGAGGAGTAAATCTAACATTTCATCTACAGTATGTGATGAGGGTTATTAGGTAAATGAGGTTCAAGGATCAAAGCAGCTCTCAGGAGTTGTCCTCTTCGATGTCACTGTTACGTTGCCAGGAAACCAAACAGCGAGGCGATAACAGGAAATGATTTCATTGCCTCTTTCCTTTAACTTACAACAGGAGCTGACATGCTGCAATGCATGCAAGATGTGGGGGAAAAAAACAAATGCTAAATTATATTCTTACACAGAGCTCTCAAATCTCTCATGAGCCCATATTATTACACCTTACATCCTGCAGGTATGTTAGGGTACCAGAACTACAAAAGTAAAACTTCCAATACCACTATGTAAACTACTCCATTAACAGTTCATTAAAAATCCTACATAGGCAAAAGTACAAAAGCATCATCTGTAAAATGTAAAAGTATCAAATATTAAAATAGTTCTGCAGAAAAATGCCCCTTGACTGACATTTTATTATATATTATTTTTATAAATTGTTAAAACTATGTGTGTAGCATTTCGCTGTTGTAGCCGCTCAAGGCATAGCTAGTTTGAACTACTTTATATACAGTTGGGTAGATTAGTCTAGTGATGCCCAACCTGAGGCTCAAGCCTCCTCCAAAGAGTCAAAGATTAATCTGAGGGGTCATGGCATTATACATGAGCACAGAAGAAAAATAAGTTCTGCGCCTGATATAATTTTACACTGTAATTTTGAAAACTTTCTTCCAATCTTTGCTTTCTTGTGATGTACTAGACAAATTAACCTCGAGCAATTATTTAAATGAACCGGACTGAGAAGTTCAGAAGGGAAACATCTCTCAGTACAGTACAAGCACCTCAGAACTGTTTCTAAGCACAGTATTTCAGTCAATGTGTTTTGTCATTTCTCACCACTGCACAGAAGAAAACAACAGATCATTCAGACTAAGAGACATTCAAACTGTCTTTGGTTTCATGGACAGGAGTCTGAAGACTGCTTCTTGTTGCCTCACAGAAAGCTGCCTAATGTGTGGTGGCAGCGTGTGAGTGCTTCTACTACTGATGTGCACTCCTTTCATTAGAAGACTGTGTACTCAGCGCTGGAGCTGGCTGATGGTTGCCAGGTCAGAGCCAGAAGGGTTCATCTGTGCAGATAAGAGTGAACCATCCCAGAGCCGCCTCAGGCACCCTCTCTGACATCTTCTCATGCCTGCTTGATAGAGCTGGGAGGAATGTAGGGTCTCGTACACGTCCTCTCTCCTGAGCTCCCCCTCCACTTTTCGCCCTTTCAACAAAAAGAAGCATTTGGACTTATCATGCAGAGGGACACTGGTGTCAGAATCACCTCTACATGTCATTTCCGAGGATGTTTGATACTAAGTGATAGTGTCTCTTAATGAATATTCAACAATGCATGCGTGTCAAAACATGGCTGACGTAACAAGGTCTGTTCATCCTGAGGATGTACACCTCTGAAGGGTTTCCCCGTTGTGCCACACATCTCTGTCTCTTCCATTAACATCTTGATAATAGCCCAGCGGTACCTGTCAGGGGTTAAAAGAAAGACTTCAGTGTGTGCTCCCTCAATAATTTGTAGTATTTTTGGCCCTGGTGGGGGGAGGCCTGGGACTTCTCAGGGGAGGCTCACTAAAGCCGAGCGCTACGTTCCCAGAAAACATGGCTGGAATTTGCCTCCGGGGCAGATGGGTATCCTTTCGACAAGAGGAGGGTGGAATGTGGTCTTTGTGAGAAGGAGTGTGTTGAGGGAGGAGGGGGGGGATGCATCTGAGCTGGTGCCAAACTCTCCCCAACTCTCACTGGCTGAGAGATGTATATGTGATGTAAACATGTGGGGAGCTGATGAAAACATGCATCTCAAACAGAGATAGTGAATCTGAGCTGAGCTGAACCCCAGCTGGAGGGTGGTGGGTGTATGCGAGCTGCTCGCCTATGAACGTGTTCTGAGACTGCACTGTTTCTCTGCAGGTTTTCAAATTAGCGTACCCAATATAAGATTGTTCGTCCAATTTAATTTGGAATTTGAAGGGATTTCTGACCATTTTCAAAAGAGTGCTACAAAGCCAAACATAAGGAGTCTATATGTTGCTCTCTGCTTAAATGTATTATGAGGAGATTTTAAAGACACTTGTGTTTGTAGCCTAACATCGTGAACTTTCATAATCCATCACAGACCAAACATCTTAAATCTTTAGATTAAAAAAGAAAAAATGCTAACAAGGCTCTGCACTTCATTAGGAATCAAAAACCATATAAGACCCTGTATCTAGAGTCATCAACTCATTAATCCATAACAATACAAAGTTAACTTCAAAACTACCAGTCAACACAGACTAACATGAATAATGTAAATGTGGCCTCCACATATTCACTAATAACCTCAAAAAAGCAACAGTTAAATGGAAAATATGACATAAGCAAAGGCTCAAATGTTTGCTTTTTGTTACATGCAGCACTTGAAAAACACAAGAAAAAAAAAAAAAGGCTCCATGAACTCATCACTGCTTAATAACTTGAGCCTATGTTCTTATTTTGAAGTACTGATCAATGAACTCCATTTGTGTTTTTTGCTTTAATCAACCTTTTACATTTCAATCAGGAGACTAATTGAAAGGCAAGCTTGAAAACGAATCAAATTATTTGACATAATGTGCACAACAGACCTGGATAGACGTGATGTGAAGCGGCATTCCTATCATCTCACTAGAAAGGCCCACGGACAGCTGATTGTGGTGGAGGTGGGTTGCATCGATCTGACACTGAAATGAAAGCTGATTGCATCAAAGAAAGGAAGAGTTTTTAAAGTCTGACAGAGATGGAATGATTGGCTCACACAGGTTGTGGCAACATGTGATTGGTTGAAGTGACAAGTGTGAATGCCCTTAGTCTGTTGATTGAGTGGGAAGTGGGCAAAGAATCTAAGCATGACAATATTCTTCCTGGTTGAAACTTCATTTCTGTCAAGTGGATACAACCATGATGAATTTCAGATGAATTCTGAGTAAATCTGGACTCTCTTCCCCAGAAAATATTTACATAGAATCATATTTACAAGAACTATAAATTGTCAGTTAAACAATGATAACAGTGGCAAATATTGCTGCGATGCCAGGTCACACAAAAACACCTTTCATGCAGGAGGCAAATACAAAATCCTGAATATAGCAGACAGACATTTGTCCTCATGATGACAAATGACTTGCTGATGAATGTGTGTGTGCTCTGTTTTACTACTACTTGACCTGATTGCAGCTTTTCACACAAAAGACTATTGTAGAGTGATTGACAGAATAAATATCTGGAACTGCTCTAAACTTGTGTATCTCTCACCTGAATGCCAGAAAGTTCAGTGTCTCCATAAACAATTATGTCTCGTCATGTCATTGTTCTTAATTAGTTTTGGAGTACCACAAGACTCCGCTTTTGGTCCTTTTTTGTTCCCTTCGTACACCTGCTCTTGGGGACAATATATCCTCATAACACCTTTTTTACATTTTCATGCTGACAACAACCTCAGCACTCAACAACAGGATGTTCTTTCAATGATCTTGATAAAAAAAAAAAAAAATCTTTCATCTGGATCGAGAGACTGTCCAGAACTCAGCTGCCACTGCTGGGCAGAATCACTTTAGCCTTATATTAGCCTCCACACACAGACCTCCTTCCTGCCAGAATTGATTTTAAAATTCCCCCAATAATGTTTGAACTACTTCATGGCCCAGATCCCAGCCACTGTACATGCATTTTGTGTTTACAGTGTATCACCACCAATGGCGGTTTGCTTATAATAAACACAAGAGGAGCCTGGCAGTGAGCATGAAAAGAGATAAACAGTCGGGCTGAGAGAAGGCACAGAAAAAAGCAACTGACAGAGCTTTAGCCACTCCGTTTGACTGACAGGTGGTCTTTCGAATGTGAGGTGTGCATTTTTTACCAATTAGCAGCAAAGAAAAAATAATAAGAAAGCCCACACACACAAAAACAGATCAACTGTTTAACATAACTCAAATCTAATCCTTAAAGCTGCAGCTATGAACACTCTACATGCTGGAGTGTTTACTGGACTTTGCAGAGCCTCTTCTACATCCCCCAGGGAGAACAGTCTCTACCCATTAACTCACCCAAGGTTGGCCGAGATTTTCATCTCCAAAGATATGCATTTCTAAACATTGTATAAGCATTGTGCATTATTCATTGGGCTTATTAGAGGAGGTGGACTTTGGGTTATTGCAAATCAGAGGAACAAATATTAACCCATAACATTAGCATACGAATGAGTAAGCTTCTCAGTGAATGACTTACAAGGACTGGTTTCATAGAACATGCCCCCAAGGTAAGCACTGCTCCATACCTAATACAAACGATATAGGGTGGAATTAAAATTGTATGACATCTGGTCCTGTAAGGCCAATTTTGTTTGTACTTAGACAATATCCTGTGTTTTGCAGTTATCCAGAGAAGCCCATCCTAATAAATGCCACTGTTGTTCTCTGTATTTACCATTCAAAATAACATAACTAACCTTGCTAATAAGAGTCAGCACACCATATTGCTGCTGTTCTGGAAAAATACATCAACAAAGACCGTTATGGCTGGCTTGCTCGCATCATGCGGACTGAGCGCAGCTTTGACTCACATGCCTGCACATATGTTTCCCTGTTTATGATATCTTTGAGCATCAATTAATTTCGGATGAAAATCAATGACCCTCCAGGACCAGATTGTCTTGGTATGGCCTGAGGTTTTCTTCTTCTCAGATTGTAGCCTAATGAGGCGCTGCAATCCCCCTTTACACACATGCACAGTTCAATGCCATCCTGCACCCCCACCCAGCCGCCTGGTCCTGCACTCTGCATGCCCTGATGCAGATGTCTTCAACGCTGGATACTCATTAGCCATAGGGTGCAATTCCAGCCCAGTCTCACTTTTTAATTCATTATGAAACAGAACTATTGATATTATTCACAAGTGAGAAAAACTGGTATGAAATGCTGGTGAAACACCACCAATGAATCATTTCCAAGCTAGACAGCCAAGCAAACATTTGAATGGATTTCAACTCAAAGGCCTGCATCACGCAAATTCAGGGCCTAAATGTCTCCCTCATGTCACCTTACAACAGTTAACAGCAACGCAGAGAATGGGTTTTCATGCTAAAATAATACACAATAAACATTTTTTGCTCATTTGTGTCAATCATGTTCAACTTGACAACATCCTGCTCGTCTGTATTCATCAGATGCTTGATTGGAATCATCAGAATTCAGTCACCACGCTCAGCATGCACAAATTTGTCATCTTAGTGACGCACGCATCTCAACTTTACTTGACCCGGTTACATCACTGCCTCTCAATTTACTGCATTTGTCATATTTATATAGTCGGAGGAGGGTGAGCATGTGTATGTGTGAGTGTAGGTGTGTGTGAAAGAAAGTTAAGGAAGCTTCCAGTGCCCGTTTTGATTCTGAGCAGTGTTTTCTAATTACCGTCTGCTGCACAAACTCCTACTGGAGCTGGTGGTTGAACATCTTCAAGCATCACCAAGTCTGAAGATGAACATTGCAAAATGCTCATTCAAAGACCATTAAATTTTTTGGGAGAATATTGTGTTGACAGGCAACACAATGTGCCTCAGTTTCATAATCCAAGCAGGCAAATTGACCGTTAAGCCACGTCCCCTTTAGTTATTCTAAAGCTCTCCATTCTCGCATGACACAAATACAGTTTGATCACTGTTATATAAATGTATGAGTTTGACAATGATAACTGTGGCAAATTTACTTTTGAAAGTCATTGTAATTAAAAAAAAAAAAAAAAAAACAGAAAGCGTCCTAGATTTCAAACAGACAGAAGCAGGCTTCCCACTTCTGGCTCCTGAACAGTGAAGTTACGGCTGAAATGACAGCTGTTGCTAACATGGACAGTTTTTTTTATGCCATTGTGGACTTATTGAGGGCACTATGGATACATGTTGGATACACACACACACAGACACACAAAAAAGAGATGTCAGGTAATGAATACATGTAAAATAGGATGTGATTTTGGAATGACTAATTTCGAACAAAGACTCCTCTTTATCTTTATAACTCTGCTTTCAACCCATCAGGTTCCTCGTTCAACAGACTACGTCTAATTTCATATGAAACCACAGGGAGAGCACAGTTTTCATATGTGTTGAATGTGTAAAATCTCTAACTATGGCATCATAAGATGTAAGAGGCTGTTATGTCACGAGCCGTGTTTTGTATTAAAGGTTTCATTTGACATGATAATGGAAAAAATAGCCTTGGAAGAAAAAAAAAAAAAGCCAGGATGTAAAGAAATTAATATGATTCTCTGGCAGTACTTTGATAGACTTGATATTAAGTTTTTCCATGGCTCATGCTTTATCCTCCCAGCCTTCCCTTAGCCAGACAGGTCAGTAATGAGAAAAACTTGTTTTACTCTTGAAAACATGGCTTTCCAAGGCTGGATGGAAACACATTTTGTTTGGCTCTCATGACCAGATCCTAAGTGGGTCAGTCATAGTAATGGGCCGCTCCATCGTCTTTCGTCTGGTAATTTGGAGCATTGATTGAACTCTGTCTCAACTTTCCGTTAACCTGTGCAGAGAGGCAGAAGACACGGTATCACTCCGGAGGAAAGGAAGATTAAAACAGGAGGGGTGGTCAAAGGGAAAGATGATGTCCTCATATGCCTGACTTGGTCTCCGAAAGGAACATGTTTTCCAAATATAGCAATGTGACCCGAGGACATGGTATTTAGCTCTCTGGAGACAAGATTCAAGACTCCTTTCATTGCCATGTCCTCATAACTGATTTGTCTTAGTGGGCTCACTTAAACACAAACAGAAAAGACAAAAACAACCACCACTCACTCATGAAGCACATATTAAACAAAGTATAAAACAGAGCCGTACAGTAATCATAAAAGCATTAAAACTTAAAACAAATGACAACAATAGAATCCACACATATGTAGGAACACCATAAATGGAACACAAGCACCTGTAGGGAAACAACAGTAGCAGCAACATCCAACAACCCACTAGATAAAGTGCTTCAAGTGCTTTAAAAACATCTGCCCAGCCGTGCAAATGATTTAACCTGGCGAGTGGCAGGTTAAATAATTATAGATTTCCTCTAGGGGTGTGAGACCGCATCCAGTAATTCTGAATCAGTACGCACAAATTCGTCCAACAGTCTCCTGTCCTCAGCTGACGTGTTGCCAAATCACACAGTTATTGCGTCGGTCAGGATGTTTTCCACTGCTGCACCATAGCATCCCTGTATATGTGCCAACCACATTTTTTTTTTCCAGTTGTCTTAAATAGAAAAGCTTCTGGTGCACTTTTCCTCAGAATAGTAGAGGTATTATCCCCCGATTTCAAGGTGGAGGAGACTGTCACTCCCAGGAATTTGTAGCTGTTCGGCTTCTGCAAAAGTGCACGACTGATTCCTTTGTTTTTGGAAACATTTAATGCCAAGTTGTTTATATCAGTGCGCCAGAGATTGAACCTCACTCCTGTAAGCTGTTTCATCACACTGTTGGAGATCAAACCCAGTACTGTGGTGTCATCAGCGACTAAATTCCCCTGAATGAAAGTTAGCTGAAAAGCAATTAACCAGTCAATATACACAGGATTTATGCTTTCTTTACAGATTGAAGCCACTGCCAGAATTCATTCACATGCGGTTTACACTGTAAGCCAAAAGCACAGCCCTTAACATGTTACCTCACTGTTTCAGTACATGAGCTGTGTATGAACAGTGCAGTTAACTTATGCAACGCGCTTGGAAATTGTGCAATTCCAGTTTCTTTTCACAATCACAGTATCGCTTCTGTGTTTAGGCTTGATATAGTGTACATTGCAGTTCCGATACCAATAATCTTGTTTTTATAATCAATGACTCCCAGAGGACATGTGATGGATTGTAATGCTGCATGAACATAGCCCGACACTAATGATTCAAATTTCCAATAGCAGCCAGCGACGCATTGTATGTCCTTGCCACATTTCAGCACATATATTTCCTATTGAATGCCATTTATCATTGCTCAGTCAAACATGTTTCATGTGAGTACACATAATGTGGTCGTAAAAAGACAGATGCTGCGCTGCATAAGAAACAGTAGATAATGGCCCTTTTTGGACTTGAGGGGATTTGTCACTTTTGTTTGTACACCAAATAGCAAAGTACATCAGCAAGGACAACTGTGGTTTACACGAACCACTGGCAGGCAGCCAAGCAAAGAGTAATAACAGAGACGGGAAGAAAGAGGAGCTACCTTACATCATCTATTGCACTGAAGACCGACAGGAGAGTGATGCACTGCATGTGTGTCACATAGCAGTTTTTAAAGGGCTTGAAGTGTAGCTCAGACTATTACAGGAGCCGCTTCAACAGCCTCACTTTCCACCTTATTCACCTATCTGTACACTTATTTTGGTATGACTCTGACACTGAGTACATTCAGCGAACATTCAGACAAAAATGGCCTTTCTTCATGTGAATGGAACAACTATATCTCAAGCAACATGCTGTGTTGTGACCCTGCTATTCATTTTCAAAGGACTGGGCATGTTTTCCAGGACAGTGTTCACACTTCCAAGAGATGAGCAATTATCTCGAAACATTCTAATTTGTCAGTAGTTCATTTCAGCCCTTTGAGGTCAATAGCTGGACGCTGCACCTACACACATACATTTCTCCCTCATGCCCCCCCCCCCCCCCCCCCCCACTCCTCTCATTCTGACAGAGCTTTCGCTGCCTGAGCCAGATGGCATTTCTCAACACAAATGAACCCCGCCGTCGAACTCATGCCCGTAACGCGCGCGAGAGAAAATAGTGACGGTTCGCGTGCAGTGTCTCTGAATAAATCATGGGCTGGAGAACAAAGGCTTCCAGCGGTTTGATCAACCAAACTCATTTAAATCTCTTTTTAATACGCTAAGACCTGCAAAATGCATCAACCTGGCTGCATTAAACTCGGCTTAACATTTACAACGATGGGGAACCTTGTCTGAAGGAGCTGTTAATTCCTCATTTATTCTGTGGAAAAGGACACTCTCTGATGTGCACTCCGTTAATCTCTATTAGCTGACGACAGTGTGCCTTTTTGCTTTCATTAATCGGCCAACTTTCTTGACAACAGAGCAGAGGTGCGGCAAGTAACAACTGTGCTTTTATTGTACTTTATCCTAAATGATGCAATGTGTCATAAACTACAGAAAAATACATAAAAAGACCACAAGACATCATGCTGAATGTCCTGAGCTGATTGTGAAAATGGCAATTATTAAAGCCTCTGACTCTGACCCTTTATAAATATAACCCAGTTCAAATGATTCTGCTTTTAGAGACAGATCATCAATTAGCTTGCCAACCCCTGGCGACAAGGCAAAAAGTCCATAATTCATAGTTCACCTGTTCTACAGAGTTGGATAATTCACCAGCTCTATCCTCTCTACTCCCTGGACACACCAACAAACTACTCGGCTCCCAGGCTGAACATTCCCTGAAGCTGACAGCAGCACACTGGCCGGACGACGGGGACGGCTGGAGTAGTCAGAGAATCACAAGGCTTGTCTATTTGACACAAGAGGTGTCATTTTGGTTTGTTTTCGCTGGCCAACTGTTGTATTGAGTCTCAAACTGAGTATTTTTATTTGTTTCGTTGGATCGTTGAACTGTGGGTTTTGTATTGACAGCCTCCTTGGTGGAGGTCTGAGAGCATTTCATAGATAAATATCTAGTTGTCATTATGGATTTTTCATGTAAGAAAGAGAAAATATTAAACAATAGTAGGCTAATTAGGCCTAAATAAATGTGCCTTTTTATTTGAATGTTCGCCCCCCACAGTGTCTGCTTAAAAAAAATGCTGGACCTAAACAGTATGTGTTTGATCACTGTGGGGGTCATGAATTTTGTTGCCATTTTCTTTTAGATTTGATTGTTCTGCCCTGAAATCTGCAGCCTTCCACTCAGCTGGCAGCTTCAAACATGCAGGGCAAAGTTTTTACAGTAACAAGAGTTATGGAGTTGGCCTTCATCTTTTGAAAACTGCATTGTCTGCCTATAGTATCAACCTCGCCTTCTGTTTAATCAGCTCTTTTCTGACAAAGGTCATCAGAAAACATCCAAACCTCCATCCGTTTCTGATCAGAAAGGCCCCATCCTAAACATTTTGCCTTGGATTTTTGCAAGCATAGCCATTAACCTTTTCAAAAATCGAATCTGGATTTGACAAACTGGAGCCTGCCATAATGTGCTTCATCCCTCAGCGTGGATTAAGAAAACCCGAGCCCTTTATCAAACAAGATGAAAAGTCAGAGATAGTGTGGTGAGACAGTTTGAGGTAAACTGTATCTGGGTCAGGTCCAGTCTTGCAGACTGTTAGTGCTTATTATTGAACACTGCCATGGCCTTCCTCTGTCTTCCCCTCTCTCTCTCGTGCCTCTCGAGTTCATCCAGCAGATCCTCTCTCATATTGACCGCATGCATTACGGGGCTTGGGGAACATGGCTACAAAAGTCCCTCATTAGAAGTTTGGGTTTCTCTGAACATTATGGGAGGAGGTGGATTATTGATCGCTGCACGATAGCTAACTGGAAAACACTTCCCATCGGAGCCGACTGAAGCTCATTTGGGGGGGATGCTGCTGGCAAGCTGGAGACTATTCCACATCTGGTTATTGGACCCGGGGCGGTAGTGAGTACAGTATGTTTCTCCTGCAATCAGGAAACACTGGGAAATCTATATGTGGTAATTACAAATTCATGCCACCACTGTGAAATTGAACACTTGGCGTCATTATAAAGTAATGGGCGCATTAGAGGGAAGTTTGCAGCGATGATTTCCCTCTCGTATGAGTATCATCAGCAATGATCCACACAAATGCAACATTATCCTGTCAAATAGCACAAAGGATGGTATTATATGAGAACGCAGCACTGGAATGTATTTCATCCCACTTTCCTCTTATACAAAAACAAAGTGGAATGTGGCTCAAAAACGGAAATGCAGCACGATAGATGGTTCAATTGGTTCAAAGTAAATCCTTTACTTTGCTTACCAAGCTCATTTGGAGGCCATTAATTCAAGGAGGCTTTTTATATCTCTACTACAATGGCCAATTTGTACATGAGATTGTAAAATATGCTATGACTCACATCCATTCTCTCGATCTGTAATGTAATTACCTCACATGCTGTAACTCCCACTATGATTCCATAAATATTCATGCAAATCCAACAATTCATAGGAAGCACATACTCACTATCAAGTCTGAAGTGGCATGTGTGCTTTATGGCAAAAAATATCCCTGACTCTGTATTTGGTATGGGACATGAATGGCTGTTCTATTCCCACTGCTGACAGGGTAAGACAATGGATATAGGTCATGAAGAATGAGGTCCACTTAAAAAGTGCTCATCATAGTGGAAGGCACAGTCATTATTTTTCACAAAAATCCAGTAATGGGCTCACGCAGATGCAGAGATGAAAGGCCAACATCTGCTTTCATAGTCATCTCTCAAAGACCATTTTTACAAATGTTATCCAGCCTATTTCACCGTCATAGACAGCCTTTAATCAACGCATAAAGATTGTCCCACTCCGTCGTATCTGCCCTATGAAAAGCCTGTTTGAAAGAAAACACTGTTTTCATTCATCATTAAAGACACTGGCGGAGACATTGTTTTCCAAACATCAAAGTGCCACTGATTTCTCTGTTGCCGCTCAGATATAAATGCTCTCAGATAAACACACTGCCTTTTACAAAGTGTGGAAATGGCGTCTCTCTCCGCTCTTCACTGCAGTTAAGATGTCACAACTCAATTATGAGTCCGACTTAACATCGAGAAGCTGTGATTTTTCTCCGCACTGTGTAGTTAAAAGGTTTCTTGTAATTCACCTCATATGTCTGTTTAGCATGAAATGGTGTGTACAAAGCCAATTGAACTTGAGACAATCCCCTCATAATTACAGCTCTTCCCATCTCTTACTAGAGCTCTAGGTCCTTGGTGTCCTCTGCGACACTGAATAAGAATTTGGGCTCAGTCATCTGGAAATGAGGAAGGAGGGAGGTGACTGGAAGGTATTTGTTTTGGCCATGCTCGATGAAGCCACTAATTGTCCTTGGCCATGTAAAGCAAACCTACATGTCCTATGCTTTTTTCATCATCGCCACTGTGCTGCCTCTTCATTCACCCAACCACCACCATCCTGCAAGGCCACTCGTGGAAAAGGGCAAAGGGCGTAGAGTGGACACTGGGTGACCAGCCTATATTTGCTTTACAAGGAATATCTTTGCTTTGGTACTTGTCCTGAAATCACCATTTCCCTTGAAAGCTGGCTTTAAAATGATCATGAGGGGATAACATCTCAGAGACATTTTCTTGTTGTTATGGTGTATTTAGCGAGACCGGATCACATTACAGATATAGTTTCCTACACACATATAGGGCACATAAATTAAAGGTGTGTTGAAAGGAGATTTCAGTAGTGGAAGACAGGCCGCATTGCAATATCTTTGCTGTTGGGGTGTGTGCACGATGCAGCACAATGATTCCCATCAGAAAACAGTGTGTTTAGATAGAGCTGACATTGATAATTTTATGCAACAATAAGTGATTATCAACTATTTCAGTTTGTTTACACATTTGATTTTTAAGCTACGTGTCTTGCCAGTGTTACTTACAACCTACTGTGTAAATGGAAAATTGGTAGATATCATAACATTTATGCTACGTATTCATCTTCGTATTGTATTTGTACTTACTGTATGGTTACATTAGTTAACAAGTCTAATTGGTGTTCCACCAGTGTTGGAAAATGTAATAAACTACTTCTAACATATTACTTAATTAAATGAAATTAGCAGCCTTGCTCATTACTCTCCTATTGTTACTTAGCCTGGCTCTGTCAAAGGTGCCTTGAAACAGCTCTAAATCCTTCACACGCACATACATTTTTTCTGTATTTGACACGTGTAGAAATAGAAAACCTGAAAAATAAAACTCCTGTTCTCACAGTGAAGCTGCAGCGCTCACACAACATATAAATACAGAAATGTATTTTTTGCATTCCTCTTTTGACAGAGACAAACCATAAACCCCCACCCCTCCAGCTCATGCTCCAGGCTAACATGTGTCAGACCAGTCTGCTCACCGAATGCAATGATCCCTCAAACTCCAGGTAAGACAGTCAAAGTAACTACTTGTACTAAATTGTAATTCATTAGCAGTACTGTATTTTCACATTACAGTGATATGTTAAGTCGTGTGTTACTGTCCAACACTCTCACAGCGACATCACACTCCCTGGGAGTCTCCCCGCTCAAAGTCGGTGTAAGAAACTTCATGAATAACTCACTAAGGTCCTCCTCTGAGGTGGAGGTGGAGAGTGTTTTTAGTCCTAGTTGAACTTTCAGCGTGATTTCTAAGAGTAATTTGTAGCTGCTTGATAAATATAGTCACAGCTTCTTTAACAAATTCCTGCAGAATATTTTGGCTGCAGCCAAATTGCACAGCAGACGATTAATGTTCATATATGGATTGCCACTTTACCATGACATGCACTAATGCATGGCATAGAGAAAATGTATAAATCTGACGAAATCACTGGCACCCTTCATTTTTCAGTCTAATGGCTGTAGCATTAACAGCTGCAAGTCGCTGTCTTATAGTCATTTATTACCACCCATGTTATCCTAGTCTGCCATTTTACTACCATAGCACTATAAATCAGGGGGCAAGAAGGGGGCCAGCACCCCCATTCATGCCTGCTTCAGGAGAGAAATATGGAGCAGTGTGAGGTTTGAGCACCACAAGCGGAGGAGGATATCCTGCCTGAAACATAGCATTTAAAAGTCAGCCATAATTTTGCCTTCATGTCAAACACTTTGCATTACAGCATGGTCTCCACTATTATCATGCTTACATCATTTCTGTTAGGCTACAACATGATCTGTCATGTTGAATAGGCCCACTTGGCTGTTGATAGCTTTAATATCTGGGCTGCTTTCTTGACTGTGAGCGATGTTAGAATAGTTTTAACTATAAATGCTTTCTTGTAGCTTTTCTGAGACATTGTGGTGCCTGGAAACACCGGGGGGTATATAAATATTTTGGCCACAGCAGCACAAGACAACATATCCCTGCTTGGCCTGTTTGCTCCTGTGTGGCATGGCGACACACTGCATTTAATTTACTAGCAGCTCGACTAAATGTACCAGTGGAGGCGCTCCATAATTCATGAGGGAAGAGAAAGGGAGAAAAAAAACATGATGAATCTACGGTTGCTATTCATGTACCCCCCGCCTCCCACCCTGCACTTTCAATTGAATGTTAATGGCTAGAGACAAAAGAAAAAAAAAGAGATGTACACTGCAAGCACAGATAGAGATATGAGGTTAAGACAACAAGTAAAAATGTGTGGATGTGTTTGTGTGCGTTTATATACAGGATGCATGATCTAAAACTGAATTCCAATGAGACAGAGAAAGAAAAAAGTCTTTCCATTAATCATTGCCAATTCTCTTCCTGACCATTTTCTTATCTCTGTAATTAAGTAATTAACAGTTCTTGGTGCCAGTTAGCCCAACACTCGTACAGGACACAGCAGGAAAATAATAACACTAAATCACTCAACCGTTAGAGGATTTGGGGAAACCGCCGCATGGCATTCAAAGATTAAAGGTAGCGAGTGAAGAAATGGATACTGGCTTGGCGAGCACCAGGAGGAAATATTCTCACACTCCCGCATGCGTACACATGCACGCTGTAACAAACACATACACATACACACACAGACAGAGATGAAAAATGACCACGGGCATTTTCACACACTTAACATGCCGGCACATGCGCTCATGCACAAATTCAGCCCCAGATGCATAGACCTGACCTGTAAATCAACACTTGACAGGATGGAATTTATCACAGATCTCTGCGATACTGTTGTGCAATAGTGATGCATAGCAGGGATTTTACAACATGATCATGACAGAGATAGAGCTGAGTTCTGGGGACAGTGTAATACGGCAGTCAGTTCAAGTGAAACTGACATATATGCATTGTGTTTGTTTTGACTGGTGTACTTCTTTGGTCAAAAAATTGGAACTACCAAAAAGAGAGTAAAATGGTAAATAAAAATAACAATTGAAATAGTAATGCTACTGAAATTCCATTGGCCACACAGGCAGTTAACCAGCTGGGGGCCCAGATTTTTGCTTTGTCCGATCTGTGGTTTGAGCACTTCATTCGTTTCTTAGCATGTTTGCTGCACCGTGGCAGGATTCAATGCTGAGATCACATGACTTCCTGTTCTGAGTGTTGACCCATGAAAAAGAGACAAAAACAACACTGAGTGTGTGGGAGCTGCTGCTGATGTGCTAACTTTAGCAAGCTAAGCTAACTAGCTTTAACTTTCCTTATGGAAGCTAGTTGTAGAATAAACGTTATTGTAATGAGTCCCAATAGATGTTGAATGTTTTGGAGGGACAGATGTTCAACAGTTCATAACCAATGATATGTTGGCTTGTTGAAAAGGAGGAAAAGTCGTCTGTAAACAGTCTGAAGTCCTCCAGTCAGTATTGTTCCTTGGAAGTTATCCATGTGTCTGGTCGCAACTTTGTCTCTGAATTGTCAGTCATCTGTTCCCATGGAAAATGTGCAGCCAGAGGCTTAAAGCTTAGATGCTGTTTCCACAGATATGTCCAAAACATTTCTGTAGATATCCTCTATGGATATGTAGAATAGCCGCAGTATCATCATAGTTTACATTTCCTCACACAAAAGTGAAATTGCAGTCCCACTTTAATAACAGGGTCTTTCCACTGACTGTTAAAATTCTGGAAAATCTGCATAATCACTTTTGCATTTCAGCCCACATTTATGGGTTCTTTTCCTTTAGCATATCCTGTGTGTCTCACTGGTCTTCGTGTCCGAGTCACATTAAAGGCTCGACCTTCAACTGCCCAGCTTCCATAAACACCTTTTGTGAAAAATCAAATGGATGCTGTCTCTCCATGTAAGGCTCTGTGCACCTGATGCAAACTCAGTTTGTTGTAATTTATTGGACGTGATCTTATACACACCTATAAAAGTTTACAAGCTCACTGTTAAACTGAGGTTTGGACATTTATAAGGTTGTAGGAGACATCATGTTGCATTCCACAAAGAGACGGAGAGAGCACAAAGGACAATTGTTGAAAGGGACGCTGATGTATTGGTCATCCTTTGCTTCTTTGGACTTCAATGAATACATCTTTTCTTTGATCCGCTAAAGTTGTTTATAATGATTCTCTATTAGTGGCACAGTCATTACCCTTTCCCATGGGAGTGATGCACCCCCACCTTTTAACACACACACACACACACACACACACACACACACACACACTAGGACACACATACACACTATTCATTCCCATCAGCACCAGAATGTCGGGCAGATTAAAAGAGAAAGTGCACATATCTCAAAGCGCCCATACATCAAGCAGGCTTTGCTGCTGGTTGCTCTTCCTTTGTGGTGCCATTGTAAGAGCTGGGAGTGCTGGTGGTTATGTTGGGGGGTGTCTATGTACTGGTCTGTGCTGGACTTTGTCAACTTCCACTTTGCAGCTTTTTTTTTTTTTTAAGACAGAGATAGGGAGGTCTTTCATCTCGGCCGCTGTCTGGGATAGTTAATCCCGGACTACAATAGACTTGCTTCCACTCGACAATGTAGCTGAGCATGTTTCTTTGATTTGGAGGCCTTGTTCCAATCTGGCTCTAATCAGTGCGTTGAGTTTTCTGGGGGCACTGCTGATTTTCTCGCCTCAGATGAGTGATCGCTGGGAGACAGCCGGACATGCGCTGCCAAGCCGGGATCACATGTGTTGAAAAATCACACAATCACACGCTGAAATGACCAACTGTGTGTATTTGTGTGTGCTCTGCCAAGGCGCTATGGTAAACCAAAATGTACTGGCTGGCCTCCAGTTTGAAAGTTCTTTAATCCTCCATCTGCAGGAGAGCATGCAGGTTGCACAGCGCACCTCAACACGGATACCTTCACACTCACACACACATTCAAGCACCACAACACTGTGATATTATGCTGTATGTGTTTGATGTGGGCAACGAAAGAATCCTCTCATAACCTGGTAGAAAGCAGCCACAGTGGGAAGAACAACCTGCTGCTTCGATTGAAGTGCACTTGTCAATGGCGACCTGCTGGATCAAAACAACCACGATGCAACCCCTGTGGCTTGTACACCTTTGTCGTTTCTTTTAGAAGCCACATTGTTAGACATTCAAAGGGGACGTGGAAGAGGTTATTACTTTGTCAGAGAATATTTCCAACTGACAGAAGATGAAAAATATTCTCCCTCTCTTGGTAACAGCAGGTGAAAGTGAGAGGAAGAGAGGGTAACCTTGGTGGTTGGCAATGCACTGACCCGGTCACTTTGTCTGATGTATGATGCAGCATCACAGAGCACACAGCACATTTATTAGACTGTGTAATGATAAAAAGATAGTGGAGGAAATGGATGATGGTTGAATTGGAGCCCACACATGGAGACGAGGCCCCTGCTTGCAGTCTCCTGGCGGTAATATCATAAAGCAGGCGGGAGAAGATGCTCCTCAGGAATACAAATGCTGCCTTTAAGTTGGAAATGTGTGGCCTGAGATGTGCCACCATATTGAAGGGGGGGAAGATTTAGGTCTTTGCCCGATTAATCTTTGTCATCATCTCGGCATTGTGGAGAAGCAATTTAGATGGTAAATACAGTTTGCGGTCCATATATCATCTGGTTGGTGCCACGGCATGCCGAAGTTTGGCTGCACATTTAGGGGCTATGCAAGACTTATGCTAAATAAATGGTCTTATGTGTCATTGAGATCTTTTATTTTTTATTATGGCACCAACAAGTAGAGCATATCTGTATTTCATCACATGTGGTAAAAGTTTAACTTGAGGGACGAAATGCCTTGTGTGAATGTGTGTGAGTCAATAGTACATAAAGACATTTACCAGAAAATAATAGAAAGAATAATATTTTTTAAAAAATAATGAAAGAATAAATTATTAAGTAGAATAGATGAATGTTGTCATGTGGGAATAAAACTGTTGCTTAAGTTAAACCTTAAACAGTTTGTTTCTAACTAGGTAATCTAAACAATGTAAAGGGTTGGTGTGTGTTGGTATGGGCATATTTCTACGCTGGTGAGACTTGTGAGATGCTGTGATACCAATAGGGAAATCCAGTTTGGGTAAGGTGACTGTGAAGGCCTATCAGACACCAAACCATTGCACAGTGGTTTGTATTACTTTGAGACAAGATTTTACAGCTCTGTAAAGTTGTTCTGTTTGTTGTTCAGTCATTCATTTTTTATGCAGCACAGTCTGTGTAGTTAATGTTAGTTAGTTAGTGTTAAACTACACTCTTCTATTCTCCATGTTTTTCCTATTTGTCCAGGAGATTAAGTAAGTACAGGTACAGTGGATCTAAACTGCTGCATGCTTCTGAATAATGTATCCATATTGGCGTGTGGTGTTACTTGTGCGATGCAAGAACATCCAGGGGATGTAGCTCAGTGGTAGAGCGCATGCTTTGCATGTATGAGGCCCCGGGTTCAATCCCCGGCATCTCCATGGGACTTTAATGTTGACTGTTACCATGCAGGAAAGAGACTAAGCTCCAACAATTAGTCAGGTCAAAGTACATGAAATCCTTGTCCCTTCCTGGCTGTTTCTATGAATTCTTTTGTTACTATAAAATCTGAACTAATGACAAGTGCAAATAATGAGACCTTCTTACTGACCACAGAAAGTCTTTCAGTTAATGGCTTCTTTACGTGAAATGACTGATGATGCACCATGTTAGGGCTACAACTAAACATTGGTGAAGTGCAAATCAGTTTAACATTTCAAATCAGAACAATTTAAATTTACACTGGTTAAGTCTTGACTGTACAAACAAGCAGCTAATGTTGGGGAGATCTTCACCAGTTTAAAATGGACCTTATTCCATCCATGTCCTGGAGACTTACCCTAACCACAACCACTACTTGCCTAACCCTAACCCAAGTCTACACCCTGAAATTTAATGATGTACATTAAGGGGACCTTTTGTCCCCACAAGTATGGTGAGTCCCCACAATGAGAGTAATACATGGACACACACACACATAAAAACAGAAGCACATGTGGTTGTCGTGGCCGAGTGGTTAAGGCGATGGACTAGAAATCCATTGGGGTCTCCCCGCGCAGGTTCAAATCCTGCCGACAACGACTATTTCCATGTGGGTTGCCGGACTCAGAAACAATCACAGCTATAGTTAGTGACTAGGTTCACTCTGATGAATAGTGAAATGTCACCAGTTAAGCTGTGATGTCAGGTGCCTTCCACTCAGCAAGTGGTTCAGAGCTGTTGGGTCACTAAGCTTTTTTCAGTCTGTACATGATATTAGTTACAGATATGTTGAACTCTTCTCTTCAGCTCCTCCATTCTTTCACACTGTCCTCCTCCTCTTCCAGTCAAATTCACATACAGTTTTAAATGTCTAAACATGTAAATGCATTATTTTTCCAATTAGTTGTGCTTGGATCACCTGCCTTGTTCTCATCCCGGCAGAGTTCCCTACCACCAGCTCCATACCCTGGCTGCTCCCTGCAGCCACCGCCACCTCCCTCTCAGTAATTCCACCCTTCAGCCTCATATCATCAGTACAATATACACTGGTCACAACCAGAGTTAAGCAAATTACTTACTAGCTTGGCAAGTGAATTTGGCATGTGACTGTGTAAACAGACGTATGTCCCCACAATGTGACTAATACATGCACAAACACACACATCAAAAGGAGGGCTGTTGTGGTTGTCGTGGCCGAGTGGTTAAGGCGATGGACTAGAAATCCATTGGGGTCTCCCCGCGCAGGTTCGAATCCTGCCGACAACGACTGTTTTCACATGAATTTACTCACTACCACTTTAGTCGTGCAGCCACAACAATCCCATGAAGTTCCTGAGACTCCTCACCAGTCAGGAGATCATTCACTTGGATGAATAGTGAAATATCTGCAGGAGTAAAGCTGTGAATCCAGATACCTTCCACTCAGTATTTCAAGATGTTCTTGTCTTCATAGCTGTTTTGTCACTTAACTTTTTTCACAGTCTGTTAAGAAAATTTTTATTATTAGTTATTGATACGTCAAACTTCATCCCTCTCTTCTCTTCAGCTCCTTCATTCTTTCACACTCTCTTCTTCCTGATCCAAATTCACACACTGATGAAAACTCCTGAGTTGCAGCCAAGTCACCTTTGTCCACAGCGATGATGGTATAGTGGTAAGCATAGCCGCCTTCCAAGCAGTTGACCTGGGTTCGATTCCCAGCCATCGCATGCTGTCTCTGTTAGACAGTGATGTGTACATGTTACAACCATTTGTCTGAGCCCATTTTACCTTTTACAGGCTTTCATGACATCAATGTGCAGCTCTGATGTCCAAAAGTCATTTTCCAGAGGGGTTTGTAGCAAAGCTTTTAATTGGTCTCTCCAATTAGGTTGCCTTTACATTGCACAAGTACTATAGGGTACCTGTAAGTCCTCATAAGAACCCTATGACGCAATGGTGGAGGTGGGTTATAGGAGGGATATATCACAATGTTGACCCACAAGCTACCATTATCAGTGTAGAACATGTGGTCATAGACAGATGGAGGGAAAGTGGTACAGTCCAGCATCTGGACAGACCATCATAGAATGGAAAGCAGCTCTTAGCAAGCAGTAAAAGTTGTCTTTGAGAAAGAGAATCAGGCACATGACTTACTAGCTTGGCAAGTCCCCACAATGTGACTGTGTAAACAGATTAATGTCCCCACAATGTAAGCAATACTTGGACACACACACGCACACACACGCATAAAAGTGGGTAGTCTTGTGGTTGTCGTGGCCGAGTGGTTAAGGCGATGGACTTGAAATCCATTGGGGTCTCCCCGCGCAGGTTCGAATCCTGCCGACAACGACTGTTTTCACATGAATTTACTCACTACCACTTTAGCCGTGCAGCCACAACAATCCCATGAAGTTCCTGAGACTCCTCACCAGTCAGGAGATCATTCACTTGGATGAATAATTGGCGTCCACTCAGTGCTTCAAGTTGTTCTTCACTTCATAGCTGTTTGGTCACTTAACTTTTTTCACAATCTCTTAAGTACCTGTACAATGTAAGGCAACCTAATAGGAAAGACCCACGAAAAGCTTTGCTACAAACCCCTCTGGAAAATGACTTTTGGACATCTGAGCTACACATTGATGACATTAAGGTCTGTAAAAGGTGGATGCACAAATGTCTATTAAAGAAAGACAACATGCGATGGCCGGGAATCGAACCCGGGTCAACTGCTTGGAAGGCAGCTATGCTTACCACTATACCACCATCGCTGTGACAAAAGGCAATTTGGCTGCTAACTCAGCAATTTTCATCAGAATTTGACTGGATGAAGAAGAGGAGGAGTGTGTGAAAGAATGAAGAGGCTGAAGCGAAGAGAGGGATGAAGTTTTACCAGGCAAGTACTGACACTGTGGTGCGGACAACTGCCATTGAATTAAAATATCTAAATTATATACAATTATCAATTACCTTTTGATGTCCACATTTGCAGAGATTTGTTTTTACCAAAGATTTGATATTCATGGACTTGGTGGTTGTATATAGGAGTCAATGGACAGGCGTCAATGCATGGCAGCCTTCCATCTCTTGCCCCCCAGCTTCTTCCCCGTGGTAAACCAGTACTTGCCCAGGGCATACTGATACAGCATATCTGTCATTTTTGCTCTGCTTGTGTTGTCTTCTTTTTCTTCTTCTTCTTCTCCTCCTTTGTCTTTGGTAAAGGTGAAATGAGCTGAGAAAAATGTTTGTAACTGGACTGCTACATGCACACATCTCTGTCAAACAAAGACAACATGCGATGGCTGAGAATCCAACCCAGGTCAACTGCTTGGAAGGCAGGAGTTTTCATCAGTGTGTGAATTTGACTGAACAAGGAAGAGGAGAGTGTGAAAGAATGAAGGAGCTGAAGAGAAGAGAGGGATGAAGTTCAACATATCTGAAACGAATATCTTCTTAACAGACTGTGAAAAAAGCTAAGTGACCAAACAGCTATGACAAGGACATCTTGAAGCACTGAGTAGAAGGCATCTGGATTCACAACTTAACTCCTGTAAATATTTCACTATTCATCCAAGTGAATGATCTCCTGACTGGTGAGGAGTCTCAGGAACTTCATGGGATTGTTGTGGCTGCACAGCTAAAGTGGTAGTGAGTAAATTCATGTGAAAACAGACGTTGTCGGCAGGATTCGAACCTGCGCGGGGAGACCCCAATGGATTTCTAGTCCATCGCCTTAACCACTCGGCCACGACAACCACGAGACTACCCACTTTTATCCGTGTGTGTGCGTGTGTGTGTCCAAGTATTGCTTACATTGTGGGGACATAAATCTGTTTACACAGTCACATTGTGGGGACTTGCCAAGCTAGTAAGTCATTTGCCTGATTCTCATTCTCAAAGACAACTTTTACTGCTTGCTAAGAGCTGCTTTCCATTCTATGATGGTCTGTCCAGATGCTGGACTGTACCACTTTCCCTTCATCTGTCTATGACCACATGTTCTACACTGATAATGGTAGCTCCCCTCTTTCTACATGCTCCTGGTCTTCAGGTACTGCTTTTTAATTTCCGTGATGATTCAAGTGGACTGACGGCTGATCTGATAATAATGCTGTTGGTGTTGGTACTGGAGGTGGTATATTGTACTGATGATATGAGGCTGAAGGGTGGTATTACTGAGAGGGAGGTGGTGGTGGCTGCAGGCACCAGCCAGGGTATGGAGCTGGTGGTAGGTAACTCTGCTGGTACAAGGACGAGGCAGGATATGAGGGTGGTGGTAAGCGACTCTGCTTGCATGAGGACCAGGCAGGGTATGGAGATGGTGAAAGGTAACTCCACTGGTATGAGGCAGGTGATCCAAGCACAACTAATGGGAAAAATAATGCATTTTCATGTTTAGAACTGTGTGTGTGAATTTGACTGGAAGCGGAGGAGGAGAGTATGACAGAATGAAGGAGCTGAAGTTCAACATATCTGTAACTAGTATCTTCTTAACAGACTAAAAAAAGTGACTGAAGAGCTATGAAGTCAAGAACATCTTGAGCAGAAGGCATCTGGATTCACAGCTTTACTCCTGCAGATATTTCACTATTCATCCAAGTGAATGATCTCCTGACTGGTGAGGAGTCTCAAGAACTTCATGGTATTGATGTGGCTGCACGACTAAAGTGGTAGTGAGTAAATTCATGTAAAAAACAGTCGTTGTCGGCAGGATTCGAACCTGCGCGGGGAGACCCCAATGGATTTCTAGTCCATCGCCTTAACCACTCGGCCACGACAACCACAAGTCTAGCCATTTTTTATGTGTGTGTGTCCACATACATCTGTTTACTCAGTCACATTGTGGGGACTCGCCATAGATGTGGAGACAAAATGCAGGTCCCCTTCATGTAAATCATGTCTCCAAAAGTGATGAAAACCTGACGTGTGTGTGTGTCACTATTTCTATATCTTGGTTGGACTGATTTTCACTTGTGATGGGCTAGAATTTTAGGAATGCCTTCTGTTAAAATAGCAGTCAAAACAGGAAGACATTATGTACAGAACCCTGAAATTACTTATGAATTGAGGAGGTGCTCCACCGGATGGAATAAGGTCCATTTTAATCTGGTTCAGAACTGGTTCAGTTCTGTCACTGACGCAGTGACGTAAGTGTAGACTATATTTCACCTGTCCAGCAACCTGTGAAGATGAATCACCTGGAGATGGGTGTGTAAAGCATGTAGGATGGGGGGAAAAAAGGGTGTTTAACTGGTCGGTTAAACTGGACAAGGTAATAAATAACATTGGCATAAATTAAAGAAAATAACATGTTTTATCCTCAGAATTTAAGCAGAATTTTGGCTAACAGACCACATGTAGAGCCCACTGATGTCTAACTTTAACGAGTGAAATTACTTCCTACCTCCAGAGCAGCTCTATTTGTATAACTAAATCTCAACCTGCCCAGTGTGAGCCCATAATGCCTGGTAGCGTTTCAGCATATCTTTTGTCATAACCACCTTTGCAGAGTGAAGTTGGGAGGATTTTTCTCAGAGCTGCTGCACCCTGTCTGGCTTACATCTGACTTGGAATGAGCAAATCATTTAAGGGACCCAGCCCAAACTAAAGCTGCCACACAGCAAACCTATAGAAAGAGATGATCTATCCAGAAGCTGCTGAAAGCTGAGAACAGAGAAGCTTGTATGGACATTACCAAGCAGTGTCACCACTCTGTTGCCTTTAATGCATGAGATTTACTGTCTTAATATGACCGTTTGAAACCATAAAGTCTGCCTTTTTACAAGTCTCGAGAAAACTCTGGCATGCCAGCTACACTCCACTGGCCCAGTGACAGAAGTGGCTTGATACTGAGCACATGTTTCATATTCAGTAGTCAATGGGGTGAGTAGTGAATTATGCTACAGTCTGGCAGCAAAGCATACAGATTGTCCCCTCTGTGTGCATAACAAATGCAAAACAATTTTACATATGGTATTCGTGACATCTGGAGCTAATGGAAAAAATATAAAACATAACTTCACACTGAGTGATGGAATTTTAAATTGCATTCTACACATGAATGCCTCCCAGGGTGACTGTCGGACCGAAGGCGCCCCTTTATGGCGAACAGTCAACGTGGAGGATTTTCACAGCAAAGTGATCAGAGAAATAGAAAATACAAGATGTAGAAATCAAGCTCTCTTTGTGTTGCTTTCCCTCTCCAGCCGTGTCTACAACAGACTCCCAGGGAGGGTGATGTCATCCTCAGACGTTCCACACATTGACCTGTGCGCAGACTGGAGGGAACGCAGCCTCGGATAATTGACAGTGGAGTGGCTTTGAAATGCTGATTAAGCACAACCTGCCCCATAGCCCCCCAGACTGTTGGCTCTGCATGCGGAGGAGGAGGCTTTTGACACGGGAGGAATCCTTCAAGGGAGCTCTCGGTGATGCGGTTACAGTATCATCATGCATCAGAATTCAAGGCCACTTCTCCAGAGAGGCTCATGCGAAAAAGGGGGGGAATTGTGAGCGGCATTCATTAGGGTATCAGCGCTTCATTAAAACCTCCTTTCTGGTTAATATTTTCCTGGATAGCAGCATGCAAATTCTGTCACATCGCCTCTGCCTCCTCACCACCGCACGGGTGCTATCTGCGCTTCGTTCACGCCATGTTTCACTGAGATAGCGCTTCATGGCGAGATTGGGATCGCATTTGGAATTAAAATTTAAAGGCTCATTAATTTTTAAATCACCCTTTACATGCCAGCTTATGTTAACACGGTTTGTGTCATTTACAAATTTTGGAAATTTTCTAATTGTCTGCTGCAGCATTTCAGTCGTTATACGTGGACACCAGTTTTAGGAGCGCTTCCAGGAATGATCTAATTAAGTGGCAGTAACAGTGACATATTTAACGGCTGAATGCGAAACACAGGACATAAATTGAACTTTGGGGACTTTAGATTCTGCCATTGTCTCCTCTTGCCAATAACCACGACAAGGTCAATGATCTGGAGGTCGTTTGTCTCCCCCCACCTGATGAGAAATATTGACCAAGAAGCTGTGAAGAACCAGGAAAGTGTCATAGTGCAACTTTTTCACTTTGACATATAAGTGAGGCAGTACAGTGAGTGTGGATTAAAAGACTTGATGCGGCAGAGAGAGCTATCACTCAGGATGAAGGATTGAGAGCAGCTAAGGGGTTACGCCGGGGCCATTTGCGCTCAGCCTTTTTTTCCGGGTAGATGGTCAATAGCAACAGACTGGAAACCCATAGGTCGAGTTCTGGCAGACAAAAGCAATGGCTTACCCCCGTCTCGTCTCACTCGGGGACCGGTCAAATTTGTCCCCTGGGAGTGGAGAGACCTTCTAACATAACTCAGCCCTTTGACCTTTCAACCCCAACGAGGCCTTTTCTCGCTGTGATGGATGGCTTTTTGTGCACAGTTCAAATCTCATGATTTATAGAGCTGCAAATATTTGCTTTTTTTTTCTCCGCCACCGTCATCCACACATTTGATCGAGCCTTCATTTCCCAGCCGTCTCCACTCACATGTCCATATTTTCTTATCACTTAGCATCTTGCCAAAAAAGGGAAATCCACCCTGCTGTATGAGATGGATATGATATCATGACTGAGGCACTCCCTCTCTCCGATGTTGCTGCACTGGTAATTTTTCACTTTTTTAATATCCATGTCCCAGAATGTGTGTTTAATGGCTTCCCGGGGGCTATAGGCTAAAATGTATTTTGTGTCTTAGTGCTGTATCTTGAGTGTTATGGGGAACTCCCACAGTGAGGTAACCTTTCCATTAGGGATATGAAAGGCACTCTGTCTCTCTTTGGTATTGACTAAGAGGGGGGATTCTTGCAAGTTTCTCACTCAATCCCTAAACTCTGTCTCCATTATAGTCATTTCTTCTAATCATATCTCTAATAACTAACCTCAAGTTACCAGGGTGTCAACTTCCCCATTAATTAACCAGTCCTAACTAGCTAATGGGCAAAAGGAACCATACCACTGTTATGGCTCCGCAATCCTTAGCATCCAATTGGCACATATTACATAAGAAAATCACACTTAAACCAGAATTCAATGATGGTATCGCATCCTGCTGGAATCAGTGAAATGAATGTGGGGGGCTTGGTCAGCATATGTATGCCTGCATGAATACATGTACAGGATGTAAACCAAATATTTAGAACATACAATAATAAAACACACATTTTCTGATGCTGAATCTCAATTAGAGCAGTAGAGGATAATCAATATGATGAATACGATCACTCCTATTCAAACTGGCAACAAGCTTGGATGCAAACTTGGTTGAAACAGCAAAACAGATCTAACAACAACAGGAAATCTTAAACTTGGAGGCTTAACACATACTAATAGCTACTCATTTTATGGTATTTTATACAGCGTGTTTTTATCGATGCTTCATGTTTCAAATGTCAGATGCACATCATTTCTGTTTCATCCGTCTGGCCAGGATTTACTGGAGAAAAAGGTGCCAGACAGCATACATATCAGTGTAAATTCTGCATAAATCTGCACACTGATGCACAGATTCATAGTCTCACTGGACGTGTGCCCTTTTTTTAACATATAGATTGTAGTTGGTTGTGGATTATTGGACATGAGGGGCTGAGGATAACATCTATAAATATGAAACAGCTCTGTATAACTTCGTATCTTTCCTCAAACTCAGCAAAGCTTGACTTTTTCTGCAGTATGAAAAGTAACTTGTGGTCACACCACAAACAGGAAGTGCTGCGTAACACATGCAGCATGACTCGAGCACTCTGGGCAGATTTGTCAAAATGTAAACTACGGTAGAGTAAAAGAAAAAAACAGAATACTCTGGTGTTCCAGCTAACTCGCTGTCTCCCTAGCAACATCACACTTCCTGTTGATTATTTGTTGATTGTTTGGTGATTATTGTTGCATGGTAATGCAGTGTAAAATAGGTTTGAATTCAAACAGCAGCATGTTTAGCTGTGATGTAAAGCATCTGTGATTTGCATTGAATCATGCAAAACTACTGTCATGGTCCTTTAACCCTGAAAGCAGCCAGATGATCTGCAGTGAGGCCTGTTGGTAAAAAGATAAAGAGTATCTACAGTCATGCTTTTCCCGACTTTTGATGCTCTCATGGTTTTTGCTTTAGCCCTTCTTTGTGTTCTCCTTGTCAACCAGCTGCCTGTCTACATAAGCTGCTCTATAAAGTAAATACAGTGAAAGCTGCCAGGCCTCGGATAAAGTGAAAATGGACAGAGTTAGGCTCTGACACTGTTAGCTCGGCTTTTCTTCATGCTGTTTCATCTGCAAACTGAGCACTTTAACTGAGAAATTCCTGCTGCAAATCCTGTCAGTTTCACCTGCATTCATAGGTAACCCATGGAATACATAGGCTGAGTGGAAAATTACAGACAGCATATAGGGCAAAGTAGGCCAGTGTGTTACATAATAAGCTGACAGGTTAGAACAGTGCAACCAGCTCCCTGCAGATAAGTGACCCAGAAATATCAGCAGCGGGTTTGTGGCACGTACTATATTACATACAGTTCTCCCTTTCAGACTGTTTGGCTGTTTCCTGCAGTCTCCACTGCATGTTCTCTGTGTCCCTGCCAAGAATGAGAAACATCTAAAGGTCGATTAAGGCAGCAAAAAAAAAAAAACATTTGTTCACCATTTTCTACAGTTATACATCACGTTCTAGTCTTTTTGCAGAAAGGTGGTTGAGATGGAGGCACTCATCATGCTCAGTGTCACAGTGCCACGCATGGCTCTATAGATGGCAATCCATAGAGCGGGCCACCACTTAGGTCTAAACTGAAAGATCTACCAGATGGATTGGCACAAAATTTTACACAGACATTTATGGCTCCCAGAGGATATATTCTAACATCTCTGGTGTTCTCCTCACTTTTCCTTTTGTGCCAGCATGAGGTTAACATTTTTGGTTAAGAGTAAAATGCCTCAACAACTATTAAATAGAATGTGAGGGACGTTCATTTATATGTAAATGTCCCACACTCCAGCTTTACAATAAAAGAAACCCTAGTTCAAACCGTTCAAGGCCATAATTGTGCTCCATTCATGTTTCTGTACAGTCATTAAATGCGACTGGTTGTTCGGACAGCAGCTGCTCCACGTGTAGGACAAGCTAACCAGATTTAGGAAGATTCACTTTCCCACATCTCTAACAAATTCAGAGTGACATAAACCCCCCACAGAGTTCCAATTGGGCCACAGGCATGAGAACTGAAGAAAAGGATACGTGTATTTTTATTGGGAAGAAATAATACAAAATAGCTGTGGGCCAACTGGAATTAATTTAAATCTTGCACAAAACATCAGTGAATCACTTCCGAAATTCCCCCTGCCAGCCAGCTGTGATGTTTACAACTTTGACTTGTTTTTAGATTGCACACAAAGGTTTTTTTCCGTTTGCTACTAATGGCAGAAAGGAAGCGACGAAGGGAAGGAAAAAAAACCCCTGAATAATTAGACAGATCAGAGGAAGAGATCCTTCGCTAGAGGTCATGCGGCTGATAAACGATAGGCTTGCCTGCAATGCATGTTAAGTGAGTATCGGTATAATTATCCAGGCAGCGGCGCCTTATGAATGTGTGTAATGTCACGGCCTTTCTTCCCTCACCCCCCTCAGGCGCTTTCCTTCCTTGTCAGACGTTCCACAGACAGGGAGTGAAGGTCACTTGACCAGAGGAAAAAAGGTCAAGGGAGGGACCAGGCCCATGACAGACCGATCAGCCCACCGCCACAGAATGGAGAATTTAATTAAGATTGAGGGCGACATTTTCTTTTCCCGTCTCTCCTTTCCTGGCTACCAGGTTCTGATTATCAATTTTTCTGAAAGAATAGGCACTTCAATCAAATGAGGGTAGAGCCCCCTGAAGGGATTAATGACGATTTAGTAGGCATATTTTCACTTTTTTTCCCCCCTTTTTTTTTAGCATGAACTTTCTGGAAAATCACTCACCAAAAATTCTCTTTTTACCTAATCTCAGAGGTTGACAAGTTCATGTGTAACAAGACGCTTTTAGAAATGTGGGAGATATCTTCATTAAAACATCAAAAACTTCTTCAGGATCTAGGCAGCAGCTCATCCAAGGCAGACCTCCTTCCTCTAAATTGAGAGGAGCTTGCGCCAGGACAATCTGTGCTTGCTTTGCAGATTCTTTGGAGCCGATGGGGGAACCAGCGCAATAAAAGGAGCCCTTCCTGAAGGTTTGGCGGCGTGTTTCTGTGGGCGACACGCAGGAGATCAAGGGAGCGAGAGAACTGACTGGGCAGGCCTAGAGCCGCCTCTCTCTCCAGGGACTCTTCTCTTTAATCACAGTGCAGCCAAGCAAAGTGATGGTGAACTCCACATGCCTTTGGTCTCCCTCGTCTCTCTCTCTCTGCGTCTTCATCTCTGTCTCTCTCATTCTGCTTCTCTCAGTGTTCTCTCCTCTTTGCTCTCTGTCCTCACTCCGCTGCTCATCTCCTCCTGCTCATGCCTCTTTCTTCTCAGTGCCCCTCATGGATTTTGTTGTAAATTTCAAACTGCAGCCTGCATGCATTTTTTAATATTGCAGCACAAGGTGAATACATACAGCAGCACAGAGGTGTTAATGGTGTAAAAGCTGCTTCTGGTAAGCGAGGCAGGCCGCTTCGAGCACCTCTAATTGAGACCTGGACATGTCCGTGCTCACTGAGCCTCCAGAGGCAGGCTGCCATAAAAGCAGTGTTAGGAGCAGTCATTACTGCACTGGGAAACATATGGTGTCAGGTATCTTTAGGCTTAACTGTCCAGTGGCACATGGAAGAAATGACGGCCGGAGACATGGGGAGCTGACCATTATGAGGAATCCTGAAGGTGTTGCACAGTGGAGGGCCACAGACAAGCATGTCATTTACAGCTGCCTGTTGTCTCCTCCATGTTTTATTGAAACACCAGAAATGTGCTGCAAGCTGAGGACCTGCAGTCAGGCTGAGATGTGTGATGGCATGTTGGAGGTTTTTTTTTTTTTTTTTTTGCGTTTCTGCTTTTGTCTGTCTGCCATTTGGTACAGGGCAGGTAGAGTGCAGTGTGTTTTAATCAGAAGCTTTTCAGGTGAAAACAGCTGCCTGTTGGAAACAGGGTTGATGACAGCAGAGTTTGCCAGCTGGAAAATAACACACTGACAATACGCTAAAATAAGCTACCAGGCTCCGTAAAGCTGAGAGGAACTACAGAGTTGGAGGATCGTTCTCTGTGGGTTTGTGGCTATGAACGACATCTTTCATATTACACACATTCATTTGATCCATTGATAATGTTAAAAAACAGAGCGGTGCTGCTCTAAAGTGGTTATCAGCAGAGTCTTTTTAGCTATGTCTTTGTTGTTAAGTGCACCTGTTGTAATGTTTTTTCACTCTCCACTCATGCATATTTAGATATATTAAAGCTGTCACGAATCGACAGTTGGTTGAATCATTGTGTTTATTTATCAATATAACCTTAAATTATCACTTCGACGTATAGGTTCACTGTAAAATTTGAAGAGAGAAATCTGCAGCTCCTCGGTAAGAGTCTCATACAGTAGGTCTTTCTGCTGCAGCCACATTCCTGTCAAATTTGGCCCTCCGGCTTCTGACAGCATCTCCAGATTCCCAGGAAGCCTCTTTAGGCAAAACTGCTGAGAGAGAGAGAGAGAGCAAGTGGAATGTACATTCAACTACAACAGCACAGAATTGGGTTAGAGTGCGCATAAAGATACTTTCATAATGTTCTTTTATTGCTCGCAGCAAAGACCTGCAAACCATTAGCATTTCAGCTGCACCTAGCCTCACTGTGCTGTAATATGATGCAGAGTAGTAAAACTGTCAGTAAGTCCTTATCAAGTCAATGATGTCTCTGTTGGTTGGCAGGCGTCAAAAACAAAATGACGGTTGAAGCGGCTTCTCCGTTTTGAAACTAATTTCCTCTAGTGTGTGTGTGTGTGTGTGTGTGTTTGCGCGAGGGGGGGAGGGAGGGGAAGAGAAATGTTATTGAAGTTACCATGGTGATTCAATTTCAGCAACACCCCCCCCCCCCCACTTCCCTCCGCCTCTCTCACCCTCATTTCCTCACTAGAACAAAAAAGCAAATATTTCTGAGAGGAATTCCCTCGGTTGTGGGAGCTGCGGCAGGTTTCACCAACTGATCTGAGCGAGGTTTGGGTGAATGTGTTCCCCGCTGGGGATCCCTGCTCAGATATGCATCCTCACGGATCTGCTGAGCACAGAAGTTACACAAAACAATGTTAATTTCTGGAATTTTAAGTATTTTGTGAAATTTGGCAGGCTGAGAATCATTAGAATGGAAATGAAGCGCGGAAAGGAATCATGTTACGTTTTCAAGCAAAAGTCGACTTTTTAGGGCAACAGATGAGCGTCATCACTCTGAGAGTAAATGTCAAATCCTTTGCATTCTTTGAACTCCAGTCAAAGGTAACTGCTTAGCATAAAATTTACAGCCTTGCCAAGTCAAAATGTCACTTTGCTAGAACCGGATATATCTCCTTAATTAGGAAGCTTTGGGTGACATCGTGCGCTGTGTTTATTTGAAGTTCAAACAGGAAGGCTATTTATGCCTCCATCTCCTCCCCCATCTCAACAGGGTCCACGGAGGTTTTATTTTCCTCCCAAAAATAGAAAAGCTAGTAACAGAGGGAGAATGTTCCTTATTCCCAAAACAAATGATGGGGAACGGGGCAGCTCCGTTTTGACATCTAACAATGTGATAACAGCAATTTGTTTCTCCCTCATCAATCTAAATCGCCCTGGGTGAATCAGTAGCCGCAAGACAAGCAGCGCCGAGTGTGAGAGCTTGTTAGAAGGGTGTTTTATTTCCATTTCTGCACTCTGCTATTGATGAAATGCTGTTTAGGGCTGTGATCTAGCCAGAGAACAAACACACACACACACACTGGTTTCCTCTTCAGTTTAAGCTCAGCTCTTCCTCTCCACTGACTGTCTCACAGTCACCATCTGCCATGTTGGAAATCTGCCCTCAGTCTGAGAGCTGGAGGCTGACTTGGGAGCTGTATATATAGTTCTCCATATTTCACCTCTTTAGAAGGGGGATTTGTAATCTTGCTCGCCTGTAAATCACAAATCATTAATAATTGAGCGCATTTTTCAACTCAGATCAGCGAACAGTGCACCGCGTTGGCCTGGTGGCGCTGTAAAAGCACACAGCCGTATAACCCCATTTTGTGGTTTTCCTGAGCCGAGGCCTGTGTGGCGCGGTAATTAGAGCTGCCACATGTTCCGGGGGGGGTTCACCGCCGACCAGTTGGCGCGATTGAGCAAGATGGGGGAAGCCCACGGCCCTGCCAGGGAAAGGTTGATGGGAATCCACGTGACACTGTGGCTGTCACTGGGCTGAAAGGGAATCCCTTCCTGTTTCCCCTGTTTTGTCAGCCGCTCAGACTACTACCATGGTAACCTGGTGTTTACTGTACTGACTGGTTGGCAGACGCGCAGCAACAGGCTGATGACGCGTTCATGTGGCAATGCCTATTTATAAGCTTCAACTGTAACTCTGCATGCACACGTGTGCGAATGCAGCCGCAGTGGAAAGCGTGGCCTTACCAACACGCTCTGATTCGTTTAGTGACTGGTCAGTTGCTGAACAACAAAGCCCCAAATCAAGGAGGAGAGGCACGCTTGAGTAATGTGGAAAGTCGATCTCCATGGCAGCTGTATCATAACAGAGATGACAGCAGACCTTATTTTTTTCCTCAGATCCTCCCGTTCTTCGGATGTTACATTGGAATTATACGTTGAATTAAATAATATATATCTTTTCTCCACTCCTTCCTCTGATTCTGAAACATTATGATTTGTGAAAGTCGAGCAAGATCTTTTTTTGGGCACCTAAATTAATCTTTCCCCTAAAAAAAAAAAAGAAAAAGGTGGGGGTGGGGGGTATATTATGCATGCCTTTTTTGAAATAATGAGAGAGATTCCTGGTGCTGGTGCAAAGGACCACCGGATAGTAAAGCTCTGTAGAGCTCAATTAGACGTCATCTCTATCATTAACTCAACCTATAAACTATTAATGGTCTCAAGCCATTTTTCATGATAAGGCTCCCCACATTTGAAAAATTCTCATTAGGCCTAAATAAGGGAGCTCTCGTACATCAAAATTGGTCTTATCTAGTTTTTTAAAATTCCAAAATAAAGATTTAATGAAACATCTCTCCTTCTTTTTCTTTGCCAGTCCGTCTTTCCCTCTCGTTCAACTCTCTGTATCTGTCTCTGCCGCATAGGGCCGTAAATTTATGCATGGTTTTCTATGTTTTTATGCGTTCATGTATGAATGTGAACGCCTCGAAAGGTTTGTTTTGAAGCAGAACATGCAGGATTGTCCTCCCAGTATTTACGTGTGTGCACGTGTTTTCCCCAAGACAGCTGCCCGTTTGATGCACACACCCTCTTCCTGCTTCTCCATCCACGTTGTCAGATCCAATCCAGCATCGTGTCCATTGTCACATCATTTACCGCAGAATACACAATGACTTCACACTCAACAAAACACCCAACACCTCCGATTTTCCTCCAGAAAGCCAACGCAGATGTGACTTTGACTCGCTACCTATAGAATAATACCCCGGCCCTCCTGCTCCCTGCATGAAAAAAGTCCCTGAATTTTAAACAGCTCCATAGGAATGAAAATGAAAGCCGTGTAAAAATTAATATTACATTTCCGTGACTTCCTATGCTGTTTAAAAAATAATGAGACTGAATAAAAAAGCACTCAAGTTAATAGCCTTGAAATATTGTGCCCCTGACATTTCGTCTGTACTTCCAGGAAGCAGACAGTGTTCAAATTGTTGGCAATATAACCCGCCTTTTACATAATGGTTGAGTCCATTTGATAACTTAATTGTTCCCTGCATCAGGAGGAAGCTTTCAAATGTATTCAGGCAAACAGCTCAAGGATGACAGGGAATGTTTGAGAGTTGACAAGTTTGAAGCAAACCGTGCTGAACTCGGAAAAAGTCCGGATGAATTCATGGAGCAGTCGTGGGGACATGCAGATAGTCTCATACTGTGCCTGGGTGTGTGCTCTTTCACACACACCACTCCTCCATTCGCTCTGGGTGTGATCTGTGTAGGAGTGTGAGCAGGGATATCCCCCTATGGTTTTCAAAGAGAGGCCTGAGTCATTGTCGAGCACTTTTTTTTTTTGTTTTTTTTTCTCGAGGAGAACACTCCGTCCTGTTTGCAGCTCCAGAGGAAGACCCTGTTCTCATGGAAGGAAACGCCTTCCATGAGTTCACTGCACATATCGACTGCAAACCTTCTCCTGAAACTTCAGGTCACTGTAACCAGCAGCAAAGCAACGCGAAGCAGAAGTGTTTCAGAAATATTTCAAATCAAACTGAAATTAAACCATTGCTAAGAAGTTAGTATATCTTCAGTGTCTGATGGTCTCATGTACTCTCTTTCTTCATGATTTTTTTCAGGACAGTGTTGCTCTTGGTTATTTAACTTGGTAATTTAATTGCTCCCTATGTTATTTAATTTCCAACGACCTCACAGGCAGTTAACCAGCTGGTGACCTACGTTGTTACCTTTGTCCCATCTGTGATTTGATTACTCCCTACCTTACTTGACCTGGGGTGTTAGCCTCCACATTCCCTAAAGAAACACAAAAATAACTGATGTTCACAAATTTTATGAAGGTACAGTCAGCCTAACTCACTATCAGTTGACTCTGTGTGGGCCTGTTGAACAGAGGCAAAAACAACACTTTGTATCAAGTCATCACTATGGATTCTCCATGTTTTTCAGTAGTCTGTTCATAGTGATATAGATTCATAAAAATATTAAACAATAATAGGCTAATTAGGCCTAAATACAGTGTTATAATCATTATTATTATTATCATTACTTTATTGAAAGTCTGGCCCCCACAGTGTCTGCTTCAAAAAAAAAATCCTGGCCCTTGGACAAACACTTAAGGATCTCTGATTTACAGTTTTTATGAGTAATGAGGATGTCCTCCAGGACATTCAGAGTACAGCCTGAATGTCAGGGTGTTTCTTTTGACAGCAAAGGAGCCTGACACATGTGATTTGGTGTTTTAAGTTCACTGATTGCATGCAGTCAAATTTCAAATGTTCACATACCGATACTGAATGTACACATAACTAAAATATTGAGTTAGCATAATAAGCTTTCCAATCATGTTAGAGCCACGGCCTCTGCATAAACTACAAGTTGGCATTATGCTACAGTATATTCTCCACATCTACAGAAACACTTAGTGCAACATATGAATGAGATTACTGTATCCCATTTAAATTTACAGCCTGCAAACAGTCAGCAGTGTCTGTGTGCTTTTGGACTTGGTGGATTACAACATTACTGTAGTAACACAAACAAACTGGAGGCTGGCGCTGCGTAATTGGGAACATCTGGATGTCATTTTGGTCTTGTCGGTCCCATGATTATTTGGCCATTTGCTACAGTGCGGACTGGCTTGAAAAAAACAAATTCCTGAGGTAAACATCCTTCACTCACAGTTGGGGAAAATGACACGGATAACCGATGCAGGAAAAAAGAAAACATAACAGACAGCACTGCTGTTGTGTCTTGCTGTCACTCAGACATGACACAGAAACAACGCGGGTACGTCACCTTATTTTGACTTTATTTTCTCCACGCGTTCAATATCAGTGGTGTTTTAAACGCTCGCTGCGGCAGACGAACAAAAAATTTGATCAATCCATAGACGAAACAACGATGGGAAGGAAAGTTGTGGCAGAATTTAACAAAAGAAGAAAAAAGAAAAGGCTGTATCACCTGCAGGTCTTGAACCAGGGCCACCTTTTTACAGATTAAATTGCATCTGACAGGTGAATAGCCCCAGAAAAGCAATACAGCTGGGATTAGAAAATGAAAATAAATGAGCTTTTAAGGGCTAATGAAAGATTTAGCCCAAATGAAGCACAGGTGGCTGGTAAAAGGTGCTGCTTCCACATCCACAGTGGGCTCGGTTTGAGACATTTCAGAGCACTTTTACTCCCCCCACATCCACCAGCACCTCCTCCCTCCTAGCCCGTGGCCTTGCCTTTGGTATTTACTCACGCTTTTCCTGGGGTCGCAGTGTCACCGGGGCTTAGCTGATGGGAACGTGCCGGTTTCCAGTGTTTTCATTGGCTGGGGAGAACATGGGAAAAGAAGCCGGGCATCCTCTGAGGTCCCACCCCAAGCGGAGGACGTCCCCCCTCCAGCCCTCCGAAACCAGCGTTACCACATGTAACCCCTTGCGCTCTGCACATACGAGGAAATAATGATGTCAGAAAGACGGGGCTCGACCTTTGCAGCCTGGCTTCATGGGAAGAACTTTAAACCAAAGTGACAAAGTATCCTCCTGGGTAAGAGCATGCACAGGAATTTCAGCACTGATATCCATTACACTCAGAGTTCATGAACCGCTATTTTATCTGGCAAACAATACTTTTAGTACATGAGTAAATATTCTGTATCAGTATTTATGTGGCTCCAGCTCTGAACAATAGCTTCAAATCCTCTTTTGATAGATTAAGTAAAGCACCAAAGGCCGTGTAAGAAAACGAGGGCTTATTTTATGATTAAACAGCTACATGATCAAAATTATCCAGATCAAAGAAACTCCCCGAGTTAAAACTGAATAAAAAATTACTCAGTGGAATTAATTTATTTTCTATTTTCTCTGATAACGTGTATTACTTTGCATTTGGCATTAGGCGGCTACATATTCCACAAATTGGCTTTCCCCTCCTTTTCTTTCTACTTATTTTATACATTTGTAATCAGATATTAGCAGTTGATGTTTCAGATATTACTCATGCTGTGCAGAAAGATCCCTTGTTAATTTAAAGCCTATGTGTTGAGTGTCACTTTCCATATATGGAAGTTAATCATTTCCAGTGTGAGTGGGTGTCAGGAAGAAAAAACACTCAGAGCCTGTTGTGTTATGTAACCATCGTTACTGCTCATAGACGGGAAGTTTGACCATTTACAGTGCTCGCACTCATGTAAGGAGCTTATATGTTTATCCACACTCTGCCACATATAGGAAGAGGAAGCACACACAGGGAACACAGGCTGTGCTTAAAAGTATCATGCTGCATTATGAATTAGGAAACAATAATGACTTGATGGTGTACAGTATATATTTATTACTATGTAATTGGTTCCAAATTATCACTGAAGAAGCTGCACCTCCATTCGTTTTTCCACAAAGCTATTTACTGGAGAGGAAAGGATCCACCAAATCAATTATTTAAAACCATCCTCATCATGACACAAAGAAAATAAGCTGGCCAACACATTAGAGCGAGCAGGGTTTTAAGATCAAAATTGGTTAATTAAAAGTGGAAGGATCCGTTGTATATGTCTTGATTCTCGCAGCTATTTCCTAATGAAGTGTTCTAAAGTGGATATTTGGGGTGTCCAATTTGCCTCGCCTTGACATATCTTCTTCAGCTTAAGTTAGTGTTTTCCTACATTTCCCAATAACACATGGAGACGGAGCAAGATGGCCCTAAATCGCAAGGTACATCCAACAATGGCTGTTTTTTGTGTTGTTTGTTTATTGGTCATTTTAAGTTGTGCTATCTGCTATCTGTGTTTTCTTTAGTAAGGTAGGATTGCAACATTTCCCAGGATGCACTGCAGTTTTTGACATGCATGGGAAATGGTATTTGAATATTTGTCAGCAAGGGTTTGTAGAACACCACACGAAGTTCTGTTTCACACAAACTGCACTGCATACGTTGCTTTTTATTAGTATATATTCATCTTTTGATGACATTTTGATGTTTATGTCACATGTTTTATTTATTGGGCTTTACACATTGCTCTTGTCCACAAAAAGAGACGTGTCATGAATAATTCAGCTTTAATAGAGACAAATCTGTGCAGATTATTAAGAGAGTATTTCAACTGTAAATGGACATTTCAGCCATTGGAGGCTCACAAAAATAAAATAAAAAGCTTAAGAAGCTGTGTGATCAGCTTTGTTGTTAGTACCCAATGAGGATGAACTTATGACATGACATTTGAAGACAAAACCTTTGAACTCGAAGAAAAAGGAGGAAACTTTCGCAGATATATGCAGTTATTCTGGTTAAACATCAACATTTCCAAATATTTCTGCAGTGAAAGTGTTTCATTTCGCCGTTCTAATGGGAAACAGGAGGAGAACCGTGGAAATCCAGGTTGTGCTCTCTAGCACATGTTTTGTTTCGTTGTCCACTCAGAGAGAAAGTGGTGGGTGAAAAATTAGTCCACAGCAAACATTTTAAACCACAACAAACCACACAAGCGCTGCACAGCCCTTTTCCTCCCCTACCGAGTTGATCAAGGGTGTGGTTCTGCAAAAGTCCAGCTGGTGCATACTGAGCGAGTGAATAATAAAATAAATTGTGTTTGAGGAGGCTTACATTAAAGATTAGTCATTCATGAATCATGAAAAGGAGGGGAGAGACCTCCTCTTTGCTCAGTTTTATCCCTGGCCTTTTATGGCTCACCACCAGCACTTTTAACCAAACCCAGGCCTGGCTCTTGGACCTGGGCCTTTCTGACTCACAGCATGTCTTATTCACTGCTCACTGGAGGCAGGGAGACAGCCGTCTGCACGTTGGCTTGCACGTTGCTTATGGCGAGTTTCACCCAGCAGGTAGTCGGGGCATTCCGCATGCAGCCTGGTCATCTAAAAAACTAAGATGGCCTGGACATGCAGGGACATTATTAGAAATGCACAGGGTGGACATTGTAACAAGTCACCGTGGTTCATATTTACTCATAAAATCATTTTATTGTAATGTAAAACATCCTGTGAAGATACAGAACATCTTGCATATTTGAGTATCGGATTTGAAGCGTCATTCAAGCTGTGCGACACTTACTAATATGTACATGTTTACGGCGTAGCTTAATCATTTCTACTTTTTGCCATGTGCAAAAATGAAAGCCAAAGCTGAGCTGAAACAAACAACAGTACAACCACAAACTGAAGGCAGGCAATGCTACATAAGGTAACAATCATGCACTTTTTAAAGTGTGTTTGTCACTTAAAAATGAACTAAAAAGTAAAATACAGGCCTTTTAGACTGCGCTGCTCACCCTGCCACAAAGTTGGAGGACTCATTAGAGATAGATAAAAATAAATAAATAAGTAATGGTCAAATTCAAAGCAGCAGAGGCCTAAACAGCCCGACTTTAAGCCCAAAAAACACTGGATCCTACATTTCCCATGATGCAACTTGAGAACATCTTTTATTTGACCCTCTCTCTTCAGTAAATGCTCATGTCTTTCACACTCTGCAATGCACGTTTTAAATTTGTAGTCTCCAGGCTGAAGCTGAAATAACGCAGCCCCCTCAACTATGGTCTGTTCAAAAAGATGTAAAAAAGTCAGATGCAATATTTAATATGTAATATATATATATAATGTAATAGAACTTCCAGAGATGGATGTTTTTTGTACTGCAGGATTATGTTTGTCAGCAGCAGGCTTTAATCTAAGAGCAGGATGAAGGAGGTGCTGTGTGAACGACAACACTGACTCACAGGAAAGTCACAATCAAAAACAGTGAAACCAGTGATACATAACTGTTATGTAATGAAGAAGTTATTGTCGGGTTAAGCAAGGTCACTCACCGAGCACTTTAACTGACTCTGCCCCGCTGCAGTTTAACTTTATGAGTTGCAGCTTGCAAAGAGGAGTGTTAAAGGATAAGTCTTGCATTTTTCTTATTCTAAAGAAATCCCATAAAAAGAGAAAAACCAACAGTGAATTGATCCAATGAGCAAGTGCTGTCTGTGAATGCAAAGCCTGATACATCATTACCCTGAGCTATGGAGCTCCATTGAAAGACTATTAAAGACACATCGATGAGACACATTGTTGCACTGGGTGACATGCTCCTTCATCATGATGAACATGGGCACTGTAATTATTATGAATTGATTCCACAAACTGCTGCAGGAAATTATCTTATCTAAAAGCAAATGTGCATTAATCCAACTCTGAAAATCACCCCAAACAAATACACTGTTTCCAGTAAAGTTGGATAAAAACTACAGTGCCCAGGTGTTTCAGGAAGTTACTTTGCCTTCTGTAGAAATAAATGTATGTATGTATATCTATGTATGTATGTGGCTGTGTGGCCAGTGTATATTGCTTTACGTCTTGGGGGGGGGAACACATGGGCTTGGGGCCGACTAACACAGACTGGATAGAGAGGTCGGAAAGGACTGTGAGTCGGGCTAACACATTGTTAACACATTGAAAATTATGGAATATCGCCAGCCTTATCCTTTAAATCACTCAGCTCAGCTGTCAGTCACAGGTGCATGCTTGAGTCCGTGTGATTGGTTGTAGTTCTGGCTGAAACGCCACAAAGCAGAACAGCGGCTGGAGCAGGAAAAAGGGCACACTTACACTACAGTATTGCAGGAAAATACATCTCAATGTATTGCAGCCGCAATTATTTGTGCCTCCCTCATTATACAACACATGCAAGCCAGCAACTGCCAAGCATGTCTTTATGTGACTGCTTCATACGCATTCATGTTTGCACTCGCTCACACAGTTAAAATCCATTTATTCCTCTTTTCCAAACCGGAGTCCTTCCTCAGCTGTGTGGTTATTGAATGACATTTGAGAGTGAAATAGGAAAAGACAAAAGAATAAACCTGTTTAGTTTAGTCTGCCTCCGTCCCAACCTTGTGCCCCGTGGGCAGGAAGCGGGGAGACTTTCACCTTATCTCCTATTGATCTCCCCTCCTGAATGGTGTCATTTATTTGCAGGGTGATATAAGTGGGACTGATTAGAACAAGGGGCCTGATTGATTTGTGCACACATGCCGCGCGACAACCAAGAGAAAATCAGACTTGGCGGGGGAGGGAGAACATTCATCTGAGGTTTGTCCAGTTCTCATGCCAGAAAACATTATCCTCTGTGTGTGTGTGTGTGTGTGTGTGTGTGTGTGTGTGTGTGTGTGAGTGATTGCAGGATACACGAGTGCTTTAACTCAGCCAGAAAAGCTATGAGGGGAAAAAGCAAACAAAAGCAATTTGCATTCCAATTTGTTTACAAAGCAACCTTACACACCGTCAAATGATAAGATAAATGATGGTGTGCGCCTTTTGTAAAGCACTCCCCCGATTCAAACTCTGCTGATTGATTTGAGGCGGACGCTGACCCTGGCACTGAAGCACCATTATAAACATCTCCAATGTCCTTGTTTGCGCATTATGTCGAGCTGAGTAACTCTAATAAGCATATTTCACTTGTGTTAGTGGAATGAGCAGAGTGAGATGTGGCCTCCAATCTCTGGACTGATTAAAAGAACGGGCCTGAATAAAGAGCTTAAATGTCCTTTTGCTCCATGTGTCAACCATGTTTTGTTTTTTTTGTTTTTTTAATCTGTCACCCCTGAGATTGTTTGCTGACTCTGAAGTGGATAAAAAGCAATGAATCTAACTCTAATGCCTCCCTGGTTTTCAGAGGTGACCAGAACAGCAGCATTTCCCCTTTTTGAGCGCCAAGTTTGTGATGATTCATTCCTTTACCTGCTGACCCATTTTGACTCAGCAGAAATTCATTAGACTTCCCATTTTCTGAAAAGTTCTTTGTTGGGTTAAATTAACTCGAGTTCAACTGAGAGTCAAAACCCATTCGCACTAATGATTTGGTCATAGTGCTGAACATCGCTGAGACCCAGACACATGCCCTCAATTTCCTTAAAAGCGAGCCATGTTCTTGTAAACAACTCCAGCTGAACATGACATGTCTCCCCTTCGTCGTTCAAAGGGCATCCTCTCTGCATTATGGCCTCTTTAATGAAAAAGGAGCAGGATGGGAAACATCAGGGAAGATTTCACAAGAAGCTCCACTTTAATGTCTGCGGAAGCCAGGGGGCTCTAAAAAGATTCTCCTAAAAGTCCTGTCTGCTCGATTGCTTCCACAATGAGTTCGTTAACTACACCTTCCCTCACCCCACAGACAAACCTTCCCTGTAAATGCCACAGTGATATTTTCACATTGCAAATCTCCTCTTCTGCTATCTCCAGTGGAGCTATGGTTTGACCCTGTCTATTGATGAGCAGAGACTGTGCCTGGCCCTGCAGGGGACCAGCTTGTCTTCCAAGCAGCAGACACTATCATCGCTAAATGTGTGCTAACAAGCACACGCACAGAAGCCACAGCCAGTTTGCATTCAAGCAGGGTTGGAAAACAGCTGCAAATTATGGAGCTATCTGCTATTTTTTTCTGACAGACCTGAGTTTTTCTGTGTGGTATTAAAGCAACTGCTCATGCTCATACAGCTTTAAATGGCATTCAAACAATTCTTGCTACCAAAGAGACGAGAAAGAAGAAGAAAAGCTAGCATCGAAGAGCTCAGCTGTCTCTTCTGGGATTTTATTGAATTTTGATTCATTACTTACTTTGCAGAGGGAAGATTGGTCCCAGAAGTGATGATGTCAGCACCCGAACATCAATTGGGTAACCTGGACAAATGAAAAGGGTCTCAATTATTAGAGAATTGGACATCAGACTGTTGCACTCCACTGTGGGGGAATTGGCTAGAAAATGTCCATCAATCAGTTTTAATTGCAAAGTACATCAAATAAACTTTTGCATTTTTGTTTTTGACACAGATGTTCACATATACTGACAGCTCCAGTTTCAAAATACATTTTTTTTTCCCCACCAAATAATATTCCAAGGGGCAAATTGATATAATATATGAAAAATAGTTGTTGCGGGCCCACCATTTCCCTCTAGTGTTTACAGCAAGTCAAATTGAGTCTGGTTTATTTATATAGACCTTCATCAAGAGTCAGTCTCCAAGCACTTTACAGAGAATGTGCCTAACTAATCAGCAGTCCATCACACAAGGAAGCGATGCAATGAAATATGTAACAATGCACTTCGGAGAATATATAGCGTATTGGTGCTGCTGACTTTAAAGGATATGAAAAACTCACGAGTAATAAGAAATGCATCATAAAGATAGAACAAAACAACAACAGCAAGTCTGTAGATTTGGTAAATCAGACCAGAATCATGTCATGTAAAATTTAAATGAGGTTGATCAAGGCTGTATTAACCTCGGGGGCCTCGGGACAAAATGAGCCGTGGGCCCCTAGCGACCCCCCCATTTCTCCCCCTCTCTGTGCACTGTGCATGCGTTAGTTAGAAGTGATTTTGTATAAACTTAAGCTCAAAATTAAAAAAAAAACAAAAAAAACAAAAAAAAAAAAACACGTAAGCACAATATAAAGCTCAGATCCTCTCCACAAGATTGCCCCCCCAACATCAGAGATGCAGGTGTATAACTGCCATTTAGTATGCAGTTTAGTGCTGCATACAGTATTAACAAACACATCTGCAAATATTGCTTTCCTGCAGAGTTAGATGAGAAGATTAATACCACACCCATAGCTGTACGCCAAATCTGAAGCTGCCACAGCGGGCAGTCAGCTCAGCTCAGCCCACTGGCTAGAAACAGGGAAACAGCTCTGAATCTGTCCAGAAGTAGCAAAACGTGCCTACCTGCACCACTTAAGCTCACTAATTACCACATTATGTTTGTTTTATCCAGACAAAAAAAGAAGTGTGAAAACTTTTGTTTTTGACAAGGGGTATGTGCCATAATCAAGGATATATTAAGAGAGCCACTCAGCTTTGCTGCCAATTTCCTCCAGTGGCCACTTATGGTACCAGGGCCAAAAAAAGCATTTTCACTATAGACCATCACTGTAAAACTGCTGACAAGAGACCTTGAACTACAAACTAAGTCATTTGTTACTTTTTATGTTAAGTTAACTATTCTAGTCGATGGGTGGAGTCTGGTGTCCAGTTCACATAATACATTCATGGCTATAGTATTTCTTGGCTAAAATAAAGCCAATCAAAATCCACTTCTTTCTCTCCTGTACTCATTTGTGTTTTGTCCACCTCAGCCTGTAAGTGTTGCAGCGCTGCTCTCCTTTACAGCAGCACTCAGCCAAACACCACCGCACAATCGTGAGTGGACTTCATTCACATCAGATCAATAATTTAAGATGATAAACTCACTACCTTTGAACCAGCACCTTCAGGGTTTGGATCAAGTAGATCTAGACAAATGAGGTGTGCCAGATTAAGCAGGCTACAGCTGTTAGGTCAGTGTGTCAAATACATATTTAATCAACATTTAAGTTGATGTAAGCATTGGATCAGCAGATATCCAGTATGAAAGGACTTGGATTGGAACTGGGGCCAAAAAAAACTTGATCAGGACGTCCTCAGTAACTATAACATTAATTAACACAAACTGCCACATTGAACCTGAAGTCTTTGGGTGCCCAGATGGTCTGAGGCCCTGAGGAGGTTGTTCGCTTTGCCTGGGTGGTAATCCATCTTTGAGGTGATAGACAGGTAGCCACAGGTACAATCATGCTGTACAAGGCTCTGAGCAGAAAGGTTGGTAAAGGACTAATCAGAGAATTTAGAGTGTCTGACATCAAATTCATTCACATCTAGAAGTACTTTTACCATCAGACAATGTCCTCTGTCCTTAGACCTTGACGTGGGGAAGGACTCCCCCTCAAAAAAACCCAAAGGACAAACAGACCTGCGAAAGATGGCCCGTGTACAGAACAGACCAACAAAATCACAGTACATACAGATAATGATGTGAAAGAACGAGGGTCCAGGAGGACAACTAATAGACTTGAGATGTTGCCAAGAGACTATTTTACTTAAATTATATCACACAGCAAACAGTAACATTTTTAACCCACATCATGAGTAGTTTTGTTGCCTAAACACCAGCAAACTGCAACCATTTCGCAAAATTAACATTGTGACGATGAAGGCCCCATACACCTGTCCTCTCCAGTGGTCATATATGTAATTTTGGAAACAGGAATATTCATCATTTTGGGAGTTATTGGCAATCAAACTGTTAAGGTATTTAGGTATGAGGACACGTTGGACAAACACACAGAAGGTGACAGAGACAGAGATAACATGCAAACTGGGGAGAGAAAAGGCTGAATCTCGTGGGGGGACGATGGTACAGATCCAATCATCTGGATGAGACACCGGCAGCAGAGAGGTTCTTGGATGGCCGATAGTCCAGCTGGAAGGAGCTTGAATGAAAAGAGAAGGAGGAGAAAACTCGACAGAATGAGACAGAGGAAGTCCCTCACAGTTTGGCAGCTTGCGTGAAACAAACAAAAAAGGAAAGAATTTAGAGAAATGCAGTGTTTACCAGAAGCTTACAGTTTGTTTGTTGATTTCTCGAAAGCAAGACATCACAGAGTATAAGCACTGGGTTTAATAGATTCATTGAGACTGAAATCAACCCAGCGAAATAATCATGGTAACAGGTGCAAGGTCTGAACTATTTGAAGAAAAAACACTCATTGATAGTGAAAGAAATACAAAGAATTAATGTGTTTGGATGTAAAGGCCTCAACGGAGTCAAATGAGGTCAACAGGGGGGTTACTCTAGAGGAAAGGAGCATGACAGGGAAAGGCCCTGCAGCCAGCCAATTTCTTTCTTACTGTGGAGACTGACAGAAGCCCTGTATTCTGAGAGCACGATGCATGGGATGGGATATAAGGTTTAATGAAGTTAGGCGGGTATGGAGCCCATTTACAATTTTTTAAGTCATCAGAGGCACCTTAAAGTCTGATTCGACATAAACAAGGAGCCAATGAAGTGCAGCTAAGATTGGTGTAATTTGATCAAATTATCTGGTTTTACTTAAGATTCTAGCTGCAGCATTTTTAACCATTTTGAAGGCTTTTAGTGCTCGCACTAAAGGACGAAAGTATTACAATAATCAAGTCTGGATGAAACAAGGGTGCGCACTAAAAGCTCTTCAGCCACAGGTCAGTGCCGGTGGCTTTGGGGCAGGTCCCCTGCCTCTGTCCTTGTATCAGGAACAATGGATGATCTGACACAGTCTATGATATAACCTATGGGTTAATATGTTGATACACTGTTGGCCAGCGGGTTAGACCAGCAGACGTGCTGTAGACTTCCGTCATGTTTTGCTGAAACAAAGAACAAAAAAACAACCTTGCTTTCGACAGTAGTATCAGTAAAATTGCTGTGTTTCAACCAAATTCAAGGTCTGGCTGTATTGGAACAATCAGTCCTAATTCTGCCTCTCTCGCTGTAACAAAAGCACTTAGTCTGCATCTTCTCTCAGCAATTGATCTTGAATGTCCTTCTCTCTATGGAGCCTTTAGTTTGTCCCCGGTCCTTAATGCTCATCTCTCTGCCTCTCTTTCTTCCTCTGTCTATCTCTGCCTATCTCACTCTCCCTCACTTGTTCTCTCTGCATGCATATTAATGAAATGTGCCTCATTCCTCTCTGCCTGGAAGTCGTTTATCCTAATGTGGGAGGAAGTTGCGGCTTTACCGGCCTCCTCGTTACTTATTCAGGATAATGTGCGACAGTGACACTCTAATGACATCCTGTTGGGGAGCCACTAACAAATATCAGGCTTGTGGTGTTCACCCAGAGTCTGATTAATAAGTGGTGGCAATCGATGGAGGAGCTCAGGCCCCCGGGAGGAAACCAGAGGGGACAACAGTATGGACAGAGTGTACATAATGGACCATATGTTTGACCATACTGTGTGTGTGTGTGTGTGTGTGTGTGTGTGTGTGTGTTTGAGGTATCAGCAGCTTCCAGTGACTGTTTCTGTGCTTCTGTATCTATTCATTCATGGGTGCAACTAATGTGAAAATCATGTTACAACTGGACTCATGATGACCCCTGATTTTGCAAGTCCTTGATCTGAGCTGCTTTTCTTGATGTTTCGTTGGCAAACTGTTTCCTTTTAACCATATTGACCCTGTGAAAAGCAAAATACACAGAAGTCCAGCAATTTGGTGGTCGGCCAAGACACAGAAAAGCCATCAATAAAACTACAGAGGCAAGACACAGAGGGGACATAGCACATCCCTGGAGCGTTCCTTTTTTAAACGGCCCCTGCTCCTTTCCCAGTAAACTCCCAAACGATGACAAGCCAATTAACCTGCATCATTAGTTTGAGAGGAAGCTCTTTTAAATGAAACCACAAGGCAGAACTTTAAGGAGGTTTTGCATTATTGATCTAATGTCAGGGCCGGAAGCAGTGGTTGTCATTGGGGAGTTGACGCAGGCTGGAGCGAATTACTGTAATGGCTATTTGTGCCATCTGAAAATCAGCTATCATTGTTAACCACTAATGGGCTGTAACATACTGTTAGTGTGCTTGCTAATGCATTACAGATTAGCTGGATTTGGTTTCCTCCTCTTCATCTGTTTTGGAGTGAACAGATTTGAAGGGCACTGTTTCTGTGTGGATTTCACTTTGCCTACACTCTTAAACCAAGTGGCTCTGTATTTAACCCTTTTAGACTCTGCGACTGAGTCAAACCCTAAATGGTTCAATATGGAACCATTTGGGTTCTTTAAAATGAATGTTGAGGTTCTTAATAAGCATTAAAAAGTTCACAGAAAAAAGTTTTGCTTTTTAAAAAAAAAAAAAAAATCCTTTCCATTTTAGAAATATTTCAAATAATAATAGAAAGAGGGATAAACAACCTAGAACAGTAAAAACCAATGAACAATATATATATTCTAAATATATACTGTTAGTGTAGGTTGATGGGCTCCTGTAGACAGCAGTAGGATATGTAGTATTTGTCATTTTATTGTTTTACTATGAAATGAGCAGCATTTATCAACTGAAAAGTAACAGTTTTGTCCACCTATGTGTCCTATAATTTGATAATTTAGTCAGATTTTAAGTAGAGGGAAGTAATTGAGTTATCTTTACACATGTAAAGTTGATAAAATGGGGGATAACCCCGATAGCATCCAGCTTTGCTAATTTACTGGTATTAGCTGAGCTGCAGTTGAAATAAAATCAAGTAGCCATTAGCCACTCATTCATCAGGCTACTTACCATACCCCGTCTAGTTAACATTATAGCTTCACATTTTCAGTCGATGGTTAAAGTTAAAATGTTTCTCAGGTAGCAAACAAGTAGTCTGAACTGACATGTGACGCTGCAGAGATAATTGGATTCATGCATGTATTTCATGTTGAAATGGTCAAACAGAAATGGCTTAAGTGCATGTCTGAATGAAAAAGAGTGCCAGCAACCTGAGCTGGCTTTAACTGGTGCCCAGCAGACAGCCACAGCACTGTGGCTCTCCTCCCCATCACCGGCGAAGTCAAAGAACAGCACAATCATAAAAGGGTCTATTTTCTGTACAAATATAATATGGAGCCTTTTATGTGGGACCTTTGATAAGTAAGACAGAGCCCCCAAAATTCCTTACTGAACCTTTTTATGGGAGAATTTAAAGGGTGTATAAGCCTGGCCTAAACCTAATTCTCACTGTGTGCCATTTCATCCCTCAGTTTCATGATTTATTGTTTTTCCTCCGAGCAAACTCTGATGGTAATTTATATTGACCAGGGCTATCCATTTATATTCAATAAATAAGCGATCGCTGAAGTTTAAAACTCTTTTTTGTGGCTCTTCAGATAAATTGTTCATGATGCCTATATCATTTTTACCACCCAAAACCTGGCTAATAACCACTGCATTTTCACTTTCGTATTCATCACATTCTGAAGGGTTTTTGGAGATACAATAAAAATATTATTTTCCCCCTTACCTCACATGTATTATTAAGTACGAGAGAGGAGATTCTCTCATATCTCATTACCCATAAAAATGGCCAGTATAACACTGAGTTTAATATAACACCCTTGCCCATTGTAGTGGATAGAGTCTTGTACTTTTTAATAGAGCTGAGAGTGATATCGCATTTTGTTCTGGTAGGAAAATGTGAATTTCGATCAGTTCAGGGTGTTGTTATTACCATCACGTAAAGTTTGATGTCGCAGACGTCGTTCTGCTGAGGTTTTCTCTATTTCACTCCACATTTTCCCCCAGATCTTTTCTCTTTAAAAGACATGCCCTTAGTGGGGGTAGGGCATGATCCTGCACTTCATTAGAAATGTACTACACGTGCTGTACTAAAGTGATATGTAAGCAAAAAAGAATGAGAACATGCTGCTTTGCCATGGCACCACTCCCTGCTTCTGTGTGCCACAAGCATGCCTCATTACCTTCAAAGAGCATTTTCAAACAGCATTTTGGGAGGTTTGCCAACATTTTTTTTTCCTCAGGAAATTTTCAAAACAATTTGGTTTTGCCATCTTTATTTTTATGATTTGAGCATTGAATAATTAATGTTCTCTCGGCTTTGCCTCATCAACCACAACATGCATTTGTGCACACACACACACACACACCCCACCCCCGACGGTGGATTGTCAATGATGAAGAGGCAGACAATAAATATAAAGATATCATTCTACATGGGTGTAATGCTGAAGGAAAAGGACCGCAGGTAATTACCAATAAAGGGCAAATCATTATCCCCAAGTGGTCACAAGTACAAGAAACAACATATTGAGTGTCATTGACTGGATTAATCAATTTTACAGCTTCTTGCTTGCATTTTATTAAAGTTTTGCAGGTAGAACATTTTAGCATCCCTGAGCTGCAAGAAAGAGAGAAGCATTCAGCACATTCATAGATACATAAAGCTTCAGTTGTTATGGCTCTCAAAGGAGTTTAAAATGAACAGTGAGCCCGCTGCCTCTGAAAACAGCTGGACTGAAAGACAAACGTGGTCAACCAGACGTAACTCAATTTGCTTAAATATCCTCTGACTTTGCAGCAATATCAGCGAGCTCAGGCCCCAAGTTATTTTTTCCCTGCTCTCAAGTAGAGATGCAATTATAGATGCTCTGTTATATGTAGAGGGTGTATTTGTGTTTCCACGCATGCATGCCTTCTTGCAACGGGTGGACAGACTGAATTTGTGTGCATGGTGGATTGAGCTCACCCCTCTGCCTGATGACTGATAGCTGCCCTGCAGGCAGGGCTCACCTGGCCGCCCGGGCGACCCTTCACCTTTCCCACCTCACCGTAAAATCCTAGCTCCCTGTTGCATTTTATTTTGAGCGCAGACTTCAAACGAAGGCAGGAATGCCACATTTTGAAATATGTTAACTCGTTTGAAGCTGAGGTGACAGGCGCAACCCAAACGTCCCACTTTCAGGGAAACATCCGCCTCTGTAAAAATCCACTTTCAGTGTGTTTCCAACTTATTTTTGTCCAGTATAACGAACAGGGTTCAACGTCCATGACTGCCAAGGTAGACAGTGTGCTTTGCCAGGCAGACATGACATGAACCACAATAACATTCACTAAGGGAAGACTTTTGTTCCATAACCTTACTCTGCACGTCTCTCGGGGAGTCTCTCCTCACGGAAGAGACCTTTCTCATCATGAAACATATTTTCCCTGTTGTGGTGTTGAGTGTATCTGAAGGTCTGAGCCATAAAATGAAATGAGGCGTAGATGACCGGCCCTGAATGACACTATGAACTGTGAGTTTGAGCCAGTTTGAAAACAGGAGTTATTATGATTAGGATCCAGCTTACAAAGCGATTTGACCTCCAGTTGAGCCAGCACTTGAGCTAATAGGGAAACATGCATATTTCCTTTAAGAGAAACACCAGGATTTGCCACCCGAACTGCTGTCATCATCAGAGACTGCAGGCTTTCACAGATGCACTTATCTGTTTTTCCTGCATTCCAAGTCAAGTGTTTGAGGTCAACCATGGTGACCCGGCCTGCAGTTGAGTAGCCACTACTGATAGACCAATATCTGATAGATCTGGGCTATTTCACTCTTTCTCTTGCGCTCTGTCTCTCTCCTGCAGAGATGAAGGGAGCTGTCTTAGCTCTCTGGGGGACTAAATCAAAGTAGACCCCTCTATGGCCATGCTCGAGGCGGGCAAGGGGGACACAAAGGGAGGCCTCGTGCAGCTCTCAGGTTCAAAGGTCTTTATCACCTCCAGAAGCTGACCACTGTCAACTCCAGTGGAGTTACTGCCTTTGATTGTCTCCTTGCCCTCTTGTATCTACCAGGGTTTATCCGCTTCAACTGACACATGCTAAAGGCTGTTAGCTTTGATAATCAAGCTGGGGAGAATGGAAGCTGCTGAGCCCATGATCCACAGAACATGTACACACTGGAGCTTCAGTGTTTATCTACAGTAGGAACTCAACTATGCACCCTTTCTTTGATTAATAGTGTCCTTCACTGTGAGTGTGGCTATCAGCACCCTTTTTCTTCACATGTCTTTGCATGGTTTAACAAATTCTGATGAAACTTGCCAGCGCAACCACTTTTTTTTGTCAGAGTTTGACTGAAACCCCTGAGTAAATCACGTTAATGGCAGCAGACTGCAATGGCATCCGCTTTTCTCTGACAGCGCATCACATTGCGGAGAGGCACATGGAATGTATTCCAAGGATGTTGGAGGAGGGCAACGCACCTCATTGGCTTTCCTGTGATGTCCTCGACCGCTTTGAAGATGTCCTCCAGCTCCATTCACCTTTGAATTCTTATCACGGCCCAATAGATCAGTAGTGAAATATACCCTCAAAAGTTATGAATTCATGAATTTTACACAGGTATATCTTTCACCAAGTCCATATCACCAAGGGGAAAAGTTTCCTTGCTCAGAGGGAAAGTTGCAGCCCTTAAAAAAAAAAAAAAAAAAAAAAAGAGAGAGAGAGAGAGAGAGAGAATAGTATAGCAGCATTGATATTCAATGCTAACACCTGCGTCATGTTTGCCGGAATTAACTTCATGTAAGGGAGGGTCCGTGCTTATTTCATATAAAGGTCACCTTTTTATAAGCCTGATAAAGGTTGAGCTCATGTATCCAGCATGGAATAAAAAATGATGTACTACACTTCTTGCACTCTGTGTCTAAGGAGTGTAATTTCTGTGTGTATGTGTGTGTGGTGAGGAGAAACACAGCCCAATGTGATCCTCATGGGAGTCATTAGACTCTTCTACAGTAAATGAGACTTTGTTGTTACTAAATGCCACGGTGTGTCAACAGTATGTCTTAATATGAGTGTTCAGACATGTGCTGGTGTGGGTGTGAGTCCACATGTGCTTTACTGTACTGTCTGTTAGCAGATCTGTTTCTTATAATAGTTCCAGCAATGTGTAATAGCACTGTGGTGAGTCATACCCTCTCAAGTCGGCACTTGCAAACAATCACAGTCGAGCAAGTGTGTACACCGGTACACACACACACACAGTCATGTTTCCACTCTTTAGAACACTACATAGACTTACATTCATTTCCTGGAGACTTATCCTAACTCTAACCCTAACCTTAACCCAAGTCTCCACCCAAAAAGTGCAATGATTTATGTTATGGGGACTTGTGTTTTGTCCTCATAAGGAATGCAAGTCCCCACAATGTGACTGTGTAAATAGATGTCCCCACAATGTGAGTAATACATGCATGCACACTCACATGCACACAAAGGCATATCTCTTTCCAACGACCCATGCAAACAGTGTCTGAGAGATGCAGATAAACAGCTGTGATTTACTTCTCTTTTCCATTTCTACTCACACCAGAGTGCCAGATTGCAGCAGGCTCACTCACATCCCTCCTGTTCACACTCCAATACTTCAGAGGCTATTGGAGGGTGCCTTGCTTGGTACTGCATGGCACAGTTCAGGTTAACAGCGAGCACAGCTCCTGGGAGATTGTCTGAGACGATGGAATAAACAACTGTGATTTACCTCTTTGTTATTCTGCCGTGAAGAGGGCAGAAACGTCGGTCACAGTGGCCTCTGGTCTCCCTGAGAGCGGCCTACTGCTTGCGTCGCCTCGAGCCAATTGTCCCAGAGGTCGAATGGAACAGGGAAGCAGCTGGAAGTGTAAGAACACACACCGTATTTACAATAGGAAAACACACACATACACAAAACCAACACGCACAATATGACATCCTCTTCTCTTATCAGGCCGCATCTGTTTCCTGGAGCTCACGGCGGCTGACAAACTCCATTGAGCCATGTGGGAGAAACACGGCCGGGGCGGTTCAGCCAAGCTGCTATTCAGAAATGCTCATCTTCCTCCAGTGGGTCACAGAGACACCCAGGTCCACTCATTTATATCTCCTCACTTCAAATACTATAAACACGTAAAGGATGTTCACTATGTCCTCGATAGTCTCCCCGTCCTACAATAACAATGGTGCATCCATTGTTGACATGCTGCATGGACGGAGGGCGGATGTTAGATAGCGCTACTACGACTTGACCAGTTTGTGGCTACGCCATGTGCACTTTGTGTTTACTTGGAACTGAATCAACATGTCGTTTTCCAACAAAGGGTATGAAATGTACAGGTCTGAGTTTTTTTTCCTTTTGAACAGCTGTGTTTAAAGCACTCCCTCTGAATAGCTCTTTACTCAGTGTGTTTCCATTTCTCTTTTATTGGTGTTTGACTTTTTGCACAACACGGAGATAGCTCCTCTTCAGACTCACAAATTACATCTTGTTGCAGTTCAATCGTGGTGAAAGCTGCACCTTAGTTCTTCAGGAGTTAAGTGCTGCTCTTGATACTGGATCATAATACTTTATTAGATTGTTCTTGGTTTTCGCCCAACTCATGGAGTTGCCAGGTGTATTCAGTCCTGTTATTTCCAATGAAGAAACTGCACCCCTTCTCAACTATTTTGAAAAAAATCTAGTTTTGTCTCCTATCACCATGACTATTATGATGCACCGTACTCTTGTTTAATCCAAGAAACTGTAGCGTGTTTACAATTAGTTGAAAATTCTGCTGCATGCTTACTAAGAAACACTGCACACTGTTCCCATAGTACCCCAGGGCTGGCTTCACTACACCGGCTGCTTGTTTAAGGAGTGCTCCACCACTTTAGCATTGTACACCTATAACATTGTTAGACTGTGCACAGTTCTTTTGGCTGCAAAACTGATGCAGCAGAACCAGAGATATTATCGCTTTTGTTCAACACATTCTTATTGCTCATTACCCACATTTCATTTCAAGACCTATTTATTCTCATTGCTGTTTCTTTTCCCTAATTTTTTCTTCTTTTTCCAAAATTGTTGCCATCTTTGATTTAAAGATGTATTTGCATGCTTTTATCATCTTTTTTTTGTAGTTGTGGAGCACATTGAAACCCTGGTTTTGAGAAGCGCTATGAAATTAAGTTTACTTATGTATGTAATTGTAACGTAACTGATCAATGTTTCTGCTGTGGTTTATATGCTTTTACTGTTTAATGTGACCTCTATGTGAGCAGCAACCTAATGTCTATATATCCAGAACTCCTGACAGATAAAGACGTGAAATTCAAGCCGAATTATTCCATTTTGTTTGCCAAATGAAAGACAAGGAGAGGGAGAGGCAGCGAGTAACAGAGTGCAATCATTTGTTACATTGTGCTCTGAGCATTTTAAACACTATAGCAGAGAGCGCATATGATGAAGCATCCAGTTTTGTGCCCAGCATGGACGCGCCACAGGATGTAAATGAGACCTTGATGCCATTAGTAACCATTTTCTCCTCACACACACACACACAGCACATACAGATGTTAGGGATCTGTAAACCATACACTCCCCTTGAACCAGCCTGCTGGGGTTAAGCACAGTGAAATGCAGCAGCTGTAAGAGATTTACCTCTCCAGCCTCCTCCCTCTGTTCCTGCGTTGCTTCATCTTTCCATCCCACATAATAGCATCATCTACCTCCAGCTGACCCAGCCCACTCAGGTCTGATGCAAAGGCCAATGCCACTTCTGTTTCTATAACCCAGCTGGACTCGTCTTGGTGTGTGTGTGTGTTTGGTATGTGTGTAAATGCCGTCATGAGTCACTCTGCAGACACAATAATGACCTGACTGTGGCTTACAATGGAAGGGCCTTTGTTTTGGTCTGGGCCCTGTCCACCCCTCAAAACACACACACACACCCACACACACACACTCATATACCTTCTTCACCACCAAATACATGCACGCACACACACACACACACGCAAATCCCTGCCACAACCCCTTGTGAAAGAGACGGGAGAGTGGTTATGAATGAAAAGGGGGGAGGAGTGGAGGGGGATAAACGGGCCATGCACAATGACACTTAACAAAATGTCTGAGTCAATTCAAACACATCTAAATCCTTCCTCCTGGGTTCCCCTCTGACGCTCCATTATCCCTGCTCCACAGAAAATCCCTCTAAATGGAGAACCTCAGAGTGGCATCGGGGACATGAAACAAAACCGTCTATTCATCTGCAGATCTGACTGGAGCCCCATTAAAACCTCTCAGGGAAATTATTTGCATGATGTGTTCAATCTGTCATGGTAAACAAAATACTTCTTTTTTGTTTTATAGCTCTTGCTCGCTCAATTTTCTGCTCTGTTCTTTCCCCTCTCCCTGACCTCCTTGGAAAAAAAGCTTGTTTTGGCCTTCATCACTCAGTTTTTTTGGTTACAAAGTGATGCTAACTGCCCCGATGAGTCCATCCTTAAGCAATCTAAGCAAAACTAGGCTCGTCTCTGAAGTACCATCAAGAGGCCACTGAGCATATGCATTTTTGAGAATGCTCCAATGAAACGCTATTCGCCCCCCCCCCCCATCTGTCTGCAAAGGCACGACAGCACAGCGAAAGCAAGGAAGATCAATGCCCTGCTACTGCCAGTTCAAGCAAAGGGATGGAGCTCTTTACAGCAATCTGTACAACATTTACAGTATGATATACAACACAAACAGATTCTCTGCAGGAATGTGTGTTTCACTTTATTTGTTTTCAACCTCTGGCTGGCTACAGCTTTTGGCAGTTACTGTCTCATACGGAAGAGCAAATGATTTATTCCTGTGCCTTTAATGTTATACTCCATAAAGTAGCATGGCTACTGGATGTCACTCTAAAGATGTTTGGCCCTTGAGCTATAGACCTTTTACAGGAAAAATATTCTTTCCTCTTGTGGATGGTGTGCATGGTTATGTTAGCAGACAGGCAAATTGAACATTAGATGGCAGCTCAGCTGTCACATATCACTGCAGGAACAAGAGTTAACAATTTGGTCAATTCTGCCATGTACTTAAGGCCTGCCAGCAGCCACTTCAGACCAGGAACTTGATTCCAATACTTGATCTGACCAAGCAATGGGTCTAATATGACAATTACTCACTTGGAGCGGCCCGCTTGCCAAAAGCCCTCATAGTTAATGACAGGAGATGGCGGTTAATCACATCCTTGCAGGGATCAGGGTGCGGCTCATGGGAGCTAAAGCTTCACCGTAACCTGCCAGCGCAATTACCTTTCAGCAATTACAGCGAGCGTTGTTCAGGACACTTCAGCAAAAAGCTTAAAACAGACGTCTGCCAGGCTGTGCAGCAAGACGGACCTCCATGAAAAACTACAGCGGTTTATAGGTCAAACGCAGGACGGTGGATTTGCTTAAACGCTCGTCCTCTCATGTTACACCCACTCAGAATCAATTTATCACAAGCAGAAAACAAAGGTACCGAGGCTGTGAAGGCAATTCAGGCAATGAAACGAGAGAAGCTGAAGGGATACGTCGTGAAAACGTTCCAGATGCAAAATTTGTAGCATTTATCAGCTCTGAATTGGGTTCATTATCCGTTTCACTGTCCTAGAGCAGTTTAGAATGTTATCATTGGTCAGGGTGATAGCTGTATGGGCTACATGTGTTTTATCCATATGGAGGCCAGAGAAACACATGTTTGCGAGTGCAGTCGGTTCACAGGATCAGCTGTCCTCCGTGACCAACATCTGCTAGCCTGCCGATGCCCCGGGCTTAAGTACAGTGGGGGGGTGTGTGTGTGTGTGGGGGGGCACTGATTTAGTGTGCGGATACACACATGCAGTGCACACACTGTATAAAAACATCTAAGGGCCATATGTCTGTTGAATCTAAAACATTTTCGTATACAGATGCTTTTTTATAATTGCGTATAAAGGTTAAGTGGCATGAAAAAGGTGCTCTCAAGCCTAGATTGTCTTGAACTCAAAAAACCCTTGATGTCTCACTTAATCTGATTGTGCAGCCATAACAGCTTTTACCCCAGTTAATTATTTCCAAATCTTAAACAAATACATAAAGTACAGCCTTCAATTGGATTTCAATGTGCAAGTCAGGCCTCTCGAGGCTGAAACTGCTGCTGTTCTGTATCCATTTTTACCCAGGGTAATCAAATGACTGATAATGCTGGCTGTGTCTTCTCAGAGATGAGGGGAAATGCAGCATCTTACAAAGATAAGAAATCAGTTCCTGCTTTTTTTTGATTGGATTACATCTAGGGAGGGTAATCCTTCATAGTGCTCATTCTGGGAGTCCATGCAGACCAGAAAGTAAATGTGGAAGAGGGGGGAAAAAAAAAGACAGTGAGAGTGTGAGAGGATTTGGAGATTTGAATCCCAAGACAAGCTGAGAAAATCTAGGTGGAGAGAGTGAATTAGTAACTCCATCCTCTATGCCACAGTAAGCACTGATGAGGTGCCCTGGAGCAAGGCACTTCTCTTGGAAGCTGTTTAAGTGAGCTCCCAGGTGTGAATTTGTTTCTCTCAGAAACAGTTTAGTAGATCTAGAGTCTACAGCCCATGCTAGCAGCTCTGAGGCAGTACTTAAGCACAGTGGTGTATTGAGCTAAATGCTAACTCCAGTATGCTAACATGCTCACAATGGCAATGCTAACATGGTGATGTTTAGCAGGTATAAAGTTTTCCAGGCTCACCAGCGTAGTTTAGCATGTTAGATTTCAAAAACACTGCATCACAGTTGCTGAATTCATCCAGAATCTGAAAGTAAATTCATTTAAGCTGCAGATTGTGTTATCAGTTCTCTCAACACCATAATCTTCAGCTTTTAAGTTAAAGTGATTGGATGATTCTTGCCTAAATGCACCCTGGGAGTCGTACTTAACTCCTAACCTGAAGTTTTTACGCACACAGATTTGTACCTTTTACTTTTTATCCAGGACACAGATAGTTACCAAGGCAGCTGTTCATTTTTTGAGTTTCAGGCCCATCCAAGATGCCGAAGTGCTCCAACTGTGAGTCACATAACAGTGTCTATATAAAAAATGAATGGGACTTACTTACAGCATCAGGAGAGCCAAAAAATGGCAAACAATTAATCTTGAGGTGGGACAACAAAGTCTGTCCTACAGCTGTTAGACCGCCTGACATAGTGTGACTAAAACGCATGTTAACATGTTAACCATTTCAAACTGAAGAAAAGGAAGCGGGTGGATACATGACTACATATTACCAACATTGCTCAGTATTCGTCCTGTCTGTCAGGTCTGGTGAATTCATTTTGTATTGATGAAATTCCTGGAGTGGCAAAGACAATCTTATATCACCTCTTAGAATCTACTCAGTTCGTTTCTAAAACAGCAAAATCAGTGTAATCAGTGGGGTGATTTGGCTGGCTTGTGGACATGGCGGTCTTTTGGCCTGGGGTCTGAGCTGTGTTTGGAGCAGCTGTCTGGGTGACTGATTGACCTCTGGGGACATGAGGCTGCCTACGACCAATGGACACCGGGAGAATGAAAGACATTAGATGGTGCTGACAGATAGTCACCTTTCTTGTCTCCTGTGAACAAGACAAGACAACGATCACTTTCTCTTAATGCCTGAAAGGCAGAACTGGGAGCTGGAATAAATGTGATAAAGAATTGTTTTCTGCACTGTTACATTGTTTATTCTTTCAATGTCAGACAGAGGCCGCAAACAAGTCAAACTAAACCAAGATGGAAATAGAATTTAAAAGTTATTCCAAGGTTGAAAAGAAAAAAAAGGGAAACATTTCTTCACATGGTACTTAATCTGACATCAAATCAGAATTTTCCTCCTCCACAAAGTGTTTGTGCTCTTTTCTGTCAAGAAACAAACACTTGTCAACAAGGCAAATCTTTTCTGGAGCAGTCCTTAGATAATAGGCCAGATTTGCAGAGACTGAAAGCTTGTTTACATTCTTTGAACCCTTGTCACAAACTGCAAAGCTGCCTGAGGTGAAATGAGTCATTGACTCCTACCAGGTCACATTTGGTATGTCTGTGTTCAGAGCACCTTGGTATGCAACCTGCACAAACCTGCCCAAGTCCCTCTCTGAGCACAGATGTAAAATTAATAGAAGCTCATATTTTCAACACATCATCATTACTTTGCAAGACAAACATTTAATCCCAGTGCGATACCAAACTGAGCAAATTATCTCGGGTCTCATTCTATCAGGCCCTAAATGAGATGATATTGAATTAGATTATGCTAGAAAATGAGGTGTTCACGCCAATTGAAAGTAATCAAGGTGGTTGAATCGAAGGATAATGAAAGCCTCTAGAGCTAATCCAGGCCTGCAGAGGGCTTTCTGACTAATAACGGCTGTTTGTCAAGTGAATAATGATGAAACCAACGGACAATAAAGAAGAGGCCCGGCGAGGTGTAAGCTACTGTTAAGGGGTTTAATGGATGAACAACACTGGGGGATGAGAGGTCTATTGACCAAATGTTTACATACTGTATGTCACAGACTGAGGAGCGCTACCACTGTGGAAACCAATGACTCCACCTAATGCAATTTTGTGAATGGATTTCTGCCAAGGTCGGATGACAAGGGTGCAATATTGCAGGTTAGCCTGGGTAATCAAAATCCAAACAGCAGGTAAGCAAGTAAATAATTAGTGTCAAATATCCTGTCGGGGCAAGTGTTACACCTCATGCCACATTATGTGAAACAAGACGTAATCACTTGCTCAGTGCTTTATGTTCTTAAAGGGACAGTTCACCCAAAAACACAATGCTAATACTCCTCCTCTGAGCCGGAGTCCTCCCTACATAAAGCTGATGTAGTTTTGGCAGTTAAAGTTCAACCACATGCAAGATTATTTTTTCTTTTTTTGTGTTGTCTTTTGACATTTGTTGTTTGATTATGAGTAGTTAGTCCAGTTTTAGTTGACAAATTTAAAGCTTTGTCAGCCACTCATTTAGCTTTACTGCAGGTTCCTGTGCACGCCACTGAAGAGCAAGAGCAAGATCCACACACTTTTTTTTTTTTTTTTTTTTTTTTTTTTTGCTAAAATAGTGTTCTGGGTTTAGCTTAACACCATGAACTAAAACATGAGATAACATTAATGTGCAACATTGAGAGGCAGACTTTGGTTGACAGCGTGGATTAATCCTGCACTCATTCCTACAGACAAAAGAAAACAACTGAAACATCCACAGCTAATGTCACATTTACCTTAGGTTTGATGCTACTAATTCTTGTTTATTTGTGAATGCATTTCCATAAATGCTTTCCCAGTTCTTGGGACAAAAAAATAACTAAGATTACTGGCAGAGCCAATGTTACTGAAATACAAGATGGCTTATCAGTGCAAAAGAAAAGAGCAGTTTCTGAGAAAAAGATGGGTTTTCTTCGTGGTGGTTCAGCAGAGGTCTTCATGGGTCCACTCCGGACCTGAGTCAGCTCTGGTCCAAACTACAGTACATTCAGTCTAATTGGTTTCAGTAGGCTCTGTTGTATTGGTGTGGGTCTTGGCTCTGTGTGTTACTATGTGTGAAATCAGGTCTAATACGTTACGTGACACAATCATCAGACTGTGATTTTTGACTCGAGACAGGGACTCTACACTTCGAAGTGAAGGGAAAAATGGAGAGAATGAACGTATTGCTGCTCTTTTAGTCTGTGGCTGCTCATTAACTGAATGCTGCTGCCAGTTTTCGTGATCTCCCTCAATTATGGTCATGCATTATAGCAGCGCGTGATACCAATAAATTTAATTTCAATCTGATACCAGTGCCAGGATCACATATATTGATATAGATAGTTTCAATTATTAAAAGCAAATGTAATATCATGTAAGGGAGATAAATTTGTCATGATTTATGAGGTGACTTCTGAAAATATGTTAATTATCATCTGATAATTTGGACATTTTTACTATTCTGTTAATTGCTTGATCATATGTATGTTAAAATGTGAGAAGATTAATACATGTTCATTGTGCAAATTATCTAAACTAGCTGAGCACACACAGCAGCAGCAGAGAAGACCAGAGAAGATTTATTGTATATGTACAGAATATGTTCATTTTTTTTTCCAGTTGATCCAACTGATGCCAGCATTGATTGCTGAAACAAAACTAAGTATCAGTATTACTGATAAACTGGATCCACCCAGCGCTGGTGTGGATCTGAATTGGATCCGTCTGTCTGGTACCTTTCAGAGAGAAAAAAGATAATATATGCATATCGGGCTAAGGTCGGTTTCCCACAGGTCTGTGAGGACACATTAATGATAAATCCATCCATCCTCACCATGTTTCTTTCCAAATATACTGAAATCCACTGATATGACTGACTGGCAACAGTCAAGAAAGATCTAAGAAGGGGAGTATCTTATATATACTGTATATATAGAGCACCTTATATGCCCTTGAGCGCTACTATAGTGTTTAAAAAGACAGTATCTCCAGACCTCACCAACAAAACTATCTGGAAGCACTCAAGTTAAAAGTAATTTTCTGTCCTGCTGCAGGTGAATGGTGTCTGATAGACATAAATTGTATGTCATCTTAAAAGTATAAGAGCACTTTGGTCAGACGTTTAGGTTTGGGAAACATGGAGGGGCAGAAAGAGAAAATATTTCAGTTCTAAAACTTCCAAAACTGCTGTGTGAAATAATATGTCCACTCAAACAAAAGACGGTCAGTGCTTGACAAAACTCCGAGGCCACACGCCGGGTAATCAAATTTACCTTTCACTTGGATTCTCCTGCGAGCCTGTAAATCAGAGCACAGATGGAATTCAGCAGTTCGATGCTGTTATGTAAGACTGCCTCCCCCTGAAGATAAATGCACAATGAGCGCTGCTTGCTCAGGGTGGAGAAAGAGTTCGGCGGCGTGACTAAAGTATGGCCCATTGACCGATAGCATCTCTTTCTAAGAGCTGCTCAAAGAGGCAGCTGCTTTATGTCTGCTTCACCGTCAAATAGGGCACTCTGTTCTGTACGGGAAGGGGATAAATCAAGCCCTGTAGACCACTGTTCTAACTCATTCTGGCCTTACTCAGAGTGGCATTCCTGCACAACCACAGAGTGAAAAAAAAACCCCTCTAAAGTACGACTGGTGTTTACTGGCCTCTGCTTCAATATCTCATTTGGTTTTCTCCGATTTTGGCCTTTCTGTGTAAAATCCACCACAGCCATCTCAGCCATCTCAGGAATTTACTCCAAATGATTGTTTTGCTTCTCCTCCTCCTGAGTATGTGTTACAGTATATGTGTGTGGGGGTGTGTGTGTGTGTGTGCATGGCTTCAGGCTAAGGAGTAGTGAGGGAGTTCCCCCACATCTGTTCACCATAAGAGCTTGTTGACAGCAGCTCTCCTCTGTCTCTCTTCCAGCTCCCTGTTCATCCCTTCTTTGGATTCTGCTGCCGCTGCTCCTCATCCAAGATTAAGTAGAACACAGTGTTGGCCTGGTGTTTAGGGGCCTGCTTGGCTGCCTATCTGGAAAGAGAGGTCAGGTTTGTAGCCTTCGATAAGGCTGTTATAGGGCACTGAACCATGGGAAAAAATGGGAAAATGGTGGTTATTTTTTTTTACCATGTGCAGCATTCTCTGATTCAATATTTCTCATCCCAGCATGAATTATTCTCTATTAAAAGGAGAATGCACGCGGAAGATTAATCCTCATTTTGATCCGATTACTGATATAACAACAAAAAGTCATATTGGCTCAAACCAAGATTTTTAATGGAATAGACTGAAAGTGTATGATTCATTTCTCCAGCTGCACAAGTGCGTGTGTTTTTGTGTGTGTCTCTGTGTTTAGGAACATACCAGACAAGGAAGGATCACACACAGGACACTAAGTAGTTATCTGAAGTTCAGGCCCAGAGTGTTTCTGCTGGACGATTGAAAGCCACCCAAGCCTGTAATTGGGAAAAGGGCCATTTGGACCATCAGAGTTGTCCATTTGTTTTTAAAAGGGAAAAGCAATCGATAGGCAGCATTAAGCAGATCTGTGAGAGATCTAAATGGTTCCAGTCTTTACTTCCTGCTCCAAAGATACTGGCCTTTAATGATTGGACAAGACTCAGAGATAGAGACGAAGCTGTAAAACCGGCCAATCAGACGGGGCCGATACCACGCGACACCTACCCATTGACCTGAGTGTTCTCTCTTTGCTTTAAAGATGCAAAGAGTTAAGATTTCACATCAGCCTCAGTCACACACGGACAAATCAACAATAAACAGGTAAATGAATAAGAGCTTGCTTGTTCTACCTTTGATTGTGCTGCTAATTAGCTCTGGTGAAATGACTTTAGTGGAAAAGCTGTCTTTGTAACTGAAGTGTTTGGGTTCCATTTTTTTTCCCTCTAGGGTGTTGCTGCCATGACAATCCTCATGTTGGATTGAATATCTTCACATCTCTGTTCTCAGCAACATGCTCGAGCTTCTGTCAGTGCCTGAAAGTGTATTGATGTACTCTGTGCATGCACAGTATTGACAGGTTGTTCACCAAGACAGTGTGCCGACCTGTGGGTGGGAACCATTCAGCAGGAAAATGAAACATCAGCCTCACAAAGCCATGAAAAAACAGCTTGTCTATGCTTCTTCCATAATTACTATTCTTTCCTGCATATATATATATTTTTTTTGTGGAAGTTGATTTAAGGTGAAACCCACAAAGGATGCACACCTGCTACAACAGCAGAGATAGAGGCTTAAACTGCTGGAGCTGTACAAATGGGTCCTCGGAGGACTTCTCCATTTCTTTCTTCTCCTTCAGAGTGTAAAGTTTTCCAACAGCTGGTAGACAATAAAAAAAGTGAGTGCGCTGAGTGGGGCTGTGATTGCTAAGCTTTCCAGAGGTTTTATGGAAGGGGAAAAATAACTGTTCAGTTATGAGTGCAGTTGAGAGCTGTGCAGTAAGTGACCTAATTCATTTTTAGCATTCTCTTCCTCAATTCTATACGACACAACATCACCAGCATTTAACATGTATTTCAGTGTATTTACCTTTCTATACACTATGGTAGCTGTTGTTGTTGTTTGTGGCACAGTCCACCATTCTTGCACAGGATTCACAGGAAACAATGCAATGTGTGTAATCCAGCAGTGCTGGTTTGAAGACAAAAGGGCAATTATTGACTGACGTCTTTATAAAAAAAACTCCCAAAACTTACATGATAGATGCTCTTCTGTCATATTTCTGGCAAAGTAGCTGCTCTGGTAGTGTTTACTGCCCCTAAAACTCTGGTACCAGTAACCATGGGTGTCACCAAATCAACCAAAATTGAAATCTTAAGGACTTCAAAGCTGTGATTAAATAACAAATATGATGAACCTACAGAGCGTTATCACCTGAATCTGCAGCTCCCCTCGGCTTTACGGTGCTTTACGATGGCTTTCAGCTCACTGTTTGTCTGTCAGGCCCACAACTTCACCGTTTTGGTTCACTCTCACTGCTCTGTTAGCATTGATTTGGTTGTTTTCTGCGAAAAAGTGAATGAATATTGGACTTTCATCGGTCAGGTGGCCATCAAATTTGCCAAAGTTGTTTCTGCTGCCTTCAAGTGGCCAAAAAAAATCTTGATTACAGGTTCAACTCGACCTTATATTCGATGGCAATTAAAACACATGCAGTTAGAGCATCATTTGCACTGGCTTGATTCTCAGATTGAACAAGAGATGTAGGAGAGCGCACCGTGTTTTGAGTAGTAGAGAGTTTAAGCAAGAGGGAGAAAAAAATTACACTTGAACCCAAGGTCTTTGTCAAACACATTTTCTCATATGGCTGACATCATATTGAATTTGTGTTACATTCAATCTGAATTCTCCAAAATCTGCATGGGGCAGATGGAACCTTTTTTAGTATTCATGCCCTTTTGGTATTCAGCCTCTTGGCCATCCCTTGTCTCAAGACGAGTCCTGCTCTCCTATCTCCAAGTCTCTTTGTTCTTTCTAAAAGTGCTTGTCTTCCACTGAAGCCGCCACTGTTGCCGTGTCTTTGATGTGAGTCGGGGAGACGGCAGTGAGTCCTCACCTGTCAGCTTTCACGGCTCCCTGAAGGTTGACTTTGAGTCGGTGTCTGTTAAATTGGGATTGATCGCAACAACAGGAGCCACACATTCCACACACACTCGAGGGGAAAAACGGTGCATTTCCTGACAGTCGTGCAGGGTTTGCCGCTGTATGCTGAAGAACAACCGTTTTTCATGGTGGATGAGGCAGTTTGATGTGACCACGAAAGCCATTTGTTTGGAGTTTCATTTTTTTCTGTGGCATAGTGGGATGTCAGAAGAGGTAGCGAGATATGTAGGGAATGCCTAATGCCTATATCAGTTGAGTGGAGGACTTATTGGAAAGAGTGGCTCTTCCTGGAGCATGTCTGAATCACAAACTGAAGTGTTACTGTTACAGAATGATAAATATCCCATTTGATCTGGAGGCCTCCACCACAGCGTCCCTCCAGCTCTGCTGTCTCAAATCTGGGCTCTGCTGGCTGTTTCTGTCTCAGCAACATGGAGACTGAATACCAATTGTCAAACTTCATGCTGGAGCTGTCAAGCCCCACGTGCATGCTGAAATTTTAAAGCTCCCTTCCTCTTCCTCCTTCATTTCGCATCGCTGTTTTCTCGAGTTGCACCTTGTCTGTTGTGGGAACGTCTTTGGGGATGTAGTTTGGTTTGCTGATCGTTTCCCTGAAAACAATGAGCAGAGGTGGAAGCTGATTGGCCTGTGGGGATCAGCAACATAAACACTGAAAGGAAAGTTTGTGAGCTTTCACCCCGCCTTACAAGCAGAGAGCCAAGGAACGCCTGATCCCCAGGCCGCCTCTAAAGCCATTATTGATTAGGGAGAGAAATTTCTTTGGCTATGGAATCTCAAATAAAGTCTCCTTATCTGCAGTGATAAATGTGTGAGAGGGAGGGGGGGGGGGGCAGAGAGATAGGAGAGAGAGAGAGAGAGACCGTTAAAGGAGGAGAAAAAGGAGAGGAGAGCCCCCCACGGATGCTACTGTCAGCTGTGGGAACCCAGATGAAAGTGGTGCAGCCAGATACCAGCGCTCTTTGATCGTGCCTTTGTGTGATAAACATCGCGCTATGCCAGCCGTGCTCGATGCATCGTGCCAGCCCGGCTGTGAAGGTGAAGGGCTTTGAGCAGGCTTCCAGCTCAGCTCTGCTCAGGACCAGCAGGCGTTTGCCATGCCAGAGAGCTGTCTGCAGCGTGCACACACACACGCGCACACACACACACTGACACATTCTCCAGCAGATTGCTCTCACTTTCCCTTTCAGTATCTCTCTCTTTCTCTTTTTCTTTCCTCATTTTTCTCTCTTTCTCTTTCATTCTGTCCCCTACCCTGGAGATTTTTTTTTTTTTTTTTTTTTGAGATACTTGTTAAAGATGCTGCCTCAATTCCAGAGGCAGCAGCCCCTGCTGTGGAGCGGGAGTCCTATTTGAACCAATAATCATCAAGTTTTCAAAATTAAAAGTGTGCGGGGAGAGCGTGCATGTTTTTTTTTTTTTTTTCCACTGTGTGTTGTAATAGTAATACGGGCTGTTGAATATTTCATATCTGCCACTGCTTTGAAACAGTGCAGGTTTGCGATGTTAGGTGTAACAAGGGAGGTATGAAGGAATTCTGCCAGTGCTGCCTGCATAAATCCTCACCCCTTCATTTTTTTCTTTCCTTTCTTCCTTTTTTTATGCATAAACCTGTTCGAGCTACACATTTTTTTATTTTTTTTTTATGGTATAAGGCAATAGCAATCCAGCTCTCAGCTTCAGCTCGCGCCTACTGTAACAAAGCCACATGGTGATTTTGATTCACTGAAAAGAGACCGGGATTACGCTTGCTTCATAGCGATGCAGAGAGCAGAGTGTACGTCTGAGGAGGGAAAGAGTGAGCTGGGGATAGGGGAGGAATGAATGCCATGCATGTGTGGGAAGTGGTTTTGGCAGGGTTTGAAATTAATGATCTCAACATGTGCTATACTTGAGAATCATCAGAAAGAAAAGTGCAGACAAAAGCACTTGCAGTACAGCCATGCAGGGGCCACAGATGGAGAAACCACAAGGACTGCGAGACAGAAGCTGTGGAGGAAACTTTTGCTATGAAGAGAAAAAAAAAACCATGTTCTTTTCATACAAAATGTCAACTTTAATGGTGAAAAAGTCTCGAGCGCTGCTTTTGCTTGAGATGTAAAAGAAGCCGGCAACCATGCAAGGACATGTCGACTCTCAGCCTACGACACAGTCCACTTATTTAACAGAAGAAACGGTTCATTTTACTGGTTCTTTAGAGCTGCGAGACATGCCAATCAGCCCATCGCCATGGCAGCATGTTACATTTAAGTGGGAGGGTTTGACACATGGAAATGACACCTTCCAGCCGCTGTGCATCGCCCGACGCAACATCTCCTAAGTAGTGCATATTTCACGCAGATGGCCGGTTTATGAATATGTGGCCCTGGGTTCATGATGCGTGGTGGAGCAGCTATAAATGAGTCTCTGCAGGATAAATACACACTTTTATTGGCCAGGGAGGAAGTGGGGATGGTGGGGGCTCACTGGAAGGTCCTGCCAAATCTGATATCACGTAACCACCAGACTACGTAAAGAAAAAAAAATGAAGGTCATATCAGGATAACATGCCAAAATGCAATAAATGTGATACTGTGTTTGTAGTCTGGGGTGTATGTGTGAGTCAACGTGTGACAGAATCTTATATGAGGACTTGGAAAGTCAATGGTAAGTATTGATAGCAAGTTTAATGAATCTCTGCAGTAATTCATTTAATCGTGTGCCTTTTGATGTCGAACAACTCTTGTTATTACAATTCTGGTGATTTTCATGTTTCAGCCTCTGCTGAAAGATTGCGTTGTCCTTTATATGCCAGACGAATTGAGCAACACCACACTTTCAGAATTTGTTTAATTGGAAAGCCAAAGTTATACGTGCAAGAACTTTTATTTGAAATTTGGTCAACTCCCTGTTTAAGTGGAACTACAACAAAAGAGAACCTACTCTGCTTTCCTTGTAAGCAATATACAGATGGTAGAAATTAGATGCTGACTCATATTCATGATAAAATGTCACAGATGTCGGCGGTAGAAAAAAACATACTGTAAGCATAGACAGATCTGCAGGGGATACTGCAGTTCTGAATGCTTTGAACCCTGCAAAGGAAAAAGCTGCACACATAAGTTGCAATGCTACAGACAGACCATAATAAGGGTTTAATTGGATAAACTAAAAAAGGTTAAAAAGCTAAAAGTGAGACTGTATATTTTCACAAGCTGAAAAAGCCCAGAAGTTTTCAAATTCCTCAAAAGCTGCCAATCCAGCTGCAGCGAAATGTAAGAAATCTACATCCAAAATTTAACACACATCTGAATTCCATCTGCGGCTGCTGCACAATCTATATCTCTTTAAGACAATGGCAAACATTGAGTGAGATATCACCAAGTGTGTCAAAGTGTGAAGGGGGTTGTCAGAGCCCACGAAGCGTATCCAACATTGTCATTGCCGCTTGCCTGTCTGCCTGTGGAGAACATCCGCCGTTGACAAGAGGTGAGCTCCAGCTCCTCTCCGCATCAGTTTTGGATCACTACTCTCAATCAAAGCCAGGAGAGGAGGGCCCGCATAATGTGACAGAGCCTGTCTCACTCTTTGCCTTTTGATGCCTGAGGAAGGCTTAAGCAGAGCAACCCCTGTCATAAACCTGCCCACAGGCCTAGACACAAAGAGATCCAGGAGTATGAGGAGGCAGACAAACAGACAGATAGGCGGAAAGTTGCAGACACACTGACAAACAAAAGAGCAACAAAGAGGCTAAAAAAGTGAGGATGCGATAAACAGACAGGAGGCAGAGTGCAGCGATAAAGCAGGTAGATGCATCAAAGCTGTAAAATATCCAGCTTATACCAATTCTATCAGCGCGTGATAAGACTGCACTTTTCATTAAACAGGCCCCATGGACCCGCTAAATGTATTTGCAAATAATGGCAGTCAGATTTAATGACATTATGAGCCATTAAAAAGGAAAAAAAAAAGTGACTGATCTTATCATCTCCTTGTTTCACATTGATCGCCATATCTGATATCTTGTTTCATATCTCTCCCCATCTAATGCAGTAACAGCTGTGGAAATCGGAGCTGATGTGCATTGTTAACTGTGTTTATTGTGGTTGTGTAATTACAAACTGTATAATGCGCAATCTAATTTATTAGATTAGTGAAAGGATTGTAAATCAGTAATTGTGAGATAGCGTGCTTGCTCTGCTGCTCGGCGCAGGCGGTGCTGTTGTAAACAGTGCCATCTAGTGCACCCCGGCTGGGGTTGGACATCAGGCTGCGGCTTTGAAGATGGGAGAGCAGCTCGGGAGGCATGCAGGAGAAGCTCTACAGCTGGCAACACTGCATGGAAGACATGAGCTTATGCTGCTTGAAATGTACTAAGAAGATGTTGCGTGTTAGTTCTCCCACAGCAGCACTCAGTCAGGAGGTCAGAGAGGCAGTTTGCAACAGTTTAATACACCGAATACTGAAGAGAGATGGCGCGTGTGTTGAGTGCGTCTTCCATCTGCATATTTCCTGTTTTAAGTAATCTTTGCCTCTTTGCTTATTTCTTAAAGAGAACATTCCACCAGTAGAAAGAAATTGGAATTAATGCTAAAAAGTTGCCCTTGGATGCAGATATGTCTTCACTTTAGCGGCATGTGTAATGAAACCAACAGGCAGACAAGGTCATCTGAGGATACGCTCATGCAGGAAGACGTAGAAGAGCTGGAAACTACCGCTCATGTCACCGCAGTGCATTCCTCAGGTTTTACACCACGGAAAAGAAAGCATTATACCAAATTTACCACCCAATCATAACGAGATTGGTCCCGGGACGCACACGCAGTCAGAATCTCAAAATAACCCCCGGCCAGACCCAGACTGGACCTCTTTGAGCTATTTCTTCTTCTGCCGTGGCAAAATATCAAGGAAAATATTAGTCAAAACTTGCCACTTGTGTCTAAATGAGATCAAGATGGATTAGGAGCTCTGGATTCTATTTGAGGCCTTATGAACCACAAGATTTCCATCCGCCGCTGAAAGCCAGTGGAGGCCCAGATGTGCGGTGCAGACCCGGGGCAACTTTGAATGTGATTTCCTCTCTTAAGCCTTTAGTGTAGGTAAAGGCATTATAGCCGATCAAACCTCTTAGCCCTCCTACTTGTGGGATTTGATGTGCATTACTGACAGTGAGAAATGGCCTGCCTGAAATACAATATCTCACTTCAGTGGAAGATTGAGAGAGAGGGGGAGTGGAGAGGAAGCATGGAGAGGGATATTGGCTGACAATAAGAAATACAAAAAATGCACATACTACAGCAGCAGCAGTAGTAGCAGTGAATTCCAGGGGGTACATGGAAAGAGTGGAGAGAAGCTAATCTGAAGAGAAAAGAAGTTATGATTTTATTGCACATAGAGTATTTGTGTTTATGAGAAACACAAACATCCGTGTCTAAATTGGTGCAATGCTGATCTTATTGCTACAATAGACTGATTACACAGGACACACCTTCCATGAACATGAGTCAGCGGTGACACCTTAACGCCTCATTGAGAGTGCATGAAAAGTAGTTAGCAGTAGAAATATATAGCTGGAAGTAGTGGATAAATGGCTGAAGCAATTATCTAAAAGTAATGGACGAGCAGTTCAAAGAGGGTATTAATGGACACACGGTTGAAAGGCAGCATCTGCCACTCCAAATGGTAGCAGTGCAAATGCAGACTTGACCAAACTCAACTAAACACTGACGGCTCGAATTCATGAAAAAAAAATATTGTAACAACACTCAGATTTCTGTAGTGTCATTTTTCACATCCACTTCAAAATCATTTGAAATGAACACGCTCAGGACATGATGGGTGAGGTCAGTAAAAGGGCACTTGAGCTCATTTGTCAAGGATGTGGAGGTTTGTCAGATTCAAAAAAAAAAAAAAAGTTTGAAAGCACTACATTACAGCATTAAGGAAGGTTTGGAAAGGAGTGCATTCATACGCTTAAACCCGCGATAAATCATTTGAATCAGATCATTTGTCAGATATAAAGTTTAAAGACATTCTGACAAAAGGCTCAAATCTCGAGCTTCACAGAAGTAAAATTAGCTGCAGAGTCATCACTTGCCAATTTCTACTTTGAAAACATGTTAGATTCTTTTGCTTGGAGGCAAGGTAAAGTCATAGTGTCTATTGATATATTTCTAAAGAGCCTTAAATAAAAAGCAAATGAAAAAATGATGTAACTCTCTTGCCCGACATGCTCCGAGGCAGACGGGGAGAAAGGTGAAATAAAAACTATATTGAGGTGGCTCTTCCATAATAGACTGTTTCACCTCACTGTATTCAGTCTTACCTTGGCTTATCTGTGCCCTTGCCCATGATATAATTGAGCTTTTCAAAGTGGCACCACATTAAAAGCCCCACGTATGGATTTGCATTTGAAAACGACTACAATTTAAGGCTTTTATTAACAAAGTGGCTTGCTGCAATTTTTATGACCTGGGTGAAGTTAGTGGAGCTGAAAGAAACCAGATGTTTCCCTTGACCAGCTTTCACCCTGTAAAGGACATGTGCTGCTTCTGATATGGATACAGCACAAAAAAAAAAAAAAAAAGTTAAAAAAAAAAAAAAAATCCACACCACTCTGTTGTGGTTTCAAAGTCAGCTGGACCCATGGTGTTACATCCACACCTCCTCCGCACATGTTCATGCACACACACTCACACCAAACACACTTCCTTCCTCCAAGCAAGCCTTCCTATAGGGACTTCCTGCTCTAAGTGTTGTTTGCTCAGTGCCCACTCATCTCCCACCTCCTTGGCAGCCACTTCCTCTTCCTCCTGCTGTGTTCCTGTGTATGTGTGTGCGTTTGTCTGTGTCTGAAATGTCTGTTCACAAACTGTATGCCTGTGTGTTACACATGTCCAGTTTTACATATTTATGTGGAACTTCACAGAAAGTGCTGCTCCCATGTGTGTCCACATATTTATCAGCGTGCATGTGAGCTGTGTGTATCCCAGTGTGAGTGTCACTGGACAGATGTTCATCTGGCCAGCTGACATCAATGACCCTCGTAGCTGAGGCCCAATGTGCAGCGGGTGACCATTCCAACCCACCGCCGACCGCCTTTGACCACTACACTTCTGTCCCTCCATGGGAAATGTCCTGGGTGAGTGGATATAGGACAGACGCACTCAGTGAGACTGTGGGGGTGGAAAGCTACCAGCTGAGAATTCTCTGCAGAATGCCAAAACCCCAAATCTGCACTGAAGGTTAATCTATGTGTAGATACACTGTCTGCTGTCGGTGTTGATATAGATCCAAGTCGGCATGTCAGAACCTGTCATATTCATCTGACAATGCAGACTTGCATGCATACACACCCTGTGCAAAGCTCATTATATTTTTGGTTACAGACCACAAAATTGTAAAAAAAAAAAAAAAAAAAAAAAAAAAAATACTGAAAATGATACCATGACACTCATGCACAGAAATATTGCAATTTAACTCTGCAATGTTTTTTTTTTATCTGTCTAGCATGTCAGAGCTCTGTCGTGCTATCTTGCGTGTCACGCACACACCTTGCCATCAGCTCCATCTATGACCCTCTGGGAGAACAGAACTTACAGAAATCTCACATATTTACAATAAATGTGCCCTTGAAGGCTGTGAGGCAAGCTGATCAACCTAAGAAAATACTTGTGCATAAGAGTAAGTGGTTCTTAATAGAGGTTCAACTTATATGTTAAATCCAAAATAGCTTTTCAATAAGTGTAAGCTAGTGCTGTTCGTGTCTGATATTAGGATTGGCATTACTCAAATATACATTATAATACATTTGCACTCACTACAAAACTGTGGTAAAAACAAGCCACACTACAGTAACTGCATTTACTGTCACTCATGAGGCAGCAGTTCAATCGAACACATCCAGCAGTTACAAAGCAACATTAGAATTGATTTGGAGTGACTCTCTTTTGGCTCTGTTTTTGGTCACCACCAAATCCCAAATGAAACACCGGCCTCCTTAGCTGCTAAAAACTCAAGCAGCTCGTAGGTAACTTCATTTGCAGGTCGCGTGTAGCAGCGGCGTAGGCAGAAATCGCAGCGTGGGCGGGCACAGAGAAAATCAGGAGGGCCGAGCTTCCATGTTGTTTAGCTTAACCCACGTTGAAACAGCTGGCTAGCAGAAAGCTCTGTTCCTCTCTGAGTGAAACTGAGGACAGACTGCTCGTAATCTGGCATTTGCAAATCTGTTGTCTACTCTTCATCTTCTGATTGGGTGCGCCTGAGTGCCCACAAAAAACAAATGTTTTCACGTTGCCATTTGATGCATTAAAATAAAAATATGGAATAGAGCCAGACAACGGGAGGAAAGCTGAAAGAACACACTTTGTTGATACTGTAGATATGAATTTTTGGGGTATTTTCTAGGTTCTATGGCAATACTTTTCAGTAAATATAATTAGCATAAAAAGGCATAAAATGAACATAACACTGCAAATTTCCCTGCTGTGGGATTAATAAGGGATTATCTTATCATATGAAGGCATTACAGCCTCTCTATTTGTTTACCAGCCTGCCTGAAAGCTTTAAACCCTTTTTATTTTTTCTCAATTTCACTGCTTCCATACTTGCTCTCTGCCTTTGTGGGGAAGTTTTGTTTAAGACAGCATTTATACGAGGCATTCATGTGACTTTTTTGGCACAGGCTAGGTAATGGTGAAATTTTGACCATCTGCTCTACAAATATGATGGCTGTTGTATGCCTCCATGTATGAACCTTTATTTGCCTATGGCATAAGCCTGTCTTTTCACTCCAGTAACATATTTTTATTATTTAGTCTGGTTATTATTTCATTTAATGATTTTCCAAATGATTGCATGTAAATAAACTAGCATTGCACAGTGCATCAAAATTCAGTCACTTTTTAAAATACTTTTCGTTTAAAAACGGTTCGGTATTTAATTTACCAATGTTCAGTACTTGCTGTGTCAAAAGGGTCTTCGGTGTAAGCAATCAAGAGGATGAAATGTAGTGCAGTGACAGACACCAAGGCCTCACCAAGGAGTACAAAACACAGCAGGTTAGCATATAACCAAACTGGCTAGCCAGCTGGTAGGATGGTGATGAAGTGCTAAATTATATGAGACGTCATTGATTATTAGCTTTGTGTATTAATAACAGCCCGTATTGTAAAAAGCATGACAGGCATATCAGATAGGACAGCTAGTCCCTCTCTGTCTACACTGAGTTTTCCTTTGATAATTGGCATCAATGAGAATGATGACATGATTTTTGCATACCCTCATTCAGTCTTTTTCTGAAAACCGTGCATGTCGCAGAGGCGAGACTCCAAATCGTTGGATGACCCACCGTTGCAGCCACGCAGGAGCTGCACATGACCACAGTGTGGAGGCTCTAACCTGTTAACATGGGCGCCGAAATAAAAAGCAAGATGTTCCGCGACACACACACGCTGCTCATGTGTGTCCCAGGCACAACACAGACTTCTGATCCACCCATTTGACTCTGGCTCAGACAGTAATCAAAAGATTCAGTGTCCAAAAAGATACAGCGATCCGTGTTCTCATTATGTTTTAATGTAATAAAAAGGCTTACTTTATTGTTTCCCCAAAAGCCTATTTTTGTGGGGCACCTGCGTGCATTTCTAATGCTAAATATATAATGAGTAAGTGGAAGAGTGACGTGATCTTTGCCTTTCAGAGCCACTTTTCCCCCCAACCCTGGAGTCCAGAGGTTAATGACATCATTAGCATTCTGTTGGGGCTTGCCTGGCCTCTCTTTCCCAGCAGGGCTTGTGCTCTGCTCAGAGGCTGACTAAGCCAGGGACTTAACGCTGGGCAAGTCTGTGAGCAGAGATTGGGTGTGCATATGTATACGTGTGAGAGAGAGAAAGAGGGGTGGGGGTTGGTGATGGTGGTGGTGTGATCATCCTGAAATTGTCACAGGATACTGGCACTGTGAGTCAGGGGTTGAGGATGAAGAGGAGAAGGATGAGAAAAGGGTTGGAGGGTGAGTGGGTGGATGGGGCTTGGACACTGGGGCAGTGGTGGGAGGGACAGGACGTGCTAAAGAGTGACTGAACCTGTGAGTCAGAGGGAGTGTCCACTGGCCAAGGACACACACACACACACACACACACATACACACACACACAGAGAAGTTGTTAACCAGAGTTGTTAGAACTTTCATTAGATTAAATTAATTGCCTTATCAAACACCAAATGGGAGATTCCAGTTTAATAAGTCTGAGCATTACATCAAATGGTAAAATGTTGTGATTTGAATACATTTTCTCTGAATTCAGTATGAAACCTTAAACCTCCAATAACTGCTTTTTGCTTGTCCACTTGCTGGCATGTTGTAAACACAGCTGATGAAGTTGATGAACTGTTACCATAGCACAGCATATTGACAGCATCCTGCAGATACGGAGCAACATTATTAGGAGTCCTGTTCCTAGCCTCCTGATAAATGTTAGTCTAATAATCACCCTCCTTTTAACCATTTTTCAGTAACTCCTGAGAAATATATCTGCCTCTTTAGCTGCTAAATGCTCCATTAGGTTTACATCCTAGTTCCTGACATTGTCTGTCTGCTCTCTTGTACTTAGGAGGCAGCAAACAGTTGGATTTTCTAGAGGGTCTCTTTTCTAGTGTTTGTCTTCACAAAAAATGCGTTTGAAGGACTCTTGTCCGAAGGATTAAAGAGGTTAAACCTAAACCTTGTCCAAATATTAGGCTACAACCCCAAACCCGCTCCCGGTCTCCGCTCTAATAAACGCCTGACAGAAAGTGAGTGTGACTGAAAAGCAACATCTCAATTTCAACCTCAATTTTCCAAATTTTTCCCATTTTGTGAGGACACAAGTTGCATATGAATATGGTAATACAAGAACATGCAATGAAAACCGACACACTTTCCAGTGTGGTTTTAAGCTCCATCACAGCTTAAATAAATGGTTAGCAGCAGGCTCTCTGAGGGACACTCCACTGACTCAGTGTTATTCTGGTGCTGTAGCTCCAGTTGCAGAGAAGCTAGTGCTGATGGAAACACCAGTCCACAGACTCCTACTCCCTGTTATTTCCTCAGTCCTAATTGCTTTTGGTCCGTGTGTGTGTATGTGTGTGTGTATGTGAATGTGTATGTGTGTTTTGATTTCTTTGCCAAAGGAGCAGAGGGAAAACAGTTATGTAACCAAGGCTGGTGCCTTGTGGTTCACCATCCTCAGGGAAGCGTCAGCGCTTACCTCCCTCACTTTAATTTCATTTTCGCTTTTTCCATGTGATTCATTTCCATATCAATTAGATACGATCACACTCCTGCATAATATTCTGTAATAAGAATCAGGAGAAATACAGCACCGACTGCCAACGCCTTCAGATTTATGTCACTGTGTACCATGTCGAGAGAGAGCCGTGCCAGAGGCAGATTTCAGCATATTCATAAATAAACCTCCCCACATTAAGGAAACAGTAGCATTCAGGCAATGACCACTCTGATGATCATACCCTTCTGATGGCATTTTGCTTCCAGCATGTTGGACAGGCAGACCTAGAGATGGGGAAAATGCCAAACCCTGACGTCTGCTTCTGGAAAAAGAACTGGAGCAATGACTCAGGAGATTCTGTTTTTTCCCCTCAGGTGACTCTGTGGGCCAAGTCAACACATTAACTGGGGAGAAGACAGAGAGGAGGGAGGCAGCAGGGGTTATAGGGGAAGTGATTTTCCATACGGGTGAGTCGCACTTCAGACTTGGACTGAGGAGCTCAGCAGCAGAGAGCAAGCTGAGGCACTCACAGCAGTGTGCCAGTTCTGGCACAATATGGGAATGTCACACCTCTGTGCCAGAGCACTGAAGTGACCCAAATATAACCTGGACACTCTGACGTTGCTGGGTTCTCCACTCGTCGTGTCAAGACCATTGCAGTTGAGCGTCAACACAGAAATAGCTTGACTGGAATCGATTTAGGGAAAATGAAAAATAAAGACAAACAAGATAAGAACCAAAATGAGACAGTGGTGTAATAATTTGCTGGATATCCCAATTATTTTAGATCTTTAATGCTGTCCTGATTTTTGTTGTAAAATCTAATCTTCAGTCATGTTTTTTTGTATCTATGTGGGTAAATTATGAGGTTCATATTAAAAAATAAGCGAGACAGCTGAATCATTCATTCATTCATCTTCTATACCGACTATCCCTTTCGGGGTTGCAGGGTGGCTGGAGCCTATCCCAGCTGTCAACGGGCGAGAGGCAGGGTACACCCTGAACCGGTCGCCAGTCGATTGCAGGGCGACAGCTGAATCTTAACTGGATAATAGAAGCTTTGGCAGAAGAAATGACACATTCTTCCTCTCACAAATGAAAAGGTGAATTCATGAGCAGGTGGTTCGACCGATTACTCATGGTGACAAATGTTGGGAAACTCTAACTAGCATCTACAGGTGTGACTCGCTGACTTTAATCTACGCATGTTACTGTTACATAATGTTTCGACAATTACAATGGTCCTGTGAATGACTGTTCTTGGCTCTGTTCAGCATTTATTGGAATTAGGGAAGTTTACACTGCGTCAGCCACAGCCGAATACATGACCCGAGATGTGTTTCATTCATCAAACACACCCTCCTCCTGAAGCCTTTTCTCATGTAATGTGCAAAGTCAAACATACTATTTGAAAATACAAACTATAAAGCAAATCCAACCTACTGACTTCTAAACTAATGAGAGTTTAATTGGCTAGCCAGCGACAGCAAAATCCACGGTTGTGAGAAGCCAACCTCTATTTGAAATCAAGGACTCGCTGTTTGAAAGATTACTACCAATCATAAATCATTGGGACCTGCATATGTGCCATGCAAGAATGGAAAGATTGACAAGCATAGCAACCGTAAATTGAACAGCAAGGCAGAGTGAATGGTCAGTTGTCAATTGCAGCGAGAATCAACAAAAGCTTTAAGGTCTTGCTTTAAGGTATAGGTTACATATGAATGAGTCAAGCCAGGCACACCTGAGGTCAATCATTGTCATTATGACTCACTGTTAATATTAGTCCATCCAATAGACTATTTCCTGGTATATTTCAATATTCTTGTGTAAGAGAGAGAACTGGTTATCAATTTTATCCTCCATATCAAATCTGCAATATTGCACAGATGCAAATTTGTTGTTGTCAGGTTGATGGTTTGAGCCCAATGACCAGCTGGTAAACTCGTGGAAATGGGAATTAATAACACACTCACCTCCCTCAATAATTCCTCTTAAATTGTCCCTCAGCAAGGCAGCCAAACTGCAAGCTGCTCCAGAGAAGCAGACACATACAGCAATAATTGGGTACACTGCGCTCTGAGAATTTCCTGCACCGTAGCGAGAAGCTGCGAACGGCCCAAAGATGGTGTATTCATTAAGATCCTCGCTTCTGTAATCACATGCAACCCTAGTGGCCGAGGTTCAAATCCCTGCACAAACCTCTCTCTGGTGTCTCTCACTCTCCCCATTGCTCTCATATGCTGACTGGCTAAATAAAGATAAAACTGAGACTAAGGATGAGACATCTGACACTTTATTCTCTATGAGTATCCATATGTGCGTCCCTGCATGGGAGCATTCCAGTAAACTAACAACCCTGCTGTATTGTCTCATCTGATGTGAGGGTGCCGGATTCATTTCAATAGTAGGGGCGGCCGAAAAGTGTGTGTGCATTTATATGTGTATTACTTGTGTATTACTGTGTATGTTGTGGGGATATGAATCTGTTTACACAGTAACACTGTGGAGACTCACCTTCCTTTTGTGGACAAAACACAAGTCTCCATTAGGTTAGGTCTAGATTAAGGTTCGGGTAAGGGTTAAGGTTATGCAGGTAATGGTTATGGTCAATGCAAGTCAATGTAATATCCTCTAAAGTGATGGAAACATGACAAACATGACGAAACTTGTTTTTCTGTAGTTACAGGGATACTGGACCCCACAAAGTAACTCATTAAAGTTTAGGGTGAAGACTTGGGTTGAGGTTAGAGGGTAAGGGGTAAGGGTAAGGGTAGGGGGGTAAGCAACATAAAAATCAGATACACCAGGTATCTGATTCTGATCACCTCATTGATTTCACTTCATGTCACCTTAACCCTTGTCTAAATGTATGTGGACAGCGATAAGGGTGGTGGGACAGCCCAGCAAAGGGCACCCTTTGAACACATACGTCAAATTTCAGAAAATTGCATCACTATTTCCCTTTTTTTTCCCACTAATTTTAGCTTGCATGACCCCCTGTTTAAACTTTATTGAGGGAAAAAACACAAGCAAACAGAAATAGCTCTGTTTACTCCCTAACTGGGCTTCATGAAACCTCAACACTTTGGCTTCCTTTATTCACAGGAATTAGGCTATGAATTGGTGCTGCATGCACAAGTCTACTAAAGCCTTCAAAGCAATGTCTCTTGCCCGCTCTGTCCGGGTTCAGAGGGAGCTTGGATCTCTCATCGTGGATGTCTGTCTGAAGGAGCGAGCGCAGCGGCTGGTGATGTGTACATGCATCCAACAGCAGCCCGATGAGCGCTTACACTGATGCTCGCAGCAAAATGTAAATATTCTTCCCATCTTATATTTAACTGCTTTTCTTTACCTAATAGAGTGGATGGGAATGATTGAAATGTCTCTGTACCCTAAGTGTTGCAATATAGATGTATTTGTGGGGCTACAGTGATTTGCAGCTTAAAAAGAATGTGGGACAGGGTCCAATGGCCCCCTTGAACCCCCGACTTCTGACGCCCTTGATCTGATGCAAGGCTTTGCGTCACGTTGGACACTGTGCCTGATTGAAATGCCTCCAAGATCTAACCTTAACGCTCTGTGTGGGCTTTTTCTGACATGCCAACATTGGCTCACAAAAGAGGAAATCACCCTGTTGTTGAGAGGAAATTGTATTGTTACTGATGCAGTGGCCTGCATGTTAAACTACCTCCACCATCCCATACTTGTAAATAACAGCCATTCCCTGTCTGTCAGCTCCTTTACATTTCACAACTGCGAAGTGGCCCAAAATTAAAAGCTATCTAGTTATCCTAACAGACGGGAGGGCGACATACCGTATCTTAAACACTCCTGTACTAATTGATTCAAGCCATGCAGTGAGAGAAAGAAAGAGACATGTCTGTGGGAACAATTGCGTAAAAGACAGCAACATATGTGGCATTAGATTTATGTGCCACAAAAAAAAAAGAGAGAAACTGGCGCTCTGCCTTTTGCTTGTCAGGCAATTGCTTATAGCTAATGATATCGCGTAAAGGGATGCTGGGGGGAGTGCTGCTATGTGTGTTTATGTGTGTATATGCATGAGGTGGGGAGTGTTTGGGTGTGCTTTCAAAAAAAAAAAATAGACAGGGGCAATTTGCATGGGATTGATGCTCAGCACACCGCAGTGCCAGCAGGAGCAATACAACACGGTTGTTAAAGCCATGTCTCAGCCTTTTGTATGTGTGGTACAATGGCACTACGTCTTCTTCTAAGCATGTGCAGCAGATCACTCAGTTTCACAGGTGACTGTTGAATATTGGATTCACAGGAGAAGCTGAATTCTCAGCGAAACAAATGCTCGCTGAAATGAATAGGAGCAAGTATCCGTCTGTCAGTATTTTTTATCTTAAATCACACCACTGCTATCGTGTCCCGTCCGTGTTGGATACCTCTCGCCGCGAACGGCAGAAGGGCATCCTGTCCGTTACATTTACTTTGTTTCCTCGACTTTGGCCGACCCTGCAGCATCCTGGCTGCCCAGGAAGCAGGGAGCCTTGTAAATTAGATTAAGATACTGTGTGAAACACTAGTTCATTCCATAATGCCGTATCGACATTGGCAGCTGCCAATACAATTCATGACATCCACATCATCATCCCGAGTGGAATGAACAGCCCTGTCAACTCACACGGTGGGGTAGAGGGAGCTGAAGGCTGAAGGAGTAAAAAAGTCTGAAGGCAAAGTCATGTGTACATACAGCACACAGATACATATTTCATTCACATACATAGTTCATAGTGAGTACGGTTTCAGATCTCATAATTAATGCACCTCACATTGGTCTTAAATCGAGTAGCAGCATGACCTCCACACGAAGAAAGGAGCAATAGTGATGTGGTACGTATTTCCAAGCTAATGCCATTTACAGACTTGGGTCACTGTGAAAGAGGAGGCGAGTTCATGCCTGACCCCTCTCCTTTAACCTCAGGCGCTGGATCTGTGGAATAGTTTTACATATCTAGCCGACCTGTCCATCTGACATGACCTCGGGGCACGGCTGGAGACACGAGCGCGGACTGAAAAATGACTCTCCAGGTAATGTGGGCTGGAAAAATTTTCATTCCCCCACTCCCTTCCCAGGTGAATTCCATGGATTTTAAAAGGACGCTTTGAATTCATCGGAGGCTCTGCTGAGAACAATCAAGGAACATGGCTGACTGATTATGTACGGTCGGTGTGGGGGACATTCTCATTCATGTATGCATCTCAGCATGTGAAGTTCTTTATATTCGTCTTATGAATCTGTGGCTCCCTTCAAGACAGACTTCTGAGGAAAGTCACAGAGGTACAGAACACCAATATATATCCATAACATATTGCCTCATGTATGTACCTACACTGTACGCCTGTAATTTTCTTTTTCATGTGTTTCGTATGCAACCATGTATGCATAATCGCGCAGGTACAGATGCTACATGTAGCATCTGTAAACATCACTAAATCAGTGGAATCTTGTAAACACAATGCAACTATGGTCAAATGGATCTGTAACCCCTATTTTACTCAAATTTCAAAATGAGAAACCATATTTCCTCTCAGCCCGGATACATGCTCAATTTAAACTGGCGGAACAGCACCCTCTTCCTGTCTTGTGCCGTGAATCAATAACATAAACAAAATAGATTTCCCTCTTGATCTAACCCTGTTGAAATATAATGTACAGTGAAGAGGCTGGTAGAGGCAGATGTTTTTGTATATAGTCATTCCTAATATTAATTTGGTAATTTGTTAACATGAAAAATGTATTGATCGCATCTTTAACCTTTTACTACCCACTGTTCCACCCTCAGGATGTATGTAGAACTTTCCCAGACAGCTAGTACTACAAAAAGTTACATGAACATGTAATATAGCCATCTATGGCTTGAACTCATTTACATCATTTTCCAAATCAAGGCAGTAAATGTGGTGTCACCTTGTCTTGAAAGTAGCCTATAGCAGCCCAAAGATGTAATAAATTCTAACTTTCTGTAATCGTGAATAAATCCTTTGAAAATATTCCCTAACGATGAATTGCACAGCCTGATATTTCTTAATTTACAGTATATTCAGCTATTAAAATTATATCGGTAAGCTACACGGTTACACTGGGGGACATGTTGCTTGATTACCATGAGAATGGCCACAGCAGTTTATTTTGAGTCAGTCCCGCAGGTCCCCACTATTCGGTTCTGAGGAAGAGGTCCAACGTGGGACCTGACTTGAACCGGGTCCAAATTACACTCAGTCTAATATCTCAGATATGATCTGGTTTGATTGTCAGGGGAACCATAACGTGTCTTATCGTATCTACTCTGATAATATAGTTCGTCATAATCGCTGCTAAAGAAAGCATTTGAAGACATCAGCAGCCTGTGTAAATGATTTAAGCTATGACGTGACTTTACAGTAACACGATGAGTAAACTGATTATGAAATGATTATTTTCAAGAAAGTTCTGTTAATTGCTCTTTGAAGTATACAAACAATGCAGCTTTGGTCTCTACAAACTTAGATTCGTCCTTAGGATATCATTAATCTTATTAATACATTGCTGCTCTTTTTGACCGCAGCTGCTCGCTCATTGATAAATGATCGTGCTGCTGGTGGTGTTCTCTTTCTAGGGACTCTTCAGATCAGGTCTGACTAGTCCTGTCTCTCTCAGGTTGGGTGTTTTTTTTTTAATATATCAATTATTCTCTGCACTAACACATTGTTGGTGTCGGTCTTCTCACGTTAAAATAATAACAGTAATTCTTTCACAGAAGAAAGTGACCACAGGTACAGTGGACACTGTAGAGCATGGCATATGAACACACGACACAGAATATAATAATCTACTACATCATCCAAAAACAGTCTAACAGAAGGAAGTTGTGCTGAAGTCCTTCCTCCAGCTGCACTGATTCAATACAATCTGTACTTGGGAGGTCAGAAGTTAATGAAATTCCTGTGTTCAGTTAAATAGTCATTTAGGTAATATACTGTGCTCCACACAAACCAGCCATAAATCATCCTAATTTAATAAATGTAGGAATAATGATGAGATGTCCAGCGAAGACATTTACTCACAGACCTCATCCCACTTTAATGGTCCCAGTGTAAAACAGAAAGACGTCAGATAGCATTTCAATGCAGATGCATCACAGACAACTGGGTCAAATCCTACCTGAGGATTGTGCTCCGGATCACATCTCCTTCCTCTTGTTAGAGGCATTTTTTTCTTTTTTGTTCTTTCTGTGGAACAACCTGATTATTCAGACAGCTCCTTTTCCAGGCAACAGAATGAAATCCAGTCAGAACTGTGGGTTTGTTTTTTTTTTAAATTCGACTAATAATTCTCCAAATCTGCCAAGTATCAGTTTAGACAAATTAGCACATTGCATGCATTAGCCAAGATATATATTTTACAAGCAGCACTGTGCCTTCAGTAGGAGGCATAATGAAGTGTGAAGGAGAAAATCTGGTGCTTTACGAATCCCCAGTGAATATAGTTTTGTTTAGTGACTGAATGGACTCTTGTTCAGGAAAATTTATAGCCTTTTCAAAGATCTCTACACCTAAGCAGCGGGGGGCTTTTTTTTTTTCTTCAGCTATACATTTTCACTCAGCGGTGCCAAATATAAAAACTTTCTGAACAACAGACTCCAGCTGATTGACTTCTAAAGGGGAATAAATGAAGGTCAATACTGAAACACTGGAAATGTTTTCTTTGATGTTTAGTTTCTGCATCTTTTCCACAGTTTTTTTTTTTTTTTTTTTGGTTATCAATTCTTAACCACAAGGTGCACACATGAACTGGCATCTTTTGTTTATTCCTGCTTCTGCCTTGGGCTCCACAGTGTTTCATTATAATCTAGTGCCCCCTAATGGACCTTAAGCTTTGGTGCCTCTGAGACGGCTCACGAGATGCCGTGAATTTAATCACTAGAAATAAGATAGTCGGCGTATTGGTTTAAACTCATTAGATGTTTGGAGGTGTTCAGTGATACTTTAATGGCCAGGCTCGACTAGCAGGGCTCGTCTCAGAACGAAAGCAGCTCCTTTTGTGCCCCTCTGATGCAGACGGCCCTCCTCTCTTTTCTGCTGTCACAAAAAGCCCATTTGGCAGAAGCAACAATAAGAGCCACTATTGCAAGCAGAGCGGCCAGGGAACATCCAGCATGAAGACAAATCAATGAAATCCATTTGACTTTTAAGCCTCAAAATGCCAAAATGCCAGCTAGTACAAAAAAGCAGCATTTCTCAGTGCCCTATCAAAACCCGTTAATTCTTTGTGACATTTCCCGGCATTTTCCTTCACTATGTAAATGTCTTCCAGCAATCTGATTTAAACAAATGTCATTCATGAGTTAAACAACAACTGGTCAGACATTTTTTTGTTTTCCATTTTTATCTTGTCTCACTGAAAGCAATCTGTAATGGTTAAATGAGCCCTGGGGATAGGTGTCTGGGAGGAATGTTTTTCTTTTTATAGAAAAAGCAGCTTTTTGTCTGCGTCTGCGACAGTGCGCACAAAGAAATCCACATCAGAGCTGGATGTTCATGGCGTTCATGTTAGATATTACACCCAGTCTACTTAGTATTACGCTCTTCCTGCATGTTGTTGCACCAAACTCTTAATAAAAATCCTGCACGGTTTATACCTCGCTTTTGTATACCAGCTCTTTCCTCTCCAGAGGAGCCACTGTAAAAGTTCAAAGCTGTGGCTCCTAGCAGCATGTGGCCCACTCCACTCCAGTACAACCTGTCTGCTTGTAGGGCTGCTGGGGCACATCAATTTAGCTGGGCTGAGATCTGAGGCAGAGCAGGAATAACTGTCCCGGAGGGGCAGAATGGAAGGGGTTAGAGAGAGAACAGACAAAAGATCCGGTCTTCTGTCCCTGCAGAGGAATGGGGCAGTCTTTGTCCAGAAATGCACAAAGTTCTGGTGCTGATACATATTCTGTGTCTTGAACAGTGGCCAGACCTCTAAGCTTCAGTGACCGTCAAATAGTCAGATCCACATGGAATCTTCTGGAGCTGTAGTGCATACTGTGAATGGCACTGTACTGGCACTGAAATGGCCCTTGAGGGCTAATTAATTTTCCAAACTGACAAACTGACACTGTGCACTACTAACCCTTCCAAATTATGGAATACAGGGACTTAGGAAGCCCAGATCCTTTGCTGTTGAAAATATCAACAGGGAGATGATTAGTCCCAGAGCTGAACTGACATGCATGTTGACAAAGCATCTGTGTGACCTGATTGTTGCTCATTACCGTCATATTATGGCGTCAAATGTCATGACTGGACTGACATGTTAATCTCATGCAAGATGTAGAAGTGGCACGTGGAGACATAGTGAAGAAAAATATGACATTGGTGCACTGACCCTTCACTCCACCCTGTACTGTGCAGCTGCTACTCCTCTTGTATTCAGCATTATTTGACTGGCAGTGCCACCTAGAGGGGTACATTCAAAGTGTCACAATATCACAAAATTTGGTTATATTGAGTATAAATGCATTATTACGTTCTAGAAAGTCGGTACACAAAAGGACAGAGCCAGGATTTCGGAAATGTAACGGTCATGTGTCCATAAGGTCACCAGAAAATACCAATTATGGTCATTATTATTACAAGAGCATTACATTGATTAAAAAGTGCATATTAACATTTAATGTAGAAAACAGCTTTCATAATAAGTCATTGGTTTTAAGTGTAAAGTTCAATGTGATCATGGTTCATGTAACAGGATGTAACTTGATGTGGGGGCAGGAATCGATTCAGTCATGCCATGCGTGACGTAACAGTTCCATAACCGTTGATGTGTAATGTTGTAATCAGTATTCTTTCAAGGCCAGGAGACTGTTAGCCAATATTTTAGAGCTCATGTTGAGCAGCATTCAAAGAGGCATAACCTCCTCATTTCTGAGCACGATGAATGATCTAATTTCACCCTTATAAAATCTGAGAAGCCCTTAAAGCCTCCTTCGGCCCATAAGCCATGATTTGTTGGGCTCAGCCAGTCATCAAGTCACGATCTTGCCCGACTGGATGATTTCATGTGGCAAGCTAGGAGTTTGCTAACTTGTATTGTGCTGGCGTGCTGTATGAGAGCTATTTACATGATTCTTTTCCTCCAAGAGCCTCTTATTAGCCTGCTGTAACAGGCACTGATAATGTTTATGGAAGTTTCAGTGCTTTTGTTGGACAGTTAAACTGGTCTTTGAGGTTTATGAGGTCACGCAGTTTAAAAGAGTCTGGACTGGGTTTCATGGAGCTCAGTGTGTTCAAACCTCACTTTAGTAACGATACAAACACAAGCGCGCTCACTTAAAATCTTCATCTGTCTCTTGGTAGTCAGTCCACTGGTCTTTCTCTCGCTAATTAATTTTGATTCACATCCTCAAATGACTTTATTTTTACTTTTATGAACCCAACATTTATGTGTGTCAGACAGATACAGCATAATCTTTAATTAGCAACGATTATAAACATCATAACCACCATGGGGGGATTAATTGCAGGAAATGTATCATATCCTACATTGAGGAAAATCTCATCAGTGTGCATGTGGGTAGACGTGGTGGAGATGCAGATACAGAGACCGTCTTATCTGTCAGGGACAACACAACCATGTGGTGCCCCTCTTAATTTACTGGAACATGGATTAGCCTTCACAAATTACATTTCAATAATTTTATCACACTGATATTGTTGGGAAAATTCCTTTAGTCATATGCACTGGATTCAACTGATCGCAAGGCACTTTTAGTACATGCTGCTTCAACAGCTCAGTTTTTTAAAGTGTTCAAATGAAATATATCTTCTTATTGGGACCGTGTTAGCAAAAGGGGAAGCAGGAAAGAAAAGCATGGCATTGGATGATCTGCAAACAGTTCATAGAAAATTCTCATTTTAACAACATGTGAAAACTTATTTTTCTTCTCTACAAATATTGTTTCTCTACAGTAGCTACAACAAGCCCAAAGAACAATCTACTCCAGCGGTAGGGAACCTTTATCCCATAAGGGGCCATTTCAATTTTTAGAACAAGTTCTCGGCAAATGCCTGAAGGAGTTTTCACACTCACCGGCGTACTCAGATGTCATAGCAGGCTTTTTGTTCTTGCAGAGCAGGAAAATGCAGTGTTACCTCTTTCCAGTTTCACTTGCCAGGGCTTTAATTTCACTTCACATGATTTCACATTTAAAAGCAGAGAGCTGAGAAGCTGTCTGGAGCTTAAGGTTTAGTTTATTTACTTGCTATCACTGCGTTTCCACATCAGGCTTTCCTTCATCTCTATGTACTATTCCAGACAAACTGACACTTTGGAACAGTTTTACTTTGTCCAGTGCTAGCAGCTCTGCAGCACTGGACAACAAGGCTCTGCTTCACAAATTCTCCTTCTGACTGAGGTTTGAGCTTCTCAGCTATTAGCTAACTCACCACAAAACTTGCCTAAATAACACGGTCTCTGTCAGAAAGTGGCCTTGTGAAAGTTGTTTGTTGGGCATCCAAACTCTATTGAAGAGCATTAACTTTATCAAGCACGTTTGTCCTTGCAGCTCATCCAGTTTAGCATGTGTTAGAACTGTAATGACTCTTGAGATTGTCCTTTTCCATCACTGCAAGCATGTCCCCACAAAATAAGTTAGGCAAAAAAAAAAAAATCACTTCTCTTGGAAAGTGCGACGCCCCATCCGCTTTGTTTTATTGATTGATGTGATCTCTGTCGTTATGTGTGTGTTGCGTTCAGGAACCTCTTGGAAGAACGTGATAGTCTATTAATTGCAATGCAACTTAGAGTGGCTTTAAGATCTGTATCAGTGAGACTTAACAGTTATTTGAGCAGTCTATGCTTACTTGTGTGTGGAAGTACAACATAGTATATTGTATGAAGCTAGTGACAGAAACATGTCAATGCTATGCTATGAGCTATGCCCATGGTTGGCTACATAATGTGTATTTACATTTGTTGATCAACCCTGTCTGTCTATTGAATGTTGGAACGTCATGCAAACTTCCACCCAACTAAAAATACAGTGGAGATTGATGAACTTAGACAAAATACTTTGGAAAATCTCAGAAACAGTGATTTCAGATCAACCCACAAACCTTTCTGCTGACAGCTTTCACTATTCTTCAGCTGTGGTAGAAGATAGTTCGTACTGAAAACAGCTCACAGTGAGGCATGCATCCTGATTAAGCGTGACATTGTTTTTGGAAGGAATGTTGCTGACTTTTGGAAATAAAAATCTTTCCTGATGTGAGAGCTACAAACAAATTCACATTCATCCCATAGCCCCATCTGTGACCTACTGTAAGCAGCTGTATGCAAGTCTGTGATTTGACCGCATAGTGTTCCCTATCTAGGCTAAAAGTCAAAACTTTTTTCGAAACTATTACGCTTGTATCTTCAAGCGTATTTCATGAGATGTCTGCGTCTAAAGAACTACAGAGTGCTGAGGTCACAAACAGGCTAATTCATCCCAATGGTATTGGGGTTATTCCAAAGCACTCAGGATAACTCAACCTTTATTCCAGTAAGTGACTGTAAAACTACCATTACGTTTTACTGACCTAATCTGGTGATACATGCATTAGTGCTCTTACAATGTGAAACTACATACTGTGCGTTTACTGTAAAAGATTATAGAAGTTCATTCCAGCAACATGTGAGTCGTGTACCAATTGCTGCAGCTTGATGGACAGGCAGAGGCAAAATATGACCAGATAGTTGTCAGGGGCCAACAACAGTAGCAGGAAAAACATGATGAGATGAGGGGGAAGGGTACAAACTGATGGAACAAAACTGGAGGCGGGGGAGCAACGGGAGAGGTGAGGAGGCTTGTTCAGACGGCTATGTCAGGGGGCTAACACTAATGATCTCTCAGTATCTCTGTCAGCGGGGCCTGTCTCAGCAGGTAGAGGGAAACATGTCAGCTAGTGAGGCAGCAATCAGGGAGTACCCAGCAGCAACACACATTGCTGTGTCTCCATGTCTTATTCACAGACACACATGAGCCCACATAAATGTAAGAAAAGGAGCTTCTTATCAAGTGATGACAAATCACCCTCTGTTATGCGTGCTATGTTTATTCGTACAATTAACCTAAACCCTGCTGTCTCACAGACCTCGAAAGCTTCCCCTGCTCCTCAGGTTGCATCTTTTTGACTTTCTATTAGACCCACCTTCATCTCCAGGCTGCACTGGCAACCACTAAGAACCTCATTAGTAGCAGAGAGAGAGAGAGAGCAGGGATGAGAGATTGAGACAAACAGAGGCAGACATGGAGACAGCAGCACAGCAGCAAATTGCTAGGGAGCTTATTCAAATGCATGTGTGGTGTGGTGGTGGGGGTTAAGGGGTATAGTTTAGTTGTTGTGGAGGTTTGGTTGGAGAAGGCAAGTGAGGTTGTAGGTCGGAGGCCAGGACTCCCACCACTATCTGGCATCACAGGGGCTCTGTGAGTGTGTATATGGGTGTATTATATGTGTGTGACAGGTTGTCAGAGTCACAGATTGTCAGGCAGAGTGGGCCTGCCTGAGCATGTCACTAAACACAACGCTGTCTCACTCTCTCACTGCTGAGGGGCAATTACTGGGATGTGGAGTAGGATGGAGGCAGGGAGGCAGAGAGGGAGGTGGAAAGAGATGGACATGAAGAGCAGAAGATGTCAAAGCCAGTAGGGAAGACAAGATTATGTGGAGCATTGTTTTAAAGGTAACATTTTGTAAAAACTCTTCTTGTGAAAGCGTTTTTTTTTTTTTTTTTTTTTTTTAATAAATTCAATAAAGAAATGTCACAGTTTGCTCAATTTGCACAAAGTCTGATATTTGGTTGCATAAAGTAGTTTCTTGTGGTTATGAAGTGTCACTGGTTCTTGAATTGTGCCATGAAACAGTTCCTCCTTGTGCTGTTTAACATTGCACATGCTTATAGAGACTGCAGTGCACAGCCCAGTAAAACCTTCTTTTAGAGGCTGCATGTGTCCTTGGTGCTGATTTTGTTAGCTTATGGCAGTTATACTTCTGTCTAAAAATTCACGTCAACTGACAACTTAATGCTAAAGTCACTGTTGCTGAGCCTCCAAGGCCCTCTTGAACACTCCCAGCTTGGTATTTTCAACTGGAAAAAAACAAAAAACACCTTGATGGACAGAGCCCCTCAGTGATCTATATGACATCATCATTGGAATGTCATTATAATCATTATAATCCCCTTCAGTGTTAAGGTGTATGCATTCATGTCCCATTAATGCATCTATCTAACGTGGCTTCTTCTCCAGAGTCTTTGTGCTTTCTCAGCTCACGGGTTCCCACTGAGTGTGACTGCACCTGGATTGTGGATCATACTGCCGTGGCCCTGCTGCTGTTATTTTATGAGTCATATTTCTATTATAATTAAAACAAATGTGTTATTATTATGAACATATACAGTATGATCATACATTATCGGTGTGTCTCTGTAGTGTTCCGCATGACCTCACCATTGGAATGTGTATGACATCAGCATTAGAATCCCTTCAGTGTTCCAGATGACATCATCATTTGAATGTGGATGACCTCATCATTTGAATGTAGGTGACACTAGCATTAGAATCCCAATCAGTGTTCCATATTACATCACTATTGTAATGTGTATGACATCATTAGAAGCACTTTCATGGCTCCGTATGGCATCATTATTAGATTCCTTGTCAGCATTCCATGTGACATCATCACTGGAATGTGTGTGATATAACATTAGAATCCCCTTCAGTTTTCCATATATCACTGAAAAGGATATATGGAGGAGGAGGTGGAGGAGAGAGTGAGGGTTGAAACAGCACCTGAACCTCAGCAGGTGAGCTGTGGATGTACCCATGAGCTGACAGTACCCATAACAAAAAAAAGAAGGTGGTCTTCACAGTGTTGAAGAGCCATTAATTACTGCACTTTTGACATAACCAACTTGGAACTAATAGAAGAAGAGTGAAGATGAGATTCTACACAGCAAGAAAGAAGAAACTGAATTCAGAGCTGCAGCTACTGATTTTTCTTGGCCATAAGTGGGAAAAGAATCCCAAATTCTACAGAATGGCCACATTTTCACATACTTACATTTGTTAATGCTTTAGCAACAGACAAATGTCCTTACACACACACACACACACACACACACACACACACACACACACACAGCCACAAAAAACTGAACTAAACTCACAGTAAATATGCACTAAAAACCAAAACAATTAGTCATTAAAACACAGCTTTAAACATTCAGTGGCCAGCAGTAGTTTAAATCAGTACCAGACCATTAGGTGTCTCCGGCTTGTGTTTTGACCCGTGGTCGTGCCTGCAGAGGGGATCGCTCTTTGAATTATTAATGATAATAATAATGAATAAATAATGTATTTAAAAAAACTAACACTGTTAGTTGTGATTTTGTTTCTCCATGACCAGAGTCAGTGGAGTTTTATGGCTGACTGGCTGGCTGGTTCTGTGAGGGCCTGGTCTACTTTTTCAGCACTGTCTGATCAAGGCAGCAGGCTTTGTTTGATATTGATGCATCACCTGACCTCACAGAGGACCCAGTGGTCTCTTAGCAACAGATGGAAGGCCACGCCCACTCCGTCACCATGAGTAAACAATAGAGATTTTGTGAATTGGACAGGGGGTGTTTTAAGGTCTGCATTAAACCTAAGTTTAAATGTAAGTTAAAAGTACAATATTTCCCTATGAAATGTCATGGAGTAGATTGTCAAGGACAGCACAACTTTCACAAAATTGTACTTACGTAAGTAAGTAAAGTACTTGAGTAAATGTACTTGGTTACTTTCTACCTCTAAACTGTCCCGGTTTCTTTCCGATGGACACCAGGAAGAATAATGGGGATCCAGACAAACAAACAAAGTTGATCAGGTGTTAGCTGTTCCCAACACACACAGACACATGCACACACACACACACACGCACATACACACGCACACACGCACAAATGCATGCACGCAAGCAAGAATGCACGCAAGCACGCACGCACGCACACAGATGTCAGACACACACAAAATCCATCTCAGCCCCTTACTGCAGAGCATTCAGACAGAGCCAGACAGTCTGCTATCTCTATTAAGCTTACATCCCTGAAGAGCCTTTTCCTGCTGCCAGACCTGGAGCACAGTTGATCCCTGAAGGCCATCAATCTAAGCAGATCTGCTGCTGGAGCTTAGGCTGGAGTGCAACAAGTCTTCTCATATTCCCCCACCACCACCTTTTCTGCAGGCATGGAGGCGCACGGAAGTAGTGTTAACATGCTGACCGGACTTCTGCATCTAATGTACACATTTACTCACATTCTTTGTGTGCACTCACATGAAAATATGTGAAAATAAACAACAGGTGTGAACACACAGCAGCCAAGTGTATTGCAATGTTAGCTGCCAATGTCAATAAGGGCTTGGCTTGGTTACTAATGATTTTCAATCCCAGACATGCACTAGTTAGAGAGCTATTTTCAAGATGTAACTCAGAGACTAATTAAAATAGCACATGAAAAATGTAATATATCCATTCTATTACCTCTATATTAAGTGCTGTACATTATCCTTACAGCTGTTACATATTAGCTCCTGAGAATACAGTGAAACAACTGAATCATCGTCATATTCATTTTAAAATGTGGCTATTCAGACCTATGCCTCTATATCACCACTAGGTGATAGCAAAGTCTCACAACTGGGTTACTATCAGCCGTTAGGCTTCAGAACCAGCAGGGTAAACAGAAATCAATAATAGAATCAGAAAAGATCTTCTCCTAAAATAACATATTCTTCTATCAACAACATCAGTTTTTACAGTACTTTCTATAAGGTATTTCTAACAACTGGCAAAAGTGGGCAAACCACAAAGTAAAAGGTAAACTGAGTCTAAGTTTATTCTGCACTACATCCCTTATGACAAGGGGCTTGTGAGGACAAAAATACAGTCAGTCATAGCTATTGGGAAAATTACCCTTCATTTCCTCAAAATGTGAATCACTGCCTTTCCTGCCAAAAACTACACATCTCCTCAGCCTGTTTTCTCTCTCTCTTGCTCTTAAACCATCTGTGGAAAACTGAGTTAGATCTACGTACTTGACATGCTAGGCCAGCGTATCACATGTTGCAGGAACAGGGTCTTTAACTGACAGATGAGAGCAGAGATGTGGGCACCAGGCTGGCTGTCAGCATTGTGATAGTATGTACATAATCTGGGATGATCCCAGATAAGCACTGGGTGTGCACCGTTTAGGGCTAGGCCACACTTGTACATGTAAACTCCAGTTTCTACACTGGAAAGCTGTCCTAGTATTAACTGTGATGCCATTTGTAACACAAAAACAGGCCTGGATCGTTTCTGGAGGATGCTAAATATCTGTTGTGACATATATCATGGACTTCAATTAATTGTTATCATAAGTTATTATTGTGGAACTCAACTTCAGAGCATGTTTTTTGGCCTTCTCCAGAACTTTGAGAATTCACCTACTTCATCTACTACACAGTGAGTGATAGGAGAACATAACAGACTGAACATTAATTCTGGGCAAAAACGAAATAAGTTAACACATCAACAGGGAAAATGCAAGAGAAAGCAAGCGCCTTTTTAAAAAATGTATTAATACTACACCTTTGCCCCTGCAACAATGATGTTGTGTCGCCTAATCAGTATATATCTCAATATCTTCAGGAGGCCTATTCAGAATATCTCACCCAAGCATTAGTGCACACCCCCACTCCCAGTTACAAAAGTATGTGGAGTCCAGCATACACCCAGGGGGGGATGTTGGCCTGAGGGAGCATTCTCACAGCTACAAGACTGCTTTGCATGCACTGAATGGAATATATTAGAACAACAGGACAAAGAGAAATACACAGAAACTGTACTATATGCTGACAGTGTCACTGTTGACAAGTGTATCCAGTTCTTTACCAACCAGAAACCCTGGATGGAGTCCAAACGCTTCTCAGAGACCGCAACACTGCCTTCAGTTGATAGGGCCCAGTAGAACACTGCTAAAGCCTGCTAAACCTGAGGACAGACATCAAAAATGGCAACAATGACCAACAACGAGAGTAGCAGGGAATACAGCACATCAGCTGCAAGGGCAGCAAACTCATGACAGTCAGCACCAATGCCGTGCTGGCACATGAACTGAACTGCCTCTTCACTCACTCTGAGATTAAAAGGCCTCAGGCATATCTACTGCCTCCACCAGCACCCACATACTCACGCTATTGGATGTGTAATCAGGTTGGTGAACCCAAGGAAGGCTGCTGGTCCTGATGGATTACCCAAGAAAGTACTTAAATCATTCACTGACCAGCTCTAAAAAGTCCTCACTAAGATCTTTAACCTTTCTCTAATACAAGCCATCATGTTACCCTGCCTAAAATCAGCCATCATCATCCTTGTCCCCAAAAAGCCTGTAATCAACAGTCTTAGCGACCACCAAATGATCACACTCACATCAGTAGTCATGTTTTGATACACTAGTCTCACAACACATCAAAGCCACTCTTTGAACCACAGTTGCTTACAGAGCAAATAGGTACCCAGAAGACACCATCGCCACAGGTCATCACACCACGTTGAGCGACTTAAAACACCGGCGGAGCTATGTACGGATGCTCTTCATAGATTGGAGCTCGGCATTCAATACAGTCATTCTATACATACTGGTTGGCAAGCTGTTAGCGAGGACCTCTTCACTAACTGCTCACAAACTGTTTAAGCTTAGCCCCCACCCCTCCCTCCACCCTCACATTAAGCACCAACTCTCCTCAAGGCAGTGAGCTGAGTCCATTACTGCACTCTGATCCACCCCATCAACAACATTATCAAATAAGCGGAAGAATCACTGTAGTTGGATTCGTCTCATGAGTCGCCCGACACTGACGAGATCCAGAAATTGATAGTGATATGTTCAGAAAACAGTCTGATACTGAACACCACAAAGACACAGGAAATCATCATTGACTTTAGGAAACGCAGAGCAGATTTATATCAACAAGGACTGTGTGGAAAGGGTTCCAACCTTCAAATTCCTCAGAACCCCTTCTCTGGGGACCTCTCCTGGTCTGCAAACACCACTGCGGTTGTTAAGAAGGCACAGCAGTTACCACACTTCGTGACAGTGCTGAGGAAAAACAGGCTGGAGAGGCTGCTGATGGCCTTCTGCCTCCATCGAGACAGAACTGGCGCACTGCATCTCAGTGTGCTCATTAGCAGACAGGAGAGCTCTTCAGAGGGTCATCAACACCGCACAGAAAATCATCCCACTGCCCTCCCTGAAAGACATCTCCACCTCCAGTGGCCTTTGCAGAGCCAAAAACATTCAAAAGAACTCTTCTCATCCTGGACACCACCTGTTTGACCTATTGCCCTGTGGCAGGTGCTACTGGGCCTTCAAAGCATGGACCACCATACTTAAGAACAGTTTCTTTCCCTGGTCCATAAATATACTCCAACAAGCATCGAATGACCCCTAACATGCAGTACGATGACAGATTTTCTACTGTGCTAATTACTTTCATACTAGGGCTACACCTATTATGGTGCAAAATTAGATTGTTATTCATTTAACTCATTATTTTAGAACCTATGATCTTGGTGGTTTTGTGTTTCCTTGTCTCTTTTTATTGCATTGATCACCAGGAAAGGCTTTCTGCTCTATTCTTTGCTAAATTACTTGTGAAATGTTTGTTTTCGTTAACAGAAGCAGATCCTCAACAGTGCCACTTACAGTCTGTTATATCTCCTCAGTGACAGACATGTGGCAGTGCTAATATAAAAAGCTAGAAGTATGATCACATGAACACCCACACCATTGGTAAACTACACGCTCTCTCATCCATCACCTCCACTTTGAGTCCAAATGTAATCAATCACAGCCTAGCCACAGCACCATAATGGAGCAGCAGCTCTGGATGGAGGAGGATGTTATCCATCAGTTCGAAGGTAATGTGACACTCATAACATTTGCAGACAGGCTAAGGGAATTGAGTCAAATGAAGTGCTCTGTCCTTTGAAGTAACACCTTCAACAGGCTAATGATGATGAAGATGATGTGTTATTAAGCCTTCCTGTGCAGTATCCTAAACTTTAAATGAGATTAGTCTTGGCCATACATTAAAGCTTGTACAGAAGATGTTGGTTGTCTTACTTGGATGTGATGCAGATCAGTGTGTTTTACTTGTCTTGAAATAATACTTCATTCTATTTAGTCAATTTTTGGTCATTTTTGGAGAAAATGTCTAAAACAATTAAAGTAATAGCAAAAGAGTACAGTGAGTTAGATGATTTACTGGTTTTTGGTTAAATGTCTAGAAAGCACTCTAATGGTCTTATGGGGACAATAACCTCAATTCAACTATTTTGCAGAGCCCTGTGGCTTAATGTGTGTTCTATGTGATCAAAGCACATAAAGCTAAATGCTCTTTATAGTTTCCCGTAAGGCCAGAGAGAGAAGGGATGGGTGGTGGCCGGCTGCTGGCCTGCCCTCCTTTAAACCCAAGGCTACTTTCCCTTGGTCCACAGAACACTCTTGACAGGCCTAGGTGGTATTTTATTATTTCAGTTCATTCTGTCTATTCCGACTCTATAATTACTCCCTACATGTCATTTAACTCTGCCTTTTTTTAAATTACATGTCTGACCCTCTCTCGGGGATAGGATTTCCCTGCCATGTATTTTAACGTACTCTATTTTCAACCCTCTCTCTGTTATTATTTTTCATTTTGGGTTTTTCCTTTAATCATTGTGCTATGATCTTGCTTTTGGTATTTTGTCTGGAACTGAGAGCTAAAATGTTGAAAATATGAGGCAAAGTTAGTGCAAGAACTGCAGTTGGGTCATCGCAAACCTGCTCAAAACAGTGACGGGATTTGTAGGAGGGCAACGTATTTGTGTTTGTTTGTGTGCATTTGGATCAAAAGGGCAATGCGTCATTCCAAGTACAACATCATGTATTTGAGAAAGCTGTCATTTAGCACACCATGATTAACACATTCATATCATACTGTATATATGTATATAAGTCTGAAGCGATTACTGCACTGTGATTCATCTCAATTATATAAATGGTTTTAAAACCAAACCACTAAAAACTAAAAACCGACTCCCTACGTTGTGACTACAAACAATCAAATTGTGGGACCAGCAGAGATGTCATTTCCAAGAGAGTTCCTCCTCTAATTTTAAACCAAAACATCACATTATTGGACTGTTGCCTGTCTAAAAGAGAGGCAGAGAAAGAGAGAGCGACAGGCCTTTCAGGGCCTTTGTTTACATGAGCGTTACAGGCATGATTCCCACAAATGTGGATGGGAGCCCTTTGTAAGCAGGGCTTGAGTGAAGCTGCTGTTCGTCTGCCAATCTAAATACAACAAGGGCCTGTGGTAGGCTTCACCGCCATCTCTAATTCTGGCTTTGGCTTTGGCGGAAAGCGGGACCACGGTTCGAGGCCACATGCAGCATGCATGCAGCCAACGAGGGAGGAACATTTCTGTAACCGGTGAAAGATATGAACCACACATATGGATACAGGCTTGACACCACACGTACATCAACACACAGATGAACACTCTTAGAACTGGACAATGTTAGACCATGATGCAGTAATGGGTTTAAGTGCCATCAAGTGTTGTTGTAGAAAAACGTCCTTTTGGATTTATTTGTTTCAACATCTGACAGTATACAGACCCACACAACTTCGAAATAGACTCAAGATTGAGAGATAATAGAAAAGTTAGGTCCAAGACAACAGAAAAGTGGTCTGAAGACTTTATCAGGTCCTTGTTTGTCCCTGTTACCTTAAATTATGACAGTGTGTGGTAGTCTTGGGTTTCACGTGTACAGTCTTGGCATGCCAGTAAGGAAATGAGTTTCACATGACATCATTCCACTGCTGATGTGACTGTCTACACGGTTGTTATTGTGAGTTAAACATAGAGGCTCTGCTCTGTCAACAATCTATCATCCTTATCTCTATGTCGATGATCTGACAAGTGTCATTTTTGATAAGTAAGCCGATAATTAATAACCAGGGTCAACCGCAGCTGCTCATATGCCAGAACATAGATATCACAAACACTAGGGGGAGCCAAGCCATAACAGGAAATCCTGACAAATCCCCCTTTAAAATCCCTAAATGAAAGTTTCAATCCCAAGTGAACTTAACCCACTCATAAAAGGAGACTTCTTGTCTTTCTCTCTCTTGTTAGGGATACCATTGATGTATGACTTGTCCTTGTCTAACAGTGTATCACTCGCTCTTAAAACAGCCTTGTTGTTAAAGTTGTAGGTAAACTTGGGTAATGGAGGCCCTGGTCATTAAGCCTGTGGAGTGAACTGGGGACAGGCTAATGAGAAAGGCGCCTTTGACAGACCAGGCTGGTGGTGTAATAATTGGCCAAAGCTAAAAAGGGTCACTGAAGAACAAGGAGTTAAAATGGACAGAAGCTCTGAGCCTCCCAGCTTTCCCCACTTAGCCGTATTTCGCTGTGTTTTCCACAGATTTTTTGGTTGAGTGGCCACACATAAATTGATACAAATCCATAATCCAGATTCAGGCTTAAATTCGTCTCTGCCTCCTGCTTTTCCTCACAGGGGTGTGTTGAGTATTGATCTGAGCCTGAATAATTGAGAAGCTTAAGCTAAGCAAGCATGTGAGGGAAATGGTACTGAATAGTACATCCCAAAATTGGGCATCAAATTTGAAGTGCAAAGAGCTGCAGAGTAAGCCAACAATAAATTGGGCCTTTTGGTTTTGTAAATGCACAACAATCTGTTTTTAGGAAGTTTTGTACTTGTTACGGACACTGAAGCCATTTGTCAAAAAATTGTCGGCCTTTTAGGTTAGATGTAGTGTTACACAATGTGAGGGTAACTGTACTTGACATACTGTAGATACCTGACATTAACAATGCAGGGAAGTTTGTCAGTTTTCAGACTCAGTGAGCTCAAACCCTGCATGTTTGTCATTATGAAACATTTAAAGGGAATCTAACGTAATGCACAGGACACCTCTCTCATTCCACGTTCCCAGGCTCCCGCCCTCTACTGCTCCTGAAGGGACTTATTAAAATCCATATTTTTCCACCAGACCATGTAAAAGATTTAAGAAACAGGGTGCACCTGGTGCTGCGGCTGTTGCAGAGGATGGTTGTTATGTGCCGTAAATGGCAAACTGCGAAAAGAAAAAGCCAGAAAAAAATCAGAACTTCACATTGAGACTCAATCTTAACTCAATCCGTTCTAAAGCACTGACACTACATGCTTTCATATATGTGACTGTCATGATTTTTTCATTTAGGTTTTGACATGAATCACAGCTGCCAACTGCAACCAAACCCCCCCATGGACTCTGAGTATAAGAAACACCTGCTGTCACAGAAATCTGATACTATATGTAACAGTTTATTGTATTATAGTGAAAGATTGTAAATGTGATGTCATGAGATGTGAGAATTTACTCTGGATTAGTTTAACAAAATGATCAATCAGATTTTCCAAACTCCACTGATGACCCATTACAAACACTGGAAATGTTAAAGTAAATGAAGCACAAAGCACTAAATTAGGTAATTAGAAAAGAGTTACACCACCAGTGACACTTATTTTCCAGTATTATTTCAAGTATGATAATATTCCACATGTGATTTCGGTCATGTAAACAGCATATTCCATTTACATATTCTGAATTTGGCCTCATTCGGAATGTGGCATTTCCCAGTTCAGGTGTGGGATATTATTTGGGTTTTAGGACCAGTCTTTGGACATGTACACGTCACATTCAGCATATGCGTCGGTATGATACTTCAGGTTCGCTGGGTATTGCAGGATAAATGTTTAGTTATATGACAAACAGTGTCTGTGACTTTTGACAGTCTGGTCAATTGCTGCTACCATCTGGGCACGTTCCACACAATAATGCTAGCGTCTGTGTATGTGTGGGAAGAACACAGCATTACCCAGCATTTAGTAGGAGCCAGAGTGGGAATCAACGGTAACATCAAAAAACTTGGCTAACTATCTTACGCTTTCCAGGTTGTATACAAACTTAACAGCACAATGGATCGTTCCAAAGGTTGAATGCTGTTTGGGCCAGATGTCTTAAATGGCTTATACAACAAATGCTAAGCGAAAAATGTCTTGTATATACATGTGTGGGTCATACTGCAGTCATGTAATGTCATGAATGGGAAGAACAAGGAAAGTCTTCACTGCTGGTTTCTCCTCCTACTGCTGTACATGCTTCTCCCTCCTTTCAGTGACCTGAGTGTTCGTGACCTGACTTTTTCCGCCTGCAAATCATACTCCGTGATGGTAAAATAAGCACAATGTTTTCTTTCTCAGCAGAAGCCCACACCACTTCTGTCATGCATACAGTACACTCTTTTCACCCATCTGCAGTATGTCTCCTGCTTCTCTAATATCTCTCGCTCTCTTCTTTGCTCCCTCTCCACATGTCACTGAGCCACAGTGGAGAAGACAGGCATGGAATAGACCCGCAGCTGATGATGAAATATGACCCAGTGATTTGTGGATTGTCCGCTGCTGAAGATGTTAGAGAAATGGATTCCTCAGACATGCGGTGGGAAACTACAAGAGGGAGAGGATTTCTTTTTTTTTTTTTTTTTTTTTTTTGCTTCTTTTTTTTCTACATTGCATAACTTGTGCTTGTATGATACAGAGAAGCTTAAGTTTCCTGTGCAGGGTGAGGCAGACATGTTGAAGAGCATTTGATGTGCCCAACCGTTCTCATTCCCGTCAAATAACATTTTTGTCACTCAGCATCTCACATAGATGCACAAGTTACCCTTTAGTACGTGCATGAGATACACCAGGCTTTCAACTAAGTGTAAACCCATCCACACCAAACTGCAACCGTAATTACTACAAATAAATATATAAATAAATAAATACTAAAAAGCAAGGCCACTAACATAAAATAGTAGACTAACACATTCTTCTGAGTGGTCCCTGAATGCATTAATATGGTTGATATCATGACAATGCATCAGTGAAATGGACAGACGATTATTTATTTGTTTGTTAGTTTGTGGGGTCGCATCTCTCAAGCATCGTTATAGCTCATGCTAAACTGGATCAGTTGTAAGGACAAATGTGCTTGGATGAAATTAACACTCTTCTGTAGAGTTTGGATACCAAACAAGCAGCTTTCACAACACCACAGTCTAATAGAGACCGAGCTAATCGCTACGAAGCTGAAACCTCACTCAGGAGGAGAGTTTGTGAAGGAGTGCCCTGTTGCTGCTGCAGAGCTGCTAGCATCGGATAAAGTAAAACTGTTCCAAAGTATCAGTTTGTGTGGAATAATTCATAGAGATGAAGGAAAACCTGACATGGAAAATCAGTGATAGCAACTGTCTGTGTGATTTCATGGTGGACATTACCAAGTACCTCTCAGAGCTGAACCTCCAGCTCCAGCCAGCTTTTCAGCTCTCTGCTTTCAAATGTGAAATCATTTGAAGCAAAATTAAAGCAGTGGCAAGAGCAACTGGAAAGGGGTAACACTGTGCATTTTCCTTCTCTGCAAGAACAAAAGCCTGCTTCGACTTCAGAATATGTTGGTGAGCGTGCCAAACAACTTCAGGCATTTAGAGAGTTTTTCACAGGCAGGCATTGCTAATATGTTATCATCTGTGCATCTCACCATGATTTGTGCTGTCTGATGGTCTTCTGGGATCCATCCAGGTATTACACACAGCACTAAAAACACAGGATCCATGGTAATAGAATGGGATCCGACCCGAACACAATCGTATATCATATGACTGAGTTCCTTGACTGAACAGGAAAATACAGAAATTTAAAGTTGCTCTTAGTTGGCCAAAAAAATCATTTAATACAGGTCAAAAAAAACAGTTTTTGTACTGGATCCTGTTCTACGGGATATAGATGTACTGTAGCACGGATGCAGCTTGGATCTATAACAAAAAGCCCCATGACTGGTGAATACCCACATAGTGCATTGTCTCTGATAAAGTTAAATAAAGTCAGGGACAGCTGTCATCAGATGATATAAAACTTTCAAAGGATGTGTCAAACCTCACCCATGGCTCTAGTAGACAGACCAGGAGTAGTGGCCAAACCATTCCTTTGAGATATCGTCAGCTGATTGAACTTTTACCATTCATCCATTCATTCTAACAGTAATTAAGATGAAGGTTTGGGGAAAACATTCCACTATAAACAGTCTATTCTTTCGAAAAGTCAACAGTGATCAGTAGCAATGCCGAGCTGCCTGAATTCCTCACTGATTACCTCTTCTGAGGCTGTGTTTTAATTTGTGCAGAGATGGAAAGAAAAAAATGTCTGCTATACACGTAGACTTTTGTCGGAGCCTTTTTGGTCATTTGTTATTCGGTCATTTGGTGCTGACATGAAAGTCAGTGAGGTGGAGAGAATGAAACAAGGGCAGGCTTGTGTGTGTATTTCAATCCAGACTCAAGACCTGAGTTGAGATGGCAGGGAATTGGCAGATGAATTTCTCTGCTATGCTCCATTTGCTCCATTTTGCTCTGATCTCTTACTCTTCGTCATTCCAGGTGATGTAAACTGGCATGTTTCCCCCAGTTGACAAAAACTGGGCATGCAGCTGCATATCAAAGGATGGTGACTCCTTGCTTTTCAGGCTAAATGTCATGATTTCACTCTTTTTAGTACTATGGAATTAAAGGCATTAAATAACATAATTACAATACATTACATTACATGATAAACTGACCACATTTGCTCTTGCTCATGCTCTGGCATGAGGATTAAGATGAGTCAGCTTTGTCAGGTCAGGGTTTGTAAGGTGGTCTGTTTCATAATGGCACATTGATTTAAGTTGGCGAATTTCTCAAAAGAGACCAGTGGTACAGCTTAACATCCAAACAAGTTACTTGCAGATCTACAAGTTGCCAGCTAGCTATTAATGTTTGGACATCCGTGCAATCAATTCATGTTCAATATCCTGCAGAATTTTGTGTCGACACCTCACGAATCCTCATGCCTACATTGCATTTTGGTCTTTCAACCCTGTAAACTTTATTTATATGAAATGTGCATTAGTGAGTACACTTGCATAGCGACATTTGGTAGCAATGCATAAAGTAATGCGATACTTCTCAGCCTTACTCCCACAGCCTTATTCAGCATTTTGATCGAAGGTTTTCAATTGTCCAATAACATATCTCCACATTTACTGTATGGATTGGCACAAAATTTAGTACATATTTTAGATGTATTCATGGTCCCTAGGCTGTGAATTCTAATGACTCTGGTTATCCCCTGCTCAGCTCCCCCACTTACATTTCAATTGGCTGTTCACTCAGTCAGTGCATGGATGCTTTGACTGACAGAAACCACCCAGCATGCACCTCTGAAATTCTAAGCCTCCCATCTCCAAGATATCCTGATTGGCCACTTCAAATCAATGATGTGTGAAAGTAGCAGAGCTCATCTTTTCAATGAATTGAGGTTAAGGTCAGACCCATATTGAGACTACTAAATACCTAAAATGTGGTAATATCGGTTAGTATTTTTGTATTCTCAAAGGATAAATTACTTTTACTTTATGATGTATTTGTGCCCACCTCTGGTCTCACTGAACTGTATTTCATTGCCTGAAGAGTGTGTTGCACAACATCAACCTGATTCTACTTTTAGTGGAGAGGATGATGCAGGATCATACTACGGCATTTAGTTGGACCTGATAGACACATATATTTGTAGAGTTTGTTTTTCCCCACTAAAGAAGGAAATAATGAATTGAATTCTTCCCTGTGCAAAAAGGAAGTCTCCCATGTAGTGATGTAATGAAGCAACTGCCATGTGCTCGCACTAATAATGCCTACATTTTTACTTGTATGTGTGCTCTTTCTTTCAGCACACAGCATGACTCTGAGGCCAGTGCAGGCTTGTACATTGCCTGCATAAAGAGGAACCCCTGGTTTTGTTTACTTTACTGATTGCAATGGTCAGAGTGGGAACACTGATGTACATTCACACAGTGAGGAGGACACATGGTAAGTGTCAGGTCTCAGTCTGGGGCCTAAAACCAGTGGAATTACTGATCACAGACAAGTTTTTCACAGGTTGTTGCACACTAGATAATTGCATCTGCATTTCCCATTCAATTACCAGTTTGTGCCACAGCAGACAAGTCCTCTCCAAGTATGAGTCAACAATATGGAAATTATGCGATTACAGAGCCCTTAAATCATACAAAACAGAGTTGGCAATTATTCCTAAGGAAAATATGCAAGAAATGGACTGTGGCCTCCTGCTCTCCTGCACAACCAAGACATCAGCTCTGCTGGAAGAAACTGTGACTTTAATTGCAGGCAGGTCTGTGTTTACTTACTGTAGCAGTGACACCGGCAGCCACTGAACTTGTGTTTATTTTCGACTTTGGATGACTTTAGAGGAGAATAAATCATCCTTGTGCCGCCACATCATAAAAACCACTCAAAAGAGATGTCAAGTTGAAAGGGACCAGCATCCTGTGGAAAAGTAAACCTTTTTGCACCTTTTCTCAACGATGGCGTCTTTGAAGAGCGGAGGCATTAAGCCCTTTTGCTCATGCATTAGCACACAATTGTTTTCTTCTCTTTTCAAAATGTAAAATATCCATCCTCGTGCATTAATTGTGGACATTCTGCAATCTCAAAATGATAATGCTTGGTGCCATGCTATTTTCCACTTAGTGCCTCATTATACACTGGAAAACTCTATGATGGCCTATTATGGAGAGTCAGAAAGAGAGCTAGGCAGAGAAAGATCTCTGTTACCATGAGGACGACTATATTGCAGGTCCTCTGTGTCCTACAGAGGGGGGACTCGCGGGACTCGTTCACAGTGTGAAGTGCTCCCAGGGGTACGTGGGATAGCCGAGAGGGGAAATGTAATAACTCAATGACGAGGAGAGGCTGCCAATTACAGTCAGCTCAGGATAGAGGAGCAGGATCAGACACATTGAAAACGGCTGCGTTTCTAGACTCCCCGGGGAAGGCCCTCCATCAGTGAGCTGCCAGTCTACTGGAAATATGAGCAGCAATGTGGGAATGCAAACAATATCATAATCGTGAGTGATAACAGTGAGCTAAAGAATATAACTAAACATGAGTACCAATGGTAATGTTGTTTTAAGATTAAATGTACACTCATGCCTGGGATCTCCTCATTCTCTTGGCACTTTGGTTGCACTTATATAATGTTTGGATTGTCCCGTGGAGTATTTCTTCTCACAACATAAATGGAAAGGCGTATAGGCTCGACATTCCCCACACTACAGATTAGCAGTTTAACGTAAGGCAACCTAAACAAACTTAGCGGAGCTTGTAAATAAGGACGGCTTTTCAATTTCTGAGTTATGTTACTTTTTGCCCATATGACAGTTTTTTGGATGATTAGGTAATTGTATTGTTTTGCGGCAGGAACCAAAGGTCATGAGTCACTATCATCAGCAGCCCACAGAAAAACCAAGCATCAGCAGGGTCACTTAACCCAACTTGTGGAATTGAAAAGTACACAGCCATCATTACCAGCACCAATAAGCACAATGAATAACAGTGCTGTTTATGAAAAGCAGCTCGTCGCAGTCAGTCAGGCAAGGGTTACTTTAAGTTGAAAATTAAGACAATCTATTGCTTGAGGGGAACTACAAACTATTTCAATGCACAATAGAGACATTGTAGAGCATGAAACGATAGATTACATCATGGATTTGTGCTACAAGTTGAATGACAAGTTCTGAGCATCTGACAATACTGTGATTTGAATTGCATAGCTCAAACAGTATACTGTACTTGTTTTCAGATAGGTCTAAAACAGTGGAGAAATGATGGGCCTGAGTATAAAAATATAAAACCTTAGTTAATGCACAGTATATAGGAGGTTGCATAATGGATCAGAAAGCTCTACCATGACATGCAATGAAAGGGACAAAGCGGTCATCTAAACTGTGTCCATAGAACTGGGCCATTAGCACTGATGCAAAGTGTCAAACATTCACCACGTCTGTTAAGGTTTAGATACGCGTTCATTTATACTGTTGGCACCTTATAGGCTACAGAAAGTGTTTTTGTGGTTGATGCTGTTGTATCTTTAGAAATATATTATATGCAAAAAAAACACATTGCATATTCATACTTCTGTGGAATCTGGGCCTAAATATCTTAGTAATATGTTTAATCTTGATTCATCAATTAATCATATGGTCCATGGTAGATCCGTAGAGCCATCGTGAACAGTTTTCATTAAAGTTTCCTTACATCTAAAGTGTTATCATCGAATTTCTTGCTATGTCTGACCAACATTCCAAAGATATCCAGTTTACAATTATGTAAGGTAAAAAAAAAAAAAAAAAAAAAAAAGCAGTAAATACATAAATAAAAGATTAATCAATTACCTACATAGTGGGCAATCTAAAGACCATTAATTAACCAATTGATTAACTATATGGGATTCTAGGTGTATAGTATATGTTCATATTTACGTTTTACATTTCAATATTTCAGATAGATTTTTTGTTGAATTATTTTGAGCTAACATAAAGCCTTTGTGCTTTTGGTTGCTGTGGAACTGTCACTGTTTGTAAAAAGCGTACGTTTTAAGAGTTCTCTGAAGTCTGAAGTGTGTCTGTGTGATGATGAGCATATTTTTGTCATATGGCGACAGACTTGCTGACAAAGTGAGTCAGCGCCAGGATATCCAGATGACCCACTGCGGCAGCAGATTCTTTGGGAGGCCCATTCTGAGGATTAGGAGGCACTGGGCCCTGAACCTGTGACCTCTGCTGTTTGTTTACCTTTTCCTGCTTTAGGTCACTGTGACTTACTACTGTATTGTGTCAACATCCCGTGTTCCATTTGGATCCGTTCATTTAAGTGTGTTACATATGTGTGTATATAAAGGGTTGAGACAGATAAACTGACAGGAAGACATGGTTTTTGTACATGTGTACAGCAAAATTAGATTTGTGGGACCTAGTTTAAATCCAGTCCATTCATTTTAAAGCTCTTTTCATTGTTGTTCCATATCTAACACAAATTACATGGAAAAATGTTTTAGGTTTCCACTTCTTGTCCTTGTAAATGCAAGTCCAGTCTTGCAAGAACAGACTCAGAAGCTAAATTTTTGGATGTTCATTACTGCCACACCACTGTGGACAAAGCAGTGCCTGTTATACCCAGCTATAACAGAAATGCTTGCTCATTCACCACTAATTAACTCCTCCATACAGTGCAGAGGAGTGCAGAGCAGAACCGTTCTCGCTGCCTCAGTTTAGAGTAAACAAGACCCCGGCGGGAAAAGGGTCTTGTCTTGGCTGGCTGGCTGGCCCATTTTAATAAATCGATGCGCTAATCATCGGACGTGCACCGAGTGCCCTGGCCGCGCTACCAGTCCCTCTCCCTTTGAGGTTAATTTAATTAGGTCCCAATGCTGAAAAGCCCCTGACATGCACACAGAGTGCAAGCTGTAATTGATTTTTTTTTTTCCTCTACCTGATATTCTCTGCTTTTAGGTGGAAACGATGTACAGAGTGAAGGGAATTTAATGACAAAAACAGTCAACAAAGAACCCATTTCTGTGGCTTAGGGGACATTTAGTTTATGATACAACCGAAGTCTAATGAAGGGAGATTAATCCTTAACAAATAGGTTGAGCATATTTACAAGGCAATCCTTTTGTGTAGATTTTTTATGTGTTTTTCCCCAATTTGGCACAGCATTGTTAAAAGAATAAAAGAAAAAAAGTGCACTGTGACATTTTGTCCGTATAGTGCCAAAATAACTAAAACAGAAATGTAATTGAACATGTGCAGCTGCATAAATGGAAAACAGTAATGTCACCATAGAAACTTGTGGTATATTTTGGCATTTCAAATGCCAGAATATATTAGGTTTAGTGAATTCTGTTTGCTCAGCCCTGGTTGCTGCTGTTCATTATTGTTTGGCAAGCCACCAGCCAGCTGGGAGATATTTGAATATCAGTGAGTAACATACAGGTGATGGTTTGTCAAAAAGAACAAACAAAACACTGTTGCCACTTGTCATAGTAGATTGAGAAATTAAATGAGAAAAGTCATTGCTGTACTCAGAGCGATATGTTTCATGAGTCAAAGTGTAAGACATAGATTAAACAATGTGTTAGTCTGCTGTAACATAAGCTGCAAACGTTAGCATGACTGGCTAACAAACCCCGCAGTAGTAATACCAAACTCAGCTGGTAGTACTGCATTATTACCTTTGCAAACACACAGTTCTCTCTAAAAGACTTTTCTTTGGTGATGTTAAAAGTGAAACATACTGCTTAAAAATACAAACTAGTAGTATAAATCTGTTTCTTGACTGTCCCACTATTCAGCTGGGCTTAACAACCTATTTTGCATGGTTTTATTTTTTTAAATTAGCTAGCTGGAGACATTGAAAAGCTAGCCAGAAACTCATGACGCTAACATTAGCTTAATTATTAGCCATTAGCTAGCTAACGACAGCTGATAAAATCTCCTTTCGACAGCTGTCAGCCAACATAATCAGCGGTTGTTGTCTAGAAATGAGAATCCTGCTTTTGTCTACCTTTGGCTGTCATCATAGACCCATTGTTTCTAAAATTTCAAAAACCAAGAACATCAAAAGGTGGCTCTGCTACTATCATTGTAAACTAAATATGAGCTACGAAAGACTGGAAAGCTTGACAGGAGTAGCGACAGTAAGTAAGGAGGCTCAGCAAAAGGTCAATTAAGAGCAAAATGAGTGAGTCAGGATTGGTCTGTGCACCAGTGTGACCCTTTGAATTTATCAGCTTTCACTCATGTTTGTCAAACTAAAGCAGACCCCCACTTTAGCTCTTTTCTGACTGTGCAGACCTCAGCATTTCATTCAGGAATGGAAGAAGTACTCTGAGGTATCTCTGCCTGCATGCACACACTTGCACAGCCACACACAGGGAAACTGACATGTGGAAGGCTACAGAAGATCCTCAGGCCCTTCAGCTCTCATCTGGACAAATCCCTGGAAGCCATGGCCTGGGTTCAGTGCAGGTCTTCACTGTGCCAGCTCCTACATTCATGCAGCATTCTTTCATCCCATCATCAGCAATACATTCAAGGGACCAGAACATCCATCTGCTCAGAGTGCAGTAAAATTATATGTGTTTCACTTGACATCCGGTAGCCACGTGCCAACCATTTTTGCATGTTTAAGCTTCTTTTTCCTCCCTGAAAGACATACAGCAGAATGGGATTTGACTCTGTGTAATGCCAAACATGCTATTTGTCCTCTAAAATAACTCTTCCACTTCTCCATGCTTGGATTGTGAGGTGCGTGGTGCAGCCGCAGCGCTAACGGAACAAGTATCCAGCCTGTCAGCGTATGAAGGCTTTCAGTTTTACAGGCAGCAGCAGGCAACCTCTCTCTCCTCTCTCCATTCCAAAGAATAGCAGCGAAGAAGGAGTTCTGGCTCGTTATCATATTGTCTCTTGCTTGAAGCCTGTGTGTCTGACTCTGGCCCAGACAGTGCAAGGTTTATGTACAGTATAATGTGAATGCCCCACAATGTTCTTGATGGTGAAAGGACACAAGTTGTGCGTAAATGTATGATTTTCCTCCACTGATGCTGATGAGGTTATGTTGAAATCCTTGGGTCAGGGTTGCACTCATTGTACACTGGTTATTTCATGTCAGATAGCCTCTCCAAACCTTTAAACTCATCATTTATTTAAGGAATTCTTGTTTGCCTTGTCAGGCTGCGGCCTTGCTTCTGGTGCCAGCATGTGCCCCAGTCTGCATTTTTGCATCTCACAAGGCTAACCTGTATTAATATTTCAAATCAGGAAAGCAAACAGGCTTCAGTCCGTCCTTTGATTGGCAGTTGAGGTGATGCAGCATTGAGAGATTATTGATGCTTTGTTACGGGGTTCGGTTTGGGCTGCTGCAAAATAGAAAAAAAGAAATAAAAGCAGCAAACATTTGTCCATCAGTTTTGCATAGTTTAATTGAATAATTCCTATTTGGGTTGTGAAGCTTCAGGCGGATTCCAAGTGGCACAGATGTCCCATGAATAAAACATCGGCTCTGTGAGCAAATATTAGCACTTGCAGTTATGATTATTTTCTTGTTAATGTTTGGCAATGTCAAACATGCGCTTTTGGTGTTGCTATGCGATTGTGATTATAATTGGTCACGTTGAAAAAACACAAGCAGTGGCACATGACTTGAACAAGGAAGATAGAAGCAATCTATTAAGATTTGCATGTTCTTTCTTAAAAAGATTATCTTCATTTATTCCTCTTCTAGATCACATTCACAGTCCCTGTTATTTTGTAATCACGTCCAAATCAGTCCGCCCTAATTGCATCCACTCGTACCGCATCTGTGCAGGCAGGAATCAAAATGAGATGCCAAATGTCAAAATGGGTTTGTGTGAGCACAACGCCATGTAAGTCTGTAAGCATCTAAGATTTCTGAAAGGTTGCAACAACTCTTGGGCCATTTCCTTTATCCTTCCTACCTACTGCAATCTCTACTTTCTGTCAGGTTAAGTAATCTCACAGATCAAGCTGAGCTGACGGAGGTATGGCTATGCATCTTAACACCGCAGTCTAAACTTCACTATCCTGTCACAGCTTGCAGGTTAGACAAAATACAGTGAGAATGTTATCAGAATTCACTGTCATAACAATGTTCAATGAGGAAACACCTCCTGATAATGACAGCCTGACAGAAGTGTTAAACTTTACTCTTTCCATTTTTTAAATTTAAAAAATGAATAAGCTTCAAGCAGTGACAGTATAACTGATATTTTTATAGTAACAATAGATTAAATGACAGTGTATAATGTGAAAGGGTTCTCTCTCAGTGATGAATTTGCAGCTCCCCATTAGCTTTACGGAGCTTTATAGTGAGTTTCAGCTCATTGTTTAGCTGTCTGGCCCACAACTTTACTGATTCGGTTCACTCTCACCGCTCTCACAGCGTCCTTTATAGAGAAAAGGTTGTAATAATACACTGGACACGACTAGCTGGTGAGCATAGCACATGCAAAAGAGCCACCTATTTCTCTCAGGAGTTGGTCAAGACAAAAAGCAGCTAAAAGAAAGTGAATATTGTGTAATATCATATTCATCAGGTGACCAGAGACACAACTCCAAATGACTTATTGGAGATCTCTCTGAATATTTCAGCAACTACTGAATGGATTGCCATGAAATTTGGTCCACACGTTCATCTTCACCTCAGGATTCATTGAAATATCTTTGGTTTATGACTTAATTCCTGCAAAACTAATGCACTAAACTAAGATGTGATCATGGTAGACGTGCTAAACATCAGCATGTTAGCATTGTCATTGTGAGCATATCCGTATGCTAAATTTTGGACAAAATATTAGAAACATCTTTCAATATAATGCAGGCTAATACAGAACCATGAGGATAGGATTTACTTTCTCATTGTAAAGACATGAGACACAAAATAAAGGAACAAAGTGAAGACAAAAACTACCATTCATGTGCAAGCATGCCTGTTTCATATCCTAAGTATACACTGGTCCAGTTGTCTGCCGCCTGTAGGACAATTCTTATCATGCTGTAGATGTTTATTTTGCATAAGCCTTCTCTCTGAATGGAGCAGTGTGAATGGCGACTGCTGTCTCTCTCTCACTAGGTGGTCCCGCCGTATGACAGCGTTTGTATATTGTGTTTTCCAAGAGGCCATGAGAAATGACATCCGTGTGGATGCCGCTGAGAGAGCACACGTCTGGCCTGTGATGAGTGACTCTGTTAGCACGTCGGGGGGAGAGCTAAAGGCAAAAACAAACAAAAATAACATTGTCCATCAAATGAATAGTGTTGAATCAGATAAAATTGTCTCTTTCTTTTTTACTACATTTTAATGCATTTATTTGGCAGTTGTTTTTGTCATTATTAGTGCATTCAAATATTGGCCATATATTCTGTGATCGTTTGACTTTTTCCTTGAAATCTTTCACTTAATACACTGACTTGATATTTTCTGTGTTGTTAGACTCTTTATTTTCCACCGTAGAAGCTGATTCAATTGTGTATTAACAGATGTATGACTTGTTTTTCTTCAGTGTTATGAAGATATTCCCAGCTTGGTTACTTGGATTGGTTATTGTCTGATCTGCCCCTGCCCCCTTTTTGAACTTATGCGGAGAAACACATTAACTGTGTGTTAATTTTCAGGATGTTTTTCTGAAGTATCGATGTGGTAATTGTCCCTGCTGTTTGAAATATAACCCCCGTCTGATTGGTTGTTATAGTGTGTGGTTTGAGTATAAAGATGTGTTGTTTTACACTGTGAATTTGATTCTTGAAGGTCCGTGACTGAAACATTGCTTCTCTAATAAACAGAGTGCAGGAATTCATCCTTTTTTCACAACATATTAGGTTTTGAAATAAAACTGGAGGATCGGCGTTGGATGTGGTGGTTGCTCGTGAGCTAGACCCTGACTTCTGTCAGAGATTGATGGAGTTAGCCTTAGGCTAACTGACGGCCTCGTGCACAGATGTTGTGTGTGGGCTCGACTAATGAGGGTCAACACAGGCTATAGGTCAGTGGGTGGAGTTTCTCCCTCTAACTGCTATACAGGCACACTCCCACTCGGATTATGGAAATATAAAACCCTGGTGCATTCAGAAAACTAGCACGACAAAGAGAGGTGCTATAGCCTCCTGATACTTGCTACAAAGAGAGGAGAAAGCAGCAGGAAATAAACAAATAACTCAGAAAATGAATTTATTAATGAGAAACAAAATTTACCATGTAATATTTATATGTGGAGGCTGAGAGCTAATTGGAGGCATCTTTATCTTTCTCCCTCAAGTAATTGTGTTTTTGAACCACGACAAATTCAATCAGCTCCCCACTGACTCACGCGGCCCAAAACACTCTTTCCTAATCAGGAAAAGAATAAAATCTAAAGTTTCGTCACTTTTTTCATTAAGTGGATAGCACCCCAAGGTGTCCTTCACCTTCCTTGCAGTAAAAATGTCCTCCTTCATGTTCTCAACAGGAGGTCTCCCCTCCCTGCCCCTCCCTCTCTGTTGCTGTCTCTTTGACACAACTCATCCCGAGCTTGTTTGCACATCTCCCATGATGAGGATGATAAGAGCAGTGTGGCGGGCGAGAGGCGTTTGAAAAATGGATTAAATTACCCTCTCCGCAGAGGCTACGTCTCCTCACGCTGTGTTGTCTTTATCGCGGCGATGTTTACATTCATTAGCACTTGTCTGAAATGTGTCACAATCTTGATTTCCGTTGGACTCTGTACTGATGCTATCGAGCAAAGTTGTGTTTTGTCTGTCTTCCATTAGCAAAGCCCAGGCATCGGTCAAGCCTTTACTTGTCAGAGTGCACAGGAGGTATTGCAGCTTGAAGAGGACCAACTACTGGCCTCTCTTGCCTAAAAAGGTCTGTTCGCACAAATTATAAAATGACATACTGCTCTTCTTTCCTCTGGTGTTATCTATTCATGTACAATCCAAATACGAGAGATCAATGAGATTTTCTTTGTGGTTTGTAAAGGTTAAGTTCCCCCAGTTAAATACAAAATACAAAAAAAGCATATCTTATTAATGTTATCTGGCCACATTTTTTTTTTTATTATGAGGCTTTCTGAGATTTCCCCCTCTACACTAACACAATGGAGATGAATACAACTTCATTTGTGGTACTTAATGGCTCGAAAATTCCACTTAAAACCCCCAACAGCAACTTCTTCTCCCAGAAACTGTGTCTCTTTTTCTCTGGATAATCCACATACGCTGCTTTGAACCATTTCCACTGGAACTACTTTCAACTCGAAAAATAGTCCCTATGAAAATGGCCTCAGTATCAATGTGCTGCACCTTTAATATTTAGAGGACCATAATAAAAAATCCATTCACCTGCTGGCTGAATTTTTAGAGGTATATATCTTGATCTGCATGACCAAACACAACTAGTTAAGCAACAAAATCTTAGTAATTTGAGTGAATTGCACTTTGATAAATATGTTATGTATGCTGTACAATCTCTCATTAAAAAGAAAAATCTCATAGCTTACCTTGATGAGGAGTGAGTGCAACTTGAAAATGGCAGTTTGCTTGAGCAAAGATTGCATATAAAGTTGTTTGAGGAATAGTTTTGAAAATAATAATTAAAGAATGTACATTTATGTACAAAACAGGTCTGTGAGGGAATTGGGTTGGCTTTTTTCACTCCAGCTGATTTGCTGTGTTAGCCTAGACTAATTGCTAACTGCTACTTCATTGCATTTTATGCTGCCGGGGATGTCAGGTCGGGTGTCTATTTGGATTCCACCTTCAAAAAAAAAGCAAAGAAAATATAGTTTTCTTGGAAGGAAATAATTAAATGTTTCTTTGGAAGAAAAAAAAAAAAACAGAGTACACCTCCCCCAACAGATACACGCTTCACTCCCCTCTGCCAAAGCCCAATCCCATTCCTAGCATACCTCTGCCGTCCCGTGTATTTGATTGGACAGATTGAGTCATTAAGCCCATCTGACACGAGCAATGGCCTTCCATGATAAGAGTCAAAGTTTGGCCCAATGTGGAGAGACGTATGGGCCTCTGTGATGAAGGGGCCGCTTGATGGCTCAAGCAGGGTGGTGGAGGTGGGGGCCTGTAAGGGGGGAGGTGGCGTTGGAGGCTGTCAGCAGGCATGGACCGGGGTCACTCCACGCCAGGCCTTATTAGGTCACCATCAGCAAAATGCTGGCTGTCAGGCCACGCATTGAAATAGAGGAGGGCTCCTGGTGAGCCTTCTGCCGCTCAGCACCAACCTTCTGGCTCGATGGTCACGATCAAACCCGTCTGGTCGGGCCCACAGCGATGCCTTGTGTCACTCCATTAAACAGAATGTATTACTGGTTTCACGCCACGTTAAGGAGGTGACAGGGAAAGTCAACTTGACCTTGAATTCCTTCTCAGATGTGTTAATCAAAAAACTAATCAGATGTCGGGAATAAAATGACATAAAGTTAATGAGCGTTTGCAAACCTGCGAGTCAAGAGTCAGTTTTAATGACGGCGAAAAAATACTTGTGGACAATGCTACTTATTGATCTAAATGTCAGTGTTCTCGAGCTCGAAATCTTCCCAAAACATAACTTATGTCAGAGGAAATTCAGAGAGGTTTAACTGCATGCAAGTATGTCCAAGGTCACACGTAACAGGCCTGCTTCTAGCTGCTGCAGCCAGTGAAAACTTTCCCATCTGCATGTTTCACCGTTAGTATTTAACTTTGTGCAGCCAAATGGAAGAAGATGAAGTCTTCTAAATGTTGATCAGCCCAAGAAAGCTGCATCTCAGCCAAAATAAACGGCAGACAAATAATGCCACACTCCCGGGTTGTCTCCCGAAAAATATAGATTTTTTTTGTAATTAAGTGACCACATGCAGTTTCATTACCCTTTCTGGCTCCACCATTCTGATCTGTGCGTGAGGTCTAGTGTCATTCATACACTGTAAGGGGGAACAAAAATGTGAGAACAAGTGGACAGACTCCATCTAAATAGTGAAAGTTAATTTGAAAGGAAAATAATCAAGTGCCCGGTAGATCTCAAAGAGCAATATTTGGTTTGGGCCTTGTGTATTTGAATAGCAAAGCTCAGTATCAACTGCAGAACAGCGTACGTGCTGTAGTTGGTGCTCTCACTAACCGTTCTCTCCTGCTGTCGTCAACATCTTATAACAGTCATCAGTTGAATCATGGCTTTCGCATCGTGTGTTTGAATATTTCTATTACACAAGTATTAGAACTAGCAACCCATTCACATTATCTATACAGTATTAGTTAAGCAATGACATAATGAAGGTTTTAGTGGAGTGGGTGTCTTTGGTTGAATTTACATTCAATTTTGTACAAACAGTCCTGGTCCCTGGAGGATGAATCCTAATGACATTGGTAATCTCTTGACTTTTGAGGCTCATGTTTGTGGTTTTGATTGAAATGCCTCAACAGCTATTAGATGGATTGCAATGGCATTTGGTGCACACATTTAGGTTCCCCTCAGGATGAGTTTGTGACCAAAAACCTGCAAAACGAGCACTCCCATCATCCTCAGCTATACTGTGTTCATCACTAATCAGCAAATAGCATGCTAATGTGGCGAGGGAGGAGTAGGAGGAAGTGATTAATCGGAGTACTATATGTATGCTTGTACACACTAACGGTTGCACGACAACGCCACCCCGGGAATTTCACCCAGGGAAATCGACACACAGGTCCGTTTCTACTGATGGGCAGAGACGTGGTTCCAAAGTTTAAAAAGGACAAGTTTATTAAATTGTATTTTTAAAAGCAAACCATTCACACAGGGAGGAAAAAGGGGGACCAGATCAGGAGCTGAGGCATCGGGGTGGGCGAGTGCTAGTGAAGGGGGGAGTGAGCCAAACAAATATGAAAAAGTAGTACCAACTTAAAACACCCACACACACACACGTGATGGACAGTGAAGTGACCAAATCCCAGGGGAGCACAGCACACAAACCGGAGGACACCACCACCTTCCACCGGCACCGTCACCACCACCGGCCTCCAGCAGCTGAAAAGGGGGAAAACAAATTAACGGGACTGGGACAACAACAGAAGAGAAACCAACAAAATCATTCAGAATCAAACCAAAGTTCAAACAAAGTTAAACTCTTAACCAAAAATATACAAAAATAAATCATTTAAATTAGAACTTATAACAAACGATACCAAGGGACAAACCCCTCAAATTAACCCAGCAAACATAAGAAACAGAGGAGACAATTGAAATCAAACTAAGTCAAATAACTAAATAAATGGGATGAAAGAAAGAATACAAAATCAAAATAAACAAAATACAACCAAATAAATCTAATGTAAATAACACAGGGGTAGGGAGAGTAGGAAACACACACGCATCCGGTTAAGAAGGACGCAACCTCGGTTAAAAAGTTTTATTAGACTCGCGGGCCGAGCCGCCGTGGCAAGACCACTCGCTCCGCCAGAACAACGCGGAGGAAACTTCTTGTGGAGACAAAACAGCAGTGGCCCCAGTCAGCTGATTATTGCGGCCTGATCGCCGTTTAACCTGTTCAAAACAGCGTTAGCATTGCTAAGCCAAGGAACTGATGATGATGCGGCTACGGATAAGATTAAATGCTCACCTGTTGAAGATGGACATACGCGCACACACACACAGGGAAGCGAGAGGGCTGCAGACAGTCACCAGAGCTCTCAACCTGCGACCATACTGGCATTAGCCACGTTATAGCAAGCACCATAACGCCAGCGCAGAGAGAGAGGATACTTACCACACAAAGGCCACGCACAGGAGTAAACTCAGGGGGGCACGAAGCGGCGCACAGCAATCTACGGAGCACACCATTACCGTGAGCATGGTGAGCAATCGGAATAGCCTACCAGCCAGCAAAAAGGAGCAGTGAGCAGCCATACCTGTTGAAGACCGACAGCTCTGACCCGGAAATGACGCGTCAGGTGAAGTGCAGAGAGGACGGACCCGGGGAACGAGCTGTCGCTTTTATACGCCGCTCGTTTCCCTGATTGGCCGTCGCCCGGCTCATTACGTGCAGCAGTGCATAGATAAATAGACAATATTTCTATGCTGCTACACTAACACTCTAAACTAAGAAGCCTGATGGGGCCACTAATGTGGTTGTGGAGTCCTAGTCTTGTTTTCCATGAGTAAAGCAAATTAGTTGTCTCTGTTCAACTCAAGTATCCCAGTAAGTCATGACAGTGTGACAGTGAGCCAGCATGCATAGTACCAGGATCCTGAAACTGAAGCAGCTAAATGGGATTCAGCTACGGCAGCACTGCTCAGCCTTGCTTCCATTATTTTCCAGTGGACCCTCACTGTATTATAACTAAAAATCCCCTAATGCCCAAAAAGCATTTTCCCCATAGACCATCACTGTAACAGAGAAAATCTATAAAACTGTTGATAGGACACCTCCAGCTATTAACATGGTCAATTGTTATTCTTTGCATTGTATATCTTTAAGTCATGGGGGTTTAATCTTTGTAAAACTTTTGCAAACCCCAAAAATCTTTTTCTGAATGATGTCAGGTTTGTGTGCAAGCATGCTACATGCGTTTGTGAGCTACCGTCACTAAGCTTCACAATGGCTCTTTAGAAACCTATGGGTGACATCACAGAGACTACATCCATGTTTTAAACAGTCTATGCATCTGTGATTACCTGTGATGTTTCAATGATTATCTCCATCTATAATATTAGTTTGGATGGTAATGACTAAATACTGCAAATATACAAAGCGGTCTTAACTTGTGGAAGCGCAGTCTATGCAAACATTGTTCCCTCATGATGCTGGGAGTGAAGCTGATCTCCCTCCCTGGCCTCCTCAGTCAGCAGATTTAATGTTACTGGACTATAGTGATTAACACAACTTCTGTCCTCCTTCTGTCTGGAGCCTCATCTTCTTTCAGAAAGGTCCAAGTCTACCCACAATTCACAACTTGTATGACAGCATGCATAGAGGGAGTAAAGTTTTTGGGGAAGCAAAAACAGTACCGATACTATATTACCAACGGGGTGTCTTATGACAGAACGGCTGGGGTCTCTGACCAGTAGTTCATGTGTTCTCAGTAGTAAGACAACAGACGCACAGAAGCCAAGATACAGTAATACTCAGTGGTTGGTAGGCAGTTGAATCATGGTCATATTAGAGCCAGTAAAACCGCAAGTCTAGAAAGACAACCTGACTGCTTTTCCACCCACACCCAGGATCCAATAACAAACTCACTCTGCAAATTCCCCCGATGACAACCGGCTCCTAATAAGTTGATGGCCCCACTGCTTCTGTATGTGGGCCAAGGCAACGAAACCAGAGATGCTCAGTCTGTGCTACCGGTGCCAGCTCAGGCCATGGCCCTCTTACCATCTCTCTGGATCCGACTTGCCCCACCACACTACTATAACAGCTATCTGGATTTGGCAACATGCAGAAGAATCCTTTCAAGCCATGAAAACATTGTTTATCATCTATGCAGCATAATGCAGAATATTGTACGTCTTTCTGCACTTTAAAGGATAAATTGTCTATTTTTTTCCTGCTGGTGTCTCAAGTTTCATATACAGCACATGACACTAGTATCACTTAAAACATAGCTGGAGTGCTTAGCATGTTTGCAATACTCTGAACTAGTCAGGTTGATTAAAACATAACAATATAATCTACGAGTCAAATCGACTGCTTTGACTCATAGATGCAACAACCATTTGATAGAGCACATTTTCAGTTTTTTAATGTTTTGTACTTAACTCAACCTCATACAGCCATCTCTAGCAATCAGCTGAAGTATGTTGAGCATAAAAAATTCCTAGGGTGCACAGTGGTTTTCAGAAACGTTTCTGGTTATCTGATTCCTGGATGTTAGCAGTGGAAACTCTCTAGTGGCATGTGCTAACGTGCTATGTGTATAGTGGAATTTGCATGTATAAAGTTTTTTTTAAATTAGGTCTGACTGAACAGAATGCTGCAAACCAATGTGTGCAGCTTCAATGCAAGTCCATCAAGGAGCTAAGAAATGCACAAATTTTCATTGATTTTTCTGAGTGTGACCATGAAAGTGTTAATTGCATCCTCTCATATCCACCCAAGTGAACTTCTTGCACCAGAGCAGATTGTGTTTGCATTCTGATCAACTTGACCTTAAAAACCAGGTCAACAAACCACTTTCACAAGAGCATCACATGATTATGTGCAACCTAGTTACTGTAAACTGACTTCTGCAACCAGGCTCTAAATGTGCTTCCAGAACTGAGTTGACAAATAAACTGTAGCCTGCAAAGCTCTGTACACTGCTACAACCACAAAGAGCTGAACACAGAAAGTCTCTTTTTTTTAGTGCCATGATGAAAGACATGTGATTAATACGATCTGCGGCTGACTTGGACGGGCTCCTGTAACTGTACCTTGAACACATGTTTTTGCTGAGGAGTTGAAAGATGGCACTCTCGGGGCCAGAACTGAGTGCCTCCAACCTTGAGGAGACATTACTCTGATTTACTTCCCCCCTCAATTCTGCCGCAACTGCTATGTGCCTAAAGACTCCAGCGGAGAGGGTTAAAACGCAGAGTTAAGAGGGGAAACGCAGGGAGACACAGAGAGCAGCCCGAGCATTGTTTATTTTCACAGGAACATTCCAGGAGTTGACAGCTATTCCCTTGTCTGGAGAGCTGAATCGCAGTGCAATTTTCCAGACTCCACACACAGTGTGTGAACTCCCACTAAGACTAGTCTGGGACAATGAAGAATGAGTCTCTTATTCACACTTCCACTGTGATGATAGAGGCTGAATACCGACTAGTAAGGGTTACACAGCTTGTTAACTCATTCATGGAAACACAGGAGCGAGGGGAGAGATAAGGTGCATGGGGGGAAAAAAAGGGGAAAAAAAGCATAATTTTCTTGAGGAGATTTCAAAATTCAGCAATTCATTCCTGTTTGTGCTACTGTGTGTTTCGAAGAGGAAAGATAAGCTAAGGCTTTTCCTTGGCTGCCACGGAGTTGACTCGCTTGAGATCTATATTTGAATTCTCGGCTAGCATTCCAGTACTCACTCTCCACGTGGCTGCTGCACCGGGCTCTCTAGAAATGTCAGGGTAACCGGATCTTTACGCACTTGAGTCCAGTTACACTTCCATTAACGATCGTGAAAAGGATCCACACGCTGACCCCAGAAAAGAGCCGACCCGAATTAGCATACGTATTTAAAGAGCCTGGTCTTTGGTTGCAGGAAGGTGTTTCACAAGATTCACACCCAAGGTCTCACGGCATGTTGACTTATCAGATTCAGAGTGAGGCAAGGAAAGATACGGAGTGTCAATGTTTATCTGAAATTATTCCATAAAATCTTAAAGAAACCCAAGAAGGACACCATTGTTTAGTGTTCAGACAGAACATGAGGTGAATTTTAGAGGCAGAAAGTTCCAACGTTCTGTGTTGTTAACTTTTTGAACCACTCATATAACCAGAAATTGTTTTTACACTGGCTTTTGTGTGAGTTTAACAAATAAAATGTAATGTGATGATTAGTGAGCTTTAAAGGTGATGTGCACTGTAGGCATTTTTATTAGCTTCAGACAGAGCCATGCTGCCAGTTTCCTCTTCCATTTCCAGTTTTTATAGTAAGCTACAATAACTGGCTGCTGGCTGTAGAGCCTTATATTTACCATAAAAATATGGGAGTGGTATCAATCTTCTCATTTCACTCTCAGCAAGAAGCGTATTTGCCAAAACATCCAGTTTGCTTACAATAGAAATGTGGAGCATACAGCCCGAAGCTTGTATGATTACTCTTAGGACATCCATGAGAAGAAATGTTTTTTTGGGGGAAAAAAAAATGTGTTATTTTCTGAAAATTTAAACGCATCTTCCAATTTAAAGTTACTTTTGAGGCACTTCAAGGTGAGTAGGGATGTGCAGTTGCTTGCTAAGCGATGATGCAAGCATGATGCAACAGAGAAAATGGTACCGGCTCACATATGAGGAAAGTTACTGATGTGTTCAGACACTGAGGCTGAGGAGGTCAAATGGTTAATCCACGTTGCCCTGCGGACTCGGTTATTACATGACGGAGCTGTACCCCTGTGCCTAATCTAAATGTCCCCCCGCTGTCTTGAACTGTGTTGACTTGCAATCATGAGGGACATAAACATTGTGACCTTTGCTCTCTCATGTCTGCTGGTCAATCACAGTATCCATAAATCTGTGTTTCAGCATATATCCATTATGGCTACCATCTGGAAACTCAAGTAGCATATTGGTGATTTATGTCTCCCATCAACAAATTCGTCCCACCTTTAGATGCAAGCCTCACGCAGGAATTGTTGTGGACTTAGCAACGGAAAAGGAACATTATCAGCGGACTATTAAACAATGTCCTGCCAACAGGAGGTGGCGAGAAAAAACAAAGGCTTGTCTTAAGGCGAGCTGGTAGGAAATGTTTTCTTTTTCAAAGTGTGTTATACCCCCTGGTGATAAAAAAAAAAGGGACCAGAAAGAAAAAGGGCGAGTTGTTGAAAAGCATGAAAAAAGTTTACTCAGCCCCAGGTGCAGGGTGTCCCCTGCTGATGTCTTTTCACAAACACTTTGTTCATTTGTCTGGCTGATGGGGCGGCTGGACAGCTTACTGGACAGCTGCCTGGTCACTGGGCCAGTTTCTGAGTGGAACATCAAACTCAGCTAACATGAACCCATCCATTTTCTCTGTCCCTCTGTGCCCACATGTGGTGTGACAAATCAGGCTTTACTAGTTAGATGTTGCATGAAGCTAATGTAATAAAATGTCCTGTAAGTTGAGTCTATTCAGCACCATCGTCTGTCATTGCCCTTGTGGGTGCCACAACTTCTTCGCCTTGGTAAAAAGAGGCACGCCTACCTCTGCTGTCTTCCCAAATGTCTGCTAACCAGTAAATGGACGCCACCTCTTGGCACCGTGTTTGTCTGGCCAAAGCCCCCAGGGCTCAGTGGGTACTGCGTCTCACTACTGGCACAGACACGCCATTCTGTGTTTGCTTCTTTAGTTTCAAAGAGCCTTGCTGGGTGTAAGCCGTCTCCTCTCATTGTTTGGTGAGGTTGCAGCCGGGTAGGGGGTTTGCAAAAGAGTGTTACCAGCCCATCCCCATCATCCCTCCACAGCTACAGCTGACAACAACTCCAGCAGAGTGGCTGCTGCCATTTTCATTTACAGTGCTTTCGCACATGTGAATGTTGCATAGTTAACAGCCCTCTATTGACGGTTCTGTTCAGCGCACATCAGCAGGGGTCAATTAATGAGCGGCCCCTGACCATCAGATCCCAATTATGGCTTTCAGAGCACTCCACTGTGTGCCCCTCAAATACCCAGCTCCATTTGCTTGATAATTGTGTAATTAGAGTTTGTATCAATAATTGAAGCACCATCAGGGACATGTATTATTCTTCTGTTTGCCTCATTTGCTAAATTGTAGCAACATTTTTGCTAATCATGGACTGAGGCGCACACCTATCTGCATTATTTATTCGAATTATAAAACCCTCTTACTGCCAACTGGAAATATCTTTTTTTACAATAATACTCGAGAGCAGAGACATTCTTGCCCTCTTTTACATCTCCTTTTTTTTCAGAATGGAGTTAAAAACACACACATTTTATCAGACCCTTGATAGGATATGACCAAAATTGATAAGGAAGAGGTTCCCTACCTCTGTATTACACTATTCTATGGATCTGAAAGAAAGCTGAGAGTATACAAAAACACTTTTTAAAAACTTTACATACATCTGCACAAGGAAACTACTATACCACTATACTACTATATCAAAAAAAAAAAAAAAAAACTGTGGCGGCATCACAATAGGAGCTTCACCATCTGTTGTCTCTGATATTTCACTTTCCTCCATACCTGATGGAGATCTGCACTCTTTTAGTTTAATCATAAAAATCATCATAGTTTATAAACTGACCAACTGAAATACAATCAGCTGTCAGATGAAGGTAGTGGAGTGAAAAGTACAAGATTTATCTCTGAAACATAAAAGAGCAGAAATATGAAATAGCTTAAGTGGAGATAATTAAGTACATCTACTTTAAAATTGTGCTTCAGTGTAGTATTTGAGTGAAGTTGATAGTGCAGAGTATAGTTTAATAGTAACACCACCACGTAAACATTATAGATGACTGAGCTCATTGAATTGAATGAGTGGGACAAAGATCTTACATTTGTATCAGTAATACTCCCGTATTCAAACTCTGCCTGCAGCCAGTGAACGACTATTTTTCTTTTTCAAATCATGGAAATCTGGTATTAGAGTGAAAACCTGGTATTGCAGTTTTCTGGTTACAGATATGGTTTCCAACTTTCATACACACACAAATCCACACACAAAACACAGTGAAACCTAACCTGTTGCTCTTTTAAAAAAGACCTTGGGGCAATTCAGTGATAAGCACTTCCTCCAAACACAATGCCTGATTTTTCTTTGGTGCTCTTCCTCACCTGTATCCAGTGACAGCCTTCCCCGATCATGATGTCAATAAACGTACACCTCTGCCTTTGTTTTCTGTCTGTCCCATAAATGTTTGACAAGACAGCCTTATTAAGGGAGAGGAATGTTATTTTTCACTTTTCAGCCTTCCTTGGGTACATTGTCTGTCACTAGCCCTTCAATAAATAATGGGTTGTACCACCATTTCCCATACAGTGCAGCCTCTTGACATTAATATGAATACACCTTTGACTTGACATGGAGTAATGAGACATTTGACAGCTATGACAGTCATATAGTTGATGGTGCTGCAGTCTGCCTATAGTTTGCCACAGTATGCTATGCAATCAAAATCTTGAATACACGTACCAGGAGAGTGAATTCCTCAAATCACTGCAAGAACTTTCGCCACAACTGTCCCTAAGAAATTGCATATATCTCGGGCATATGTGGAAATCAAACCGCAGCCTGGAGAGAGAGTAATTAATTCTAATTGGGATATTTCTGCAGGACTGGAGAACGACTGAGTAAATTCTACTCGGGAGCAATGTTTTTGATTGAGCCAGAGACCCATATGCTGTACTCAGGAGCACATCTGTGCCCAGTGCCCATGGAGAAATCCCCTGGCAGAAAACACTTCAACACTGGAAGAAGGGGAGGGAGAGAAAGTAAGACACACACTGCAAGCATTATTATGCCAGCCGGCAACAAATATCCATCCTAATTGCTCCACAATTGTATTAAACTAGCTATTATGTAGCAATTAAATTTGTTTAAGCCCCAGCTCCAGTTACAGTTTTCAGTGTGACTAATTAAAAACAACGGAGCAGGAAAACCCCAGGCAGAAGCTTTCCCTAAGCTGGAGCTCCAGCTCCCCCGCCATGACTTTATTTAGAATGTCAATCAAGACAAAGTCAGAGGCAAGTCATTCAGGCAGCCTTTTTGATTCAACCTATTCACTCCTATAAGCTCTTTATCTCGACTGTGTCTGTATAGTTCCAATTATCCCAAAGTGCCATGCGTTTGCGTGCAACAGAAAAAGAAGAGGCCAGTCTTTCCAAAATCCGGCCCTATTGTGCTGTACATTGCCCAAGTTACAGGATATGAATGATGGTTTACATACATATTCATATACATGTTTATACTCCATTTGCCAGAGTCTAGCAGTGGTTACACTGTTCTTTAATGAAGGTCCATTTAGTGTGTTTTGGCCAAAGTCCAGCAACGCTGAAGCTGTTTCTGCCTTCACGCTCAGGTCATTAGAGGTGAGATGCAAACTGATGAACACACAGAGTACAATAATGAGCCATGAAATGAAAGGGAAATTAATTGGACCCCAATAAAGAAAAGATTAGCAGATGGATTATCCAGACTGTTTGACTGTTTTTAGCAGTTTTAAAATAGTTTTTTTGCGCAGTGAAATTTGCATAATTTATCGCAATAGCTGCTAAAATTGCGACAATGTCATACCATATGCATAGCGAAACATAGTCTGAACAATACTCAGGTAACAGTTTTTACTTTCACCTCCATTGTTGCATAAGTTACTTTAATTAATTACTCATTTTTTTTTTTTTTTTTTAAATTATGACTTTGCCACTTACTCAACAGCAAAAAAATCACTTGAAACATGACTTTCATTACTTTGTCTGTCTGCTTGTTTTCACACTGTCATGTCATACATTGTTACTAAAATATCAACTACAGCCGCTTTAAACAACTCTACAGCCCCCACACTCACACATTTAGAAACAGATTATAGATTTCACGGGGCGCCCAGAGACGGGACAGAGCTATGGAGTTTCACTGGGATTGCTAACGGAGGAGTTTAAAACTGTAAGTTCTTACAGGAAAAAACATTCACATCCATTGCACTGCAGTTTTATTCTCACGTGTATTGTGACTGGGTACAGTACTATGATGCACTTCCCTGTTGAACCATGCTTTACTGGGACACTCTGCCCAGCTGCAGGCTGTCAGGGCTCATCTCACACTGACACACTCCAGGCCTTTGAGGCTCTCAGTAAACTAGTTCAGGGGGACTTCAGACTGACCAGGACACTGGCAGAGAGGAACTCCTCATCTTTCTCTACAACGGATGTATTTCGACATGTAGAGTACAGTTATAATGACAGGGAAAAACACAACAATCCTCTTAAACTCTAACAGTGTTAAACTCAATCATACGCAGCTCACCAGTGTCATAATTTAAAGGCTGGAAACATTTAATGGCCATTCACAAAAGCACAAAATATCTCAAATCCACCTGAGACAGCAGTTCCAGCTATCGCACAATCAACGCAGTTAACCTTTGGCACGGACACAATAATGAATTCAAATCTGACTCATAAAACCTTCATTGTTTCAAGGCGCTTAGACTGCTCCACGTCGGGTTAAGGAGTACGTGCAAAGTGTTTCGTACTCTGTGTGGACTGCAGTCTGTCTGCCAGAAGTAATAACACAAGTGATTATGTCTCAATGTGCTAACCACAGACAATTGTCTTTCTTCCCATTGTCCTTGAGTGGTTTGGCTCCCAATTACTAAGTTTGTTTTTGGGGGATATGTGAGAAATGTCCCTTAATCTTTAGAAAGCCACATTTTTCTCTGTAGCCTCGAGTGAGAGTGACAGTGAGGAAGTGCCAGAATGGAAAGGAATTTGTTTGAGAGAAGGAGACGTCAATCACGAAAGTTAAACACAACAATCTCATGCTGCACGGAAAAATCCATTTCAAATGGATTTTGTAATATGCTCTATTTGCAGGCCAGTTTGGAAAAAAAAACAAAAAAAAACATCATGTTTAAAACATCATTTTAATCACTAAAATGGTAATTTAGCTGCATAATCTGTGTTGTAATTTAACATTTCATCTAATTCAATGCACTCAAGAAGTACAAGGCAGGCGTCTGGAATGTTAACTTTTGCAAAGTGCTGGGATGAAAACTGTTTATTCACTATCACATAATTAATGCCCAGGAATCAGGTGTCAAACATAGCAATGGCAGGATGACAACATATCATGTTAACCCCTAAAGATCGATGCTGCTCTGCATGGACTAAACTCCTGAAGGGGATTATTTAGCTTTGCTGAAGTTTCATGTCAAGGCAGGAAATTCACACCAGGATTAGAAGTTAATGCTTATGACTGCTGCTGATGGACATAGCTGGGGAGTTTAGATGCCTTCTTCTTCTCTCTCTTCCTCTTTCTCTCTCTCTCTCTCTCTCTCTCTGGCTCTTTCTCTCCCTCCCATGTCGTTACTGTTTTTGGTATTGATTGCCTGCTGCCTCTTAAATTATGCATTCTGCAGCGCGGTTCGGAGGGCTCCCAGGTGGGTTTGTCAAAGGGAGAAGACACATGTAGTCGGGCAGTGTGCCTGGGAGCGTCAGAAATCCATACAGGTCACAATCATGTCACCCTATCAGTTTTAATCAGCCAAAGCTGAATACAAGCTGCTGACAGGGCTTAGAGGTATAGGGGATGTGCCTCTGCCTCGGCTGTTCCCCCGACACACAGGATCTGGTTCAATACTGCTGGATGCCACTGACAGAGACTCATTATCATCTATGTGTGGCTTGCGGCTGGGCTGGATGATGAGACATATACTGGTCTGGGCCTGTTCGACAGTCTGTTCCCATGCCACACTGTAATTTGGGCTTGATTGGTTTATCGGAGTCTTCATCACCCTCTGCAGGTTTCACACTGGGTGTAATGATGCATTGTGTTGCTGTGCTGTGGCTTTCCGCGTGAGCAAGTTTGTTAAAACTTGCCAGCAGTTTCCAAAACTGGGTTTGGATGGATTTTTTTTTTTTTTTTTATTTTTTTACAAAAACATCGATCTGGACAAGTCATGAACTGCACTCTTCTGGGTGTGGAGCAGTCACAATAGTAAAGGCTTGATTTGTTAAATCTTTCTCAGAAAATTTGTGACATTGTGTGACTATAACATCACAGGTGTACGTGATTTAAGAAGATTCAACAAAATCAGCGGTGCATCAAGCTAAATGCTAACATCAATGTGCTAAGAGTCTCACAATGACAGTGCTAACATGCTAAACTTTTGCAAGTGTAACATTTACCATGTTGACCATTTTAATTTAGCGTGTTAGCTTGCTAACATTTGCTTATTTGAGCTTATCACAAAGTATAGCTGAGGATGATGCAATGTCATAACTGTTTCTAGGATTTAGTCATAAACCAAAGCACTGGTGAAATTACAATTTTGACCAGATTATGGTTTTTATAATTCATCCTGAAGGGAACACGAGTGTCTACACTTAATTTTATGGCAACAGTTGAGACAAAACCACAAATGTCAAGCTCATGGGGGCTCTAGGAAAAGTCAGAGGATCACTAGAGGCGATGGGAAACATGAATCAATCCATGTGATCAAATTTCAGCCTGAAGTAGTTAGCCAGCTAGCATGGCTAGTAAAAAATATAAATGTCTGAACATCCTAAAGTACTACATTTTCTTGATAAATTTCTTTATCCGGTTTATTGCACCAATGAGACAAACACCCCTACATACAACCTCCACGATCCTTGTATACAAATGGTGGGTCATGACATTGCAATCAATGGCTGCACAGCAGATCACGTTGCGGTTGTGTCTCACCGTGAATCTTCCCACGGAAGGGCGAGTCTCCAAAGGAGGCCAGTGCTCCTTTGATGAAAACAGTCACGGAGCTCGGAGTGTTGCAAACCTAAAGGAGTGAAAACACAACAGGGTCAAAAGAGCAAATCCGGCCTTCTGTTCTCGCTGCCTTTATTGTGAGGTTTGCGCAAGGCACGGTGTGATTTCCTTCACACTGCCAGTGAAAAGAGGCTTGATTTTCACAGGCCAGCTGACCTGCTAAGAGCAGGTGTGTCTCAGATACAGTTTCAGACTTTGTTTTTTCTTTTTCCAGTACACTTCCCAGCTGACGATACTGCCGCCTGATCCAAGCGCTTATCAGGACTTAAATGAAGGTTAATCAAGAGTTCAGCTGAATTTCCTTATTCTTCATCTCTTTTTCAAAGAATCTCGCTGTCAAAGAATTGTGGATACTGTGATTGACATAGTTGTTAGAAACCAAGATCAATCCCTCAGGTAGAGCAGCTTTACATTTTTCACTCTCACTTAACTGTTTCCGTTGAGTCTGTAACAATATATGAACAGAGTGATCAGAAAAAAAGCTGTCTCATGTTTCTACCGTGGGCTTTGGAGAGGAAATACCTGATCCCTTCCTGTAAAGGGATATCAGGTGAGGAAATAACAGGTTCAAGTCTTTTGTAAAGCAAAATGAGGGTCTGTTTTCAGACCTAAAGAATTAATGTATGTATAGGAAAGGTCTGTAAATACACATAAAAAAAAGGCAATTTAACTGACTTTTGTCATGCATTTATCTTGATATGAACAGAGTGAGTGCCTGTGTGCTTAACTCTGAATCACTGATTAGCTTTCCTAATGCAAAATACCAAATCAAATGTAGGTGGAATGTAAGTGCTCCTGCTGGAAATGCAGCAGTTTAAGTGGGACTGTGGATCGCATCCCATCACTTTGTCATCATATCCTGCCTGTTGTGACATTTTATGTAAGCAGAAACAAGCCTGGGAAGGAGCCAGAGACACAACATCCTCTGCCACGGGGTGACTCTCTCTGACCCTTGATGCAAAGTCCTCAAAATAAACCGACACATGAGCAAAGAAAAGCTGAAATGTTTGTTCAGACTCTTATCTCAAGCTGTACATTTCCTCTGGGGTTGTGCAACGTGGATGGTTTATGTTCGGGCCTGTAGGATGCATTATGGAGCCTTCAGGAGGATATGCACAGCTCACTTCCCTCTGCAGACTCCCAAGACACATCTAAGGATACAGTATAACCAGACTGGAACTTTAATCTGATAGTTTGTACAATAAGAGCACAGTAACTCATTTTTTTCTGTACGATGAAAAGATACGAAGATGAAGTGCCAATCCTGACAAGTCATTTAATCCTGTCTAGTCACCACTCATTCTTTAAATATAAAAACTGAAAACAGAGACCACTCATTTGATTTATTTCCCTGTGCAAATGAACCTATTTCAAGGCTTTCAGTAAGTCATTTCTGTTTATCCAAGAAGGTCCAGGAAAGTAGGTTGTAGTAAAACAATAGGCTATGTGCTACTCCTTTATTCATACTGAACGTTAGCTTTGGCTAACATATCATTCATCCTGATCAATTATGTTTTGTGCAGTCACTCCACAGCATGCCTCAGAAGGTGAGTGCTCTCCTCTGTCCAACTGAAGGACAGATTTTTAAAGTCGCAAGTATTTTAAAATTAGTCTGAAGTTGGAGTGTAAGTCATTTTCTTTAAATCTATGACTTTCAGCAGATTGATACACATGAACCCACGTTCTTAATGTCCTTAGCAGACATGCTGGCGTGTGCACATACACATGCATATCCGCAAAGAGAGTAGCCATGGGACAACAACCCAAGGAGCTGCTCTGTGTCTCCATACACACTTACTCACCCCCCCCCCCCCCCCCCCCCCCTTCTGTCTCACATGACTGCTATGACCTCATTCCACTTGAGTCAAGCTCCCAGCTGCCTCCCAGAAGGCCTCCAGGCCAGAGACAAGTGGTGCCAACCATAATCTTCCACACCTTCAACCCCGTCCCCTGAGCTCATTGTCATCACGTCATCACAACCACACACTCCAAGCTGAGCCTGGGCACATTAAAAAACTATTTAGCAATCCTTAAAAACCTAAAACCTACTTGAAAGAGTTACTCAGGTGCATTTCCACTTCACCAAGTCACTGTTACCAACAAAGAAACAGAAAAATATTAAATCAAAACTGATTTTTGAGGATCTTCCTGACAGGAACCAGCTGCTTCAGCAGTATGTGGAGATTTACTCATGACTCAGTGAAAATAGGTTGAACAGGTTGCAACACACAAACCAGTTCTTCCATCCGAGATTAGTTGTCACTTGCATTTATTGTATACAAGCAACTGCCAGTTAATCAAGCTAACTGACAAAAGTAACGTAAGCTTGCGAATATGTGGCTGGTCTAGATTGAAGTAAAAGAGTTCCTTCATTCCAGCAGCTGTCAGACTAACTCAAACATCATTTAATGTAGCATTGTGTTGACACTGTTTCCCATTCAAACATCACAAACCTCCTATTTCATTGCACTGTTACTTATCCTCACATCCATTTCATCTTGTGCATTTTTTTTTTTACTGTTGTATGTTTTTTCAACTGTGCAATAATACAAACACTCAATGTTAAAATTCAATATTCTTTTATGTGCAAGAATTTCTGAATTATTCATAAAAATGGCAACCGTCCTCATTGTAAATGACATGAATAATACTAACCCTGAAACACGTATTTATCCATTTGTACATGTATGAATAATACAAAGTAATACCTACACTTATAGATGATTGAGTTGTCTCTGGCGGTTATGTTGCTTTTAATTGGACAGCTCTACAGATGTTTCCTTGCAAGAGATTCTTAACTTGCTAATAAGTTTTACTGGTGAAACCAATAGTAGCTTGAAACAAGGCAGTAATTAGGAAGGATTTAGGAAGGACTACACACAAATTTACTCATTTTTTTAGCAATAGCTGGTGCAACCCAATCTCGCAATATGCAATAACAATAATAGAAAATAAGTTACAATAATTTCTCTCAGATATTTTAGTGATATACTGTACCTATACTGTCACTGTTGCCACTGCTGTCCAGCCATTGAACAGTATCAGCAAAGTACATCGGTGTCAGAAGTAAATCTCTCTAAGAGCTGTAAAGATCTGTTAGTAATAAGTGGGACTGGTTACTTTGGCAGTTTGGATGCATACACAGAGAGGTGTTTTTTATATTAGTTATGTCACCGTGACAGGTAAGAAACACCAGCTTTGCCTGAGCCCAATTACTTTTTATTGAACAATAAAACTTTTAACGGCTGTAAAAGACAAGAACGTTCTGTTAGATTAACTTGAGCGTTCCCAGTTAATGTTTTCTAAAGCAAACATTTCCAGTTCATGGGAGCTAACGTCATTGTTAGCTTTGAGCAGAAATCAACCGTGCATTACACAAAGAATTGTTCAGTTAAAGGATTCATAAACATTTAGAGCCAGGGCAAAAAGCGTGGTTGTCAAGAATTGGAACGTGGCCATTCTCCTGTCCACATCATGTTTCAGGTAGTGAGTAACCCTCTTGTCTCACCACGTCTTGGTCTGGTGTTGCTGCTTCAGTGAAATCACCCTTTCTTGGCAAGCCTACCTGCTGTAGAACAAGCCTCTCTCCTATTACAAAAGGCTTGGCTTAATAAGCATCCAGGCTATATCAGCGCTGTATTCAATTTCCTCAGATCTTAAAAACACCGCTGTAAAAGTAGCTGAAATTTACTGCTTTGCCCCCTCAGGTTTTCTTAAAGGGAGATTCCCTTGTGTTGGTTCTTTTATTCCTGCCAGAAATATTGCTTTGCACACTTCATTGGGCCTGTGGGAGAAATATGGAAATTTTACAGTAAGAAGTTTAGAAGCAGTGTAATTGGAGTTGGGCCAGCATGAGACACCCCCACCTCCCTGTGTCCTGCAGCATTAGAGGCTTGCATGCTAAAACACACAAGCGTAATCTTAATTGGACCAAGCTTTAGTCAAAACTTTAAAGAGCTGTACATATGAGTGATCATGCATGTGCATTTGACAGTGCAGGCATGTCCCAGAGGTGACATGCTAAATTGTACATTTTTATATATTTAGAAATTTAATTTAATCTACTGGATTTGTCACTTTCATTGCTGGCAAACTCACTCAACTCAAGGTCCATTTAGAAGCTGTCGTGGAGCTTTTGATCATGTCTCATAATCTTTATTAGCCATCAGAGTTTGATCAGTTGTTGTGGAATTATAGATGTTTTTTCTAAGCACTTTAAAGAAATAGTTTGACATTTTGGCAAATACACTTATTTGTTTTCTTGGTGAGAGTTAGATGAGAAGATCAGCGCCAGTCTAATATCTGTCAATACAATATAAAACCACAATTAGTTTAGCTTAGAAAGCTAGCCACCTTCGCTGAGCTCTGTCAACAGATAAAACCAGAATCTTGTTTGTTCAATCCGCACAAAGACCAAAGGTGTTAATTAAAGAGTTTAGCTTCAGGCAGAGTCAAGCTAACTGTTTTCCCCCTGCTTTCAGCCTTTATGATAGGCTAATACATGTGATGAATTTTTGACCACATCACAAGGTATACAGCAACAAACTATAAAACACAAGATTTAGGTGTAATAATTATAATGAGCACTATAAATGTAGCTATCAGTATTTGAGGTGTCAAAGGTATCTTGAGTTCTGAATTATAATTAGTAGAATTCAGAATTATAATTATTATTATTTCACCAATGGAGTTCATCACATATGCAGCAAGCACTGAGACAGCAACATTCATCATTATGTTGTTTTTAGTAGGTTTTGCTGAGGGATGGGAGACACTCATTTCATTGATGGATGTGTGACAAAATCAGATATGAAATGAGTTAGGACCTTTTCTCCAACTTCTTGCATTCATCTAGACTTGAGCCTTATCGCGATAAAGAAAAATGACATGAAGCTGAGAATGCAGCAGCTAAGTGCCCCTCTGGCTGTCTGTCATGACTCATGCTATCACTGATCATGACGCAACACCCTGCAAAGTGAACTGCTGCAGCACATCATTACGGTCATAGAGTACAGTAAAAAGTGCAGTCTCATAACTCGTGGCCTGCAGGATTCTGTCCATGTGAGTTTAGATCTACAGAACATGATAGTTGCTTCATTTTTCACTGGAGTGACTGGAGCTCCAGTTCAGCAGTGAAAGCACTGAACACTACTGACACACTGCAGCTTTCAGTCATACATACCTCTATGGCAGAATGAGACTGACAAACCAATTAGCCACAGCCGAGGTGGAATGAATGTTGATGGTTATCAACGGGGGTGAGTCACGCATGTTAAGATAACATCAAGAATAGCCCTGCAGAGTGCTGACTGATGGTGTTGCTGCTAAGAGAGTTTGGCCAAGGAAATGGGAACATTAGATAAGTGCATTCACAGCAATCAGTTATAGGCAGAGGTGAACAGGGTGAAAAGGGAAATATTTCCCAGGTAACTACTGGAAGAGAAGTCAAGTTGTGATAGTATCTCCAGATAAAGCTGTGTCACAGGACAGAGCTATCATTCATTTCCCATCAGATTGGAGTAGACGCATATCAGCACGGACGAGTGCAAGTACAGAAGTACAGAATGGTGAAAATATCTGATAACCTTCGATAAGTTCACCAGAAGGTGGGTGCACAGTGCATTAACAACTGTTGCTCCCCATGCGTCCCACATCAAACTCGAGACTGCAATTTGCTGTCCGATTAAACGTCAGTTGGTTTAAAGCATGTTCATAAAACCTGATGAAAGTCTGAAACACACATCAGTAGTGCCCACACAGTGTAGTGCAAGTTCACACTTCACCAGAGACCCAGTGGGCACAATTTACATGAAAATGTGAGATGTTTTTTGTGTTTGAATCTGCACTGATTTATCCCTAAACCTTCCTGAAAGCTACATCTGAACCCAGTTGCATCACTTTGCTCTGCCTCTGATTGGCTAATCAGAAGCAGGTTACCTTTGTTGTTTGAGTTGTTTAAGTTTAGGTCTATGCACACACACAGATAAATACAGACAAACAATTGAACAAAGACAGCAAACTTACTTGTTAGCAAAATGACCAAAATGGATCCCTGTACCATTCCAACAACCCACCTACAGCCTGTAGGAGAATTTATTATTGTTCATTTGGCTTCCCGACTATTAACACAAACACTTTGTTCAGGTTTATACTCAGAAAGAATAAACTTTATCTGACAATGCTCTGAGTCTCCTGAGTCAATTAATGCAAACCACTTCAATATCAACAGAAGGCACAATTAACACCAGCAGCAGACAAACAACCATTTTTAAAATCGAATGGGAACTCACCAATTACGTCTCTCTGTGATCCACAAATCAAAACACCCCAACAAGGACAGTCTGGTAACATCCACAAAGATCCAGACGATTCACTGCAGTAATGATATTTAGTCAAAAACATGGTAATAATCCACAGAAATATGTCTTCTCCTTTCAAATAAACCAGCATCACCTGCATGTCGTCTGTGCCACCATTACAACTTCCGGAAACAAACAAACAGGAAGTGTCCAGTCTCAGGTTTCAAATACCTCACTTGGCCAATCACAATCTGCTATATAAAGGCCAGCACCCAGAGAAGCCAATAACAGCCTTAGGTGAACAGAAGGGCCTCATTTTGTTTTCGCTCGGGAAAATCAAGCCAATCACAGCTGAGTTTGCAGATGACTGGCACTTCAGTCAGCCAATGAAAGGCTGAACAAGCAGGTGTGCCACTTCAGGGACAGTGGGTTATTTGCTTTTACTTCAAATCAAGGAACTAATTGCTAATATTACACACTGTTTGAAATGATAAATATGGTGAATGGCTTCAATATAAAGCTATATAGCCAAAAAAATAGGTATAGATACCTTAAATATCAATATAGATGGCCAAAATCTAGATTTCATAAATATAAATATCAATATTTCTATGAATAAATATAATAATTTAGCTTTTTTTGGAGATCACCTATATATACCACTGGAGAAAACATGAAAATATTTATTTTCTGCTGTATTGTTATCAGTTTTTATTGACCTTGGACTAAGGTAAGGCTTCATGCTGTGGTCCCATTGTGCTTTCCAGCTAATCAGTCCCAGAAATAGTCACCTGCAAGCGTCTATTTGCTAAATATATTAACCTATCATATATAACCTTCATCTTCTGTGTGTTCAAACTCCTATTACTCGATGCCAGTTGTGTTCATATAGTGATTAACAGTGAGTTAGATACTCTGCTCTTATTGGTTGCTTTCGGTGAGGTATGGTGGGTTTTCTGCAAATTATATTGCAGCAGAAGGAGAAGCCAAGGAGACCTATTTTTACCAGAAAAAATGACTCATGATTACTGCTCAGGATACACCGTAATGAAAAGATTTTTATAAAGGTTACTTTATACAGCAACTTTAACCAAGGCCTGCCTGTGACCGCCCAAAACATACACATTACACAACACAAAAGTTTTATCGTCTGGATATTGCTGTAGAATATTACTTATTTTTCCACCAGGGTTGGCACCAATCATCTTCTGTGAAGACCATTCACACTTTCTTCCAATTCCAAAATGTTCTTGGCTCCACCCACTGAAATTCAAGTCATCCAATGAGATCAAGATTGCCTCCAGAGCAGCTCTACTGACTGAAGCTACACATCTACACTTTTTCTTTTTTTTTTTTTAAGAGTTTGACACAATTATTTAAGTAAACATTATGGATGTGACTGAGGAAATAATTTTCACAGCATGGGGAGGAGGATGTGAGTCAGGTAGTGAGATCATTTATTCTGACAGTCTGTCTGTTACTCAAATAAGTGTAAATAACACAAGCTTAGGTCACATCTGTAACCGCGCGCACATTTCAGATTGCCAGCTCATTCTCACTCTATGATAATAAAACAGGAATCACGTTGAATTTCTACCAAGGGGACTAAAAGCGAAAAGGACCATTAGTCTTGTTAACGGCCTCTGTACAGCATTCAAACCACAGCACTGACTCTGAATGGATTTTAGAGCTTCTTTCTTAACCAGCTGAACTTTTGCTTGTGGAGAAACCGGATACTGCAGCCAAGCGAGGGCCACCGTCCATCATGGATCCATCGTTAAAGAAACCCCTCGCTACCAATCTCGCACAAATACACACACACACACACACGCACAGTGAACACTCAAGCAGGATATTGGTGCTCTTTCTTGCTCGCAGCATGGGCAAACAACCGACCCGTGTTTTTTTTTCACAATATGCACGACAGCCTCCCGTCCAGGGAGCTGTTACTCCAGCAAGTGACTTTTCTTTCCGGTCGTTTGTGGGAATAATGGCACACAGAGGCCAATACTCCACAGTGACCGGGGCCTGTTATTCCTAGCAACAGCCTGAGCTGCTCAGGACATTAGTCAGAGTTTGGATGCTTGTGAAGCGTTGAGCCCCGAGTTCATCTGGGGGGGATTTTTCAGTCTTTGCTTTTCGGAATTAGATGCATATTAAAGTGATGTATTCGCTCATTACCACTTGATTTGTAATGAGACAACGTCTCAAGGCCGTGATTAAAACAAACTTTGCCTTATTGATTGGCTTTTGAAATGTCTGTTGTGAAACACTGCATTTTCATTGCCGTCAATACAGTGTTATGTATAATGTAATCAAGCGTTATCAGCCCTAGCTTTCATTACATCTAAAAACAGATCTTTCTTTCAACACACCTTCTCCTTTGGCTCAGTATTGACTTTCCAGAAACACAGTAATTTACAGGCTGCTGATAAAACATGCAGAACAACCATTAGCCCTTCCCTCAACAGCACTTCAAGTCAGCCGACAAGCACAATGCCAAGCGTCTAATTTTATAATTTATGAGCGCGTTGTCTCAGAGAGCAAGTGCTACTGACAATAAGAATCAGCCTTTTTAAAATTTAACACAGACAGTTTCTTGTGTGGCCTTGGATGGTTGTGGAAGATATTTTAGCGCAAGTATGAGATATTTCCCACTTAGTAATGCATCAGAATCTATACATATCTGCTCTCCACCATTTTTCTGAGACTGAAGGGGCAAAGATAAAGATCAAACCTGTCAACTACTTATAAGAGCAGATAGAAATATACACAGACGGGTGATAAACGAAAGGACAAACCAACATAAGTGTTTTAGAAAGTTGTTGGACCCCCAGCATCAATGCACCTTGGCAGTGATTCTTTAAGTCCAGTCCAAGTACTACCATTATTCACAAAGATATTAGTGTTTTGATGCTGGTGGTGTAGATGTCGGTCCAAAATGTCACATAGGTGTTGAACTGAACAGGATCTGGTGACTGTGAGGGCCACTGCATATATATCATACACTCCATTACCCTATGGATGGGGGTAATTTAGAACAACTTTGTTTTGACTCGCCCCCTCTCTCCAAGTGGACTCAAACCATGCCAGCAAAATGCCCCCCACCACATAACAGAACCACTGGATCCCCTCACTGCAGGGGTGAAGCCTTCAGGCCTGTATCACTCTCTTGGTGCACGCCACACATGAATTCTCCCACATTTTGAAAATATGGTGAAGGATGACTCATCTGACCATATCACTTTAATCCACCTCTCTGCAGACCAGTGCAGCCCTACTTTAATATCCCTCTCTCTGTAGTGGCTGACAGTCTGATCACATCCTGCATTGACATTCTCAGCCACTTGAGGAAGAATTGCTCTTCTGTTTTCCCTCACATATCACACCAATGCATGAGCACCACGGTCATCAAATGTGTGCTGTCAATCACAATTTCTGACCCAATTCACTGATGTCTTTCCCATAGATCTAAATGCAGATGTCACTGTGCTTATTTAAACACTAGCCAGTTGAGCAGTCTTTGTGACTGAAGCTTCTGCCCCAACAATAAACCCTCTTTCAAAGTCACTTAGATCTTCTCCTCTTGGCATCCAGATTGAAAATAAGAATCAACTGGGCCTGATCAGCATTTTTATACACATCGCAGAGCATGACTGGATGTTAACTGCTTAACTGTACCATGCAGTGCACCTGCAAAGCAATTTTAGCTGGTAAAAACACATCTTATAATGCTTTACTTCTCATGTGAGAAGAATTCACATTTCAGCTGAAGTTTAAAAATTGCGATGAACATTTCCTGTATGAATAGGTGTTAATTAGCTGAATGAATACTGGTTAGCTACTCAATTCTTGTAGAATGCTGTTTGGACCTCCGGAGCAGGAGCTGAGCTTGTGCATGCATCAAAAGAGTTCAGGAAAGTACAGTGAGTTTAAAAAGAGTTATAAGCCATGAACTCAATCCATCATACTTGTCTTCCCAACTGATAAGCCATGTAGAGCACCCTCGGCGACATATATCATCATTGTGTTTGCAATATTTGTACTTTAAAATTCTTCCACAGTGATTTCAGTCACAGTGTAGCTTGATACATGTGTTTTATACTCGTGTTGCTCTTGCGGGGCAGAGGGAAGGACTTCAGCGGCAGAGCCTGTCCTCTGCGGTAAGCTCTGGAGAGAAGGGTTTACAAGTGATTTACAGTCTGTTTGACCCCATTAGGCCCATGAGCACCTTTGTATCCACAGTTCTGGGAGATGTGTGTGTGTGTGTGTGTGTCGGTGTGTGTATATGTGTGTTTATGTATTGCAGGAAGATGGAGAGAATGAAAGAAAGCGAGGAAGGGGGTGGGGGGATGATACAGGAGGCTTCCAAGGCCACTGCAGAGCAGGGTTCTGAGCATTGCATCAGGCCCATGTTTATTTCATAAACATTCTCCCCAGCTGTCAGTCTGGGAGAGATAGTATACGCTCTCCATCTCCCCCCTCAGCTACCCACCGGGGTAAATAAACAGCAACACACCTGCAAAACTGGTGTCCTCACATGAAATGGAAGTCTGCCTAATAATAAACAGCTACTTCAAGCTGAAGCTGGGGTTGGAATTTGATATCCAATACAAATATCGCATTTCCCTTTCGCTCTTAACTGAAAGTACATTCTTATAGCTACTAAATCATAATTTTCTATATTTGAAATGAAGCCAAGGATGAATTATTACAGCCACAGAGGTCAGCGCTCATGTCCAGATGAAAGGTCAAAGAGGCACATTCGCCCTAATATAACAGCTAAACATCAATCAACAGGGCTATACTTCACTCTGCTCTCCTTGGTATCTAGTGATGAGAGACATATGACTGGGGCGGATATAGAGGTCTAAGGCCCCCCGTCCCCCCGGGTCCCACCACCCTCTGCACTCATGTGGAAAAACTCCAAAAACAAATGCTTGGATCTTTGCCTCGAGGCCATAAAACCTATTGACTGTGCATCTCCCACATTTATTCAGAGCGAGCGTTCATTCATATCCCCACCAAGTGTTATTATGACATATCTGCCTTTTGCTCTGTGTATGTGTGTGTCACTTAGACTGGGCTGGTTCTCCGCACTGCCTGCTGGTCTTATGTAAATAGAGCTGTCAGCCACTTGTTATGGCCGGGCTGGGAGTCATCAGGAGGCCCTGGCAGCCTCTGGGTCCCTGGCCTCCATGTGATTCATAGCTGGCTGGGGGACTGAGGGGGGGAAGTTCAAGTCTGCCCAAATCCAAACAGTAAAGGAGAAGGGGGAGTGGGGTGGAACAGAGGAGGGTGGGAAGGAAGGAAAATATGGTGGTGGTGAGAGTGTGAGGGTGGGTAGGATACAGTGGTGAAGGATGATGGAGCGAGGAGACACTTCGAGTGGATTGGCAGTTTGTAAGGAGACAAGGCTGCAGAGTAGTTTGGGTACGTTGAGCTTAAGATGAACTCAATGAGTTTGGGATTCCCTGACTGTCTCCTCTCCTCTTCCACTCAGTCACTGTCACTCCAATCATCATGGTGGTTTATCCTTCCTGCACTCTTGGCCTCATTATTTTCTCTTCCTGCATCTCTCCCTCATGTTGCCTCTCCCTCCCCCTAACTCCCCACATTGATTGGCATGAACCAATTTCTAAAACTTTAATTTCCACTAAACCCCAAGGAACACATTGCCTCCAACTATTCACATGTTTGACTCAAAGTTGTAGCGCAGTGAGGACTCATAATGATACAGAGAAGTGGAATCCATGGCGGTATTTGAATATTATAAACATTAGCTGGAGGTGAATTTGGGATCCGTTGCTGAGCATCCCCTTAATTGCTCCTGGCTGAATTTTTACTTTCTGGGACCTAAATTATGAACTACCAGGCCCAGCAAATGAATAAATAATGAACTCCAGGATTGAAATAATTGAGTATCAAGAATTCGGGGCAGTATCCCCGGGCAGCTGTGGTATTGTTATTAACTTACATCAATTTGCTGATTAAATCATGGATCATGGAGTGTTATTGCATACGGCCAGACATGATTTTACCTTATCTACATTGGGATGCATGGAGAACTGCTGGTATCGACACATTTGCTTATTGTACTTGCAATCTTGACTCCTTCAAAATACTTTACATGCTACTAATTTGTTTTGCCAAATAGATTTTGGAGGAAAAGTAATTGCTGCCTAGAGTGTGTTCACGGGCAACATCCTTACCAGTCCAGGAAGAGTGACATCTTATACTTCACAGAAGTCATAGAAAGGACACTGACACCAAAGAGTCAAGAGCATGTTCTGCCTCCCACGTGTTGTAGTCCTAAAACATACTCTTTTTGCTCTGTTTCAACTGGACGTTTAACTAGCAACTAGCTAAGATGGCATCGTGTCAATATTGTGTTGCTTGTTTGGGAGCCCCCAAATGGCAAAAACAACAATGATAAAATCACTTAATGCCGGTTTAACTTAATCACTTAATGCCCTGTTGCACTTATCACCTGTTAACATGCTGTTTTGCACATGTTTTTATGGTTTAATAGAATTATTTGCTCTACCTGCACCTACCTCATAGTGTTTATACTGTTTATACTTCATGCCACTTGTACTACTTACATGTATTTATATTTTTTGGGATATTATGACTACTTGCACTTCTGGTTAGATGCTAAACTGCATTTCGTTGTCTCTGTGTTGCACTCTGACGACAATAAAGTTGAATCTAATCTAATTAATCTAATTTAAAGTCAGGGAAAGATTGCGCTTTGCAGATCTGATCAGTTCTAACAATTTTCCAAGTTCTGTACCTTAATTACACCTTTATGGGCAGAATAATGCAAAAACAATGTTGCTGATAATATAACAAATTTCTTCTTTTTATTGAATTTAACTCATAGTGGAGCATTTAGCGGCTAAGGAGCTTTCCCGCAGTTGGTGGCTTTGTGGGAACCAAACAAGAGCTAGAAGAGACTGAATATTGGACAACAAATGAATGCTTATGTTGACTGCTGGGTGTAAATAAGCAAGTTTTAGCTTTGTACTTTATAAGGTGTGTAAATGTTCCGTACACTTCTGTTACTCCCAAGTGGACAAATAATAGCAATTACTACTGCTTTAATAAGAGTATCACCAGAACACCATTATCATTATTGAAATACCAACAACGACAGATCATTCCATCACTCTATATGTACTTGGTTTACTTTTCCAGCTGCTAATCAGGATACGCATAATTACAGTGAGATTGTTTAGCATTTTGAATTAGACCTTCTACTGGTGCTTCAAGCAAAGAAAATGTATGTGTCTGCCTTGACCTTGACTCATTATCATTTTCATACAACAGCTCTGATGGCTATCAGCATTTCAATTATATCTTTGTGAATATTCAATTAGGCATGATGGCCAAAACAACCCACTTTATCTCCACTCAGATAGAATTAAGTCTCCAAAACCAGCTCTCAGAAACTCCACTGTTTCGAATTATTTCCCATGATGATAAAATAAAACTTCATGCCACAGTGTGTGTGTGTGTGTGTGTGTGTGTGTGTGTGTGTGTGTGCGTGAGTGTGTGGGTGGGTGGAGATACCAGATACCGCTTAAATTGATTCTTCTGCCAATTGATTCATCTCATGCTGAAACGAAGACGATGATAATCTCTGTCTCACCAATTGAGCTTTTTTGATGGCGTGTGACTGAGCACTGAAATACACGACTGCTGCTCATTGATTGGAATGCAGAGTGCACATTAAGTCTGTACTGATGCTACAAGAGTTCAAAGAGTGATGAATATGCAGAAGAAGGGGCTTTATCTGGCCTGTGTTGAAGTGTTGTTGGGCTGATAACTACATCAGATACTCTGTTGTCATCCCACCTCTGGAGAGACTTGGATTCTGCAGCGGAAAATAAGCATGAAGATGTCAGATGTGGCCTTGAAGAAGTTTGCTGATGTGATAAAAACAAGGCCTTGGGGGAAAATTCGCAACATTAGTAATCACATTATAATATGAGTGGTACATGTCGGCAAAGTATCTGGAGATCGCAGTTGTGTTTTATGGAGTATTTATTTGTTTTGCTCCTTCTGTTTTGGAGACTTCCCACCTTGACTATTTCTACTGTCTCCTTCAGATCAGCCTTGTACAGTAGTGGAATAAATTTGGATTAATTGCAGCCCCGGCACCAGCGAGCCGGGCTTGCCTCAGCGACTGCTGAGATACGAGCAGAGAAATCATCTGCCACCTCTTCCCTGCACTGTATATCCCTTGTCATTGCGCCGCAGAAGTCTTGCCCGCTAAAACAGAGGTAATTAAATCTCCCTGCTCTCATTAAAAATACAGCTGTCTACCACCGAGCACCACGGCACCACTAAGCAAATGTAAATTTTCATTTCATGGTGCTGAGAGAGAAGGAGGCTGTTCCTCGCCAGCCACTGTGCCCCTGCCAGCGCTGTGCAGAATAACTGCTCCCCTTAAATAACTGTCCTTTTGTTTCCCGCGGTATTACATAGGGAAATGGCCCGTGTGTTATATAATTTACGGATTAGGTGCAGTCATGGGTCTCTTGGTTACTGCTGGGAACAGTGCGGGTATTCAGGTGTCTTTTTTTGAAAAGGGAAAAGGTATATGGCAGGATTCAGAGATGTTAACTGATTTTTAATTGGCTTTTCCTATTAAAACGCTCAGATGCTCCTCCAAGATTAACATGAGGGAAACTTCTGCGAGGTTAACCACTAGTTGACATGCCATGCACATTTCCTCTCCATTAAGAAGAAGAATGGTTTTTGCTGATTTATAAAGATTGGACTAAATTAAATACTGTACGCTCTGAAGAAGTGTGATGCGCTAAGTGAGGGAGGAAGTCAGGCACTTGGATTGACTGAACTTTAATGATGAATACTCTTTACAAGGTTCCACATAGTTGTTGGAGTCAGAGTACTGAGCATAAGAAGCTTAGAGCATTTAAGCCAAGACACAAGAATTTGTATATAATTTAATAAGACCATTCAAAATGTACCTGTTACATAGATGACAGCATCATTTACCAGGCAAACAGATTATTCAAATTTCAAAGTCAAACATGAGCATGAGACTTTTCTTGCAGCACAAATGTTCAGAAATTCATTGAAAATAAGACATTGTTATTGCAGTCTTTCTTATTGATTATATTGGAAATTCCTTGGAGAAAATACAGATATAAAAGTTTAATTTGCTGTGCCAAACTGTGCAGTCCGGACAGTCCTCCACAGAAAAAAAACAACAGGTTTGGTCACAACACAAAGGAAGCTATGTTTGTGTTTTCCTGACAATGGTCTCTCATGATTGTGCAAATAATAACTGTTGCCTCTGATGCAAAGGTGGAGGTGTAGCATGATGCTGTTATACTGACACTACTTACCGGCCTGTTGATACAGTCATATCAGAGCTGTTGCTGCTAATGCTAATGCTAGCTTGTATTATTGTTGGAGAAGTCACCTGAAAAGTAATGTATTTGTCACCAAAGTCAGTGTTACCGCCTGTAACCATGGGTGTGCCACAACAACCAGGACTGAAATCCTAAAGATTACAACTTTAATCAAATGTTTCAGTTCTTATAACCGCAGTGTTTTCCTAACTTTAACCATACTGTGGTTGCCACATGCAGATCAATTCAAACTTCTGCAAGGTTAAAAATTAAAACATTAAAAGACATCAAAGGTAAGCCAGGGTTTTGAGAACTCATCCAGCATGAGCAATCTGTCAGGCAGTATGGCTGAACAAACAGTGTGTCTCAATGAGGTCATGGTGTCCTTTCAGAAAACGATCACATGGGCTGTGTGGGATGATTTTGTGGTTAACATATGAGGACCAAAACTGTAATTTTTTACAAAAAAGTGCTTTAAAAATCACATTTTAATGAGATCAGATGACTCTGATGGATTAAAAAAATCCACTGGCTCCACTGTCACAAAAACACCTGGAGTATAAAATGCATTATGAAGAGTGTGTGAATGTATTTACTCGGCTCCGGGAGGATTTAAATAATGAAAAATTCTAAGTACGACACAGGAAAACATGCACAAATGCGTTGAATGACAGTTATGCATAGGCAAGGAGCACAGTCAGGACCTTTTCCCACGAGTGCTACGGTTCATAAGGGAATAAGATTATTACTGCATGAAGCCACTATGGTCAAATAAGGAGATTTCATTGCCTATCGCTGGCATTGAGTCAGAAACAGAGATGCTGAGAGTTGCAGAGCTCTTGCGGTACATTTTGAGATTTCATTTCACTTTCATGGCAGGGGCATGGGGTCTGAAGATGTACCTACCCCCTCTGTCAATCATCCAGGCAAACACACCGAAGCAGATCTATAATTCAACTACAGGGGAGCTCATACAATTCATAGGGGCCAGTGTTTTTTTTTTTTTTTTTCCTTTTTTTTTCTTTCTAAAGCTTCTTTCCTGCTCAGTGTTGAACCCTGTTGCATTTACTGTTTAATTTCACTGCTAAGGCTTGCACCTGACATCTTCACCACCCTTTCTGAGGCGGTAGAGTTGCATAAGTTGCAACACCCACATGCCGCAGTTCAATTATCTCATGGAATTACAGGGAGGGGAAAAAATAAAGGACAGATGGGAAAAAAAATGTTCTTTCAGCTGCCCTCAATTTGTCCAGTCCTCCCTGTGTTTCTTCTAATTTCAAAAGATGAGACGGCACTCCTAAAACATCATGTCCTCCAGATACAGATTTCCCCACTTCAACCTGTCAGTGGACTCCCATGATAAATCATCAAGTGTTGATGGCGGTGCCCTAGTGTTGAACATGCTGAAAGACATTTCAGCTTAAAAGAACCAAGCACACCGTGTAAGCAAAGTCAAATCTAAAGGCTGTGAGGATCAGCATAAGACAATGTGTCGATTTTCACAAGTGCAAAAGCAGACGCTTTTTTCTCAGGTGATTCATACTGTAGAGCGTCAGCATTTTTTAAAATGCAATGCAAAACAGGAAATGAAGCAGAACATTATGTCAGCGGTTTCTAGGTGTCAGCATTTGGATAAATATCAACTCAAATTGAGGAGTATTAACTGAAGGCCAACTTTTCTCTCATTTCTTTTTCCGAAAACTGATTTTTTTTTTCTCAGAGTCGAGTTTTTTCGTGCTCCGTGTTGGTTTTAGTGCTTGGGTTTCATCAGGGTAGTGCTGGTTAGGTGAGACAACACCACGACCACACACTTTGCTTTCTAAACAGCAGGCATCTCTCTCTCTTTCTCCCTGTGCTGCGGAGCATACAACATGGACAGCTCCCAGCTAAATTACAGGAACATGTCTCCAAGTACCTACCACAGACAAGTTATTTTTAAGGCCCAAAACCAATGTTCTAATGTCATTGTACTCAACCATAACACCAAAACAGCCACCAGCAAGGACTCTGGAACAAGCTGGAAATCTCTGCCTTCAAGGAGCCGTTAAAAGAAGATGACTGAACCAACCCGCTTTCTGCTCAGCCTAGTGTTGTCTCTTTTCACACTGACAGTGTCAGTATGAATGGTCCACGTCTCACCCTAATTACAGCTGATTGTATATCAGACCTGTGATATGGCTGCGGTTCAGGAGATCTCATTGGAAGATCAAATTTCATGTCGTTTTGTTTCTCATATTTTGTTAATGCTTCAATGGGGGCATATCCAAGCTCACATTAGACAAAAGAGGGGTACATCCTGCACAAGTCTTCAGGGCTAACACATATAGACAGACCACTCACACTTACAGGCAATTCAGAGTTGCCAATTCAAGACTTTAGCAAGGCCCCAGGTGGCTGGAGGATTCAAAGTGAGGCGACAGTGTTAACCATTGCACCACCGTGCTGCCCTCCATACGACAATATATAACATAGGGGGGTGAAGCTGAACCGGGGCACTTACAGCACGATCCACGTTCAGTAGATGTAGTTCAAGTCCTGCGCTGAATAAGCAGGAGGGTCCCAAGCAGGCACATGCAAGCTTATTCATTAGGCATTTCATCACATCCGAGGGCAGCTTTGTCAGATGAGGGTCTAGGAGGCCTTTTATGGATGTGTGGCTGCCTGACATGAAGCTCTGAAACATAGGCAGTAAGTTGCTTTACTTCTTGCGTACTGGTTGCGGTAGATCCCATATCTTTACATGGCATGCGCAATTGCCCTTCAATTACCATTGTGAGGGCATGATGATATCTACACATTATACGCTCCACTGAGGTGCCAGTGAAACATGTGAGCATCAGTGTTTGATGATGGAGCACTTTGATTAATCAGCAGAGACTAGTGGGTAGACTCCCTGGGAGTGAAGAGTAACCAGGGAGGCATCTTCAAAGGCAAGTGGTTTCACTTCAATACCCCCGACTTCCGTCGAAAAAGAAGGCAGGAAAGGGACAATCAGCACTTTATCTCCTTTTCAGACCTGGCTTCCGCTCGGAGAGGAGAAAAGCAGGTGCCAGGTGTTCAGAAAGCCAGGGCGATATGGACGTGACGCTCCGGAGTTGACCCCGATGAACTCTGCCTTTATGAAAAGCCCCAGAAAGTCTCCTTTATGATCACAGCGCGCTCAGGGAGAGGCGATGGGGGCGAGTTCTTTGAAGGCCCCGTCAGACTGCTGCTGTCGGAAGTTTGCAGGTACGTTTTCATAATAAGTTCCGAATTCAAAAAGCAGACCATATTGTCGCCACAAATTGTTTAGCTGAGGTATGCACTTAACTTGTGTCAACACTCGTTTCTGCGCATGCTCAGGGATGCTCTCACAAATTGGACACCGCTAAGGATCAGAGTGTCGCTGTTTGTCCTTCATTTTTTCAACTCTCCTGTCTCGCGCATGCAAAACGCCACGACTCCAGGCAATATATCACCCTTCAAGGTGGACGTTTTCAACATGTGGAAGCCGAGTTTGGTTTTCTCCCTTTTTTTTTCATTCCTGTGCAGTTTCAAAGAAAAACAGCCCCACTGTTTGAACAAGCGAAAACAAGTGGCTGTACTTTGGCAAACCACGTAATCTCGGAACGTATTTATCCAAACAAAGCCTGGTCCAATACCATCCCGCTGTGGCTTCTCAATGGTTTCTGCATCATCCACCTCGATCCCTACAATAACACTGGGAGCCTCGGGGCTATTTTCAGATTTCCCAGATTTCCTTGCAGAGATACAACACTTAGTGGTTGAGAACAGGCTTTCTCACTCAGTGCAGATGTTACCTGTACAAACAAACACAGCTGAGTTTGGTGTCTGATAGCTAAGATTAGATATGGAACATACAGTAAATTTTGTCGTTTTTACCCACTGCACATTTCTGTTTATGGACAAAAGAAACAAACTATAGCATATTGTGCAAGAAGTAGTCGATGAAAGACTGCTGACTTGACAGCAGGAGATGTGTGAGTTAATACTGTCCTTGTCGTTCTTTATTTTCCAATATTATGTCCACTATGGTAGATGTACAAATGAAAATGTTCATAAAGTGTAAGATCTTCTGCAAACAAAGCTCCTTTGGTGGCTTTTCAGACTCACTGCAAATCAATGGGTGTCCAAGTGATAAAATCGTACCTAACTATTACATTTACCATAAATATATACGGGAATCACAGTCGTTCCACATTATGATTTGACAGTTAATAATACTTACACAAATCTGCTAATTTTAGACTAACTAGCTAACTTCATGGTAAACTGTTTGGAAAAAGGAGTGCTCTTTCAAAAAATACTTGGCAGGTGATTGGATGAGCCATTTGTCTATCACCTTTGAAGTTAACTCCAACCAATCAGATCAAGGAGCCAAACGTTGTAGTAGAACTCTTGCTGAAGCAAATTGGGAGAGCGCAATGACATCTTTTCCATTGAGAAAAGCCTTCAGTGCTGTTATTTTCTTTTCCTTCAATGAAGAAATACTCTGCAGCTCTGATATAACTGATGCTGTAGCAACATCTACGCTAACCTCTTTAGGAGCTACCATTGTCAACAGCATGACACCGACCGAAAGACATGGATGTTTCCCAGTTCAACATTTTGGGAAGTCTACTTGTTGGGATTTATATGAGAAAGTTGATTGCATTCTCATGTCTCACTCTCATATCTGTATGCTAAATTTTAAGTTAGAGCCAAGAGATGATTAGCTTAGCTTAGCATGAAGACAGGAAGCAGCAACTAAACACATGAAATTTAACATGCCTGCTGGCTTTAGTTTCATATTTAGCATAGAGACGTGGGAGTGGTTTTCTTATGTGAATTCTCAACTGACCCACTGCAAGACAGAAAGTACATGTTCACCTAAATGTTGAACTTTACTTTAACAGTAATGTCATCCTCTGAATATCGGTTTAGCACAAATCTTTTTTCACACTCATCGCCATCCTAATATTTCTCTTCTTCATTGTGGAATTCAATATCCACAATGAAAGTTTCACTATATTAATAAATAATTCATTTTTAAGTCTTGACCTTGCACTATTGTATCTGGAGGACTGCTGATTTTAGGTAGTTTCATTATTCTGTGTGAAGGTCTCATGAATGAAATTAAAAACAAAATCCCCCAAACAAGTCCAGTGTCAGTGGGCCAGTTGTCCATTAATCCAGCATTACAGCCTTTGACAGTTTGTGATATCTATTTGTGTGTCATGGATAAATAAAAAAAAATAAAATAAACCTTTCTTTCAAAGCATTTATTGCAATGGATTATTGCTGATATTTTGATCAAATCTCCATTAAAGTACTGAAGAAGTTTTGTTTTCACTTGTTTTCAGCTGTCACTCTCTGCTTTTAGCTCACGCTGGCATCAACGTCAGCCAAGCCAAAACTGCATTGTTGTTGGCTCACACTGGGTTGCCATGCAAGGATGGAGAGGACAAAAGCACAACTTTATCAGCAAGTGCTAATTACGTTGTAAATGTATAACCCTGCATGTATCAGTGATTACTGTAAATGACAGAAAATAATTTCCAAGTAAAAGTGCAGCGCTCCCTCAGAGACCAAAACAGATCATATGAGCGCAAGCTGATTTCATGCGCATGAGCTTTCATCTAGTTCTTAGATTAATCAAACATTATTCACCATGCTTTAATTAAATCTGATTTTGTTGCTTTGATGACAGTTTTATGTTTGTGCTTAAAATACCTTATCATTCTTGAGAGGTCTGATACAATCACCTGCTCAAGCTAAGACTTTGCTATTCTTTTCCCATTCTCTGCCCTGTATTGAGGGAGAAGCGCGGGACAAAACCTGAAATGAGAGCTTGTAGCTCTGTCAAGGCGTCATCACCCAGGTGTGCCAACAAAAGCTCCTGCAGATCCAACCAGTGACCCTTGGGAAAGGTCATGTAAGACTCCAATCTAAATTCCTGTCTGACAAAACCCTTAAAAAGCTATCTGAAAAGGCTATCCAACCACAATGCTGCTCCCCGAGAAGACTATTCAGCCAGCGAGGCTTCAATTGAGACGTTTGGAAAGTGTTGTTCCTTCAGAAAAGGTGGCGCTCCGGGTTAAGGTTTCTAAATGAACTGCGATCTATAACTACTGTAGGTAGCTAACTGGCTTTGCTAACTGGCTTTGCATGGCGCTGCCGTCAAGGCCTCAGCGCAGGCCTGCCAGAGAAAGCCCTGAGGAGGGGTATTACTCTGGCCTGCATTCTGGCTCAGAGGTGCCCACAGCCCGTCCCTCACAATTATTCAAAGTGTGACTGTGCGGTAGGGTTTGGTATCAGTGAAATGCAGACTCCCTTCTTGTTGCCCTTGTCCCTCTCACATCCTCCCAACTGCTCTCCCCCTCTCTGTCTCTTTCGCCTTCAGCAGTTTCACCACATGCAGAATGGAGGAGCTAGCCAGAAGGTGTTTCAAGGGCTTGAGCCCTTTCAGCCTGTGACAACCATGGCTGTGCAAATGCAGAGCTGTGACCTTGGCAACAGCTCTTATCCCGCTCCATTTCAAACCACAGGAGGAGGGGATGCTGCTCCTGATCTACACTCTCGCTAACTGCGTGCGTGCCTCACTCGTCCGTTAATATCTCAAATGAAAGCTTAAAATTCTAAGAGGTATAAAGATAACAACATCCCAAAAGACATCATTGTTCTCTCAGAGAAATAAAAGAAAATGAGGGATGAGAATGATCGTGAGCTGAACCGCGAGTTTTGACAGGATTCATACCTAAAATGAGAAGTCTGTCTTATATTTCTGCAGACCAGGACTGTCAAAACCCCTGAAGAGTTTTATCAAGGTGAGCCGGATTTAAAATGCATCCGTACGTACAGCTCATTGGAAGCCTGCGCGAACCGCTCTGCACATAGACCTTTAGTATGAATGGTTGTATGCATGTTGAATAACACGGAGCTGCTCTCTTACTGGCTAAGTCTGAGAAAAAAAGAGGAGTAAAAAAAAAACAGAGCTGACAGTGTCTCTCTGTTACCCCAGTAGAATTGAGTTGCACTGGCATAAACATACAAGACTCTCACTCTCTCCCTCCCTGACTCTATTGACTCTGTGGATAATCTTGACTCCCAGAGAAAAATCCTTAAGCAGCTGGCCACAAACCTTGTGCTTGAGTGCACATGCATACAATATCTTCCCCCAGCCCCGGGGCTGTTTCTTCCCCCCTCTTTCTTTTTTCCCCTTCTTCTTCCCCAGTTCTCCAGTGAGATCCTGAGCCAACATGTCTGGAAAAAAGGCAGGATTTGTTGGTAGGGACTGCAAGCGAGTGCCAAAATCAACACCGCTCCTCTCCTCGGGGAGACCTGCAGCAAATTGGACTCGAGCTGGGTTTCTGTCTCTCGGACCTGCATGGGGCTGCCGGCGTCCACTGCTGGGCCCCGCGGTGAAACCAGAGAGGCTTGTGTCCATTTTTGTTTAAAAAAATAACAGCAAGCCACAAGTAAAGTGGTGTAAATTGTACATAGTTCAAATGGATTGATTTCCTGTGTAAACAGGTAGGCCATTAGAGAGTTGGTTTTGATTTGTGACCATGCTAGAGCTGTATTAGTGGTTTCCTTCACTCTGGCCCACAGGTATGGCAGCCAAATAGCAAGTGTGTACATCTGTGAATGCTAAAATAACAATCGGAAGTATGGAATACTAACTATAGCAACGGCATGCCATGGATTCTAGCAGCGGGTTGGAATAGACATAGAAATTAGTCGTGAATGAAAAGACAGAACAGGGCAGTGCACGCTGTCAGTTTTCATTTGGTTTTCTGATAGATATTGTTCTGAGATATCAGAGAAGGTGGCGGGCAAGTGGGTTCACTCTTGTATAGCTTCAGCAACCCCTTTGTATCATTACACCTCCTCACGTCAAAACCCAACTGGACAGCTGCAGATGACACCTTGTTTGAAGAGTTTGACGTTTGATCGAGGATGTGTTTGATGCAGGGGGAATAAAGGCTAACACCTTAGCTTTTCAAACTGGGGTGCTGCTGTTTGAAGTATATGGACAGCGCAGGGAAGTCCAGGTATGTTCTGATCAATTGCTATTGACTTTTCAGGGTGGAAAAAAAAAATAAAAAAATGTGTGATTCAAAAACATGGTGATGATGTCAAAATGGAATTTAAAACTTAACCAGGAAATGAGACTGAAAGTATTAAGAATTAAGCTCAAAATGGTGCAATGAACATTTGTTGTTGTGTAGCTTGTACCTGCAATGTTTTGTGAAATTGGGAGTTAAACATTTGTACAATGCTATTTTAAAACTTGGCTATCATTCGAGTCTCTGGTTGAAGTGACAGCTAACATATTCTATCATCTTCAGCTAGTTAGCTGATTACAGGCTAGCATCGACTTCATGAGTTGACATAAAATGTTTCTTGATGTTTAAATCTTCTGAAATTGCGCGTGTAACAGACTGTACTAGCATTCTGTTATTTAAAGTCCTCAGCCAGATGCAGTTGATGTAACCTTTGTGTTTGTGTTACCCTGTCACACAATTGTTGTTACGATGGTTCCGACTTGCCCGTTTACCTTAATTAATTTTATGTGGACAATTTGTAAATGACAGTCAAAAGACATATCTTACATAGTCATGACTGCACCATTTTAAGAAGGCTCGTCAAGGTGACGTGACTGAACCTGAGTATTTTATTTACATCATTTTAAATTTTTTGTCCATAGCCAGCCCAACCCATTAGACTTGACGGGTCCAAATGGCTCAAGTCAGGCATCCACCTTCTGATCAATTATCAAAAGAATGAGGCCAAAGCTGCAGGTCCTCAGCAAAAACTCAGCATCCTCACCAGCTCTATCCAGTAAAGAGCAACACAGAGGTGGTAATGTCACTCTAAACTCTAAACAGTATCCAGAGCTGCTTCCAAACAGCAGGAAAACACTATGGACAGTGTGCTCATTGTGAATGGGACAATTACATAGCCTGTAGCCGCACAAATGATGTAGTTGGTAATAGTAGCCAAGTACTATTGTACAGTTGTTCATTACTGTAGGCCGAAAGTGTTCCATCGAGAAAAACAATCACAGTTTAATCCATCCCTCACACTTTTATTTTTAGATTTAGAAAGAAAAGATAGGATAGGAAATCACTGCTCGTGGGAGATAGTGTTCATTTTGTTAACAAAAACTATGATGAAATATGTTCACCATCAAAATGATGACAGCACTGAAAGCATTAAACACTAACTGCGACTGTAACAGAGTGCAGGATAAAGTTGACTAAATGTGATTAAAACAAACACAATCATTTGAAACAGGACTAAGACTGTGGCAAAATAAAAAATAGAGTATAAAATTAACATAAATGACAGATTTAGCAAACAGTGAATTAACATGTTTAGCACCCTGTGTTAAAGATTGGATTTATAGCACCCATCATTTCAGCGTTTTGTGAAAATGCACAAAAATGCACAGTAAAGGTTCCAGAAAGTTGCAAAGGAACATTTTTAACAAAAGCAAACAGAGGAAATGCAGTCGCCTAACCTTTTGCTCTCTTTTGCTACGGCACGCCACAGCAGAGATGAAATCAACTGAATTTCAGGCATGAGCATATTTCTCAGTGCTTACGGTTTACATTCAAGCCAAAAGTCTTAAGTGGATTAAACCATCTCTCTCTATCCACTGCATCGAACGTGTGAGATGAGCAGATGTCATGTCTCATGGTCCCTGTGAGATTACACACAGGCTTTGTCTCAGCATGTAGAGACTGTTAGATATGTTAACTCCACGTTGCTCTGCTCTGCTTCCCACGGGATGCTCTAACTTTCTGCTCTCTGCTCAACAGAAACAAGAAACCTGGTCTGAACCTGACCATTTCAAACAAGTGACTGATGATGCTGTTGCTTCGTTAATTACTCACATACATGATTACCTGTGAAAACCCCTGAAAATTAATATTTAGATTGTTTTTCACAGAATATAAAACTTGATGAAACATGTCTACCTGCAGGTTTAGGGAGTCAAAAGATACAGTGAGTACAGTTTTTGAGGAGTAGTCACAGATGTTTGGAGGTTAACTTCCTCATTATATCTGAAAAGAGACGTGATGAGAAGAATTTAGCTTCCTGCATCTACAGTCAGAGTGGAAGTGTCTTTCTTCTTCTTTTTCTGGCTGCATCACTGGAAACACTGTTTCTGTGTCTGTAGCACTACTTACACATGCACAACGTTCCTCTTGTGAAGGAGCATGCAGAGAGAAACATCTGTGCACATGTGTGCATTGTGCATGCACAAGCACGTATACGTACTTGAAGGTGTGTATGAATGGGGTGGCTTGCTTATATGAATTACAGTCCTGTAGCCAGTGGAAACTTTTTTGACAGGTATCCTTTCCAGGCATGTCTGGAAAGGAAACCTGAACATTAATAAGAACATTATTTTGTGTTCATTAACCATTTAAAAATGATTATGGAAATATTAGGGAAACATTGTCAATATTTCCATTTTATTGTCAATAACATTGGATGGAATTCAGAGATAGATGATATTAATTAATTTAAATTCTGTCACAGGCTGCTGCACCTGCATTATGAGCCTTCACAGTATTCTTATTATGTATTTTCTGTATTGCATATTGCATGCATGTCACAATCACCAGGCCAACTGACAGATTCAATAAGGCGTCTGGGATGCTTGCAATAATTAAAACAAATATATCATGGGTTGTGAAAACGTAACAGTAAAAAATAACAAAAAACATACCTCAGCAACCTGTGGATGGAGGTTGCTGCAGCACCTTAAGCAAGCGTGCCTTCCCACAGCGGCTCTGTGTCTGAGAATGACGTGTCTGTGTGGAATCTCTTCAGGAAGTGAAAATGTTCCTCAGCACTCACAATGACTTTTCACACATTGCAGGGGATGCACCATTCATTTAACAGTCTCATTGTTGTATTTTTAAGCCTTCTTTGCAACAGTCCATGTTTACACCGAAGAGCAGAAATAGTTACCGGTAATAAAATGGCTTTAAAATCCACGTCAGTTAGCAAGACAAGAAAGCCTGTTTGTGTAATGAAATCCAAGACATGGAACATGTTTCTAAACTTCAGTTAATTCAACGTTTTTGGAATAGTCATAGCAGCAGCACAAAGCTCATTAATTAAAAAGGCATATCATTCAGTTAGAAAAATGACAGAAAAAACAGGGAAAGTCTTATGAGGGTTTATGTAACTGACCATTTTTGCCCAAAAGCAGTCACTTCCTGTAGTGGTATTAAGCGCATATATATATATGAAAGTCAATAAGCTATTCCCCACAATGTCTAAGTAATTATTTACAATACTTGTCATATATTAAAGTCCTCCTGCACTCAGAACTATGTTTTCTTTCTTGCATGTTTGAGCCTCACTGTGCAGAATGATGTATGTGCAGAGTTTGACACTAGAAGGCTGTTTTCTCATTCATGTGCTGGAAATGGAAAGTTTCTCTGCGCTCGCTGAAAATCCAATTTTAAGGCGTATGAGCATTGTGGTGTCACATATAGATTGGAAGACAATATTGGTCCAATATTCAGCTTCCAGGCAGGTCATGTGGAAACTTGCTCCATGCACGCAGACTGAGTGGACTTTTCAGGGTAGGAGACATCTGTGAAGCAGTTCTAAAATGACACACATTTGCATAATCATTCAGAATTTTTTTAATGAGGGAGAAGGAGTAGATGTAATTTTAAGGATTTTTAAGGAGTTTTTCTGTGGAAAAAAAACCACATTATCAGTCAAAGTACAGTGTTTTAGGTACATTTTAAAACAAGCCTGGAAGGAAACTTTAAATATTTAAACTGGCACTTTGTAAAGCACTATAAAATCAAGGAGCACAGATGAAAAAAAAATACTATTATAAATGTAATTTCATTTATCCATTTTGACTCACAAGCTTTCACACAATTGTCCAAAGTATGCATTATCAGTGGCTGTAGGGAAACGTTAGTTTCCCACTGGTGAAATGTGATCTGGATGAAGGGGCGACTGCTTATCTCCTGTCCTGAAGCTTCCTGATCCCACCAAGAGGAAGGCAGGCTCCAGCACTCAGGAATATCACCTCTGAGCACATTCCTCTTCCTTATGTAAGACACTGCATTGTTTCTATCAGAGAAATCGTTTTCAAATGTAGGATTACCTGCTAACTACAGGAAGTGCTGTAACTAATGCCATTCCAGACTTGTTATACATGCTGCTTTTCTGAGTCAAAAGTAAGATATTCCTTCTTTCACATAATAAACCTCAACACATAGCTTCTTTAAATCATGGTCACCTGTTTTTCTGTGGAATATATTGTATTTAGAGGCATATTTTTCCCACATTCTGACTCTCCTCTGCTCTCTCCTCTTCTTTCTGAGTGCTTCAAAGAGCAGGTATCCACAACCCCCTGGGGCCCAGTGATTGAAAGCTCAGAAGGAAGGACTGAATGCCGAAGTCTTATAAAGAATGCAACAGAGAATATATACAGTATGTTATTCAGATTACATTCTAATGTCGCTGGTCTGTCAACACATAAATGATCCAGAAACAAGTTATTTAAGGATTTCACAGGTAATGTTGAGCAAGTCAAGGGAAGGGAAAAAAAAATAAAAAAGAAAAGAAAGAGCGCTGTGTTAAACCATGTGATAAATTCATTAACTTCAGGGGAGATGAAAATCAGAGGGACTGATCTGGCAAAGGCATGGCTTCTTCTCTTTGACCAAAGATGGCATGACATACTTCTGACAAGCTCACCATGTTATGGCAGCAGAGAAAAATCCGCCCTCCTCCGTTTTAATGGTTTTCATCTCTATAGAGTAGGTGTGACCACTTCAAATATTCTGGAAATCTTGCCGTAGAAAGCTTGTGCGATTTGCCCTCCACTGGGAAGCTTCCAGATGTCAGAGCACCAAGCGATTAGCATGGCCCCAACATTAAGAGGAGGGGAAACTCGGATACAAACATATTAATCAACCACTCTCCCTGCAGGCCTCCGGCCACCCCGCTGCTGCCATTGCAATCCGCTCTTCGCATGGCTGTAAAAATCGGTTTCCTCTGCCTGTGAGCCATCTCAGCGACTGTCTCTCCGCATAATCAACTCATATCAAAATGCCTCTCCAGCTAGACAGACTCCCACAGTGCCACAGGCCACACACACTCACACAAGCGGTGGCTTGGTGACACGGCAGATAAAAAAAAAAAAAAAAAACTGCCACCCCTTCTGGCAAAATAGTAGAAGTCAGAAATAGAAGAATATATTTACTCGTTATCTAATGAGGGAATAAAAGGGCAAAGCGCACAGAGATGCTTTCTGTCTTGAGTTAAAGTAAATGCCATACGTCGGATACTCCCCCTCCTTGAAATGTCTGCATAATTATTTCTAAAATTTGTTTGCAGAGGTATCATTTACCCCCATTTCCGCGGTGGACTGGGGGTGCAGCTGCGCAAAATGAATTTGTCATCAGGTTTAAAGCTTTTTTGGCAGGCTATCCCGGAGCCAGCCAAGGTCCTTGAAGTAGGAAAGGCTTTCCCGCTGCTCGGCTCCTCTGCATCCCAGCAGGTCCGAGGATTAAATTTACGGCTGCCGTCAAAGCCTCTGACAGGCCTTAAAGGGAGAGCATTGCTTCTTCAGCTCCACCAGATATCATTCCCAGAGGACTGGGAGATGATGCTTTTTTATTGGCAGCTGCAGAGCAAGTGGTGCCCCAGTGAGCTGGCATAATGTGACTCTGGGCTTAGACGCCACGCATGCCACTACTCACTATGTCTCTCTCCATCTCGCCTTTTCTTTCTCCCCCAGCCGTGTCATTCATGCATGTCGTCACCCTCGTGCTTAGTCTGCTTGGTTTGTCTACTCCCATCAGTCTGTCTCCCTATATGTGTATCTCACTCCACCTCTCCTCCAACTGCATCTTCATCCAACGGCACACTTGTTCAGTCTCAGAAGTTATTTAAAAACAGTGATCCCGAGCCACAGGTCCCCTCGGTTGTACTTAGAAATTCAGGATCCATCTCTGATCTGCCCTTTTAATCTCAGGCTTCTTATGCATGGCGCAGTGTTTTGACTCAGCACATTATACAAGTGTTTCATAAGGAGAAAATGTATGAGTCATGTGATGCATGATGCATAGTCCACTTTTAGGACATACAGGGTAATTAAAGTGTCTTATACCAAAAGCAGTTTCATTCTCTTTTTATGTACTAGTAACTGGTGGTACCTAAATTCTGAACTGAAATTTGAATTCTCCTCTCTTTGTGTGTGAAGGAAATAATAATAATAATAATAATACTGAAAATTTATAATGACACTGCAGCTATTGTGCAGAATTTTCCATATTTCAAAAGAGGATTTAAATCATTTTTAACATGTCTATTAAGCAGGTCCCAAGCTGCTGCTGCAAGATTGTGAGGGAAGACCCTCCACTTGGTAAAATCACTGTACAATCGGACTGAGTCTTCTCTCTAGCTGACTGTGTCACATCAGTTTTTGTCACCCCAGTTAAATGTAATTCATATAATATTAATAGTTCAAGTTAATGAACTTAATAATTTGGTACCGGGACACTCAGTATTTTAACAGGTCACAGCTGATATTTCAATGTATCACATATGTATTTTATGAACATCAAAGTAAATGTAAGTATTGGATCAGACTGGACAGCTACCTGATTAAAGGATTCGGATATGGATTGGGACCCAAAAAAGCTTGCTCAGGATATTCCTAGTATGTTTTGAAACATACCTCTATAGACTTCAGGCCTCTAGGTGGACTTTTCCCTTGGCAGCAGCTGACTGACATTTGCGGGCTGACGTTGGTGGTGCTACTAACTCTGGAGCCTGAACTTGCACAGTTAAAGCAACATTATGCAACTATTTTACTTCACTTTGATTCCCATTCTGTGCCTGTTCTTGCACTGTGCAACTTGGGTACGATGTCCCGTGAGAAGTACACATCGCTTTACAGCACAACACACCACCATGAGTCTTTAGCTAGCTGTACGAAGGAGCTCAACGAGTACTGACATTACGGCTGAGGAGAAGAGACTAACGACGACGCTGATGGTGGAGAGTGAATCATACTAAGAAACTGGAAGTCCAGTTAGCCAATTCAATTTCAACAAAGGCTGCCAGTTTCTATGTCATACATCTGTGGGTCCAACAGGTCTATGTTAGCTAGGTATCTGTATACAGCAAGCAAACAGAAACGGTAAGAGCAACAAATGAAAGTTCAAAATTTCACCTTGGGTTCATGGCAGTTTTTCCAGCTCTTACTCAGTCAAGGTGAGCCCTCAAGCACCTCTCAGCTGTACTTCTTAGAGCTATTGATTTTCCTGCTCTCCTTCTCCGGCACCGCTCCAATTACAAAGAACCACAAGGATTTCCATGAACTGCTCCGAGACCACTTGTCTAGCGCTCGTTCAGATGCTGTGCCTGGCCCAGGAAACAAACCTTGGGAAAGTGTTTGTCGGAGGGTTAATGAATTTAGATCAGTGTTTGCCGCAAACACAGCCTCGCTATCCATTTCAGCGGCCTTGAAGTCGGCGGGCCTGAGGTTAGAGTTGGGTCGTCTCAGAGACAATGCAGCTGATTAGGGTGGCAAACACCGGAGACTGAGGAACAGTGTCTCACAGCCAGAGACTGGCTAAATGCTAAGCCACGGTCCACAGTGACAAAAGCATGAGGCATTGGTAAAACAGAGGAAGGCGGATAAAGACTAAGATATTGAAGCCCATATGGTTTACTTTGCAAATGAATGAGAATACGCCCAGCATTGGCGCTGTACTAGTTTAATGTAGAGCAGGTGACAATTCAAAACTTTAAACTTTTAAAGTGCTTTCGTACGAGAAGAAATGATCGATCCAGAAACTGTGGATATAAATAGTGAAACAGTTGTTATCCTCTTTCCTCCTCCACCTCATACAGTCATTAAGATGAATAGATTTATTGACGTCAACTTACATCCATACATGCATCCAAATCTTAACTGTAATAAAACAGAGCTCAGTGGCTCTTAAGTGTCTTGGCTACAAAATGACCTTTATTTAAAGTCAAATCCAAACTTCCCTCGCAACCATTCTGTGGCTATACAAAAGTTCTATAAGTAATACCAATACAGCCAAAAATGTGATACAGACAATTGTGATGCATTTATGTTTTTGTTTTTTTTGTTTTTTTTTGCCAAAACAGGTTGACAGGTAGCTTCAGCACTCTTCCTGAGGGCGTCTATGTAGATTTGCAGGCACAATGGAGATGTCAACCTATACTTTGAATTGAATATTGATTTTGATTTGTTTGTGATTATTAGATTTTACGAGGTCATTTTTATTGAGATTTACATGGACCACAATATTCATGTGACTAGCAGATGTAAGTGATGGATACAGTATGCATCAGATATCTACCAGGTTACACAATTAATATTTTAACATGGAAAAGCTACTTTAAAAGTGAATTTACTACATGAAAATGTCCAGTTAAAATGAGAAGATTATCCCCCATAAAAGGTTAACAGAAATGAAGATGGTTTCACTACTGTCGCACTGGCTGGGACTAAATTGTGAGTTCATTTTTTCACACACTGAGACGTACAGGCTATTGATGCAAGATATGAGCAAGATAGTGACTGGCGTCTGGATACTGTGAACTCACCCAGTTATTCGAAACACATTGCAGTGTGCAAGTCATCTGCAGGGTAAAACCCTTCGCTGACAGCTCGCATTTCACAGCTGGGAGCCCAGACGGAAATATTATACAGTGTCCTGGCTAAGAGGGAGGATTTTAAAATGTATCAGTTTATAAAGACAGCCAAAGGTGATAAATCATAACTGCATAAAAGACTGCTTTGGGACCAAAACTCCCAACATTTTCTTTTCCCTCTCTGTAACTCTAAGAGACTTACTTGTCATGCACAGGTCTGTCCCTGTTGAGAGCAGATTCACTGCACATTTACACTGGTATAAATAGCATTTCCTCGGGAATAAGCCAGCTCTTATTGGAGATGCAAGTTTGAGCAGGGATGGCAATTTGTGCCCATCATGCAACACTAATTTATAATGACACCCCTGGAAACGCTGCTTCTCGTTTCATTTGCAATGCTAACTTGCCTCCAGACCACGCTAACATGGCTCAACAGTCGGATACGAAGGGGGCTAATTGCGCAGAGGTGGCCAGTAGCAACATGAGAGCCTATAATTGGAGGACACGCTCAGTGTGTGTGAAGAACCATTTGCATATCACTTCCACTGTCTCTGTGAGGTGATGGAACATTATTAGCTGGAACACTTGCAATGCCCACGGTCGGCACTTCCTGCATTTATTTATTTTTGCCTCACATTTTCTGTCCGCCTGTCCAAATCACTCTGCAAAACTCTTCTTTGTACGCTTTTCTCTCTAAACTTGCATTGATGAACCTGCCACTTAGATGTGCCCTTCCAAAAACTGCTGCAGGATGACAAACAGAGATGGAAGATTATCGTAATGATGCATGAGTTATTAGCATGAAACTTTCTGCCATGTCTGCTGAAACAAAATCCCAGAATGACTGACCACCGTGCAGCGGGGCATGGACAGCAACCAGCAACATGAGCAGCTTCTGTCTGGCTTTCCAGCAAGACGTAGAGTCTGGTGGCGCTTTGACAGTCGTGGGCCTTTGAGAGCCTCACTGTGTGTGGAGCTCTACTACCAAAGGCTCTCTGGTGTATGTTTCTGTGGGGGGAGCTCGTGGGGGGATGCTCGTCATCTCTAAATACCTTGTTATGCTCTGAATATACACACACAAGCTAATTTTGAGCAGAAATATGTTTACACACAAGGTGTATTGTTGGGGAAAATCACCTGTATATCATATGTCAAGAAGAACAATTAATAATTTAGCGTGGAGTTCCTGTTTAACACTGATAAAGGAAGCACGGGGGCTAAAGGGAGCAGCCTCATTACTCGATTTTTAAAAAGCAGAGGACTAACTTTCCGCACTCTGTTTTGAGCACTTCCCTTTTAGACCTTATGGGGCTTGTTAGAGGAGACAATACACCTAGGAGCCGCGGAGCTGTCCAAGCCTCCTCTCTGGCGAACAATGAGCCTGTTGTGCTTTCCTCAGTAGTGAGGAGAAGTCCTGGGAGACCGGAGAGGCAGCTGTGGTGGGATCCTGGGACAAGGGCTTGGACTCTGGGAGGAGGAGTGCAGCGGAGGGTTTTTTTTTTTTTTTTTCAGAGAGGGGTGTGAGGTTATGGAGTCTAGAGGGCCTGTGTGTTGTGGGAACCCCAGATCTCCCCGCTCAACCCACCACACCCCACCCCCCCAATCTTTTCTGACTCCAGAAAAAGGCCAATGCGACAGAACTGCCATTTGCAATGCAGATCATGTCCAGGAGGAAGGAAAAAAGAAGCCGGGAATCAATGGTCCTGTATCAATCTGCTGACTGCTAATGTCCTCCACATTCTGATTCTTGACCCCTTCCCTGCCGTCCCCCAGACAAACCACCATTGTGCCCCTGGGCCCCACCTTTGTCCCTCCACTCTATTGCGCGGCCAAAGATGCCACATTAGGCGAGGAAAATCCACAACTCTAGGTTTCTTTGAAGACAAACGCAGTAACTGTCATTTAGAAATGTGTTTAGCAGGTTTGGGGCCACGACATAATGGGCTGAAAAGAGAAAAGAGTGAGAAGGGGGAGGGTGGAAAAGTCAGGGAACCAGTCAGTGTATGGTGAACACAACATTTAACCCTTGTGGTCATTGTCATAATATCCCAATTTGTGTCACAAATCTGGTTAGAGTGATACGGTAAATCAGTAAAAGAAAGGGAGAGTGTCAGGTGACAGCGCTCAGTGACAAAGGGGAGGTCGTTTGAAATCTCAGGCTCAGCACTCATCGTACCTGAGCAACGCTGGATGGACAAACCACCTCATTATTTTTACATCAAGACTGTAATGAACTAACAGCTTCATCAACCTGTTAAATAAACACACCAATTAGCAAATCAGAACATCCCCTGTCTCTTTCATCTCCAACTAGCGATAACATCACAAAGATGTTTTACTTTTGATGGAATACCTCAGAAACATTCATTTGAATGTTGCTCTCATTATGCCCTTGCTATGATATATTTCAATTTGCAGGGCTGATTACATATCATTCAAGCCTGATAAGCTAGTAACGTTATTTCTTTCTTTTTTTTTATTGCCTCACATTATGATAAATTTCATTTAATCTCGCTGGATCTAATACATTATCGTTTTGACTCCCCCACAAAAACTTTGAGAGATAACCAGCTCTGCTTATTCCCTAATGCATCCAGATGCTAACAAGCCCACATGAAATGCAACACACTGTGTCGCTCTCAGCTGTTCTGGCAGAACAGACGGAAATGCATACAATTAGCAAACCTGCAACTCTTATGGAAAGCGTCCCAGCTATTTCTAGCCATTAGTGATTTAGTTTGAAGTGGCAAACTGCTTCCAAGCCCTTGACCGCGGGGGGTGGGGGGACAGAATACCAGCGGGGGAGTAAATTGGCCGAGATGTGATTCTGAAGCCAAAAGTTCAGCATGTGCAGGGTGGTTGGCCTCAGACTATTCATTATGCTGCAAGATTGAGATGGAGGGTCGTCTTATGGCACATTGGCTCTCGTTTGCAGGGGAACAGCTGAAAAAGGACCACATATGGATGCAGTGACCCCTCAACCCACTCAGGGACTGACTGAGGACTTAAAATCATTGTATCGCCCCAAGGTAATGAGCGAACTAGGAGCATTTTGTTGTTGTGGGTCTGGTTTTCAGTCAACTGCACATGTGGATGACATTTTATTGAGTGGAAAAGGTTGCATGGCATCGTTTTAAGCACGCAGACTCATTTGTATTCCATCTATGTTCACAGTTTGGACAAAAATAAGAGCAGGAAGTTGGTTGTGTGTATTATAAGGGCATGCTCCACTCATCATGAGTGCTTTTTCATCTGCTTTTGCACATCCTCTCCACCCCATAGCGCATATGCATGATTTCTGACCAGACTGCTCCTGCATAAAAATGCTATACAGTGGATTAGCTACCACTGAATGGTATGATTTGGAAGCCAATCTGTCAGTTCTCCCTGTCCATGAGAAGCCTGTTCAGTCCTGTTGCCTGCTGTTTATTTATGAGCAGGTCTAGGCCCAGCTTTGTTAATCATTCATGAAACTTCGACGGCCTGCAAAAGAAGTCAACACCATGCTGGATCCTTATCCCAACCAATTGTCGGGGTAAAAAATATCCAATTTTCTGTGAGATTATAAAATGAATATAGATGGGAGGAATAGGAAGAAAATCCATAAGTGAACATGCAGGGATTCATAGTGCGCTGTGGCATTGTGTCTCATTATGATTTATTATTTTGCTCTTAAAAACAAATGAGGATTGCTAATGATTTGGGTCCATGTAATCTCCTATTTCTGATAATTTAACCTCCAATTATTATCTATTCAGCTTGACCTGGTGTTGTTTTCCCTTTGAGATAACCCATCAAATAACACAACCCATTACATCCAGAACTGGTATTCTGCAATCTCCTGCCACCCGCTCCAATAGCAATATAGTTCCCAAACTCCATTCTCATTAATAAGTGAAAATAAATTATGGGGGGGAGGCCAAATAAATTGAAATGTTCCTTAGAGGTCAGTGGCAGTACTCAGACTGGCAAAAATCACTGTTGTAAATCAGGGAGTTGAAAAGTTCAAATTAAAATTGTTGACATATTTATCACTGGGCCCAAAGCAGTCAGATATTAAAAGTGGAAGGCAGAAAATAATAACTTGATTAACAGAAAATAATGTGGTCTTTTTATAAACTAATGTGCTTGACCTCAGTGCAAGCGTCTGGAGCCACGTTTGGAAATTTCCTTACGAAGGAGGGGAAGACAGAACAGGTCACTGCTGGAAACCTTTTTTGGCAAATGGAGGTTTATGGAGGGGGAGGTTGTTGGGGACTGTGTACATTTGTGTGTGTCTGAGAGAGAGGGAAAGAGAAATTGTGTGTGTGTGTGTGTGTGTGTGAGTGTGAGTGTGAGTGTGTGCGTGCGTGGTGGGGTCAGCTAAGCTCTCCTGGGTCAGTTTGAACAGTGTGAAGATCATAAACCCATAAACCCACACAATTAGCCTCTATTAAGACACCAGCAAACACTTTATAAATCAACTTCACTGCTGACAGCTGATGTCAGTGTTTGGCGTGCAATTGTACCTACACATTACCTTAGTCTGACACATGTTGGAAAAGCTTACTTTAATGTTTTGGTTCATTGAGGTTCCCAGGACCTAAATGCAAGTAAGCAAAATGTCCTACAATTAGCTTTTATAGGACAGAATGAGACTTGGTAACATGTCGTCCTTTCAGGTTAGAGATTTTAGTGATTATCAGGTTGTAAACAAAGCTGATTCCTTATAGCTTTTTACATAAAAGCATGAAAACATGTAGGTATTCTTTGTTAGATAGAAGAGAGATCAGAGTGTGCAACCACGCGAGGCTGGACAGTGCTTAATTTTGAGCTAAACACTAACATCAAAATGCTAGCATGCTCACAATGACAATGTGAACATGCTGATGTTTAGGAAGTAATGTTAACCATGTTTAGCATTTCAGTTTAGCATGATCGCAAATGAGAGATTAGGTACTGGAAATATTTAAATGGTCACTGCTAATATTGCTCAATAAAAAGTCAGGGAATCAAAAAAGTTGTTAAAATTCATCCTGTGGGGATGTACAACATTTTGACCCAATCAGCTAAGTTGGCATATTGACCGGAGCAAAAGTCAGGGGATCACCTTAGTCATTCAAATTCCTCCTCTGGAGACTATGAAGGTATGTACAAAATATAATTGCAATCCATTCAACCGTTGTTGAGATATTCGGTCTGGACCAAAATAATGGACCAACAGATGGATGACATTGTGATCCCTAGAACCACCCTGCAAGCATGGCTAAAGAAAGCTTCTACACATGTAGGATCTTGCATTGTAGGGTTGCTTCCTATAGTTGGTTGTAAAAGAACAAAGAGGGACCTATTATGCAGTCTTGGCTGTCATTATGTGCTCTGAGATTAATATGAGAAAATCATTAAAAATCTTTAATCAACAGCCAGGTACTTAGAGGGAGCCACGTCAGAAGTTTTGTCTTGTTTTACTTGGCAGCACTGGGGTTCAAATGGCATCGTAATCACCTGCTCAAAAAAAGCCAACTGGAGGAAAGTGATTAATAAACTGAAGTTCTGCTCCAAGTGTGCTTTGTGTGAACATGTCCTTAAATATCTTAGAAGAGCCATTAACTGCAGTTTGAGTTCTCATTAGACTGTTGCAGCTTTTATTATCATGGGGGTGGGTGTGTCTCTGCCTGTGTTGATTTGTGCCTGTATGTGGACGTGCACGAGTGTACGTGCATGTATATACAGTAAGTGAGCCCCTGCTTGTGTGCAACGTAATCACGCGCAAATTCTTCAGCCTTGTTTCCGCCGCTTTATGACAAGATTTGACAAATGTTGAGGCACAGCTGCACAGGGAAGTGCTGCAGCTCTGTTTGGAAATATTTCTGCTGCTGTAGTGCCAGTATTCAGGGATTAGGCCCAAGGAAGGCTGCATTACTCAAGAGATGGAACATCTGTGTTTCTGAAGGGCAATCCACAAGATACCCAGCGGTCTTGGAGGAGAGATGAGGTTCAGCGCTAGCCATTTCAAAAGGTTAGCCAATTTGCCTTAAACCAAATGGAGCGGGCAGTCTCATGCTGCACTGTGTATTCAGCAAACACTGCGGTTATTGGTTGTGCAAACAAATCCCATTCCAATTCCTGACTGAAATGGAATGGAGTAGAATAGGTACAAGGAGGACAGAAAATACATGTAAATTAGCCCGAAACTTTACCTAATGGGCTTGTGTGGTGCTGATTAAGATTGATGAGCAGCAATAAATTACTGTACGTTAAAGCTGTAATAAAAGTCCCAAAAACAAGTATGACGTGCATACAAAAGCTGGATGAAGTATAACATTTAGAAAAGTTTCCATTTACATTTCAAGAGTTGCCCAAAATGAGAGTGCATAACAGCATGAAAACATCGGTTCAGTGAAAACGCCTTGATCTTCCTGGGACAACAAGCGCCCAACAGGAGAAAAGATGGATTGGGGACTCGGAGGGTCACCACTGTTTGTGTGTTTGCTTTTGGTGTTTGCAGAGAAGGCCTCTTTTTTACGATGCCATCTGCGCCACAGCAAGAAAGGCCTGCATTGTCTGTACGTGCAAGCCCCTTGTGAATGATCACTGTGTTGAGGCGTTAATGACAATACCATTTGAACTTCCCACACTGCTTTTCTTTCATGGTTTAAAGTTGTAGTCCGTGCGCCAAGGAAAACAAGAGCGTAAAGGACATTTTCTGGCTGAGCAATTATGTGAAACGAGACTGCCCTCGTGTTTTGTTTGTGATGGTTTGTGGTAGAGCAAAATGCTGGCCGGCCTGAGGAAAGTGCAAAAGTTCAGAGCATTGGAAGGTGGATTGAACTGGACCTCAGTACATTGATATTTACATACTGTATATTATTTTGAGAATGCCGGTTTCAGTTATGACATTGCTCATGTTACACAGCCGGGACCCATCCTACAGTTTAATTGTTCTTACAATGACCATTACAAGAATTCTGAGAGATGGCGTTGAATGTAGAACTATTTTAGCTCAGTGACACCTCTGCTGAAAGTCAACTTTTACCATTGGAACTAAAAAAAAAAGCTTTTTTTTGACAGTAGGAAGTAGGATTTCCCATCTTTTAATGTCTTTAGGAAACAGCATAATCTATATTTTCTGGCAGATGAACAGAGACCCTGTATTGGATCATTATTCTCACAGAGATTGATTTACAGTACAGGATGCCAGCCAATCTCCTGGGTACAAGAGCCGACCAGCCCTGATGTCATTTATTCTGCAGCTTTATGAAGCCCTGGCTGTGTCACACTGCATTGGAAAAATTAGTCACCAATCAACAAGGAGAGGGAGAAGAAACTAAGTAAAGAGAGAAAACTTTATGTCGTTCAGAGGTCAAGCACATCTCGTCAACAGCTGACGTCTCACCATATAAACTTTTCCACATTGCAAGTCATCTGCAGCTGCACACTCTCCGCCTGCATGCGATCTCAAGCACTCCGAATCTGCTTGCTCTGCATCCAGCCCCTCACACAATAACTGTCATTCCCACTGGTTAATCACACCAATTTGTGTTGCCGTGGCTGTATGGTAGTTGCTGTTGTTGTTGTTTTGCTGTTTCTGAGCATGCCCAGAGGAGGTGTTCTCCTGAGCAGCTACGAAGAGGGGTCTTTCTTTTTCTGCAGGGTTGATGCAGGCAGCTCATTAGCTGCCTCTCTCCTCATCCCTAAACAGCTTGGTTTGCATATTGAAGCAAATGGAAAGTGAAGGTGTTCTAGGCAGGAGAGGGATGATGGGATTCCGACTTACCTCCTGATTGGCATTTTCCTGCCAGGGCCTCCTCGTTGTAGATGGGGAGAATAACAAGTCTTCCCCCCAAAAAATACATTTCTGTCTACAATGCTTAGGCCCAGGATTCAACTAAAACACACTTGCCACAGTCTCTGTTGCTGTTCCTGCTGTGGTTGCAATTGCTGTATGGATCTTTTAACTGCATTTATACACAATTTCCTTCTACGAGCAGTGTTGCTCTGCATTATTTACTAACTATGCATAGATCTGTAGTTAGCTAAGTGTTATGTAACCCTTGCAAGGCTAATGAGATGGTGATGTATGTTTGAGGCCACACTAAAGAAAATGCAAAGGTGGGTAAGCTGTGAAAATGACTTTGGCAGCTGATGCTTCTTGATGTACAGTAAGGTGCAGGGTAAATTAGGTTGCCGGGCTATGTTATGCTAAAGATGGGGTTATGTAAGCTCTTAGTCCTGGTTGTTTCTTTCTACATTTACCATGGGTGGCTGATGAACAGGGGCATAGCCGAGATCTCCAGGTAAGTCAGTCATCCCACTTGTCCTTGTCACCTTTACTTCAATCAAGCTGGCTTCCTCTTCATAAAAGTTGTTGATTTATGGTGTTTTTGTTTGTATTAATGCCCATGCTGGTTTGGTTACATTGTGCACATTTACACTCCACGCCATCACCGTCCTCTCTCAATAAAGGCAAAAGCCAAAAAAATTATCTTATCTAATAAATAAATCTAATAAAAAATCTATTTATTTTTGTTGTACAAATGGTGAAATGACCGTGACCTCAACACACCAAATCCTGCCAGCAGTTGATCCTGACGTCTGACCCGCCTGTTGGGAGAAAAGAATAAAATATATCTCTATATGGATCAGTAAAGTCACCATTAACATGAATTTAAAAAAAGAAAAATCAAAAGCAATGAAAAAAATGTAAAAAAAAAAAAAAAAAAGTCTGTTCAATGTCAAGTCGAATGTAAAGTTGTATTTTGCCTTCCAGCCACTTTGCTTTCAGATCTTCCTCTGAACATGAGGCATTTGACCTCCGAAAATGTACTTTTTGCTCATTTTCAGGACTTGGAGCAGCTCATTGACAACTTCATGAAGTGTTAGGGGGGTGGGGGACGGCAGTAAATTAGCATGAGGCTCCATCAGAGGCAGAGAGAGGGCATGGTATGGCTTTCTGACAGAGAGGAAATGAGCTGAGAGGATCTCCTGGGCTGCAGCCGGCCTTTGGTTGGCCAGTGTAAAGGAGATGGAGTCCCAGGCCTGGAAAAACTCATAACTCCAGAACGACTGAATGTATGGATCCTTTAGAGCCCTGACCGATCTTTCCAAAGTAAACAAGGTCACTGTGGCTGCTGTCCAATTTTCCGGAGGTTTTCAAAGACCGGCGTCCTGTGTAAATTACGCTCCCAGTTAAAAGGGCTTTTTTTCTACCCGCAGTTAACATGAGAAGTGTTGATTTTACATGAAAGTCCTCTGTACCTGTGTGAGCATAAGCCCACTCCACCAGGTTTTAATTTAAGTAAATATTTGGTTTATAAAAAGGGCTTGAGATTACGTGCTGACCATTGTGTCACAAGCACCGCCTTCCTAAACCAGGTCCCCAGTAAATCAACACATTTTATATCATAGCCGCAGCAGATACAAGATTTAATTAAATAACATTTTTCTATTAAAGTCTGTACTCTGTTTTAGCCTTGATTTGAGGTGCTATGAGACATAAAGGAATCAGAAACTGAGAAAGTGAAGAAAATAAAACCACTTTTGAAGTTAATCATGCAAGAGGGTTGTCAAAGATGTGTTGCAGCAAGACCCCAGGCGACACCAGAAACATCTTTTAATCTGCACTGGGGACATGTAAACAGTCATTAAGACGGTGGGAACTCTATTCATGCTTTTCAGCTGCCTGATAGATGCGGGATGCCTTGCCAATGTCTACACAAGCAAGCGCACCAATGCAAAGCCGACACTTTCAAGAAAAAAAAGGGGAGCTCGTGTGAAGAACTTTGTGCACACCTTTGCGATTGACACGCATACACACAACACAACACACACACATCTATTCAGGCTGTGTGCAACGTGAAGGGATCCACTCAGGCTGACGATAATGTAGTTTTTCTTCTCCGGAGTTTCTATGGCAGATGTGCTAGCGCTGTAAAAGTGGAAGGGATGCATTGGGGGCTTGTTAATTAGCAGAGTGTTTTGAAAGGCCTCGCGTCCCGCCTTGGCTGGCAGGTTGGCAGCACCTGATTAGTAGGGAATAGCGAAGCGCTGAGACGACGCTCTAGTTCCCCAAAATAAAGAGAGGAAAAATTCTCTCTCTCATGCACACACACACACACGCATACACACTCAGGGGGCCCATATGCTGGCCTCATTTTTCCTCGTCTTCACCTGACAAATTGCATTCACGCTGTAAAAACTGCAGACACTGAAGAGGGAATACATGTGTCTAAAGCATCTCTTTGAACTGGAAATGCTAAGGAGATCATTAGACATACAACATTGTTTTCTGACGTGGAACATGTTCTACGGAAAAGGCTGCAAATTATCTCATATGATGATGATGATACTGTATAAGCAGATGTAAAGTTTACAAAGTTTCAGAAGTTGTCAGTTTGGTTGAATTGCAGTGTAGTCTGATGTTTTGGTTGTTATTTTTTGGGCATCCAGCCTCCTTTATTCACACACTTCTTAAGTGCACATTATTTCCTGAATGACTGTCTTTGCATATGCTTCTGTAATAGTCATATGTGTATGAGTAGACAGTCAAACTAGCAGGTTGTGTTCATGTTGTTCGTAGAAGTGGGTGAAGCCTTCAATCCCTGCATTTGAATGACAGCATTTGAACTAAAGCTGAAATTATAGTTGTGCAAAGGTACACATTAACGTCTCTGTGGATCCACGAGAAGGATGGGATGGGTAATCATGAGTTGCAGTCTGTGAACACAACTCCCAAATCTCAACAATGCATCATGCAGCCCATGCAGTGTGTCAAACAGGCCAATGTTTGGGCCAATGTTCTGTCACGAGGCGGGTTTGAAATGGAAAACAATTACTATGTTACTGGTCCATACAGATATAAATGAAGCGCAGAGATCATCTCAGAAAGATCCATGATTTCACACTTGAACTGGAGTGAGAGAGAAACAGAAGAAGGGAACACTTTGTATGTGCATATTTGACAGTTCCTGTGTTTGACAGATGGTAAACACGGTGTGGTAGAGCAGTAGTCGGGTCCGAATGCACACATTATGAGGTCCCTCAGGGTTTTATGAATTCAGGATATTTGTGTTTGTGGGCCATGTTGTTATCTGCCTGTTGCCCTCAGTGTCAGGACCACCATGGGAAGTCCTTCCCCATGGGGAGTACCTCTCAACAGGACCTCTACTGTGAAAGCTCATTTTTTTTATTCCTTGTTCTTCAGGTCAAACACAACCAATGAACTTTTTTCTTTTCATGCTATAATATTGGTATCGTGAAGTCTAGAGCCAATTTAATGTGACTTCATCAGAATTTATTCTGAGCCACTCATCCTGCTGAAGAGACTGGGGATCCCTGCCAACTAGTGGCATTGTGCATGGCAGCTGATACTGACCTCTGACGTTTCAGCAAGTACCATAAAAAGAAAGGAGGGTGAAACAGAGATCAAGTAGGTAAGAGACGTTTTGAGGCCATACAGGCAACAAAAAAAAGTTGCAACTGTGGGACGGGAGGCATAATCTGGAAGAAGGGCCACCCGGTCACCATGCAGCCAGCCAGATGGGGACACCAGACCTGGGGTGGTACAGGTTACCAGGACCTCCCTTCCACTGGTCCCAGGTCCAACTAATGGACATCTGTCACAGTCCCACGACAGCAGACCCAGCCACTGTCAGAGCTATAATGAAATATGTATGAAACAAGGATGTTTAGCAGCGGCCAGCCCAGTGCTAATCAATGATTCGATCCACTGGCGGCCAACGAGGAATACATTTATTATACATTATCTTTTCATGCAGTCAATTTTATGCATTCTGATTCCACCTCCAGCCGTATTGCATTGAAATGAGGCAAAGCTGAAATTGTGTTTAAAATTTAAAGTGGTCCCATTGCCCCGAGCTACATGCCCTCTCACTGTCATGCACACAAGATTGTTGGAAAGTGAGACATTTTCTTCTCGCGTGCTGCTCGCCCTCCGAGCATCTGCTCTAACAATTGCACAGCCAGTCTTTCCTCAAACAACAGCAACAACATATTTGTGGCACAAATAATGTCAATTAAGCACTTCTTTCTAATTATGCCAGCAAAAATAGGTGTCCTGTGTGGTGAGCCAGAGCTAAGTGACCTGAACAGGAGTTAGCAGTGGCAGCCAAGGGCAAAGCTGGCTAATGTAAACCAAATCCTGTACCTGGGGAGCACAGCCTATTCAGGCTAATCCACTAGCCTGGAGGCTGCTGCTTTAATAGGGGCACTGTGGACCTAGTCATTGTCCTCTCTACTCAAGGAGCCCAATGCAACATGTTAGCCCCACCGAGCTGCAAAAGCCCCTCCACCCACTCCTGCCTGAATATTTATCTGAGGCATGTTGGAGGGGGGAGGCAGTGGAGAGGGAGGAGAAAGGAAGTGAGATTTGTGTATTTGTGCGTGTCTGACTGTTACTTGAATGTGCCAAAAGTTGATGATATGCTATTTTTAAGACAACAATTCACAGCCCACAAAAAGAAACAAAGTGCATTTCACATGTGAGCTTGTAAAACAGCCAAAGACGCTTTGACTCGAGATCAGTGCCGACAACAATGCAAAAAAACAGAATATAAATAGACTGAAGGGAACAAGGATGTGGTGGATTGTAGTGGCTGCATTATCAAACGCACCTTTCTCCGCAGGCCTGTCATTTGGCACCAGCCTCCAAGGGAGCAATAGCAGCTGTCAGCAGCAGCCCTTTACATATCTATCCTCCCAATACATCTCATTGGATTCAATTCATTTTACCTGAGGCACTTTTGTCAGTCCTCCTCTCAGGTTCTTCCATTGTGTATGTGTATGTGTGTGTGTTTTGGTGTGTATATGTGAGCTACGTGCAAATACGTACAGTATATTTGTAGTTTCTATCTGTCCGTAGTGTGCTTGTGCACGGGTGCATTCATGCATGCGTGAGCGAAAAGCCAAACAGTATTTACACACATGTTTACCCTTGCTGCCATGGGAGCCTGGAGTACGCCAGGGGCTGCCGAGGTTACACAGCAGGGGAGGAAGCCTGTGAAGGGCTGCCTCCTGATTATCTGTACCATTAATTCACACCTCCTTGACCCTGCTGCTCAATCCGTACCCCAGTGCTTGTCTCAAATGGCACGGTGGAGGAGGCCAGGCTCATGCATCCTAATCCAGGGCTGACACAGGCCACAGAACGGATGCTCCACCGTCTCTTTTTCCTTTTCTGCTCTTTGTCTTTGTCTCCTGTTCTAAGCCGCCGTCCTTGTCTACTCGGGGTATCAGAATCAGTCTTATCAACTGCATCCAGTGACACTGATGGCTGCAATCAACCAAAAGTGGCAGTTTTCCTGTGATTTTTATTTTTCGGCGTATAAATTGGAAGTAGCGCTTCTTGCAGAGGCAAGTGAAGGAGACTTCTTGAAACTGCTTTGAGGGACGAAAGTAATCACTCTAAATGTAAATTAAGATTTTCTAAATGTAAGTGATGTTCCGTTCTGTGTCCTTTGTGAGGTAGAAACTCCCTGGGATCTGTGTGTCTGTCTGCAGCTATGGCTGGAATGTAGAGGTCAGATTCATAATTAACCCCTTACACTTTTTACGGGTAGAGAGGGGACATCAGCGACTAATGTACTTTATTGCAGGCGGGCTATTTCTCTTATTACTTCATTTCTTACTTGTGACTGAAATTGCATCCAAATCCCACATTCTCACACAACTACTTTCCTCGTCTTCATTTGCATTTCAAGTGTGCAAACAAACTGTGTAGCCACTATTCGCGGGCGACGTTTTGCTTTGGTTGTTACCACTCATCAGCATCAGGGCTATGTCACCATTTGATGGCTCAGTTTTGGCGGCGGTTGCGCACGGGGGGGGGGGGGGGGCTCCAGGAGTCGGGCGCGACAGCATCAAGCTGGGTTCAGAGGTTAATTGTTAGTATTTTGGTTTGTTACTCCACGTGTAGCTTCCATCCACTTTGATTCCCCCCTTCACCTTTTGACTGGCAGAGAAAGGCTTTGCGCTGATCATGTTTGGCACTCATTAATAGTCATAATCTGAGGGAGGCTGATGTATCGACAATGGTGTGCATGTGTTGCACCCCCCCCCCCCCCCACTCCTTATTCTCCTCCATCCTGCTGCTCTGTGCCCCACTGTGGTGGACGATGGGCAGGCTGGCTGGCAGGCTGGTGTGCGGGCGAGGCCAGGAGCTCTCCGTGGGTGATGAAAACGCATTCTCCGAGCTTAATTGAAGGTAGAGCTGTCATGTTCCACGCAGACAGCCACATGTAATTATTCCAGTCTGCCAGGCTTCAGTTTGCCTGTCAGCTACCTGCCTGGGCTGCCTGCTGCTGCTGCTGCTGCTGCTTGAGGGTGCATAGAGACTGAAAGCAAAGGAGGGGTAGATAAGGGGATGGATAGAGAAGGAGAGGAAGGGAAAAAAAAGTGTGTGTGCGTGCTCGGCCTGGCTGGGGAGTTTCACTGGAGGGGTGCATAAAAAGCAGTGATCTTCCAATTTGTCTCTGCTGCTCGTCCTTTCTCTCTCTCTCTCTATCTTTAACTCTCTTCTACCGACTTTTCTCTTGTGCCGGCACCCTCCAGTCAATCTTCTCTCTCTCTGTTTCTGTCTCCATATTTCCTCCTTCAGGAGGAGATGCAGAGGAAGAAAAAAAAGTCAGAAACAGAGGCATAGAGAGGAAGAGTGAGCGACAGTAAATGTAGGCCCTCCACAGATAGCCCAGGCCGCTAAACATAGCCTGCTTGGTTCAACATCGACTTCAATTTGGAGAACCTCAGAGTATTTTGTTCCTCCATGTGGCAATTAGGATGTCAAATCAAACTTGGGAAGGCAAACAGCAGAGAAAGCCTCCTCGCTGCTATTTCCAGACACCACGTCTCTGTCTCAAGCACACACACACCAGCCTCTTTCTCTCTCACAGCCATCCAGATCTCCTAAGGATTACACAAACTCTGAAGCTGCTCAGAGAGCTTCTTTCTCCCTCACATGGACACAGAAGCACACACAGTGTTATGGAAATGATCACATCCCCGAACAATGCAGAGTTCTTGACCCAGCAGTCCAGGGAGCCATAAATCGGGGTGTTTCAGCAGAGGCCTGACCCTTGACCCGTCCAACACCAGGCCTGTCCTTACTGTCAGTCAGGCCTTTATCTCCCTCTGACCTTTAAACATTACCCAGACAACAGCGGGGCAAAGTCAGAGCCCTCATCCCCAATCATACGCCTGTTTTTCCCCAGCATTTCACATCATGACATCAGTGTGTGCTCCGTGCTGCAGGACGTCTGCTTCCATTCGATACAGTGTGAGAGGGAACGAGTCTGTTTGACTTTGTCTGAAACACTTAGCAGTAACAAACATACAGTCATACATATAGCAGATCAGGATTCTCTCTGTGGTTCCGATAAAAATTATGTTATTTTTACATTACTCACTCACTGGCACATTAGGACAAGGTCTATCTTGTTTTGCTCTTACTTTATTTCCCATTTATCAAATTGGCAATTTGTTGATGGTTATAAGATACCTGATGTTGTTTTGAGCTGTGGAGGACCTCAAGGGTCTGTTATTGGCCACATTTTTTTACCTATTCATATGCTCATCATATCATTGGGCATAATTGGGCTAATTCATTGTTTAAACATATGTATTTACTTCTATGCAGATGACGCAAGGCTGCACTTGCACTCTGAGAAGCTGGTTGTTCCAAAACCTTTGCAATTTAAGTGAGGATAGATGTATTTTAGAAAGCTCATTGCCCATCAGGCTACACGTTAAAGTCCCTGAGTATATTTCAGAATTATCACGTCCATACAGGAAGTACATGTTTTCCTCTTTCTATTCGATCATCTAACTCTATTGAAATTAAAGAAATACCTTAAGATTCACTTATATTGCCTTGCTTTACTTCTTTGTTGATGTCGTTTTTATTTTTCAAATTTGATTTTGTTGCTTTTGTATTTGTCACCGTCCTCCCTGATTGAAATGTTGATTAATGATTTTATGATGCCAAACTTTTAAAAAATGCCACATGAGAGTCTTTACACACAATTTTAGTCGCCAAATGACCAAAAGAGTTAAGCTTGGTTTAGGCTTCTGCGTCGCGGCGACGCCGTACCTACGCCGTCGACGCAGACCCCTACGCGGACCCTACGCCGTAGCCTGACGCGCACCTCCAAAAAATCCTGACTACGCGTCGCGTCGACGCGTAGTGACGTGAACGTCGAGGACTGTGATTGGTCCGTTCAGAACGTAATTTTCGGTTCAGTCGCAGCCCTATGGTCGCAGCACAACAACACCGCCATTTTCAAAGTTTCTGTGGTGAGAGCTACAAGAAAAACTGGACCAAGCCGAATAAAGAATTATCGAGGAGGTACGCAAGTACGACCACCGCTACAACTCCTCTTCGCGGCAGCAAGAGCCCCCCGAAATCATACAAAGACACAGCCGCACCCCCCTAGCGGCTTGGCGGTGAATTGCGGAGCAACGCGTTCCCTCGACGCAGAACTACGAATGCTCAGTGACGGCGTAGGGTGTACGCCGTAGGTACGGCGTCGCCGCGACGCCGAAGCCTAAACCAAGCTTTACTCCTCCTTTGTTTGTCATGGCACATGACACTTACTGAAGGTGTGAACAGTCTATCTTCCCCTGCAGCTCGGCTGAAAACTATCAAATGTAACAAATGTATAAGATTCCCTGACTCACCCACACAATTTGTCAGATGTAATCAAATTGTCTGACATCTTGTGTCTGACATACACCTCCTTAATTTCCATAATATTCCAGAAATTCCATGACCAGTAGGAAAACTGCACACAAGATAATATCAAAACCCTGGAGGTATTGTCGATTCAGCTCAGCACGGAACAAGACACACACCCCTCTGGTTCACAGGGGTTTTCAACAGCACAACCACATGAAGGCACTGTCTGCTTTATTCCACTAACTGATTTCTTTTCTCGTCTTTTCCCTTTTACCATCAAGCGCTGTAAATTATAATTGCTCTGATCTCATTCAAATGCATTTAATGACAGACCAATAGGGTAAATTACAGCTTTAGAAAACACTTTGTGAATCAGTAACCTAAACCTCAATCTGTGTTTGCATTCATGCGCATATTCTCGTGTGCGTGCACGTCTGATTGCATGAATGTGTTGGTCCTGTGCCAACATGGGGCAGCGTGCGCTAAACAAGATAAAAGAGTTTTCCAAGAAGCTCACTAAATGGAACGTGGATCCTGCTGTTTGTCTGGAGAGGAGGCTGTTCGAAGGCTGGAGACGCTCAGGAATTTGGGGCTGAGCGGGGCAGGGCCACCGGGGGACATGGGACTCGCTCTGGGTCACTGCCTCTGAGGTCACCAACCCCATTCCTCCCTTTTGTGTCCCCATTCAACCTACAATATGTCATGAGCAACAATATTCCTCAACAGCAAACGAATCCACCCATTCTGCTTAACAAGTCATTTAATCTGGTATTGAGCAGTGAAATCTTATTTTATCTGAAAAAAAAAATAATAAAAAAATCCAACCATGCATGAGATCATTTGTTTCCAGCGGTAAAATAATTTCATCATCATTTCATCATATTGAAAAGGAAAGTAAGATATTAAAATACCATCTTTAAACTTAATTTAGATGACAAATTGGCATTTTTGCTATAGTTATGCACAAAGTACAGTGTTGAAGCATGTGTCAGTCATCAAAGAATTCATCATATTCTGTGGGCAAAATTTCCTCTACATGTTGTGGTCTTATGCCTGTTTGCATTCCCACACTCTGTTACACATTTAAGCGCTTTTATTCCGTTGAAATAAACTAATATACAACTGCGCAGAGGAAATGTAATGCAGACTGTACAGAAACACACCATGTTCTGCGTTACCGAGCTGCCACTCGGTAATGAAAGCAAATGATCACTATGTTCTGTTCACTGGCTCAGGTGCTTCATGTCAATTCTTTTGCAGGGCTGAGTGATAATAGGCCACGAACATTTAATTCATATGATCAGTAGATTCACAAGGTTGAAAAAGTAATCATGGGGTGCCAACACCACATTAAAAAACATACAAGGTTTGGCATTGAAAAACTTCAAAAGGGATGAGATGCAACATGAAGACAGGGGTCTGTTTCAAAATGGTTATGGGGCAGAGGCAAAAAAAGAAACCTCAGGAAACTAAAATAAAATCAAGAAAAGAAAAGAAAAGCCCACACCCTGACTGCAAACTACCACTCTCACTCCCACTACAGAGGAGTGACTGGCACTGCTCTGTTCAAGCAGCACACAGTAGTAAATAATAGTGATACTTCAAAACGTATTGGTACTGTCTGTATCTGTTGTTGGGCATGAGCATAAAAACTTTCATATGAGTGCAGCAGCTTTAATAGACTATCATCTGCTGCACCACAGCTTCACCCTCTGTTCAAACACTTGACAAAGCCCACTCACTGCCTCCAGGGTGCATTGAGGCACACCTGTGCTCAATATCCCTAAACAAGCAGAGGGCACACCTGTGTTCACCAGCACTAAACAAGCACATGATGAGAAACAACACCGCAAGTGGAAATACATAACCAAAAGAATTACACAAACCTCCAATTATCACCACAAAAGCTTGGATCCAGATCATAATTTTATGAAACAGAAAGTCAAGTACACAACGGAAACAATGTTGTTGAAGGTACAGTAATTAGTTGAATAGTAAAATCAGACTGGCCTCCACTTAATGATCAAACACTGAATTAAACCTGACAATGTTGAGGAACAGAGCCACGTAAAAACGTGTTACTCAAACAGAAATTTAGTGTTTGTTGAATCGGAGCAGAACTAGTCATTTGCAGAGTCTTACAACAAAAAAACATACTATTCCAATATTTCTGTCATGTACATTTGATCAGTTTCCAAAAGAAAACTGTGCAATTGAGTCACATGTCATTTGAGATCAGCTACCTTTGCTTTACACTTGTGAGGTGTTTCCTTTAAAGAATCTGGTATCAACAACGTTGGACTTGATGTTTTACTTGCTAAAAGTTTATTTGGTTTGAAACAAATCTATGAAGTTTTCTTTATTGGGTTAGACTTGGAGTTCGGGTTACACATAAATAACTGAAGGCATCTCAGACTACCCTCTCTGCTCCCTTGTTTTCTCTTTGGTGCAGTGTAGTCTGTTGATTACGGGGCGGTTGCTGTTGGAGGATATTAGCCGCCTCCATGCAGCCGCCTCCCCGTGTGATGACAAGCTCCACAGAAACCCTTCACACAGCTGGAGGCTCGGGGGCCCCAATCTTCAGAGGCGTGCGCCCGACCCCCTCGACACAAACGACGCCGATGTACAGTTTTGTCTCTTTACTCCTCTCCCTCCCATTCCCTCCCTCTTCCTCTCCTTATCTGCCCTTTTTCCACCTCCCTTCTCCTCCTTCGTCTGTTTTTTTTCTCTGCTTCACTTTGGCACGCCCTCTCTCTCAAAGTCTTTAGCAGTTCATTTGAAGTCTGTTTGCACAGCAGGGCAACCACATTTAATTTATGGAAATAGAGCAGAATTTTGGTTTATGCAATACATTAACATGAATGGACACATGATCATCTGATGTGCAAATGACACAAAGATCTGATCACATTCAGCATATTAAGAACTATCAGACACATGGATTAATGTGTAGCTGGCCTTTTTTGCTTGACCGCTTATTTGATTAACTGACTGTATTGTATTAGCGATTTTTAGCCATACTATGGTTTTACAGATAGCAGTGTCGGTATGTTGGTCAATCAGAGCATCACTCTGATCCAGTCTGAACTATTGAATGGATTGCCTTGAAACTTTATAAAGATATTCACATTCTGCAGAGGATGAAGCCTCCTGACTTTGATCATCCCATCTTTTCCTCTCCCACCAGCAAGTCAACATTTTTGTCTGATGAAATTTCTCCACATCGACGTAATGAATTGTCACAGAATTTTGTACAGATATTCGTGCTTCCCAGATGAGTCCTTGCTGATCTCTTTTTTTTCCTCCAGCACTGCCATGAAGTTCCCATCTCTGGTTTTGAGTAATATGTCATGACAGCTATCGGATGGATTGTCAAGAAGGTGCAGGCCCCATATATACCTAGTATTAACATGTGATCAGTATTTGGATAATTTGCAGGTCCGTGAACTTACACCTGGTTTTAATAACTGTTCTTATCTCAATTCTACCCACACTGTGAATGGATCTCAATGTACATATTAGTCAGGTGGAGCTGACGGACTTGTCAACAAATATATATCAGTTCAAGGGAAGCAACACCATGAATGGGTGTAATTGGTAGGAGATAAGACTTGTTGGAGTTAGACAAGCTTTCTTCTTGAAAGGTTTTTTTTCTTAAGAATGTGGTCACATTGTACAAACTGAATTTACATCTGGCTGAGATCTCAGTGCATTTGCGTACACTTGCATTTTTCCTTATCCAGATTGCATTTTTAACAGATGGAAATGGGTTATTAAGTTCTTCTATCCCTGCACGATGAATTGTAGCAAGTTTGGTAATCCCATAACTTCTTATCTGGTGCCATCAACTGTTAAAAAAAAAAAAGTTAATTGTCCAATACTTTGGTTCAGATATCTGCAAAACGAAAAACATTCCCATCAGCCTCAGCTGCACACTGTTTAGTGCTAATTAGCACTAAGTGATTCAGCAGTGGCCCAGCGTTGTTTTTTTTTTTTTCACATTCAAAACTGAAAGTTCTCCATATAACTATTCTATTATTCATTTTTCAAATCTCGAATCAAAACTGTCACCGCGCTCCTGAGAGATACATACCAGTAGTTTCTCTGCCATCTTATTTTTCACTTTAATGAAATGGAAACATTAGTCAGATTCTGAATTGAAACTGAGTGTCTATAAGCAGAAAAAAAGTCACTTCTTCCCTGTGAATAAGCTGCAAATCTGGGCCAACCACCGCTGAGACCCACCATGGCCCTTGGGCTCACTTAAGGAAGGCCTGTAAAAACCATGACTGATTTACATCTCCACTGCCTGGGCTTCCGCAGAGCAGTGCCGCCCCCCGTCCCACTGAGGGTGCTTCAGAGAACCACGGAGGGGTGGGCTGTGAGGGCACAAGAACCACTGAGGGGGGAGCAGAGAGAGGCCAAGAGAGAATAGGAGTGTAGAAAAGAAAGAGGCAGAAGAGAGAAAGAGTGGGAGGCAAAAGAGGGGGGTGGAGGTCACAAGGGCAGTCCAGGGCACTCCCAATCAGCGCTGTGTAAACAGGCCTCCTCCTGGAGTGGACAGGTTGCAAGGGGGAGTCCTCCACGGGCCACTGGGGCTGTCAGCAGAGCAGATAACTGATGGCAGGAATGTGGCATTTGTTCTTAAAAGAGGGAGAGCAGGAGGAAGAGAGGGAGGGAGGGAGGGGAGGGGGAGGAGATCAACTAGTGGCAGAAAGCGGGGCCGCCAATTAACATCTACTTGATGCATTCGTACAGCCGGGCCTCTTGCTCCTTAAGCCCTGCAGCTGCATTTCTGCTGGCAGGCAGCCGCCTGCCTCCCCGACCCTGTATGCTTGCACACAGATCCCCTTAACGACTCAACGGCACCGGCCTCAGGTCCGCAGCGGTACAGTGCTTACATTGTCAGACAGTTCAGTCATCACTCTGCAAACTGCTGGTCATCTCATGAGCTCTTAAAACAAGGAATTTATCGGAAGCTTCTCAGTTTTTACATCAAGAATTTGTCGTTTTTCTACCAATAAAAACTATGAACAGAGAATTGGTAGTGTGTTGGTGCCTCTCCTTGCTAAGCCTCTAAATGTAACTGCCAAATGTTTTTGTCTCACATTACAGCCTATCACCACACATTCTGTCAGTTATAACCACCACCTCTGTCTGTCTTCTCCCTTTACATACAAATCGCGGTTAGGAAGATTGACATCAATTTAGGAGTTAAACTGCACCGATGGGATTAATGTGATCCACAAGTCAAGTCCTGTCTGCAGCCTCTGCGTGTGTCCTGTCTGCCTTGAGACGGGCGTTCATCTGCCTCTGATCCCAAAACAGTTATTAGCCTGTCCTCCCATCAGGAGCATACAGAATGGAGATCTTAGTCCGCTGACCTTGCATCTGTGTTCAAAAGAGAGGCAGAGCTGTCCCTCCATGCCCTCCGTCGGCAAATGGAGCCATGATCCCTGTCTTTGACTCTCCCTCTACCACCACCCGTTGTGGTGGCCTTTGAGGCCAAGTGAGGTGTAAACAAATCCAATATACGCTGCATTGTATGGCACCCCAAGGGTCCCAATGAAGTTACTCTAGAGGTACAAATCACTTCGGGTCAGGGTTTGCTTGCTTTTTCTTGCTCTATTTCCCCCGGGCTTAGAGTGCCCCACTCCGAGAATGCTACCCAGCCACCCACCGCTGCCATCATACAGGTTTATTTACATTTGGACGTCTTAGATTGATTGAATGGGCCCCTTTTTGGGATAGTACCTCCAAAGGCCTGCTTAGTGTTCAAACTGGAGACCACCGTGCAGAGAGGGAAAGGTCCACATGTTCTGTTCCTTAAATCACAACGTCATCTGACTCTGGCTGTTGCACAGAGTGAGGATGTTGGTCCTTAAGCTTTGCCATATATCAATGTTACCGTCAGCACTGGAAGAAGTCAGTGCAGGATCGTGCCTCTTCTCCCTGCCCTTTAGACGCTTTGTTCAAAGGTTCTGAGGTGAGACTTTCATATGAATACTGTAAATATACATTTACAACCTGTAGCCAACTCAGGAAAACTTTTCTCAGCAGCAATGGCTGATTTGGAATAAAGAGAAGTAAAACTGAACAAAGGAAATCTAATAAAAAAAAAAAAAAAAAGGTGCCACAAGTGATTGTACCGTCATATATGAAGTTAACCCCTGGAAAAATCAGACTGGAAACAAAGTTGTAAGGAGAGCATCAGTTTTACCTCAAACTAGCTGTTTCCTAGTGTTACTAGCTACAAGTGTTTCCTGCATATGGTCAGAAATAATAATAACCACCTGTATTGCATTCCTATCAAGTAATTTCGTGTAAAATGCTCCAGATTCCTGGCAGTTTTTCTTCATTCCTTAACTTTCCAAGCATGTGCAACTGTGTGCAACACAGTGTTGTGTAAACAGTTACGTGCACACAGTTCCGTGGGTCAGCAGGAGACAACTATCGATTTCCTGACGAACACCCTCCCCTGACCTCGCAGGCAGTTATCAGGTCACTCCAGGTTCAGCCTCAGGGTGTGGCCTGCTGCCTGTGTGTGTTTTATCTATAGTATTAGAGAAGTGCAAAGGAATATGAGACAGTGCTCTGTTGGGGAAAAAAAACTTGAACTGGACAGCAAGGATCTAGCTTACTGGTGTTATCTGCAGGTCTCTGACACAGGCTTTAGCAGGTATTCAGTCTCTTACGTTTCATGTGAGGCCACCGACTAAACATATAATACACTGGAGCTATTGACAGTAATCTGCCTCAGTATCATGGTGAGACTAGCATGTATAGAAGGAATGACAAAGGCAGTTTCAGTATCACTGGATGGCAACAAAAGCTCCTTTGTGTCCAGTTATGTCACTATGAGCTGCTGTTCAAAACGCAGGAGTGTTTTGGAGGAGTCCTCATTTCCAATGAGGACCTGTTAGGGGATGCACAGTTCACTGGAGCAGGTCTGTGTGTGTGTGTGTGTGTGTGTGTGTGTGTGTGTGTGTGTGTGTGAGACAGAGACAGAGAGAGAAAGACAGATTTACATGCTTCAGCCTGCGTCTGAACACTTGAATAAGAGATTGTGTTACGGGCCAATGAATCAATTCACATAATATGATGTAGTGTAGCTGTAAGGTGGCGGTTGCTCCAGATGCATATCACTTGAGCTCACTTTTAAGGTAATTGGATGTGACACGTCTGCGAGGCTAGTGACGACCCAACTAATGCGAGCAGCAATGCAGTCTGACTTGTCAGCATGGGCTGACGCCGTTCAGTCAAGTTGCAGCCCGTGAGTATTCTCCTTCAACTGCAGTTGTATGAACGTATTTACATCAGTGGATTATTGTCCTTAAACTTAGCTGAACTCAAATATCCCTTCATGGACATCGCCTGTCATGTTTCAGTCATGTCCATTTGAGCTGATTTTAAACTGGACGTTATTTCGCTCTATTAATCAAATAAAAGTGGGCAATCGTGTCCATGCTTAAGTTACTACCACTTGTGGCAGAAGCTGGATGCTTCAACCAATTACCAATTCTCTTGGCTAACAATTTGAACCAATTATATATTACTTTTATCTATCTCAACTATTTAACTTTTACTTTTTAGTTATGCTATCTTTCATGCATTCTCCATTGCAACACACAGTCTTGTGTTCAAGCCAAATCAATGTAGAGGTATCAAATCATTAATTTCTATCTTTTCAAATTAGCTGAATACTCCACAATCTTTCCACGTACCCCCCGGCAAGTGCAGAAGTATCCTCTGGGGTACAAGTACCACTGGTTAGGAAACACTGATTTACATATATCCCAGTAGAAAATTGAGATTATAGTATCAACCTTGTACCGTTTACTTATGTTTGAATGGATGGTTGTATTCCCAGATTTTCTCATGCTTTACTTTCATGGATCTGGATCATCAGTTTTTAGGCCTAACCATCACGTATGAGAGGCAGAGGAGATTTAATTAAGTTAGTCTTGGGAGATGTAATTAAGCAACATTGTGTAGCTGTTCTTTCCAAACCCAGCCGGGCGATCGGAGGATAGGTGGGAGCACGTCCCGAGGCTAGCTAGCTAGCTGGTGCAATCACAGTGCTGTCTCACAGTATCAGGTATTTTAAATATAATAGGGTTTGGCCTGGTTTCTCTTTGCCCCAGTTAAAGTTCCCTTTCTGCTCTGCCTAATTAGACAAAAACAGCTCCCTCCTGTAAGCCTTATCAGCCTAACATTACCGAGGTCTCACTGAGGCTCTCGTCGGACAGACACAGCATTCACCGCGCCGTACACTCGACACAGAGGAGGAAGACAGTGCAACACCTGCGCCTTTATGACTGATCAAAGTTGCACATTCATATTTTAACAAGGAGGGACCCTATCCCACTTTGACGAAAGGGACCTTTGCGTACCAACAGATGCAGCTCTGTTCATTATCTATGGAGGAATGTCAGGATTCAGATCTGTGAAATGCCATTTGCTGAACGCTGTCACACGCTCCAGCACGCTCCGCAAACCAATTAAACCAAATTGACAGGATTGTTCAAACCAGTCTGATTTGTCAGTCCCCCCCACCCCTCCACCACACCCCCCATCCTCCTTACACACACACACACACACACACACATACTCTGCATGGGATTATTTTACAAGCAACACTGTCACGGTCTGGATTATTCACGTCTGTGTGTTTGCTTTTAGTGTGTAAGCCATTAATATTAACTATGGCAGGAGAAGGCTGTATTTGTCAAAGCTTTGCGGTGGTTTGTTCCCTATCACAAAAACACAGAAGAGAGGAGAATACCATCTAGTAATATTTCTGACTTTTATTAATTTCCAAACTCCACAGCACGCAGAGTGTAGCTGTCATTTATGTTTCCAACGGCAGAAATGTTTTCAATCGTTACTATCAATTAGCAATAGGAGAGTGCAGATCTCTACCAGGTGTTTCTTGGAGGATGTGGTTTGGGAACACTGAGTGCAGGGAAGGCTGTGTGTCTACTATATATGCATAAAAAAGTGGAATGAATGGGAGATAATATGCAGGTTAAATGTCAATTTCAAAGTCAAAACGGCCACAAGAATCCACCATGTATGTTGTTGCTGTCGGAAACAAGATTCCAAACTGAGCCAGTTGTCAATCACTTGGGACCCTGCCGTCTGGTTACGGGGGTTGAGGAGTCAGCAGTCAATAGAGGTATAAAACAGAGCAGTCAATAAAATAGGTGTTTTGAAAAATTGTGCACAAAAACCATTAGGCTGATTGGTCCCGTAGAATACAACATTAGGTTGTGGACAGATACACACAGACACACTGACACTCACACACACACCCATGATCCCCTCCAGGCTTGCGCCTGGCAGAGATAATAAATTTAAGAACATTACATGAATAAGTTACATGTCAGACATTTAGCATAGCACCCATATTTCACTCAGATGACTGAATCAAATGCTCCTATTGGGGACATGCATTTTTAATAGCATGTCAATGCTCATTGGTTTATCATACTGTTTACAGACCCACTGGGGTGCGAATTAACTTAAATTAAACTTGCTCTCTGGGTTTTTTGGTTGAGAATATTTACGTATGCTGTTGGATCTCCATGCTGACAGGGCCTGAAGAGATTATTTTTCCAAGAGCACAACCTCAGGGTGAGATGTTTATTGAAAATTCAATGAAATGGACCACTTGCTTATAGAGTCAAAACAGCCTCAAACACACTATGAATTAAGTACATACTGATATAAATCTACTGTTACACTCAGAGAGGGTTTCATAAAACATGGATCCATATACAGTAAGACAATGAAGTTATTATTTCGACAAAGAAACGGTCTGAGAACTTTTCGACATGTCAAAAAAGACCAAAAATCTCCTCTCAGACAAAGACAGTCAAACAAAGATGTATTATCTCATGACCTTTAATACAATTTCCAACTTGATGAGAGAATCTGATGATTTGTCTCTATCAAAATAACTCTCAAGCAACATTTCAATGCAAGTCAAGTTTTCCAGAGTCCCACTAGACAAATCCCAGAGCATCCCCACATAAAGTAACACCAGCTTCTACCTCACAGACGCTGGATTTCAGCTGCGGTCAGCTGTGTTTTCCACCACACTTCAGTCTGCAGCAGCTAATAAGACTATTTCAGCCTTCTACCTGCAACTGATGGCTGAGATGCACTCCTCAATAATGCATTAGACAGGCAGGCTCGCACCCCTGGGTCCCCCCTCTCTCTCTCTCTCTCTCCCCCCTGCACATACTGTACAGGCGAATACAGTGATGATACTGCCTCTGCAGCCTGACTCAAAGGTGAGTAAGGTCTATTGATTTGTGGACAGAAAGCACCACTTCTCATCTTCTCTCGGCCCGGCTGCAAAATGGATGGGAGTGAAGAGGATGGTGGTGGTGGTGGTGGTGGTGGTGGACGAGGTGTTGGTGGGGGCAATACACAACAAAAAAGTGAGGGAGATGGAGAGGGGAGAGGAGGGGTTTTAAGGGTGTTGGGGGGGTGGGAGGGAGGGTCGAAGGAGACGCAGAGAGAGAATCAAACTGGAAAAATAAGAGAGGCACCGGTGCTTTGTTACTCTTTCAGCTGCGGTGACATCACTGTGCAGTTTCCCCGAGGACGGAGCAGAGAGAGGAGGGCCGAGGGGGGAGGAGAGAGAAAAAACAAAAGTTGAGGTGAAGGCAGAAGTGGCTGTTGCTCTAGGAAGCAACTTTCATGGTCTTCTTAATCTCTTGGGCATTTTGCAACAGAGAGTTTCATCCCATGGTATTGGTAATATTGTGCTATCTGAGCACAATATTACAGCCAGAGAGAAACTACATTTACTTATACAATCCCTCGTTTGCAACTTTCAGTCAGACATGTCCTCAGCCAAGAACCTACAGTGTGCCTAAGAGCTCAGTGCACTGCGACTTGAGAAAACACATATATAGAGAGTTGCAGAAACACAGGCAACACAGCCAAAGACAAAAAACACAACCAAATAATGGAATGCAAGCAAATATAGAAATGCACTTGGCTGTGACTACCCAGCAATGGTGTTGGAAAAGATCTAAAAAGTTTTTTTTCCAGTTTGGATTGTGTCGTTCAGATATTATTGCAAATATCTGCTGCATCCCTAATGCATGTTATATATGCAATAGCAAATATAATAATATATAGTATACAGTACAGCGTACAGGTCAGTAACACACTCATGTAGTAGTGTAGTGAGTAACTCCAGCCATAAGCCATGGCAGCAACTCGTGTGCCCGGCCATCTTAATCAGCTTTTTTCAGTATCACCTGGAAAATTAATATTGTTACTTAGGTCAGCAACTTGTACTTGTGGTCTTGTTGGTTGGATTTTCTGTATTTGCAGCACATTTTGTTAGCCTGCATATGTATCATCAAACTGTGAATTGTGACATTGCTTTCATTTTAACGTGTTCTGTCTAAATGCATGTTCTCCACAGTTGCAGTGCATTGAACCTAATGTTTCTCATTTTGTGCGTTTTAAAATGAAGTAATTCTTCATGTCAGTCTGGTTTGAACATGAAATTTGCATACTCTACTTTTATCAGATTGTCTGATAAACAGTCATGCCAATAAAGTGAACCAGAGCGGAGCCAAGATAAAGAGCATTGTCTCCTCATTTGTCTCTGTCCACCGGTGGCTCCCTAAGTGGACTCACCATTGATAACCGCACAATGCTCCCCTTCCCGCGCAACAAAGGCTCCCTCAACCAGATGGCAAATTAGTGCCAATTGTTCAAAAACAATGTGGACGGCTGATGACAGACGCTCAGGGCGCACGGCGGAGACAGCAGCAGGCCGTTGTTTGGACAGAAGATTTTTCCATTCAGACTTCTCCTGCACTGCACTCCCACACCGAGCAAGCAAAGGGCAACTGGGAATCATTATTCAGTACTCCAGGGGCCCGGCCGTTTAACACACATCCGCCAAGTTCAATCTGCTCCAATAGACACATGGACTTGTGATTTCTCTTTCAGCGTGTTGGTGGGAAACAGATGAGGTGCTGCTGATACGTTCGCTCAGGCACAGTTTTGACAGCGAGCTCTTTTTTTTTGTTGCATATAATCTGTCCAAGTCTCAGGTCATTAAAGTAGCACTGACTTCGGAGAGTACATTATCAGGCTGACAGCTGAAGGTATTAGTTTGCTCTTCACTTCATTTTATCACAGCTTGTTCACCAGTGAAGTGTGTTTTCATGTGAAGCTGGACGCTGAGCTCAACGTCGGAGGGTTCAGAGATTTTTGCACGCTGCCTCACTCCATCTCACCGCGTGTAGCAGCTGCACTTCACTACTTCACTACTACTACTGTTTCACTGAAACAATATGTGTTGTTTCTGGACATTTCTAGAGGTCTCCTCAATGTTAATGACTTCAGGTATGGAGCCTGTGACACGCTGCTGACACGCTGGACAATTCTCACGTTTGTGTGAGCTGAGGAAAAGCTGGCAGAAGTGGAGTTCTATGATGAATTGCACCACTTGCTCAGTGGCGTCTGGCTTTAAGAAAATAAAATCAGCCAATTGCTAATGTCCTGTTGCTGTTTCCAAGGTCTTTTTCCCCCCCCCAGTAAATTAAAATGTAAAAATGTATGTGTTTGGTTTGGTCAGTTATTACAATGGCATGAGGAGAGTGAGATGAGGTAGTGGTGTTCAGGATTATATTTAGAGAAAAAAAAACAGGAGCTCTGCTGCAAAACCACAAAATGAAGAGGCCACAGCTTCTGTTCAAACAAGCATAACAAACCAAGGCTTATTTTAGCCTTGCTGGTGAGCAGTCCAGAGGACACACACTTCTGAGCGGACAGCTGTGGTATTTACCAGAACCACAATCTATTACCATTAGATAATAAATCAAAAATAAAAGACAATGCCAAGAATAACAGCCATAAAATAGAAAAAGATCACCCCATTACAACACTGCTCGCTTTCAGAGTATGCAATTAGTTTTTTATTTTATATGGCGTGCTGTTCGTATACCAGAACCAAAGAGAAACAGTTTAAAAAAACAGAACAGGAGAAATGGCAATCAGGGAAGATTAATCACATGGACGGGCGAGGGTGGCTATTTTTCCACTACTACGTATTTGAAGCAGTTCATTAACAAGTGGAAAAAGATATATACAAACTGCTGAAAGCTGCTTTTTAATTACCTAAATCGTGATCGTATTAGTGTTAATATTGCATGTAAAAGTGTCTTTGCAGCCATGGTTTACAAATATGAGTGTTTTTCCCACCCAGTTGCTCTTAGTTACAGTCTAATCTAATGAATGTGACATTAGAGCTAAATGCTAACATTGTCATGCTAACATGCTCTCAGTGCTGTGAGATAATAATTAACTTCTTATCTTAGTTTAGCATGTTAGCATGCTAATTTTAACTATGTACTATTGCTAAATCCATTAAGTCGATGTCGAGCTTATTTGCTGAATAAGTGATGGCTTTAATCTGTTGGTGGCATTAGAGGTAAAGTTAAAGGAGAAGTCAGGGGATCTCCAAAGGCATTACGATTCATCCTCTGGGGACCACAAATGTCTGAACAAGATTTCATCTATCTTTGCTAATTCCTCCTTGAGACATTACTTATTCAACCACCTATTGAACCACCTATGAACTCCTGATGTACCACCAGGGGAACATTTAGTATGTCTTTTCCCAGGTGCACAGTGTAGGTTGGGGGGGGGGGGGTACATCTTGAAGAAAACTTCAGCTGTGTCTTCTCCTTGCCCAAACTGCGCCACTCTCAGTCTGAAAAATATCAATTCACCGTCCCTTTCATGTGAAACTGAGAAATGCCCCAATTAAACACAAACACCATAAATCAAAACACCTGTTAGTGACGATGCAAGATTTTCAAAGATGCTCCAAATCTCTTTGAACGTTGCCCTCTTCTCTCCTTCTCCTCCTTTCAGAGCATTGATTTACTGCCACTGGCTTCATATAAAACTTGATGAATAGTGGGGTTGTGGGTACAGGGAGATAGAGTGCGTCCTGTCTGCATCAATGGTGGAAAAAGCAAACCCCCAGGGTGACGGAGGGAGCGACACGCTCAGGCTTGTTGACTTAAAAGCAGGTATAAGGAGCCCCTCAGCATGTCCTGGCACTCAAGTTCCTGCCATTTGTTCTCCGTCTCTGGGATAAAAACCCGACTGAAAGAACAGGATGTCGGATGTAGACAGTTCCCCTCGTTTTGGACACGTTTGTCTGCAATTACTGTCTGAGTTCTTGCTGCAGGAACCTGTGAAGGTATCCCTGCTTCCTCTCCATTTCCTCTCTCCCCTCCGTTTCTTCAGCTTTCCCTCTGTTCCAGCCTGTGTCCTCAGTGAATTCACCTGATGGGAAAATCAAGCAGTCATCCGAGACTCCCACCCTGCTCTGGCTTCTTCTTTTCTTTTCTTTCTGTCATTTCGCCTCGAATCATCATTTGGAAATCTACCCCACAATTAAGTCATTTTCCAGGAATTTGGCTCCGCGGCCATGAAACGCTACACTGAGCCGGTCTGGTTGAGCCGTGCAAAGCCAGAGCTGGAGCGTATTTGCTCTCCTCTTCCTCCAAAGTGTCATTTGTCATGTTCTTGGCAGACAAATGCAGCACCGGAGGAGACAAGCGAAGGCCTCTTCAATACAAAACTGCCATCATCACCAGCAGGAGCAGCAGCAGTGTAAATAAACAGCTCACCTGTCCCAACACTTCCATTTAATGAAGCAGGGCTAATTCCAGACTTGAATCAAGCAGCGGCGATCGGTTTACCAACAGCATCAGGCCTCCCCTGTCATCCCGCCTGACATCTGTAATGATAACAGAGTTAATGCTAAAGCCTCCCTGCCTCATCTCCCCGTTCTCTTTACACACAGATTAATTTCAGCACCGGCTTGACAGACAGACACATCGTCGAAACCTGCCCCGCTATACAAGGTTACTGAGTCAAGGCTGGCATCAGGAATGTGCGTGCACCTGCATGTGTGTATCATTGCCTGCCTCCTCTACACCGCCTGCCAAAGCCACTTCCTTAAACATGTCAGACATAATCCTGTCATTGCTGGAGGGGAAATAGTCGAGGCCGGCAGGCAAGCAAGCCTGAGAGAGAGCGGAGAAGTAGGGAGATGATAAATAGTCTGGGTCCAGGTGTGGCTGCCTCCACCACACACCTGTAAGACATATTAAGAAATAAGCAGAATTATCCCTTCCGAACCGGGTGTCTGCTTCCATTTATGGAGTGATTATAGCTATATTTTTAAAAACACAGCCACAGTAGCAGTGGATAGTGGATGTGGGTTTGAGGTGTTCCTGTGTGTTGGCAGAGTTTCTCTCTAAGTGGAAAAACACAGATGTCAACAAGTCTTTTCTGGAATCTTGCACCTCATTCTTTTTTTCTCACTAAGTTTGGTAACAATTTCAAAACCAGACTCAGTCACAGTTAGTCACCACAAATGTGCAGACTTAAAGGATAATTCTGGTTGTGTGTGACATGGGTCCTATTTTAGTAGTTCGGGACATGATTTGGAACACGTGTGATAAAGCCCTACTCGTCACTCATCAATCAGACATGTTTAAAACAAGCCACCAGATTATCTTTAACTCTTTACTTGCAGGTCAAACTGAAAGTGGGTGCACCTGTAATGCCAGTAATAACCAAGAAGACTGTGCTGAAAATAATGTTTTTATGTTTAATCATTGTCATTCAGGTTTCACACTATCATTAATGAACATTTTTCTTCATCTCTAAAGTCTTCTAAAACATGTTTACAGTAGTTCCTTATTGTCCTGGGACCTGCTTCAGCTGTTGCATTAGCATCCTCCAGCATGAGTTTACAGATCATGTTAGCGTCCTTCAGCGATGGCTCCCTTGGGAACTGGTCTGTTAGAGCTGAGTGACAAGTTTGACCCAAAAGCAGACCACGGCAACAAATGATGAAGATGAGGGATCTATTATAACAGGTATCCTGAGATACGAGGGGAAAAGAGGACAAAGGTCAAAAGCTTGGAGACAGAGGCGGACTGGGACTCAAACAGGCCGCTGATCAACTGTCTGGTATTATGGGCCGGTCCGACCAATATTTAAAATTTAAAAAAAAGTGGCCGACTGTGGGGCCAAATAGCACATTGGCCAACCCGAGAAATGCCTGTTATGCCGGATGGTCAGTCCATCCCTGCTTGGAGATATATTTCCCAGTTTCACCAGGAACAAGCTCAGTGGGTTTCTTGTGGCCACAACAGGTTTACCAAGCAGAGAAAAACACAAAAATCTGGTAAATACTGGTGAGAGGAGGCAGGTAATTATCCTGGAGAGTCTGATGGGTGGATGAGCTGCAGCTGTGATGGCTGATTGGCAGCGGGTGACAGGTGTAGATGATCATCCTGGAGAAGGACCGGCCCTGGCCAGACATACACACACACAGAACTGAAGACAGACAAGACACAGAGAGGGAGCTGGGAAAACACAGGAAACACAAAGGCAGGGAAGGAGAAGGCAGCAGGCCCCTAACACGCTCTCTCCAACATGGAGGGTGGTCAAATGATTGCCATGATGACCCATCTAGCTTTTTCTAATCATCCATTAAATGCAACAAGAGCACAAAACCAAACTCTATATGCCTTTGGCTGTGCCTTTGCAACTATGACTGTGACTATAAGCACAGTTCATCTGCAGGGGAAAGTCATCTGTAAACTCTTATGAAGGTTTACAACAGACAATCTGGGCAATGATTTTAATGGACAGCTTGATTTCTTTTCCAGTAAGTTTGACAAACCTTTGCGGGTTTGTTTCAAACGTGTCTGAGTGGCTGTTTACCGTATGTCTCTCAGCCATCAGATGTCTTTTTAGCAGCTTCATTGCATTCCCAGACGTCAGTAATTAACTTGATGACTACAGTATTATTATTACCAAAAGGAATGAACAAAACTATGACAATAAGACCCAGGGGTAATTAACTGAAATTACCCTTTAAGCTAGTTCCTCTCAGTGTTGGAACTAGTGTTGCAAAATATCACTGAAAAATCAAAACCTAGAAATGTTTCAAGTGTATAAGGATTAATTTCTGTAATTCTGTGGGTTAATGAACACCTGTAAATGCAGCATGAAGAAATGCTTGATTTTCCTCAGCCGAAGCACGTCTAGACAAATGTCTTACATCATATGATTCAGAGAACTTTAACGCAGAATTCTATTTAATATTTTAATCTTTTCTGAGGACTGCCAACACTACTGACATTATGTCACTGAGTAACTGGTGGATAAAGTCATTACCCAAGTGGAGGATGTTACTCATTCATGTTTTCAACCTCTTTTCTCTCCCCCGTCGGGGAATTCAGAGCTGCTGTGTGAGGTAGCAGACATGTGCCTGTGATAGCATTTGTGCATATATGAAAAACAACATGGGGTTATTTGTTTTGTGTGTGACTGCCCTCTCACTGTGTGTGCCGTAAACTCGTATCAGTCTTCCCAGGAACTTGCCAAAGAGAAAGATTGTCCTCCTGAACAACACAGAGGCACCGATAGAAGAGGGATCCTGCAGACTGGCAGGAAGAGATAGAAGATACCATCCTGAGAATAAAGAAGTCAGCCTCTCCATCCCATCTGTCACCGACACCAACCTGCCGTCTCCTCCGCCTCAGATTGTCTTGGCACCCTCCGCCTTCCTGTGTTCGTGTGAGCGAGGATTTCTTGGCTGACACGCATCGGGCCAAATCTAAACTAAAGAGCACATGCAGTAATCCTGAGTCTTTTTGTGGCACATGGGGAATCCTTGAGGTCCTGTTTTACAAAGATGGCGCTGTTACAGAGCAGGGAATAAACTGGCATGAGACATGATGGGTGGCGTAGTTGAATGTGGAGCTGAATGTTGATCACTTTCAGGATTGTACACTTTTCCAAAGAAATGTATGTTTGCATATCAAGATCTGCATTCATGCATGGCCTAAATCAGAGGTTTCAAACTCCAAGAGGGGGATCATGAGGTACTGTGAGGTACTGCTGGAGGTGAAAGGGACAGGTTTGTGTTCTGAAAACAACAGGAAGTTGGTTGTTGTAGTTTGTCTGGCAGATTTTTCTTGCTCACCAATGAGCTGCAGCAGTAGTTGTGACAAATGTATATGTGGTGGGAGTTAAGGTGTTTTAACCCGATTGCTGCAATTTGCATGAAAATGTAAGCAGTCTCAGCTCAAGTCAAATCAGAACACAGAGACATGAAACATATGTATTAGATACACTTCCTGTGGATTATTATCTTGGTCCATGTGAATACATGTTCATACGGATGTTCCTTACAATCTCAGAGCTTGCCTGAAAATCATCACATTTTTAGGTTTTCTTCAGTTTTAAAGTAATCCATTAATTGACATTGCTAACAGGAACTGCTAATTTGATGTACTTTCAATGGTGTTAGCTCACTGAATCCATGGCAGCACTTCCTATTTATAGCCCTAGTCTTTGGAAATGAGACAATACGTACGAACAGTTTGAAGTTCCAGCAGACTTTTTCCTGCCAAACCTGCATTAGTTTCTATACTGTTTTCCTCCCACTTAGCCCAACTTTTGAGGTTTCTCCCTCTCGACAAAATGGAGGAAAGCGCTCCATAGCTTCTACCGTGCAGCTGTAGTCCAACATTAACAAAGCCTTCCGAAGCATATATCACCCTCCCATGGAATTCAATCTTTCCCAGAGGTTCGAAAAACAAACCGTATTCCCCCAACCAAGGCTAGAAGTAGCATCTGTCAATAAAGTATAAATGAAGGGCTTGATTATACAGCTGGCTGGCCGGGAGCCATCTCCCCGAAGACAGGAGAGGAGAAAGAGTGAAAGAAAAGAAGAAAAGTAAGAATTTGGTTGTTTTACTTCGGCCGGGCCCTCCTTCGCCCATGCTATGCAGCAGCTGTAAACGCACCAGTCAAAACAAATCTGGGATGCCAAGGGCTATTCTGCTTTCTGCACACACCCCGGCTCCACCTATACACACAAACACAAACCTGTGCGGTATTTCTTTTCTGACTTCTTCACTCCTGTGTATGCACTCCACGAGACATCTCTCCATAACAGCCATGCTTAGCTTTGGGTAATGTGTGAGGCCTGTTGCAGACTATAACCTTGCTGGCTCACTGAGCGTTCATCCACTTGCGTACTGCAGATTGAACTTTCTCATGTGGACTCAAACACAAATAATCCTTTCGTGAACAGTCATGTTTGGCTTAAGAGCCGATGGATACAGCAGAAGGCTCAGGAATTTGAACAGAACGGGGGCCCCTGCGTTCGGATATATGTGCTCTGACTTAAAAAAATTACCTGTCGTCTGCGTGCATGGAAGCCACTTCGGGTGAACAGCACACTTCAGACCTGCCTGATGATGAAGTCTGAGAGCAAAACAGCAGCTAGAGATGATGCACAAAGCAGAGCCCAGCTGTAAAAATGTCTGTAAATACATAAATATACACAAACAGCTTTAGAGGACAGATAGACAAGACAGATAGGATTTTATGCTGAAATGGCTCTTTTTTGTCTCTCATGGGTGCTACTTGAAGACAGGCCAAGCGGGCTGCTCAGAGCCTGTGTGTGTGCACGTGTGTGTGTGTGTGTGTGTGTGTGTGTTTGTGTGCACGACCCACAGCTCCTCACCCAGTGGAGCCAACTGTGCAAGCTACATGAAGCGCTCCAATATCCCACCTAGCAAAATAAACTGGACGATTAAAAAACAACATACAGGCCCTGTTTCGCTCAAGACCTGCACCTAAACTTTTCCAGTGCTGCCTTCCCTGCTTTCACCCCCACCAGCCCCCTTTCTCCCTCCTTCTCTCCCCTCCTATCCACCTCCTTTCTTCTTTTTCACATGCTTTTACAGTGAGGTACGCTGAAAGCTCTCTTTGTTGCCACGGTCTGTGGCGTTTGAATGGTACCAAACAAGCGCCCAAGTGCACCGAGCCCCCAAGACGGCCACTGAATAGAATTCTTCCCCTGACTTCTCCCTGGCCGAGCGACAATGAGTGGGACCACTCCTTTCTAGTCAAGTCCACACTAATGGCTAAGACAATATTTGCAGGAATGAGGGGGATTTAATTTGCATTCAGGCTGTCTCCATTTCTTTTCACAGGACTTGGGCCTGCTCAGTTCAACTGTGCCGCAACCTCTGAAAGTACGCATTCTGCCGATTTCACTTTGATTTTTTTTTTTCCCCCCTCCACCACCACCGAACCCCCAGCCCTGTCTTTTTTTGTGTGTGTGGGGGGGGGGGGTTTGGGTGTCTTTCAAACACCATTTGCTGCCCTGTGCTTGGTTTCTCCAATTCAAAACGGCAAAAGAAGAGTGGGTTAGGGGATGCTAGGACAGGAACAGGTGTGGGTCAGAAAAAAGAGGACAGCGTGGTTTTGATTGGGTCAAAAAGACAAAAAATTCTAACATTGTGGCTTCTGTGACTTGTTTTCTTTAAATCCTATACTCTTCCTTGTTTTGTGCACGGTCAAACTAATTGCATTGGTGTTCAGATTATCCTCAGGTGCAATACAACTATATCAGAGTGCTCGTGATCTTGAAGGGTCCACATGAAAGTGTGACTCGAAATGTGTAGATATAACAGCCTCCAGGATTAACTATAAAAGCTTTTTATCTTAAACTGATATTCCAAAAGCTATTGTTACAGGTTCAAAAGTAGCTCCGGGCAACAAAAATAATTCCTCGGCCGGCGCCCGATTAAATAAAGTAATTAGCAGAGTCGTTTTAAAAGGCCGGTGCTTTAGATTACAAAAGAAAAATACAACAGGCAAAAACAGCCCCTAATGCTGACTGACAGCAGAGAAAGTGGTGAGATGTCGTAAAACACCAAACTGTGTTTTTCCTCCAGGCTTTTTGAAGTCCTTTAAAGCAGGTTCCACACACACATATTAAGCTACACACACAGTGCTAATTATCACGGCCACGTTTCTACCCATTTGATGCTGAAAATTAAAATGTTCCTGAGGATTGTTACCATAGAAATCGCTTTACTAAGCGCTTGTCGCATCAATTGCAGCCGTATAACTGACTTTTTTGTTTTCTTGGCCGCCGAGAGGCTCAGCGCGGCACGGTAACAAAAGGACGGCGGAGCGCGACGTCAATTTGGGTATTAGAATGAGACAGCCTGGAATTCAGCCATGAGCCGTCCATCTACCGACAGACTGACAGATCTTTTGCATACTCAAAGATGACAGTGAAATCTATATTTGGTGTGCTGGCCTATGAAACAGTGATCTGCCGTGGGCCCGCTTTGCTCACTGGAAGTGAGACCAACAGAAGAGCTGGGCATCCAAGCCGAGAATAAAGTCACTCTTAAACTACTTTTACCTGCATGTGTATTTGTACTCAGCCTATATATTATGGACAGAACACCTGAAATCTACTCCTGTTTGATTTTACTTAAAAGAAATAGTTTGTAATATATGGAATATTTTGGGAAATGCTCTTATTCACTGTCTTGTTGAGAGTTAGTTAAGAAGATCAGTGGCACTCTTACATCTGTCTGTTTAATATAGAGCCAGGCGATGGTTAGCTTAGCTTAGCATAAAGACAGAAAACAGCTATCATGCCTCTGTCCACATTTAAGACAAGACTAAGAGAGGCTGCGCTTCACGACAGGAGCTTTGAGCTAAAGGCTGACTTCAGCCATTGCATCATTGCACCATGATCACCATTTTAGCTTACCATGTTAGCATGTTGTCCAAGATACTGTACAAATAAAGATTTTGACCTGTGGGAGACCTGTGATTGTCTGTACAAAATCCAGGTAATCCGTCCAATAGTTGTCGAGATATTTCAGGCTGGTGTTGACTGACAGACCGAGTTGTGCCACTAGTAGGCTTCGATTAAAATACTTCACCTGCTAGAACCTCTAAAACTCAATAATTGGCATTCTGCACAAAACCCACCACAATATTTTGACACTTTGGATTTTGTACGGTTTAAAGAATAAGATTTGACATGTTCATTTGTAAGCTTTAGAGCCTGTTTCCAGTCTTTATGCTAAGCTAAGCTAATGGTCTCCTCGCTGCAGGTTCATGTTAAACAGACAGACATGAAAGTGGTAAGCGTATTCCCCAAAATGTCAGTCTTCCTTTAACATGACCTCTGATCACACTGAGGAAATGTACTTCCACTTAAGCCGAGCCACCCTCCTGTAAGGTGTGGGGTTTTGTTTAGCAGAACAAAACACATACACATCTTTTACGAGGCAATGAAACTTTGACTCTAATTTGTCCTCTGAGGTTGTAACACTGACATCGTTTCTGCCTTTAAAGCAGAAACTGCAAAACGCTGTTGTTTTAAAGACATCTTTCAGCAGGAAAAATAGATGTAGCCTCTGTCGAGAGGTTTGTGCCTCTGGGAACGAGAGATGGTAAACAGACGTTTGACAGGGCTGCTCGCACACACCACAATAAAGCACTTTGTGTTCGTGTATTCTCTTTGAGATGTCTAAGCACGGCTCGACGTGGGGAGCTTTTGCATATACACAGTTTTGCCTGAAATGTGTGTTTTTAGTCATAAATATTCAGTTGACAAAATGAATAATAATAGGGGTGATACACAAAACAGGATGGGATTCTGTCCGACCCTGATGATGACCTCTTCAAAATAATGACTGATGCTATTAAATTATTGAACATCAGTTGCTGGTATTGCTTTTTTTTTATTCAGCTTTCGTTTCATTAGCTTTTCATTATGTCACCTGAGTCACCTGCTCCATGGAATTTTCAAGCGTTAGACGCTGACTGTTTTTTCGTGCTTCGCCGAGCAAAGAAAAGGCGTGTGTGTGTCTCCATGATGTGCGGATGTTAAGCTGAGATGCAAGGTGCGTCCCCTCTGACTCTGAAGTTTACTTCTAATCGTATTCCTCTCCAAATTGCCTCGATTGAACTTGGGATCAGCTCTCGAAGAAAGAAGAAGAGACAAGAAGTCAAGGAGCAGCAAGGCTACATAACAACCAAACTCCAGCAAATAAAAAGCTTATTTTAGCCCAAATCCAACCCTTTCCACATGCTCGTGTGCAGGGTCAGCAGAGAGGGGAAAAAGAGAGGCATCTGCTGTCAAATCAAATCTGGTTGTCAGACTGTTATGCCACACACACACACACACACACACACACACGCACACACACACCATCACTACTCGCCTTGACATAATAATGAAAAAAATCACTTACAGCTTACGAAAAACAACGAGGAAAGGTTGAGTGGGAGCCAGAGAGTTGGAGTTGGTGAAGTGGGAGAGCAGAGCTGAAAAGACTCGGCGGTGGGGGGGGAGTGACACGGGCTGAGTGAGAGCAAGTTTTGAAATGTGCAATGGTGTGTGTGAGGGTGAGGATGGGGGGGGTGGGGGGGGTGAGAAGCTCACTCATATTGAATGAGCACCTCGTTCGCTGTACGCTGCCCGAGCCAGGTCTCAGATTGAGGGGGACCAGCTCCACCACCACTTCTTTGCCCGCGGTCATATTGACTCCAGCCAGGCTGTTGGGTCTGATATGACTGCAGGCTATGTGTGGGCCTGGCTGCCTGGCTGCTTGGCTGCTTTTCCTCAGTGGACAGAGGAGGGGGTGAGAAAAACCCTGCGAGTGTGTTTAGTTTTCCACAGGGCAAATACCCGTGCTCCCATCTACCAAATTAACGAGATGAAGTCCCGACGATAACGATTCTGACAGCTTGTCTGTCTGCTATCTGCCTTGGAGAAGTGAGAAGGAGCTGCTTGTTTCTATTCGGCAGGAATTCCAATGAGCCTGGTCCGACGACTGTTTGCATTGGTAATTACATTCCCAGAAGCCATTTTAATGAATCTAAATTGCTAAAACCTCCATTCATGTTCCACTAATCACGATAAGTTGATGTACTAGCTGGGGCACTGGTTCATTAAAGTCGTACATGAGTGAGAGTTAGAACCCAAAAACAAATGTAAGCAGTAAAAAAAATGCAGCTTTTCACATTCCCATCCTCCGTTATCATTCTGTAGGGGGCATGCCACAGGTGAAATACTCATGTGTTGGAGCAATACTTAGAGAATGACAGGTGTCCACCCTCAGTGTTGTAAAATCCTCCATGAACTCTCTACAACAGCTCTTTTGATTCATGGCTCTGCTCTGAGAATTTACTCGACACTTTACAGCTTCCTGTCAGTTCAAATTCTGAGGTGAATTATGATGACACTTCTTTAAACAACATATCTCTGCAAAGAACCCGCGTCTGTCTTCCTCTTCTCTCTCACATCCATCTTTTTTCTCTCCCTCTGCACGACAGGTCTGTTTAAAGGCCACATGTTCCTGATTTTTAACCACATGCTTCAGTTTAACTGACTTCACTTTTCAGAAAACACACATGCATACACACACACGTCCAGGTTGAAATGAGCAAAATGTAAAGCGAAATGTTTAGAATTGCAAATAAGGCATTATGGATTTCAAAGGGAGCCTGTGTTTATTTGCATCATGTTCCAAACCCAGCCAGTGGCCAATCAGATAGGGGAATACCCCCTACATGCTCATTTGTTTCTTGATCTCACACACACACACACACACATATGCACACCGGATTCCCCCAAAGAGGAAGTATTAGCAGGCTCCCGTGTGTCGCTGGTGTGTATTTCCCTGGGCACCTGACGCTGGTCTCATGCTGAAAACCTCTTTCATCTGCTTTTGTTCATGCTACATGTGGACTGGTGAAACCGCCCAGTGTGCCCTCCTGATCTCAGTTGTTTAAGAGTAGATCATCAAAGTCAGGGTATGTCAACCAGTGACATCACTACATCACCCCTGCTGGGGTGACAGCGATGGCTAATTTGTAACAGGGACAAAGCAATGGGTTCAGGAATTGTGAGTGAGTGCAAATCCACAATGCAAAGTGTAGGGATAGATTTTAAATGCAAGTCTGCAAGTCACAGTAACTCAGTATGCACATGCAGCCACTCTGTAATTCTTATTTTGTGGGGGTAGCGATAGCTCACCTGGTAGAGAGCACACCATGTGGTGGGCTGGGTTGTTTGCCTTCTTATTGGATAGTGGGAGCCAAGAGATGACAGGAAATGAGGGGAGAGGAAGGAGGCATGACATGTAACAAAGGTCTCCGGCTGGACTCGACATTACGATTATCCGGTCAGTGTCTTAAACCTGAAGGCCAACAGGACATCCTTCCTTTGAGATTTTCACTTATATTAGTACTCTGAACGTTCATTGGAAACAGCAGTTGACGAAACATTCTCACTAGTGTCCATTTAGTAGCTGTCCTGGACCTTTCTAGCATATCACATGACCTCCCTCAACAGATGGAGTTTGCAGAATTAGCATAGTATATAAGCTTTGAAATGTGCATTTTACTGATTACTTTAAAGATTTGTCGCCCATTTCGGATTAAAATAGATGCATCAGTTCTGAGGAAAATGGTGTAATGTGATTGAAAGCTCCAGAACATCTACTAAAACGGACTTTGCGTTGAGATTATTTTGTCTGTTTTTTTCAAGAGTGGACTTTACACCTCAGTCTTTCAGCTATCATGGACGAGAAGTCCTTAAAAGTGCTCAGTGAAACGGGAATTTGAACACCTGCGTTCAATTCTACGACAACTGTGCAAACTCACCGCTGAGGAACTTTTGTGCGAGCATCTGTCAAACATGCAGAGTGCAGTTCCTACCCCTTCCAACCAGCACAAATCCACTAAAACAATGTGATGTTGTACAGGGGTGGATACAGCATCATGAACAGCTGTACAACACGATGCTTTCCCATCCAGCAGCTATAAATCATGCGAGAAGTTGAATGTGTCTGGCGTTTATTTAAACCGTGTCAGAGAGGAGCTGATTCAGTGGGGTTCTGAGCTCATTTTACGCGACATTTTTAAAGCAGCTCAGAGCCCTGCATGAAAGAAATACAAGGCGTCCTCATTGACCAGTCATAAGCACAGAAGGCAAATCTTTGTATCGTTTAATAAAAGCAATTTATGATTTTTCTTAACTGTGGCAGCTTGTTTAACTTGCTTAGGGTGGAGTCAGCTACAATGGGTCAGATATGGACTGGATATTCACACTCTCTTATAGGGTCTTATCGGGTAGAGCTGACTCCACCCTATAAGCTGAGTTATTAAGAACAGTGTGTTGCCGCAGCGCTTAACTGTTAGCAAGTGAGTTTGTTTTCAGAGTGGTTCTCACTCTCACAAAGAAGCATGCAGAGCAGCTAGAAAACACCCACAGCATACGTCATCACATGCAGAGTGCTTGTTCAATGAGGAGTGATCATTTGTGAAGAGGATTATGCAAATAGGTACAATTCTCAAAATAATGTCTTTACTTTATATGTCCATAATAATGTTAAATGAAGCACAGTTTGTGCAAATCCACTCATCGTGATGGATTCACACAGCAGCTTCAGGCAGAGACACACTGAAGCGACAGAAACACTGAGGCACCGCTTGTGTCACTTGTTATTTTAAGACATGTGTTCAGCACCTTCTGTGACATGACTGTCTGTATATATGTCATGTTTCTAAAGTGTCGACCCAGAGGCCACCAGTGTCCATTGTGTGTGAGTGAGTGAGGGTTTACTGGGGTGGTCTCGGCCCTGAGACAACAACTCTATACCCAGGACATTGTCCCGGTCTTTGTGAGACGGCCTCGCTGCATTAGCCTCTGCCACCTCTCACAGCCCCCTCTGCTCCGCCGCCACACCATGAATAGATCTCCATTGTTGTGCTGCATAATCTAACAATTTCATTATTACGTGATTGCACAAGTTTGATTCACGGCCCAGATCTCGGCTAGGTGGCGGCGAGGTTCATGCAGGGATGAGGAAGGCATCCAGGGGTGTGAGGATGCAACGGTGGCTGGAGTCAGTGCAGGTTACCTCTGAAGGCTGTTCTATCAGCCACCAATTAGACCTAATTGGATTGCTAGTCACCCCTTAAATTAGCTTGGCTAACAAGGTTTCCTGCTGTCAGACAACTGTGTGCAAAATAATGAATAAATACTGTATTTGAGGTGTGAGGCTCTGTTGTTTCACACTCGGAAAAGCTCAACAGAAATACCAATTAAGCGGATGCCTGGGCATCAGAGTCAGCAGAAGAGAAAGAGAGAGAAAGACAGAAATAAAAGAGGGAGGCCTGGGAAGCAACAAGACACAACTAAAGGTAAAGGAATGGAATATTTGCTTTCCTGAGATTGACTATTTAACAAAGCGCATGGTTAAAAAGTAACACAATGCTCAGGCACTGACATTCCCATTAATTTTTAACCAGCTGAGCGGCGCGTTCAGTGGTGTGTTCTCTGGAACCGGTTTTGCATATGGAATTAGGATGCAGCATGAAAGCAGGGAATTTAAAAATTAATCACACGTCCAAATGGGCATGTTGCATGATTCAACTAATGCCTGCGTTATGCTGGAACAGTCACATTACAGCATTCATCAATAAGCAGAGTCGGTTGTTATTTTGTGGGGTGTCAGCTCCTGGCATGTGTGCGCGTGACCCCAGCGACCGATGGAGCAGAAGATATTCCAGTGACCTCTAGTGTGACACCATCACTCCCTGGTTAGATGTTTTGTTTTTACACATGTTTGTGTTCTGACGCGGTGAAGGAAAATGCCTCAAGCACACGCAATGAGATTCCTCGGTATGCTGTCATAGGAAGCAGCAACTGACAAGCAGGTAACCCAGGCAGAGATGATTCAACTGGCTGGAGAGGAATGGAAAGCGCCACAATGTTATTCCTTTTCAAAATTCAATACACATTTAATTTTATTGGACATTTTTCAGGACACTTCTGCAGCAATTGTGTGAAACTTCCTCTCCACTTCCCCTCAAAAATTCTATGCAGCCGTAATTCAGAGAAATAGAAAATAGTCATGCATTTAACAGCTATTGTATGTGGACATGGAGGCTTAATGCATGAGCTGCAGAAGCCCTGGAGCTCGCCAGGACGCACCATGCAGCACAGCCTTTCCAATCAAATCAAATCTCCACGCACCATGGCAGGAAACTTTGGCCTCCACCACGGAGGGAGAATGTCTTATCCTGATAATTACATTGGGATATAGCGATTGCGTTGCCACGGGGCTAAAATACTCCCATCACTAAAACTTCTCAGTGCAGCAGCTCAATGAGCCTGGTGAGGCAGCTACAGTCAGACACTGTTTGATCCTCATAAAATGGGAGAAAATCAAGCGCAGCCATGAAGTGCCGAAATCTTCTTTACGCTTTCATCGCTCGAGAACATGTGAGCTGGACAAAAATGTGTACATACCCATACATAAGAAGACACTGTTAATTTCACTGAGGGCTTATGTAAAACCACTTGAAACTACTGAGAACTGCTGTAAATGTGAAGAAACTGCTGATCTACTATTTTCAAAACACTGAAAAAGATCATTTTCCACCTTTAATTGGGAGGCTGGAATAGCTGAAATTTTGCTTGTACTCTGCAATCAGCAACCTTGTGAACAGAGCAGTGCAGAGGGTGTTGTGCAGAATTTTGTAACTCTACAAAGTCAATTAGTAATATATACGCTGTGCTGTGTGTTTATTGGGTGTTTAACTGTTCTCTGTGGAGACGCGCAACGTCTAATGTGTTCATACGGCAACATTAGCAAGACAATAGCTTGTCTGCAGAGTCGACTGAAGCACAGCTGAAGTTAACACTCCTGCTAATCATTTGTTTGCACTGGCAGTTAAGCAATCACCAGGGAGTGATAAGGGAAAGGTGCCTCTCTCAGTGTTAAGACAATTAGTGAAATCAACTTCTCATGATCTTGTTATTTAAAAACAAGGGAACTCTGCAGGTTTTAGGGAAGTACTGCTGTATATGTGAAAACGTTTGGCCTCATAGGAAGTTGTGTATGGTGTTAGTTGAGTCAGTGTCAGACTACAAGTTTGAAAATGAACGAAATCTGCAGGAGTGGAGTTAGAAAGAAGTGATCTTACCAAAACTCTGTAGCCGGCTCCCCATCTGTGCTCGAGGCCAGAGGCTCAAGGCTCCATTAGCCACTACTGGTATAACACACCTGAATCTCAGACCAAACTATGGGTGCTTGAGTTGCATTGCGGGAAATGTAGGCACCATGTTTTACAAGAAATTGTGGAATACAAAAAAACAAAAATCCCTGGTTCTCATATACTGATTTTTTTTTTCTTTAAATTTGACTGTCCATCCTAAACCCGCCATTGTAGCAGAGCGCACCTATGACACGCATGCATGTATGTCCGCATGGTTAAAAGTTGTGGCAAAGGTTGTTTTCAAAAGGTTGTGTAACTGCACTTCCTACAATGGCCTGCACGTTAACCAGTGCACTGACATCAAGGATCAATTAAAACACCTAAAATGTTTTTGTATTATATTCTATATGTATATTATCATATATATTTTTTACAATATTCTACTTCCTCACTTGGAGAAAAATGTGGAAGCATGTCTTTCCAAGTGTCCTTATTGTCCATATTGTAATTTAGCTATTTAAGTCTATTCATCCTAATGGAGATGTGTGTAAAACTGAATATTTGGATCCAGAAGGTGTTCAGATATTTCACTCTGGACCAAAGTGGTGGACTGACTAATCATCAATGTCGTCCCTTTAAATGAAAGTGTGTGTGAGTGTGTGAAAGTGGTCTTCCTTAAACTGTAAATACGCAGCTTTGGTGTGGTGCAACAAGTCTGACAACACCTGACACACAAGCAACAGCTCCTTTCCTTATACTGTCCACTTCCTACTCTGCAAAACCTTTTAACTGACAGTTTTTTGGTTTTGCTGGGTTAATATTATTCACTGTTTGACGTCGATGGAATGCTGAAAGTGAGACCTCAGGATCTCTGGTTCTGCTTGTCATTAGGTCGCAGTGTAAAACGCGGCATCCGTTTGCCGCCAAGGCCGCTGTTCACCTGTGTTGCGGCTGCTAATGAGCCGTGGAGGCTGTAGGTTGAAGGTTATGGGAACCTGGGCTGTGGTCAGACCCAGGAACTGTGGACAAACAGGAGGACGCATACAACAGGTGAGATCTGATACTGGCCCCATTCTCTGTGAAAGGCCAGGAGAGGAGACAATACAGAGGCATGGAAACCTGACGGTCTTTGACCCTGATGTCACTTCCTCCTTACTTAAAAGTTCAAATTACCCTTACTCCTGATGTAAACCCCCAGTAGCTAAACTGCTCTGGAATGATCTAACCTAAACCATTACTTCCTACTGTATATCTCTCGGTTTCCTGAGAGGGAGGCTTGCTATTTCCCTTCCTGTCATGCCTCACTTTCCCATATAAACACCCAAGAGGAGGGAAAGAAAATATTACATCTTAAAAGCAGTTAATATCTCCATTCACTTAAGCAAAAACTACATCTTCTGTCAGTTTATGCTCTTCACTGCAGCTCTGCCGGCTCTGGATCCCTGCCTCGGTGTCAGATTAGGAGCGAGTTGTTCATGAATATACAGCTGGTTACCCTCATTTCGTAACATTAGTCCCTGTTTGGCTTAGAGCCAGTACAGTAGGGGTAAATAGAGTAAATACAGACAGGCCTTGGAGATGCTAATGTACTTAGCGTTAGCGGTAAACAAAATGAGATTACTGGGGAGGGAAGGCAAACTCCGAATTTGATTTACTCAGGCTTAGCGTAAACAGCTTGTCAAACTCATGCTCTGCTGCTATGAAAAGGCTGCAGAATGTGTATTTGACTAACAAGCACAGTAAGTGTTTCTCGCTATTCATAAAATTACCGAGGCAATTGTCACTGTAATTGGAAGTGACTGTGAAAAGAGAATATGTAGGCGCATCTCCCCAATATATTGTTTACTTTTTCTGTCTCCTTCAAGCCGTTGTTGTGTTTGAGTGATAGAGGATTACGAGTTAGGGATCAATCTGTTATTATAATAATACACGAATTTGCATAATGCTAAATGAAAACAGATAAACAAGTTTAGCACATAGGGACGTACAGCAGGGAGAGATCACCTAAATGTTAGTTAGTGTGTCCACATGTCTCTGCAACATTAACATAATCCACAGTATAATCCAGAGGCGGCAGCACGGGCCTCTCCATAACGAAGCAGATAACGAGCGCAAGACACCACTCCTTATGGGAATAAAACTCAGCTAAATGAGATGGAACCAGGCTTAGTGCTCTTATTATGTGATAAATAGGATTTTCCAAGTCAGAATTTTCTGGCATGTTATATTTTTTTCACTCTTTCCCAGGTTTTTTTTTTAAATTTTTTTTTTTTTGAGTTCTGATGACTACAGCAGTCATATTATTTCTACCCTCTCGCCGCAGGGAGAAAGTTTCCAGTGTCTCCCCACAAAAAAGGCAAGCTAATTGCATGTCAATAATTCAATGCTTAATTTTAATGACCAGGAGAGTTCATTTATTCTCCATCCAGGCTGCCTGACGAAGTGATTAATAGGGATGAAAGATAACGCTTGCAGAGGGGAGAGGGAGAGAGGAGAAGGAAAAAAGGCAAGGGGATAGATAATGTTAGGATCTTCTATTCTCTTCCTTCCTCCATCCTTCCCAGATGGCAGAAAGGTCTCGCAGACTCCTGAGTCGACAGTTTGGAGGAGCGTGTGGGCTGTTGGGGCACATACCGAACAGGGGGAGGAGGAAGTGGAGATGGAGGAGGGACGGCAGGGGAGAAAGTGTCTCTGGGTGCACTTGATGTCTCTGAGAGCAGCCAGTCAGGATATTCTCATAAAAAAAGAGGCATTTTAGCACTTTATCTGGATCCCGACTGATGACTTATCATTCCTACGCACTCATAAACAGTCAGCAAGGTGGAGGAATTTTTTTTTTTATTTAGTTACAGTCAGGAAATCCACTGTTGATCTTGCATAATCCCAAGCAGGATACAACCTTTGTTTGTATTAAAAGCCAGTGGTATTCCAGGCACCTTATTATGAATTGAGCAGTAAAGGTTTAGCAGTGGAAGAACCCCCCTAAGGTTTCCACCCCACCCGGATTGGAGGAAGATGAAGGCATCACAGACCACTCCTTACAATGGAAGCACTTCCTCCGGGCCTAATGGCCTCTGAGCCACAGCTTTTGTCCCGTGATTAGCCAGCCCATTCAGGGCTCAGCCCCCTAATTGCATAGCCTGTTTAGCTACCCAGCATTACAGTAAGAATTAACGAGACACAATTACTGAATCCAGGAAATCTCCCGTCCCAGCGACCACTCCGATCTGCAGAGGGACCTTGCAGAATAAAACCTCCTTGAGTCTAGAATTCAACCTACTGTCAAAAAAAAAAAGTGGAGCACAAGGTTTTTTCCCCCCTCGCAGGAGAAAAAATACATGTATTTATTCGAAGCTATCTCATAATTAGGCCCTAGAGTGAATGAGTGAGGGAGGGAGAGCAGGAGAGGAGAGGGGTGGGGGTGGGAGAGAAAGCAGCATTCAATAGCAAAAAGGCCCACAGATACAAAAGGCAGAAGAATGACAGGCACAAGAGTGAAACCTGCTCAGAGAAATGAGGAGGAGGGAGATGGGAAAGATGGATGTAGGGGGGGATGGGAGAGGAGAGTTCGACGCAGATTCAGTCCTACAGTTTAGCTACAGATGACATTTCATGAATGTGGCTTTGTGGGAAGGCTAAAATATGGAAGCAGCCCGGGGTGAGCAGCCCAGGCTATGCTAATGGTCCACGGTGACACTTTAAAGAACCTTTGAGATGGGACAGTGGGCTCTGGAGTCCAGTCCACGTGGGAGCTGAGTGTTATTGCTCGGAGCCAACACAGGATCGACGGGTACAAACGAGGGAGAGACCTTTCTAGAGTCCTCTCACATTATAGACACTTCTTACACGCACACACGCACACACACACACACACACACACACACACACACACTCTCTGCAGAAATTCTGAAGAAGTTGCCTTTTCTTTTTGCTGTTTCAGTTGAGCTGGATGGGTTAGCGGGGAAATAATCTATACAGTTTCACCATTCACTCTTTCAACTGACACTCATTAGTAATTCTGACAGAATCAGGAGATACTGAAGCAGCAGATTTGATTGCAGGAGTTACAGTTCTGGTGATTTAAGTCCATCGGGGAAACACTCTGGACAGGCTGCCAGTCCATCACAAGGCTAACACAAACAGACAGATGCACATTTATTCTCATGTTCTTAGCCGACCTCTGGGCAACTTTTTGTTTCTGATCGACCGAAGCCTGAGAGAAAATGGGAGAAATCGTTTTCTCCCAGCATGAAGAGAACATGGATGAGATGTGATTGGAAAGAGGCAACATTCTGACATGAGAGGTGAAGAAGTGGACGTTGGAGTAGCTGGGTGGGTGCATTTACATTCACCCAAGCATAATTAAACCCTTATGCAAAAGAATAACTTGACATTTTGGAAAATGTGCTAAATGAACTTTCTTGCCAAGAGGGGTTTGATTCTGAGACTAGAAACAGGGGGAAACAGCTAGCCTCTTCAAAGGTTGAAAAACCCACCTACCAGCACTTCTAAAGCAAGCTACTAAAAAAAATGGTCACAAATAAAACTCCAGGAAGTCACCTCGCTCAGCCATGAAACACTCCAGCACATAACCTCTTAAACGTCTGATTTTTACCCTTTGGTTTTGGTAGGGATTAAATAAATGAGATATAAACTGCTACCTTGTAACACGCTGTTACCTTTGGACGGAGCCAGACTAGCTGTTTCCTCAGGTTCCAGTCTTTATGCTAAGATAAGCTAAGCTAAGCTAACAGGGGGTTGGATGGAGCTTCATATTTTCTCGGCAGACAGAGATTTGTATCTATCCTCTTATCTAGCTCCTGTTAAGAGTTAAGTGCATTTCATGTCTTTTGGTGAAGGAAGAAACCAGAAAATCCAGTGAAACACACAGAAACACAGGAGAACTTACTAACCAGAGACCCAAAGGCCTCAGTTGGCCTTGGTGACATTGGAAGCCAGGGCCTTCTTGTTGTAAGACAACACCGCACCAACTTCTGTTGTCATCAGCTCTGTAAATATGACAAGAGGGGATACGTTTGGTTGATGACATACAGCTGAAAGGTTGCCATTTTCCTGCTGCAATTAACATGAACGTCTCAGTCACTCGCCAACATTCCGTCTGCAGCACTTTGCTGAAGAGGTACTAATCAAACACAAAGCATATTGATTCCTCACAAAGAGTCGTGCGGTCCACAAATGCAGTTTGGAGTGAGCGAGTGTGGGGAGAGCTTTTCAAGTCCTCTTATGTGGTTTGTAAGTTCTGAATTTGCCCAAGATTAGTCGCCATAAAGAGGATTACAACTTTTGTGTGGAATATTTTCAACACTGACATAGTCATTTCAGGAATGTTCAGTGGGGCTTTCAGAGCATTGTGTTTACTCACCTGTCTGTCTGTTTCCCCCTTTCTTTCACTGAGTGAAACAACCCACACACACATGCACACCTCACCCACCCCGAGCACTTGCTGCAGCTGAGACTGGCGGCGTTTGGCTGCGCAAACGCTAGTACATTAGCCTCAGTGTTATCTGCACTGGGAGCCTGTCTGTCTCAGGCCAGCTCAGAGAGATTTACCTGAATGGCCTTTGTTTGCCGGTGACCCCCCTTAGAGCAGGTCGTAGCCTCGGGCCACTTCGCCCTCGCCGTGGCCCTCCTCAAGTTTCCACCCTCTCAGAGACATAGAGAAAAGAGGAGAAGGAGGGAGAAGAGCGACAGGGAGATGTAAAAAGGGGAGGTCAGAGGCTCAGGTGAGCTTAGTGTGTTGCCTGTCAATCAGACATCATACAGCATAGCTCAGGGGAGGCTCTCCCTTCCACTTCAGTGCCCCCTCTCCTCAACCTCTGCTGCTCCATTCACCCATACATGTCTTTCACGGCGCATTAAAAAGTACTCAGATTCATCCAGAGTTCTACTTTCTCACATTTTCCTTTCGCAATTTGCAGATATTTTGACAGAAGGAATCTATTACAGTTTTCATGCAGCTGTGATTTTGCATCCAGGTTGACTGCGTGGCCTGAATCTAGCCCTAACACACACATTTGAAGCGTTATACCAGACTTTTTCCATATATTCCTATGACAATAGCAGAGCAGGCTCAGTTGTCTTTGGCAATGCTTGTGTGTCAAATATAAGACTCTACCATGAATGACAAGGAGGATTAAGTTTTTGCTCATCTCATTTCTACAATAGCACAAACCAAGTTGAGAGGCAATACCATAATAAGTGCAAAAACCTAATAAGAATGCAATAATAACCCTCGTGTTTATTCTCCTTGATTGCACAATTATCTTAGCGGCCAACTAAGCACACTTGCATTGTCTGGAGATGCAAATCTTAATGGTGTCATTGGCTGATAAAGACGTCCTCAGTCTATATGAGGGCAGATAACATCACGAGCCGGAGAGTCGAAGCATTATTACGCTGTGCCTTACCTGCCTGATGCAATCAGGGAAAATAAAACAAAGTGCCCTCAAAGGAGCTCAGTCAAGCCTGCTCACCTCATTTCAGCAACAAGATTATTTCAATTGATCCAATTACCATTTGCCGGAGTGGAGGCCCCGTAATGTTAGAGGTGGGAGAGAGCGTCAGGAGGAAGCTTTTATCTCTCTGTGTTTTCACACATTGCTCAGCTAAGTCAGGAGTGGATGCAAAGGTACAAGCGTTCAATCAAATAGAAACAGCACAACATTAATTGTGTGGGTGCTTTTCCCGTGGTTATACGGCCATTGAGTTACAGAAGAAAAGGGCATAGAGGAAGAAGGCTGTCGTAGGCTGGGATTTATGCAGCTATGTTTACATCACAAATGACTGTATTACACAATGTACCATCTGTGTGGTACAGAGAGTTTTTCCTATCACTCTTAAGCTAAGGTGGTCTTCTCTTCCTCTTCTTCAAAATAAAGCCTGCTCTGAAACATTTAGGTTAGGTTTAGGAAAAGATTAACTACTTCCTATAAACAATAAGCACCGAGTATTGGTTGAACAGGGGAACCAAACTGCCTCCTGTGTGAAAGTTGTGTGTGTGATTGTCAGACGTTTGCCAAAGAGCTTCAGATAATATTCTGTATGTAGACAGTAGTGGTTAAACCCAGTGTGAAGGCTAGATTAATATTGTAAATAATGCCTGTGTTTACATGCATAAACATGTATTATTCAGACTGCTAATGAGCATTATAGGATGCCCAGGGTAGCTCACTGGGGACGTCACTCAGCCTCTGATGTGCACAGCGAGAGCGATCGGGGGTTTGATCGGAGCCCGCCAAGAACGAAACGCAAACTCTACAAGGTCGTTTTGTGTTTTACACATCTGCTACCTCTCTGCTTCTCTCTGTCTCACCCTCTGGATACGGTTTCCCACTTCCCTACCTTGTCGTTTTCTGCCTCTCGCTCTCTCCCTCCTTCTGTCTGGCGGTCAGCCTTGCCCTCGCCATCTGTTTCGCAGTACGCCACACACAGAGACGGAGGGGGGGAGCGGTGAGGGAGATGGTGGTGAAGAGAGGATAAGTGAGGATGGAAATGAGAAATGATATACAGTACGTGCTTCCATTGACATTTCTCGGCTCTCCGGGGGTCATGTTCTAGGGCTGCTTTCACGGAGAGATCACAGATACACTTCTGATAGACGTTTCTCTGTAGCACAAAGATGTCAAACGCTTCACAATCTTTGACTATTTAGGACTAATTTTCCATTAGTTCTCTTCTGTCTTGACATTTTGGGAAACACACTTCTGTGCTTTCTTGCCAAGAGTTAGATGAGAAGATCAATATCACTCTCATATCTGTCTGTTACTTATGAAGCCACAACAGTAGCTTGTTAACATAGCTTAGCATCAGGACTAGAGGCAGAGGGAACTTGCTAGCCCGGCTCTGGTCAGGTAAAGTGGGCACACAGTAGCAACAATAGCAATAGTAGCAGAGTCCTGACGAGGCAAGACAAGATCTACACAAGGGGATTTTAGCTCATAGCAGTTGACATGAAGCGACTTCAGGTTAAAGGGGCACAGGTAGAGGTGGATTAGGATGTATTCAAAGACTACATGAATAGTAATGAGATGAGTTAATTAGCAGGACTCTGCTTTCTCTTCCCTCCCTGTAGAAATGAATGCAGACACCTTGTCACCCCCGTGACCCCTCTGCAGTCTGGTCAGAATCAGCAGTGAAGCAGCCAGGCCGACCCTTCCCCAGTATCCCACTGCTGCGCGCTGCAATAACGACAGGGAGCAGAGAACGAAAATGAAATTACCACCTTCAGGGTCCAAAGACAAGTGTCCCACCCCATGTGTTTGAACCAGATGGCAAGTCTACCTGCTTTAGTGCCGTCCATGTGTCGTTCCAGGCACGCAGACCTCGTCTCTGGTTACACGGAGGGGTTAAAAAAATCAGCCCCTGCTATTATATGGGCTAGTGTGTGTGTGTGTGTGTGTGTGCGTGTGTGTGTGTGTGTGTGCGTGTGTGTGTGTTTCCAGTGTAGGAAAAATCTGCGTGGGCTCGCTTACCTTTCTGGACGGAGAGAACAAGTTGCATGCTGTTTTACAAGAGGGGAGATAAATCTGACAGGAGTGTCAAGTAGCAGGCGTCATGGCAGCCAAAAGCAGACCTCTGCTGGCTGGCCAGATTCTTGTGGCATCGGATGGCTGAAAACTCCAAACAATCACACGATAACACGCACACACACTCACTTGGCTCAGGGACGGCAGCCAACAACAGTCAGTTCTTTGGCTGCAGGAGAATGGTACAGATTCTCCTCATGGAGGCAATGTTGTTTTTTAATTAGTGGTGGAAGTGCAGAGTGGATCTGCTTCTCTCCAGATATTAGAAACCAACCCGACAGATGTTTGTGACATTATGTAACAGATTTACATTGCAGCTCAGCAACTTATATTCAGTTTCACTATTTATGTGAAAAGATTATTGGCCAGTGTCAAACTAAATGCTATCATTGGATTAAAGTCTCACTAAGCATAGCATTTACATGACGAATGCAATGTTTTTATTAGCACTAAAGGGTTGGTTCACACGCCTATCTATCTATCTATCTATCTATCTATCTAGCAGAAATCTCAGACATGGCTATGTCAAAACCTGGTCAAATAAATCCAAAGCTATCTACAAAAAGGGATATTGTCTCGTCAACTCTAGTTGCATCTCATCATGCAATTTGGATGAACCGAACCTTTAATAACAAAAACTGCAATGTATTAAAACTGTCCCACTAAAATGAGAAGTGGAGGATTATTTCTCAACTGAATTCTTGTTTCAAGTGTGGATACTTTTCCCTCTCTTATCCCTACAGTCTGAAGCATCACACACTGGTAAACATGAGTGCAATTGGTGCAAGTTGCTGATGTCAAGTCCTATGACCTGAACTTCTCTCAAGCCACTGCCACTTGTTATCATGAAAGCTTCCTTGTGCTGCTTAAAGACGAGACTAGATTCTCTCAGCTAGTTTAGAGTTTTTACTCTACATGCAAACACACACCCTGGTCTCACAGAGAGGGACAGCGGTTGTAAAGAAGGATTTACAGGGGCCGCCTGTCCTCCCAGCAGTAGGCTGATTGGAGGGGCTGGCTGTGTTTGTTAAGGTAATGGGCCCTAGGTGAGCTAATTCACAGGGTACACGCTCCATGCTCTGTCACCTCAGGAGTACCCTGGTGGAAAAGGAGGTTGCCGACGGGGGCTGGGGCCGGGGGGGGTGGTTTCCAGCTCTCCGGCTCTCCCCAAAATCCCCTCAGCCCTGCTCCGTCTCCTCCAGCTCCACCTGAAAGTGATTACCAGGCCAGCCGTGAGCAAACAAGCCCCATATGGAGTGGCTATAGTGGGGCTGAGGCTGGAGCCTTGGGAGCCCTCCTCCACCTCTTTGGAGAGAAGAGGCCTGAGCAAACACAGCTAATGAAGTCTTAACAAGCAGCCCCGGGTTAGCGCGAGCCCACTAAATGCCACCGAGGCTCTTGGAATTGTGTCCAGCAGATTGGCTAAATCTCCTCGAAGCTTTCCTTTACAAGATAAAGTTGCATTAGCATATCTCTGTCTCACCATCACAGAGGTAAGTCCAGGACCTGGCAAGCAGTCACACTTGATGGGCTTCCTTTCTTCAGTGGGAGCACTTGATTCTGACAGACAGAATGGGGCTTTAAATTGAACACATTAACTTTGGGGCCTGGACGCGATTGTGGATTTTATTCATTGGTCACAGAACGTTTCTTTAAAGCTTCAGTGTGGAGAGATATTTTCTCACAGCATGCAGCTCTGCGTCGCAAACAGGAGATGAGTGGATTTTCTCAGAGTAAATCATTATCTCTGCACAGAGCAGACTCGACGCCCTCTCTTGCCCTCGTCTATTCTCCCTCTGCTCCGTCCATCACTCTCCCACACTGTGACCAGCACCTTACCCTCACTCCCTTTTTACTGTGTGTCCTTTTTCACACAACTCAAATACTAGGGTTTATTATTAAGAAAACATCACACCATCCATCGTGTGCACAAACACAGACTCGCATAACTCCATGGCACTGGCTAGCCGAGCTCTTGTTTCCTAATCAAAAGCAAACAGCCATTAACAGAGCTCCTTCCTTGTTATCTCACGAGTCACTTAATCAATCTGTGCTCTCCTGATGCTCAGCTCACTCCGGGTTGTTTCATTTGTTCACTGGGTCGAGGCTGTAAAATAGTTAACTAATAAAATAGTTGCCTCACACGATAAAGACCTGGCTCCACGCCAAGCACAATACTGCTAAATTTAAACTCCAGCACCACCACCACACCCCGGCCCCTGCACACAATGTTGCATTAAGCTGGGAGGAAGATGCTTTTTTAACACTCTGCTGCACTGTTAGACCACACATTGGCCTGCTAGCACCCAAACTCTGCAGAGCAGAGGACAAAAATGTCTATTAAAAAACACATCCCTCTCTTTGGTGAGATGAGTATCAAGTTTCAAACAGATGTGTTGATCACACAGTTGACTTCTCTTGCTTTCTTTTACCACAAGCTGCATGATTTCATATCCTTGAACAGTCTGTGATAATAATAATAATGATATTTGCAGCCATAAAATATCAATTATAAATCCTTCATGATATCTTTATGTGCAGTTTATCAGTAAGAAGTGTTAGTACTAAGTTCACCCTCTGAGGTGACACAATGAGCATCAATTACTGTCATATGTGCAATAATTTAAGAAGACTTGTGAAAAGATGTGAGCCGCTGCAGCAAACTCCAATATAGTTAAAAGTGTTGCTCATGAATAACAGTACTTTAGTATTTGTTTAACATATTTTGCAGGTGAGGGGCATGAAATGAATATCCAATAAATGACTGAATAAGTATTCCAGTCACTAATTTAAGTAAAAGCAGCAATACTACACAACACAAATACTCCATTATGAGGAAAAGTTCTGCATGCAAAATCTTACTGGAGTAAAAGGAGGTCAGTATCAGGAAGATGTGGCCACAGCATCAACAGGAAAAGTGCCCATTGTGCAGCAGAATGGCCCCTGAGTTACATTTTCATTTTTTTTAATGTACTTTTAAGTGCCGGATTTTCATTTCTGGTCAATAAACGTATGATGGTTTTGTTGGTTAATGTGTCGCAAAGCATCAGATTTGACAACCCTGTCATATTTTTCTGTTTGTGGAATTTAATCTCTGAAGTAAAAAAGCAGTTTGATAAATATAAAAAGTACAATATTTACTTCTAAAATATCATGGAGTAGAAGTCTGAAGTCTCAGATACACTAATAGACATGAAGTGCACTTACAGCACTCAAGTAAATACACTTAATTTTCCACCACTGCAAAAACTATACACACATCCATAAAATGTTATGAGTCTGTGTGAATGTACTGCAGGGACTGCAGCCTCTGAAGCAATATTGTATAGTTCTATCACAGGAGATAAGAACGTCATGAGGTCAGTGAAGGCGCACTCTCCAGCACGTCTTCATACAGAAGCTATAGGACAATATCAGGCGGAAAAGTGACTACAATAAGATTCTGTCAAACAACTTCCACACTCTGTAAGCATGTTAACAGTGATTTGAGCGCTCTGCCGCTGTCTCAGCGCGCTCTGCTCCATGGTCTGAGCCGCGCGCAATTACGCCTCCCGCGGAGCTCTATGCAAGCGTTAAACGAAACATTAGCACCTCATTTAAAAAATAAAACAGCTTCTCACAAGGACAGACAGCTCCCTGCGTCGTCTTATCATGCGCAAATTAGCCAATTTACCAAACTGGCCTCTCTCTCACACGGACGCACACACGTACGTGCACGCACGCACGCACGCACGCACGCACGCACACAGACGCAGTCGTCTGGAGCTTGACGCGCCCTCGCATGTTACCATTGTTGTGACACTATCAAAGATGTTGTGTTAAAGGAAGTTACAAGACAGTGAACTGAAAGCTCAGTCACTGAGGGAGATTATAAAGATAGCAGGGTTATTATTCCTAATAATAACAGCGGTGTCCACTTCATATTGTCTTTAGAATTAAATTATTATTATGATTAGGTTATAATGTTTAGTTTTGCTATATGAAGTAAGTTGGAGGGGGAGTCGTTACAGGGTTATTATAGTTTAATTTAGACCAGCCATGGCTCCGGGCTTCAGCATTTTATGAAAGTAGTTGTTTGACTTGTTATTTGAGGTAAAATGACGTTTTATCGTTTCCCACATGTCACCCACATCACCATCCTGCATCCCGCCGCTATAGACAGTGGCAAAACTAGAGCGATCATAAGCTATAACAAAACATCTCTCAGTGAAAAAGAATTGATTGACAGCTGGAAAGCACCGCCTCTGCCGCCCTGTGATTGGACGAGCGGCTCCGGGGGTGTAGCGTGCCAGGCTTTGGTATATATTGGCACCGCTTCGTCTCCAAGCCGTTGATTTGTATGGGAACCGGGACTAAGGTGGGACGAGCCGACTGAATGTAGTCGCTGTGTTTTGAAGAAAGAAAGAAGGCCCACATTTTCCCGTTTGTAGCAATCGGACAGCAGCTCTTGGGGTTTTTTTTAACAACACATTGTGTGAGGATACTGAAAGCTGTTTCCAGAAGAAGGTGGATTCTCCTCTCAGCCATCTTGACTGCCGCTCGCCGCCCCAAAGGCTGTTTTCTCTCCTCCTCCTCCTCCTCAGCTGAAAGTAAACACGGCTTGCACATTGCTTGCAACTCCGTGCAAGATCCCGAGAGGAGCGAGATGGGCTCGCTGCGCAACATCTAACCGGACCAGAGGCAAAAGCAGACGGCGGAGAGGATTTATTGCTGTTGGTACCAGAGCAGAAGAGGGGGACACGACGCGCCGGAGGGATGGACCTGCTTGGGATTTACCTGCTCCTCTCACTCGCGCTTCTGCCCCGATCCAGCTGCACCACGGCCAAAGAGATCACCTGCCAGGAGATAGCCGTGCCGCTGTGCAAGGGGATCGGCTACAACTACACCTACATGCCTAACCAGTTTAATCACGACACGCAGGACGAGGCGGGACTGGAGGTGCACCAGTTCTGGCCTCTGGTCGAGATTCAGTGTTCGCCGGACCTTAAGTTCTTCTTGTGCAGCATGTACACCCCGATCTGCCTGGAGGACTATAAAAAACCTCTCCCGCCGTGTCGGAGCGTGTGTGAGAGAGCCCGGGCCGGCTGTGCGCCTCTCATGAGGCAGTACGGCTTCCCCTGGCCGGACAGGATGAAGTGTGACCTGCTGCCGGTGCAAGGCAACCCCGACACTCTGTGCATGGACTACAACAGAACCGACTCCACCACAGTCTCCCCTGTCCTCTCCAAACCCACCAACCATCCCGGTAAGGGTTACAATCCACCTAAAAATAAGCCGAGTCGACCCGGCGCGCCTGGGAAATACAAGCCGCCCGCCGCCCCGTGTGAGCCGGGGTGCAAGTGTCTGGAGCCCATGGTGCCGGTGAACACGGACCGCCACCCGCTCTACAACCGGGTCAAAACAGGTCAGATCACCAACTGCGCCATGCCTTGCCACAACCCTTACTTTACGCACGACGAGCGAGCGTTCACCGCCTTTTGGATAGGACTCTGGTCCGTGTTGTGCTTCGTGTCAACTTTTGCCACCGTCGCCACTTTCCTCATCGACATGGAGCGCTTCAAGTATCCAGAGAGACCCATCATCTTCCTCTCAGCCTGTTACATGTTTGTGTCCATCGGCTACATTGTCAGGCTGATCGCCGGACACGAGAAAGTGGCGTGCAACCGGGAGTTTGACATGGAGCACATCCACTACGAGACCACCGGCCCCGCACTCTGCACCGTGGTCTTTCTGCTTATTTACTTTTTCGGCATGGCCAGCTCCATCTGGTGGGTCATCCTGTCTCTGACCTGGTTCCTTGCGGCTGGGATGAAGTGGGGCAACGAGGCGATCGCCAGTTACTCCCAGTACTTCCACCTTGCCGCCTGGCTCATCCCCAGCATGAAGTCCATCGCGGTCCTGGCGCTGAGCTCCGTGGACGGGGACTCGGTAGCTGGGATCTGCTACGTGGGAAACCAGAACCTGGACAACTTACGGGGCTTCGTTTTGGCCCCCTTGGTGATTTATTTATTCATAGGCACTATGTTCCTCCTGGCCGGATTTGTGTCCCTGTTCAGGATCCGCAGCGTCATCAAACAAGGTGGCACCAAAACTGACAAACTAGAAAAGCTGATGATCAGAATAGGCATCTTCACGGTGCTCTACACGGTGCCAGCCACCATCATAGTCGCCTGTTACTTTTACGAGCAGCACAACAGACAGAGCTGGGAGATCACGCACAACTGCTCCAGCTGTTTATTAGAGAGGGACCGCAGGAGTCCGGACTATGCAGTTTTTATGTTAAAGTACTTTATGTGCCTTCTGGTGGGCATCACGTCCGGAGTGTGGATCTGGTCCGGTAAAACTTTGGACTCCTGGAGGACTTTCTGCACCAGGTGCTGCTGGGGCAGTAAAGGCACCAGCGGCTCCATGTACAGCGACGTGAGCACCGGACTAACGTGGAGGTCCGGCACGGCCAGCTCCGTGTCTTGCCCCAAGCAGATGCCATTGTCCCAGGTTTGAATGAGAAAAAAAAGCAGCTTATGGGGACTGCTAATTGTTTGGGAGATAACCCATCACTCCATGTCTTAAGCAATTTGCATAGTAATGAACGGCTGCTGAGGTGTCACCCCCCTCCTCACCCTCCCAAACATCCACACACACACACACACACACACACACACACACACACACCTCTGTGGGGAGAGCTGGTTGAAACAATGTACCTGGCGTTCACACAGGTTAATTCCTCCCTGTTTATATGTATTAGAGGTACAGACTGAGGCTGTTAAGCAAACTGGGCATTACTTGCTGTAGGCACAGAGACAGTTTTGTTCCGAACTAGCTTCATACAAAGAGCATTTGGGTTTTTTATTGCCATTTTATCTACATAGTGCCAGATAACATTGTATAATTCAGTCACATCAAAGATGGTTTAAATTAAGCCTTAATAGTGCCCAAGTATTTTACGGGTCATTCATTTTGTAATTTCAAATGTATTTATATAAAAGCTATGTAAAAACCTGTACATTTGTGTATAAAAGAAAACTTTATAAGTATTGTAAATTTGTACAAAGTGTAGATGTCTCTTTTGCGAGAAAAGCAAATATGACCTTTATTTTGACAATAAAACATTTGATAAATCTCAGCGTCTGTGTAACTTCGCAGTGTGTTCCCATGCAGAGGAGGCTGTGCTGTTTTCCAGCTCTTGCAGGCATATTTTGTGGCTCCTTGTGGTCACCGTGTTGAGGATGGCAGCAGCAATAGCAGCTTTTGAGAGCCCCGGCGAAAAAGGGAAAAAAAAAAAAAAAAAGGAAGCCCTTTTAACCATCAGAGACCAGTAATTAGAGGCAGGGGTTGAGTTGGAGCATCTCCATAATTGTTTAAGTCCTCTTCACATGCCTGCCCGAAGCCCGCTTTCTTAATTTAGTAAAAGAGGGAGTGGGTGAATGGGGGTATAAATGCAGGGAACAGACCCTTTTCATCTGCAGAAACTTTGATCTTTCTTTTTTAACAGCGCAGAATAAAGGTGGTGTGTATAAGGAGTGTCTGTCTGATGTGCCAAGGTTCCCCCTAAACGTCCCTATTTGGATGCTTTGATGGACATCCCACAATTGAAAGAGCGTTTTGGAAGCCCTCGCTTTTCTGGGTTTGTCAGGGCTGAAACCTGCCAGAGCCCCTGCGTCTTGTGTTTGGTTTTTTTTTTCGCAGAGCCTGAATTGAAACATCTTCTCCCTTGGGCTCAAGCTGTGTCAGCGAGTGCAGGAGCCTTGACATGAATGATATTGAAATAGCAATGAAAGCCCCACAGGTGGTCTGTTCACATGATCTCACATCTTAGGGCCCCCTAATCGAGGCATTTTTGCTACAAATGTATCTGGTTTGGTCCCAATTAACCCAATGCGCTGGCAGAAGATGATAAACTGTAACCCAGCGTAGAGATAGATGCCTTTAATTTGCTGGTCAATGGTGACAGTGGGCTTTGTGGTGGCTGCTTTGTTCCTGTTTTACTCCTTCACACTCACACTGTAGATGTAAACCACGGAAGCTTCTTTTCAGCGTGCTGCAGACATGCGTCTTTTGGGAGTGTAAATCAGCCACATGAATCTTGCATCAGCGCTGTCAGCAAAGACACCAGGCAATGAAGACGGAAGTCATAACATAAAAAAGGACTTTTCTTAAACATTTTGCTTCCACGCAGCTCCTCAGCAGCTCTGAGTAGTTTCAGTGTTTGTGTCCAGTTACTGAAGATCAAGTTTGGGAGTTTTAATGATGTTGCTGTTCAGCTGAAAGTTTGCAATAACTCAGTTTATTAAGATTATAAAGTTGCGCTGCGTTCTGTTTTGGGAAGGGTTCTGCTGTTCGTGCTCTGGATCAGCTGCAGTTATTTTTCCATCAAATAGTCATGGTTGCTTTCAATCTTGCAGCTTGTTTTTCTGGTGTTTACCTCAAAAACCTCAGTCAGCCAGTGTGCAGCTCCATCTCTCACTGCCAGCCTCTTAGCAGGGACATTAATGTGCAGCCCCACCTAGTGGTAGAAGCAGCACTGCACACCTCCTTATACCTGTACACCTCTTCATTTAAAGTGACTATTAGCTGTTTTGTAAGTCCTGCGTTTTAATGAGAATTTTGTGACACATAAGTCAAAGTTTAGGAGCTTTTCTGATACCACATATCACCCCTGACCCGTCTTCACCCTGTAGGCAACAACCTGCCTCCTCAATCCAACTGTCCAGGCTCTTTAATGCAGCATGTCCTGGCTTTAATGAACAGCCTGTTTCTTCCACAGAGCTCATGAAGAACAGTTCAGTGCAGTTTCCAGGAGAAAGTCTGAGAGTGTTATTAAGAGAGGCTTCACACAGACAGGGCAGGGCTCTTCGAATGCTTGGGTATTAACTGCTAATGGTCTGAGTTTATGGTTTCTTTTTATGGGGACCCATTTTACAGCCATGCCACTTATCTGCTTTTGTCAGGGCTTGATCTCAACTGCCACTTGTGGGCCCATAACAATGGTACATACAGTTGTGGGTGGCGTCGCTGCATGGGCTGCATTGGTGCAGAGGTGTAACCTGGTCTGGTAGCAAATAAATCCATCAACCCATGCGTGAATCCAGGAGATGATCTTCTATGCAGCTACTCTGATTGAATCGTCTTCTTCCCCCATCGGTTCTCTGTGTACAGGTGTTAAAGCCTCATTTGTGCGGCCAGAAGGAACATTCTGACATGGTTGCCTATCAAATATTAATGGCGGTGTTTGATGAGAGGCAGACACAGAGGAGAGGAGAGGGGTGATAGGCAGGTCATGCCTTTTGATACTATTGATCCGGATGATGCACCTGGGAGAGGGATGTTTTTTCAGCTCTTAATGCATAAGAGGAGATGCTGCTGCTGACAGCATCTTGTGGTCTGTATTAGTTGTTTTTGTGCTCAAGATTATGGCAGACAGCTCTATCAGACCATATTTAGTGCTTTTAATTTGGGGTGCAGGATAGAAATGTTTTGGGTGACAACTCCATTAGGTGTACATGAGATTATATTAGGTAAGGTAAGGTATTTTTTCTCTGTCACACAATACATTTGTCAGAAGATGAACAATAGCACTAAAACCCCAGAGTTTCCGTGGGCGTTTTCTTCCATACATAAACTATAACAGTGACCTCGGGTTTCTGTGACCCACTTAGATGAATGTTGAAGCTTCTGACCTCCAGCTCAGGCACGTTATTCCCAGTTGGCCATTAAAGACAGCAGATGTTGGAAAATAGAGGGATTCGGCGCTCAGGCTTCGTGGTTATAGTTTCCAAGGGACTGGGACGTCATCGAAGCTGCCGCAGTTTGGTTTGCACATTTAAAACAGAGAGTTTAAGAAGATGGTTGAGGTTAAATAAAATAAAAAAGAAAAAGAAAAGTCAGTGTTGTCAGTCATGCAATATGCTTCACTTAAGCACTATGGCTGAGCCTAACAAAGATATCAGCAAAAATGGCCGGCTCCCTACTGGCACAGTAACAATGCCTTTGTGGTTTAGTAGTCCTTACAGTGCACCCCTGCTGCCTCTTCCAATCCAAAGACCCCCTACCTCAACACACACACACACACAGCGGCAGAACACTGTGTTCCCTCAGTCCTTCACTGACTGACTGACATGTACACAAAAGGAAAACTTCTTTCATCTGAGGCACTGAGTGTTTTCCCAGTTTCACTCAGAGCTCGGTCACATGGGGCGAGAACTCAGTCCAACCAAATGTGTCCCCACTCAGCGGTGAAAATGGGTGTGATGTCACAGCTCTGATGATAAATAAATACAATCAGACGATAAGCAGCCCGTGAGAGCAATGCTGCTGTTTAGAGTATGGGAGTGTAACATAAAGTGGACACTGTAATACAAACTGTAAGAATGTGCCATGTGTTGCTTTGTAAGAGAAATTAAATTCACACATAATATAATCTGCTGCATGTTTTGAGGTAAATATATTCTTTATTTAAAGCTCAATCCTATCAGTGGTTGTTAGTTAGTTCCTTGCAGTCTCAAGAGGTCAGATTACATAACATCAGACTGAATGACATCTCTTCAGTGATACTGTAATTTTACATCATCCACAAAGATAATTTAAAAAAAATAGCTTCAGTTACCTCCTTCCACTGATGGTTTGATGCACAGTTTGGGACTTTTAAGACTGGTTTAATATTGTTATTCACAATCATCTGCACAAGATATCAGAATGAGTTCGCTCTGCACAAGCCCCATGAAACAGATCAAAACTTCATTACATGCAATACCATATTCTGTCCACTTGAGGGAGCCATGAACCAAATGATTTCTTCTCTTTTTATAAGGTATGATAACAATTAGCAGAGTAAAGGCTGCAAAACTCCAGATCAGTCATTCATTATTTTACACAATAGCCTCCATATACATAGAAACTGATCATATATCAAAGTATGTAATGGACTATGCAGTGTTTTTAAGAAAAGGTGAATGTTTATTTCACTGTATTTGTTGTCACTGGGAGTTACTGGTCATTTGAATCGTCATTGTTCCTCCTGTGTAAGTGAAGACTACTGTGTGGCCCTGAGTTGGACCTTCATGCTGTAAGGTTGAGGAGACAGAGTGATCCCATAGACGGGGGTGTAGTCCGGCTGTCCTGCATCCTCGGGCCACAAGAACTTGAACTTCCTCAGCAGAGTCACCATGATGAGGAAGAGCTCCATACGAGCCAAACCCTCTCCGAGACACATCCGAGGACCTGAGACATGAGGCATCAGTAAGTCGTGTATGCTTCTTAAAATAGGAGGTTAAACACCGGGGTTTGGGCTCTCATACCTGCAGAGAAGGGCATGAAGGCCTCTGGTTTAACAAATTCTCCCTGCTCATTCAGGAAGTTTTCAGGGTTGAATTCATGAGGGAATTTCCACTGTCCCTCTTCAGTCAGCACAGAGTTCAGGTTTTGGATGATCAGTGTACCCTGAGGAGAAAAATAGGTCAAGAATTGCATTTATGTCACATGTTTTTTATGTGCTTCCTTCATGGACAAAATACTGATGTATCTGATTCTTTATGAAAGGAGCAATATATTATTAAATAACTGGCTTCCATTTATTTATCAGTGTTTCTCATTTTGTTTTCTTCTTTTCTTTAATTCTTTTTTGATTCTGTCCCTCTCTTTTCTTTGCATTGCTTATTCTTTTCTTTTTCTTTTCCAGCAAAAGCACCATTTACTTCTTGTTTAATTGTCCAAAATTCAAACATATTCAGTTCACAATTATTATATTATGGTGAAAAGCTTAAAAATGGCTGCTAAAAAACACCTAAAACCAGGAATTATGAAAATAGTTGATTTATTGTCAGTCCCAACTTATCCATTAATCAATTCATTGACTGTTTCAGCTCTAACAGCCTCTTTTTAATATACATTACTATCGACCGCTGTGTTACACCTGAAGACTGTAGATGGTTTAATGTAGTGAAGAACATTAAGGACACATGAAGACATGCATTTTATAGCCAACAAAGAAACCACCATTAGTCTTACCCTGGGTAAGAAATACCCTGTTAGCTCCGTGTCATTTGTTGTACAGTGGTAGACACTAAGAGGGACAGTGTTGGCTATCCTTTGGACTTCATGGATGACAGCCTGAAGTAAGAAAATACACAACATGTTCTTATGCTTTGTCAAACTGGCGAGAGGCCAGACTTCAGGCTTTAGAGGAGCTTCAACCACAACAAAAAGACCAGTAACCTTGCAGCAAGAAAACCTCCCATGAAGATGCTGACAGTGTCCGTTTCTTGAAAACAACAAAGCAAGACACTGGACCACACAGTTATGTAAAAAAGAATGAGGTTGAGAAGACTGCAGCGAATTAACTCCTATGTATAGCGCAGTTTACATTGTTGTGCCATCTTTGGCCACATATGCTACTCAAACCCATGTCTGCACATGAAATATGGAAACCATTCAGAGAAATCTGTCTGATAATGTACCTGCATGTAAGGCATGTTGTGTCTGTCCTCGTAGCTGGCATGATCCTTGTTTTTCAACACCTGGTCTATCTCCTGCTGACATCGCTCTGATAGACCGATGATAGATGAAGAAGAAGGATTATAATTAGAATTAATCATCAGAATTATTTTAAAGAACAGATCCCACAAAGAATGTACAGTAGTCAAACAATGTACCTTGTATGTATGGGCGGGTCATGAGGTAAAGGAAGCCAGTGAGCAGGGTGTTGGACGTAGTGTCAGTCCCAGCAAAGTGTAGATCCAGAACAACCATGATGAGTCGATCCTCACAAAAAGAGGAGCCATCATCACTCGCGCCTCCCTGATAAAAGAAGAGGAATCGTTTAGATTTTTGATTCCACGTTAAAGACGCTTTACTTGCGTGACACACACCTTATCCAGTTCATCCAGATAGCAGTCAAGGAAGTCTCGTGGTTGCCCAGGGACTCTGGTCTCTTTGTGCTCTGTGATCAGACGGGCTGCATATTTCTTACAAGTCTGAAAAACGAGAAATGTACATTTCTTTTTGAACAGGAGGGGAAAGTTCCAGAGGGACACGATGACAGTGTACTTGCTTAAAGCCATATGTTCTGGATTTGAAAATTTCAGACTTTGGTGACTCCCGAGTGGGAATGAAATAAGACAGCGTAGCACGTTGATAATGCTTGAAGGGAAAAATGAGAAGAAGTATGAATAGACCTACGTCAATGTTCTTAAATGCCTTCATGAAGGGCAGCGGCAGGTGACGAATCATGGGCACAGAGTCATACAGCTGGAAGGAAGGATTAAATGTTTTTTTGAAGTTACGTTCAGTTTCAAGTGAAAAGGTGAGACATTTGATATTCTGATATATTCTGAGCTTAATCTCAGAATCAGTAGGTTTTAATGTCACTTAAAATATTGCTTTTGCTTTAGAAACAGTATTCATCAGGCTTGGTCCCTTTTGAAATTATTATGAGGGGGAATTCACAAGGGTCTCCTACTTGTGGATGCTAATAGCCTACATAATGTGTGGTGAGCCAATGTTAACTACTCGCCTGCCTCCTGTGTCACAAAGCAGAAACTGGGTAATTTTGATGTGTAACACATTAAATGTTCCTAAAATATGGGAAAAGAACTAAAGTTGAAAGCTGGAATATCTATTTCAGTGCGCTGAACATTGACATTTACACAAACATGTTGTGACTCACCATGGCCCAGGGACCATTAGCGATCTTGGAGTTTTCTTTAAAGCATTGAACAACCACTTTGATGAAGTTGTCATCGTAGTCGTAACGTGTGCCAAACAGAACCTGGCAGATGATGTTGGAGGCCGCATTATGAAACATAACCTGGGGACTCAAGGTTGTACCTGTGATAGATGTTAACAGTGACACCGTGGTCTGGTTAGAACAGCACTTAATAAACAATGTGCTAACAGTGTGTGAGAGGTCGCACTGAGTGCACCCTTAAATGGCATACCAATGCTCTTTTCCAGTGTTTCTACTGTGTACTGTATCTCTCCCAGAATCCTCTGCTCCATGGACTGCTTCCCCAGACCAAAATTCCTAAAGGTCATTAGAGCAAAGCGACGATGCTCCTTCCAGCCAACGCCGTAATCTGCCAGAACCATTCCTATAACAGGTGTGTATACAGGCATGAGGTATCTTAAAGCAAAACTACATATCTTTTGCTGAGCTGCAGTCACAAATGGTATTTTTGAGATTTTAAATGGTAATATACACATTGCATGAAGTTAGTAGTAACACCATAGAGAATAGTCAAAACGTCAGCAGCCTGACTCAGCAATGTGCAGTTACACAGCATTATCTCCGTAAGGTTTGCCAGCATTAGTCGCCATTAGCTACCAGTCATACCAAACCAAGCTTAAAGCACCGGGTGCACTGAAATGATCATAGGTGCATTTTATTACTCATGACTTCAGCTTTTCATTTGTAGGAGGAAGAACGTACTATTTCTTCTTTCCAAGGTTTCAGAGTCTCACAGGTGATATTATTTGCTCTGTCCATTGACACCCCCACCTCTGTCTTACCTTGCTGTGTGAGTTCACTGACGAGAATGTCTCGGGGTCGCCCAGCAAAATCCACAGCCTTGGTCATCATGGCCTCTTTCATGGCCTGCACCCCGTTGATGACTACAGCCGGTTTTGGCCCAATGAAGAGACTGTAGACGTTCCCATAGCACTTCCTCAGCTGCGAAGGAGCATGAAACATTGCCAAATGCAATTGATCTGCTTTTAATTAACACCTAAGAAGAGGATTTACTTTTCAAAAAGCAGCTGCTAAGATTATAGATGCATTTCAATATTCTAGAGTGAATGGTCTGTCATCATCAAGTTTAGTTTACAGCCAATGAACCATACAAACAGCACTCTCAGAGAGGAAAGATTTTAACCATAAAACCAGTGGCCTTGACAGATGTTTTTATCTCAGCGTATCTTGAATGAATTAATAACTAACATTTATAGTGAGTCACATGTAGCCTTGAGGAAATGGATTGCTCCACCAATTCATAATATGCACAATCTAATTAGGTAACACAACACACTAATAGCCACTCTGCCATGGAGCTGATTACACACACTTGATACTCAGTGTGTGCTGCACCCTCCTGCTATGAATGTGTGTGGCTGATGATCAGTAGTATAACAATTAAAGGCAATGTTTGAGTCCCATTCCATTGTTGCTCTTACCCTCTCAAAGTCCCTCATGGGGTTGTCTAGGCTGAGGTTCAGCAGGTTCCCCAGTAATGGTAATGGAGGAGGTCCTGGAGGAAAGTTCTTGGGTCTCTGACATTTGAGACAGAGAATGAAGAGGGAAACACAGATCCATAGTAGGATGAACGAAAGAAACATAGTAGAATGGATTAAGCTGGTTTGAAGAGGCTAGCTGTATGACCGCTTTCTCAGCTCGCAGCTCTGCCTCATCTGGCTGTTTGAATGTAAATGAGAGAGCAACCAAACGCACACATAGAAAAACACAAAGGGGCAAGTTCTGACAGGCTTTCGTTTGCCTTGGTTATATGACCGCTGCATGGTGACAGCCCTTATGTTCCACATTCCCTCGTTGCTATAGCTGTTTTCTGTCAGGCAGCATAGGACAAACCTGTAACAGCATGAATGCTTTATTTCTCTGCATTCCACTTTACATGCAGCAACTGGCACAGGCCATGAAAACAATTATCATATGTATTTAGCTGGTATAATGCTAAAGGCTGTCTTGGACCACTGCCAAGAATGCAGCAAAATGTCCATACAAACGCTAAATGGGGCATTAGGGGAACGAACATGTAATCCACATTCTTGCTTGTTGTGGTTTGCAAAAAAAAGGACTCAAACCAGTCTGGTGTCTGATGCATATTCTATATTAATTTGTGTTTAATGAAATTATCCAGCACTGTTTCCATTATACTACTAATTTGCTATAGCAAGTTCTTCTTGAGAGAAGGTTCTCTAATTACATTTTTTTTGTCAACATAATGAAACATTTTTTAATGAGCATACTGCTAAACTGCAAAAAAAAAGTGAATCTCAGTCAACGGTTCAATTCTTCTGTCTTTTGTGTGTCAGCTGTTGTAATACAAGAAGAAGAAGAAGAACAATCGGGGGGAGACATTCCCCTTTATTTGTCACGACGGCACACGGCACACGAGGTGAAATTTAACTTCCGCCTTTAACCCATCCTGGTCGTCCTTCCTCCGCGGCAGACCAGGAGCAGTGGGACCCATCTTCGGCGTCACCATTGGTCAGGTGGTGATCTTCTTGCATGTTTTTAGTGGGGGTATGTTTTACGGAGGATACCCCAGGTGAACACGGGGAGAACATGCAAACTCCACACAGAAAGGCCCTCCTCGAGCAGCAGGCACCGAAGGCATGGTGGAAATTCGAACCCGGGACCTTCTTGCTGTGAGGCGACAGTCTTGCCACCGTGCCACCATGCCACCGTCCAGCAGTGGCAACTGAAGCATGAACAAACTTCTTCTTGGTTATGTTTAGATGCTCGAACTTGGTTATAGCAGGACCAAATCAGGGTTTAATCTTTAAAGGGTAACAGTGAATCTAAACACAAAACAGGGAATGTGGGGGCTCGATCGGGGCCCACGCCTCATGTTGCCCCAGGGCCACATAGCAGGTTAATCCAGGCCTGCCTGCCTGTCAGTCTGACCTATATGTCTGTATTTAAAAAAAACAGCTTTTCCAACCCTGGAGCCTCTCAATAATATCCTTGGAGCTGTAAGTTATTATCTGTCTCTAAATTTCATCTGCCTTGGCTCTCAAGAAGTCCTAAAATTATAGATTATACTATTAAACCCGAACAAAAGGAAAGAACTGCTGCTCGATAGAGCAAATTAAGTGACATTTCATTTCTTGTTGTCAGTAGGGGCCACTTCAAAAAATGTTTGGAAAATCTACAGCATAGACAATGCTTTAAGGTGTCTTCACCAGATTTCTTTTATTGAAAGAAAGTGTCACAACCAGAATGTTTTATAAAGATACAAATATTCCCATATCTCAGTGCCAGAGGGCATTTGATTTCAAGTGTTGCATTCATTATATGTCAGTATTTCACATTTTGCGTCACTGGAGGGCAGCATGATTTCAATCTGCAGCGTTGGTGAAGGCACTACAACACAACAGATAGGATCAAATAAGAGTAGCAGTACAATAAAGTGCCTTGAAAAGTTGTCATATTAGTTTCAAGAACTGGCTGATCACAATTGAGCATCAACGAGTGAAACACATAGAAACATAAGAGGAGATCACGCAAATTATCAAAAGATATTTCTCTCATAAAGAAACGAACTTTACATATAATTATGTATGAAACTGTACATAGAAAATGTTACTGGAATATGACTTGCTATGAGAATTAGGTCCTGATGGGTTTTTTTATCGGACAATAAATGGAAATATAAAGGAAGTCAATGGCAAAGGAGCATACAACATTGAATATTTGTATCTGTAAGAATTACAACAAAAATAGCACCTAACAGACTTTCACTTCCTGATAGTTCCATTTTACAATAAAAGTTACCAGAACATTTAAAATCTGCCCAGACCTTACAGTACAGAATACCAATAAACGCAAGTGTAACTCAGTCCAGCTTTGGCTTTTACACCAAACACTGGGTGTATAAGGGAGGTGTGACACCATTAGACCTGCTGTGGTCTGACAAAAACCCCCTGTGGTCACACGTATGACAGTCAGGGTGCAGCACTCAGTAGATAGGTGAGATATGAGGCCAAGAGCTTTTGTTGTCGCCTTCAAAGAGACCGCAAGAGGAGGAAGATCAAGAGCTATCCATTTACACAGAGACCAACCCCTCGGCTATAGAGCTGCAGATGCAACTGTGATGCCACTGATTTACTGTGAGAGTCTCCTCACAATCACCTGTAGAAAGTAGTCCAGAGATTTCAAAACAGCTAACAGGGAAACCTGGAAACATGTCAGGAACAAGTTAATAAACAAATTAAAGCAGCCGACTGTATATACTGGCTATAACTGACATGTGTCACAGTGGGAGCTTCTGTCTGACCCACATCAATATGAGCTTTGATCAAGGTGAAACCAAAGCCACAGCAAGCAGAGCACAGATATCCTGAAGGGCATCAGGCAGCACAGCTCCTTTGCAAAGCTCCGCTGTGCTCTATTTCTAGTGACGGTGTACGTTAAGGTTTGTATTCCTCCTAAGCTGCGAGTAGCCCTGAAATAGAGTGACAAGCTGTCTCCATAAATACAGAGCCCCTATGGGGAAACATAATTGCTTTGTGAGCCTATGCTGGCTTTGGGGGCCTTCATAGTGTCCTTCTCTTCTGACGACGGAATCCTATTCCATTCTGTGAGCTTGATAACACCACCTCAGCCAGATTGTTGCCTTTCATTTCAGCCTGACCCTCCTATTCTCCATAAAGGTCACTCAAGTATTGGACCTAGAAGCTGCTCATGTCCTTTGACCCCAGTGATCCAAACACAAAGAAGGGCTCTATAGTAGTATCATATAGACTGACTGTCAAGGGAGGTGGGGGGCTGTATATGTGGGGCAGGTCAAGGCCTGTCTTTGTTTATGCACAGTGTGTCTGGGAAGGTGGGGGTAGAGTCAACTAGGGAAGAAACAGGTGGGCTGCACTCTTTTAGATTTTCTCAAGGTTGAGGGTTTACAAGGACACTCAAGGCTGGAGTTTCCTGTCATTCTTGACTTGTTTTGTTAAGAGAGGTCATATTGATGACTTGAATTCTTGTTGTTTTGCATCACTCAGCCAGGGCTCTTCTAAGGAAATGTGATCTGAAGGTTTGATAAAATCACAGCAAATATGATAATGCCTCAGGAGTCTAAGGAGTCTGGTGAATGCGTTGCAGTTTCGGAATCTCCTCAAGTCAGAGTGCAGTCTGCATCATTAAACGAGGTAGACTGCATGACAGGATGTCAGCTCCATTAGCTGCTCCCACTGTGTAAGCCTTGGGGTACCTCTGTGTCTGTTTCCTATTTTGCCCCCACAACTATCTGTGCCATTCTTGTTCAAAAATAACCTGGAAATAAAGCAATCCAACCTTCTCAATCACACCCACTCTGCTCTTTTCTCTTGCCCGTCGTCATTGGTCTGTAGTTCTGCGTTTCTACCTAGCTCAACCATCGTATACTGACCCATCCTTCTGGTACAGATTGCTGTTGCTGTAGAGACTTCTCCAATGGGTCCTGCTGACCCCCGAGAGAATGACCCAAGGTCACGTCTGGGTGGAGGTGGCGGTTTGAGTCGACTGCGTTTGCTAACACGAATGGATCTGGGTGTTCCCATTGGCTCTGGGGGGCAGAGAGCCACCTCACTGCCATTCCTCTCCGGAGCCTCCTCTTGGGAAACAGAGTAGCCGTTGTTCCCATTGGTGTTGCACCCTGGAGGTACTGGAGAGCATGGAAGAGAGGAGCGCTCCACACAGGCTGGATCCTGACCTAAAGCAAGCACTCCTCCTCCACAAGAGCCCTTGCTGCCTCGCCTTTTCCGGAAACTCCCTGTCTGACCAGCCTCTACCTCTAGATCCTGCTGAGCCAGGGAGGTGTTTGGGTCTATTGCTCTGGAGGCACCTGCAGCTGAAAGGAAACACTGCTCTTCTTCATAAATCTTCTCCACCATCACCTTCCTCTTGCTCTTCTGCATCACAGAGCGCTTGATGGCACAGATGAAATCCAGCACATTTAGGAAAAGGGACAGAGCAGCCACACCAAGCATGAAATTGAGCATCACGGTCTTCTCAGTGGGCCTTGAGATGTAGCAGTCCACCTGGGTAGTGCATGGTGGATGCTGGCACAGGAACCTCCTCGGGATGTAGAAACCAAAAAGATAATAGTGAGCTGCACCAAACCCTGCCTCCAGCAATGTTCTGAACATCAGATGAAGGATGTAGGCTCCCGTGAAGCACTGGGCCCACACTCGCTCAGCCACCTTCTTGTTTACAGACGTCTTGCTGAATGACTCCTGGCGGCTCTTGAACAGCGGCAAGGCTTTGATGTGACCCAAAGAGTTCAGGTCCATGGTGAGGCCATTCGAGACCTTATGGACCACGTAGATAATAAAGATGAGGTAGGGGAGACACAAGGTGATGAGCTGCACCAACCAAAAGCGAAAGAGAGAGATGGGAGAAAATAGATCATAGCACACATTGGCACAGCCGGGCTGAATGGTGTTACACACAAATCGCTCCTGCTCATCCTGGTAGAGAGGATAACCAGCAAAGAGGAGGATCAGGATACGGAGGAAGATCATCACAATGAGCCACACCTTACCTGAAAAATAAGCACCATGGTATTAAAAATGGGATGAATTAAGGTGTAGCAAATTTTGCACAGAACTCAAGACTGAAGAAATCAGCAATAAGTGGCTGTTTGAAATGTCTCCTTGAGGTTTATAGCCCTGTAGAAAAGTCCAGATATTTCACACAAACATAATAGATAACTTTATGTACACCGATCAGAAACCAGTTACTTTGTCAGGGAAGTCAACTCACCCATCAAAGTGATGCTGTGATTGACAGAGATAAAGATGACCTCAGAGGCACTTGATCCTGCCATGCTTGCTGTGCTCAAGGCCCTCCAAATCTACTGGTCTTCGAGTCCCTGGCCACGAGGTAAACCCTCAAACCAGCTCCTCTCTCCCTATCCAGCCACCTCTCCTTTACCCTTTCCACTCAAGGGCACAGTGGCTTCCAAGTAGCACAATAACCTCCAGGTTGACGGACACAAAGTTCCCAGAGCAGTCCAACTCTCTCTCTCTCTCCTAGAGGGAATAAGAGCCAGGTTCCAGTAGAAATTCAGTCTGATCCATCTGAGTCACCCTCTCTCTGAAAGTCTGAACCAAAACATGCAAATTACCTCTTCCTCTGTCCCCTTCAGACAACTATCTGTCCTCAGACAACAGAAGACAGGACTGAGCCCCATTGTGGGTCTATTCTTAACACACTTCCAAAGGCACGTCCCCGTCCTGGCATTGCAGAGATATTTTGGTGCTGCTGGTCGTCCTTACAGGAGAGTAACAAGCCTCCAGGCTTACTCATTCTAAATTGCTGTATTAAGTTCTCAAGCACAATGGCAAGCATGTTCAAACTGGCTGCTTCATAAAAATACAAGCGCTTACTGCTGAATCTTCCGGTGATGAATCAAGATAATGTGTAGATATGCAGGCTGTGGATTGGCTCCCATGAAATGTAAGTAGGCTGTAAACTGCATTTTCCCACAGCTGACACCAGTTTGACTGAAAAGAGCCTACTGTGTAGTCATTTAATATGGGTATGGAATAAAACTACATCTAATTATTAATCTTACATACAGCAGAAGTTCATAAAATGGTCAAGGAACTAGATTTACACCATTCAAACTTTTGATAACATGAGTTAAATTAAAAACTTCAAATTAGCTTCTCTTCTGTACTTCAACATTGTGCAGATTTCGCTCATAAAATGATTTTACAGGAGAAATCAGCTCCGTTCTCACATGTTGCATCCACCCCCACTCATAGACAAGGTCTCTGCTGGGACACATGGCTAAAGCTCGGCTTGGCTCATAATCACCACAGATCAATGGTTATTAGCACTTCCATACTGGTTCACAGTAAGAGTCCCACATGGCTCGTTTTGAATGGCTGACAAAGCTAAGACTGGGAATATATAATGGAGTCTGTTGGAAACAAATAGTGTGTGAAATTGAACTTTTGACTTGGTTACACAGGACAGACAATGATTTATTTAACTGGGCACTGTAGCGCTGACATTTCATATGAAGGGCAGTGAATGTTGTTCAGCACTGGGAAACTTTGAAAGGGGTGATGAGCAATGCAACAAGTGAGGGCAGAGTTTTATTAACAAAAGTAATTATAGGCCATATGTTAAAATAAATAAATAAATAAAAAAAAAAAGTTTAGCAAAAAGCAACTCAAACTTGAACAAAAACCCCAAAATGAAACCTTAAGCCTTGCAGCAAACTGCTCCTCTCACTCCCAATACAGAGGAGTGACAGGCACTATTAGTGAGCTAGTTCAGGGAACCGGAGGACAGCTCAGGGCTTGTGCCGTTTCTATTCACGAACAAATAATTCAAAATATAAAACTATGTGAGGAAGAGGATGACTGGCACTGTGCCCTCTGCAGCCTCATTAAAGTGGAATGTACCATCTACTCAGGTAAGCACAATGTGAGTGAAACAGGTACGACTATTCCAACCCTAACTGATTTCAGACAGTCAGTTACAGCAACATCAGCATGTAAAGTCGGCTATTGGCACACACAAGCTCCCACTTAAGTACACCAAATTTAATATGGCAACAGTTTTTGAACAGTTTTAAACTTCCCTCTGCTACTTGAAAGTGCCCGCTTACTGATCACAGCATAATGAGTCGAACCTGTTTTCACTTTGACTGGTGGAGCAGATGACCTGCAGCCACACACAAAGACATTTCAGGAAGGAATATCTGCCCTTCAGATCATGGATGACTATGTCTGTAATAGACTGCGAATGCCGTTTGTGGCTGTGTTTGAGGCCATATTGGCAAAACTTACCAAAAGAACGCTTTTCACCCTCCTCCATTTCCCCTTTGACTCCAGCTGCAGAAACCAGTGCCATCTCCATGCTGCCATTCCCCACCTGTCCAGAAGCTTCTACCTGAGAGATTTCTCGCCTCAGTCATTAGCTGATTATCCACCTGATCCTACAGTTGTTCCTCATTTCCGCATTAGCAATGGGGGGGATTAGCATAATCATAAGATGAGCTTCTGTTAGTGCTTTAAAAGCCTGTCCCTTGTATCAATGCACAGGTGTGACACAAACATCCCAACCAGTGACGTGAGGTGAGGTTCATGACTGGTGAGGCACTGACTCCTCTGGAGTCGGATGTAAAAAATATATTTCAAATTTGACCTTAATTGAAACATTTAGTTGTTTTAAAAGCTTTTAATTATGCTTTAATCAATTCCACACTGTTCAACAATATGATAGCAAGAAAAACAAAAGAATATTTAATATAAGGTCAAATTCGATTTTTTTAAATTTGAATTTTTTTTTTTTTTTGCTGATCTCTCTTTTTTTAATTAAAATTGAACACTCACTGTCGCCCTCTGCATAGGAGAGCACGCAGCGACGTGCAATGAGTTGATGGAGCTCAGCACTGCCACCCATCAGTACGGTACAGCTCATCACTGCATCACCTCACCCTTAAGAGAGAATCGGGGGGAGACATTCCCCTTTATTTGTCACACACACGGCACACGAGGTGAAATTTAACTTCCGCCTTTAACCCATCCTGGTCGTCCTTCCTCCGCGGCAGACCAGGAGCGGTGGGCTGCCATCCAACTGGCACCCGGGGACCCAGTTCCTTGTGTCACCATTGGTCAGATGGTGATCTTCTTGCATGTTTTTAGTGGGGGTATATTTTACGGAGGATACCCCAGGTGAACACGGGGAGAACATGCAAACTCCACACAGAAAGGCCCTCCTCGAGCAGCAGGCACCGAAGCATGGTACCCTTCCACGTACTTGAACAGGAAATGTGTAAATTTAGCGATTTTGACTATAGAAATGTTGAAATCATACAGAAAACAAATTTATAGAACAGTCATGAGCTTAAGTCCGAATTTCACCCTCTTAATGATCGCACATTTCATCATGTTAGAGTTGCACTAAATGATATTTTATATGAACAATTGGTGAAATACACTGAATGCTGCCTATCCAGCACCAAACAGGGAGACACACAGTTAGCTGATATCTGGTTAGCACAGTGCAGCATGTTTTGGTGGAGACCTAAACACAGTTTATATTGCTCCATGTCTGTTGGAGGTGTGAATTGGTAGCAATTTATCAAAATCAATATGGCTAGCGGTAAAATAGTTTCAAAACTTCCCTTTATTTTGTACATTGAGCAAGACTAAGAAGTTAGTCGCTATCGTCTGAGTGACGATGGTGTGGAGTGACACGTCCTCACTCGAGACCACGTTGCATAGAGAGTGAAGCTGGACTTCACGGAAGTAAAGTGACAGCACAACAAAAGATGACAGATTGGGGGGGCTCATTAAACCAAGAGATGTGGTTTCAAAGGTTTGGTTTTGTGTCTGTGTACAGTATTTCAAAAGGAAGTGTTTGATGTAGCTCATGAGAGATGTTTTGCAATTGCTCTCTCTAAAGCTCACAGCACCTCTTTGCTGCATTGAATTGACTTGTATGGCAATTACCAGAGCAGCGATTGAAATGCAAATCAGGGCTAATACGGAGGATTAAATGTGTCCCTCAGTGACAACATGGCAGAGTGTAATCTCTGCATTACCACTTGCTCTAAACCATTTAAATGGTTCTTTCTGGGAGAAGGAACCCAGCTGGGTCACATCGGTGGTACAATAAAGTACATATGGAAATATTGAGTTAGCATTGTTATCTCACTCACCATGAGTGACGCGTGTCTGCTGCTATTAACTCTTCCACTTTGGGTGAACTGATCCTTTAGATTAAACAAAAGACATACACAGGGCTTATTCCAACATTTTAAAGTTTAATTCTTGCACAGGGTTTTCTAAACATTGCTTCGGAAGAGAAGGGTTGGGAGCAGTTCCATAAATCATAGTTGAAAACATACAGAGAAGAAGAGAGAACGCAGAGAGAGATGTGAGTTTGGCAAACTGAGAACATGAACCTCATGATCGAAAAAGAAAAGAATACACCGACAGTAACGACAGAATACAGTACAACTTGTTGAAAAGATCAATCGATGACAAAAAAAAAAAAAAAAAAGTAAATGGTCACAGCTACAGCAGTTGACTGATGTTAGCGCGGGAGATCGTCATGATCAAAGCTGAATATGTGAAATCCAAAAACTGTCGTTGGAGAGAGGAAGAAAACTTAAGAGAAAAGTAAAACTCTATGCAGAGGTAGAGTTCAGTGCACAAGGCTATGACACACACCTAGTAACCATCCGACAGAACACCACGGGCCCAAGGTCTCTGCCGTCAGACATGATTTCCCACCTCAGGACTCACCACAGTTGACCACATGGCATCAGCGCTTACTTCTGGGTCTAGAAAGCACCAGACAGGGCTGTTTGCGCGCACACACACACATACAATAAATAGCATATACAATCTTTGAACACCTCTAAGAGTTTGAACTCACGACAGCAACTCCAGTAACATTACTACATGTTGCACTTTATGTTCCACTCTGTCAGAGCACAATGCAAATCAACCGTTCTCTTCCCGACTCCCGACGCCTTCCCATGTACTTCATGTGCATGAAGGCTGAGCAACACGCCCAACGCCATCGTCCTTCATTTCTCCACGACTTTGGTACGGTTCTGTCCCTCCTCACACCTGCTGCTCACAGTTGGAAATCTCACTGACCTGACTGACTGACTTATTCTCCAGTAGCTTGACAAACAACAGAAGGTAATTCTCAGACGTGGAAGTTGCCAATGAAATGCACAAAATAACCGAGAGTACTGAAGGAGGGTGCACGTGGCACATTTGAATTTAGACCTTTTTCTGACCTATGAAGAAAAACGCATCTAATAAAGCTGTTTTTGTGCCTTTTTCAGACATTTTCACGTTACGTCATGAAACTTTTAAAACAGTTTACTGCCCATTTCAGGAATGTAGTGGAGGAAAATGTGAGTCCAGCTGACCTTAAGACAACACTATTATTAAATTTATCTAATAGAAGCGTTGATTCACGCTTTTATCGACCCATTCAAATTTGAAGACTCGAACCTTTGAGCCAATTAAACTCAGTTCTTTCACACCTTTAGCCTCGACTACAGCCATGGACATTTTTGCATTCCTGACTGAAGAAATGTCAAGAAAAGAGCAAACCAGGAAGTGATTTGTTCATGAAAAAAAAAACATTCACTTATTTCCAGTAAAAGCAAGATACACAGCCCTGAATGACAAGTTTTCTAAAAGGTTGTCAAAAAGGTCAGACAGGACTGAATCCATCAATAAATAATATTGTTATGTGAAATAAAAATAAGTATAAAGCTGCAGTCTTTTCAGACGGTAACAAAGCAGAAAGCTATTTATATTGATCCTTCACTACCAATCAGTCGATCTAAATTAAATCTTATTTATTTTTCTCGTCTACTTATCTTTCACCAACTCATTTCTGGATTTAGTCTCGGCACACAGTTAATCATTTCTCTGTTCCCTATTTTTCCTCCGTAATCAAGACAACAGTGTGGCTATCAAAGCTTAACTGAAACATCAAGTGGCTGAATCACGGACGTATTTAACGGGCTGACACAACAGCATCACTCCAGCCAATTTGTCCCAGTGGCCATTCGCAGCAGTGCAATGAAAAAAAAAAAAGGCTTTCATACCAACCGACTGGAGGAGGAAGGACAAAGCTTTATACACTAATTTACTTAAACAATGGACAATACTATTTATTGATAAATTCACTTAAGACGCCATTTCCGACTCGCTGGTAAACCTTTACTACATTTTGTCAGTTACAGGGCTCCATAAAAAATAAGCATCATCACTCATCTGGCAAATCTTCCACAAGATAGGCTTAAAAAAAAAATCTTAAAAAATGATTACAAGTCATAAAATAAGCCTGAATTGTCTTGTATTATACCACAAATAGTATGTAATACAGAAATCTTGGCATTTTCTGCAGTGTGAAAACATTGTAACAACAAAACAGACAAAAAATATTAAGTGGCGTCTCCCATTTAAATCTTAATACTTAATCTTTGCCTTTACTTGATTTGTCATAGGATCAAGGAATCAAACATCTTTACCGTCCCGCTCACGTCCAGTAAAAACCGACCCAATATAAATATTCTAACATGTTTCTGTTTTTTTTACAGTACGACCTCAGTCTACAGATTTTGCACACTTGCGCTGTATTTACACTGTACAGAGACAATTTAGCAAAATGTATACAATCTACCTTTTTATAAGCAGAGTTTGAATTGTCACTTAATGCTTTTTCATTCATTTCGGTCCTCTCCAAAACAACAGAAAACAAACCCTGAAGAATCATGCTTTTAGTGGCTCCTAGATGTCCATATTTCATTTGTGCTGTTTCTTTGTAAGCTGGAGGAACTATACAAAATGTTAAAGAAAAAAAAAAAAATACTTCAGTTATTTGTTCTATTCCTCCAGTAGAAAGGGGAGAAGTGTTAAACTAGCTTATTACAGGCACCACAGGTCAGGACAATGGCAGTGAAGTAAGTACAACATAAGCTCTACAGTATGTCTCACATCTGGCTGCGTAGTGGCCCACTGTCCTCCAGTCCGTCCTCTCCCAAGTACGCATGCTTCATCGTATTTAATCGCGACAACAAAGCAATGCATGGATATTGCTTCAGGTGAACAGCTGTATTTGAACGGTGGCTGGATGGCCTCGCTGTAAGAGAAACTGTTCTGTTGAAGGAGTTGATTTCCCAGGTCCTGTAAAAGCGCCCTTGAGCTTGCTTGGCTCTCTGAATGACAGCTTCATTTAGATGGCTACAATGTACACATGTACATAAATGAATACGCGGTGGAATAGTTTGTCGAGGAGGGCGAATGATATGTAGTCCAGTCAATTATATAAACTGTACACTCAAGTGAACGCCGGAATGTACGCGTCTTTCCTTTGTGTATGCTTGGATCTGCCAGCAGAGGTTTCTGCTGGATGGGAATGCAAAACGACAGAGAAACACCAACAAAACACAGACACAAACTGAGGAATTGAGCAATTAAAAATGTGCCTGTAAGCTGTCAAAAAAAATCATCTCACGCTTCAGCTAAGAAACCGAAGCAGAAGATTCAAATCAAAGGAATGTACACGGCCTCCCTCCGTCGACCTCAGAGGGAATTATGGAACGCTGCTGCCGCCGTCATCTGTCACGTTTCGCATGAAGCTTGTTCTTCTTTTCCCACCTTCACACAGTCTCTCACATTGCCAGCGGTGTTTCTGTTTGGCCTCTTCTTTTCTTCAGGCCTTCATCCCGGCAACTTTCACTCACACACTTGAGTTTGGTTCAGCTCAGCTGTTTGGTTCAGTGCAGGCAGCCAGTGGGACTTCTTTTATGTACAAAAACCAGAGAGGGTGCAATCGCACTTAGAAAAGTGCTAGATTGTGTGTGTGTGAGGGGGGTGTGTGTGTGTGTGTGTGTGTATTCCAGACAGCCCGACTGATCCACAGGACTGCTGCCCACCTGGTTTGCCTTCTCACCAGGCAGTAATAGAGTACAGTACGTCTGACAGGTGTATCTCCGTGCGTCAGGCGGCCAGTGTTAGGAAATGATGGCCGGACACCACCGCACCACCGTCAGGTTGTCTGCGCTCACCGACCGCTTCTTGGCTTGTTTCCTCAAGTCCTTGTATTTGTCATCACACAACCGTGAGATGGCCTGAAAGTCACAACATGAGACACAAATGAGAGACAAAGCCTACCCTTTGGTTTATTGAGAGTGACTGAGGCGACAATCTCAACAAAACACAAGAGCACCGTCACCTAAAAATAACCAGATCTGAGCTTTCACAACATGATCTGAGGGCAATCAACAGTCTGAAGACAACGTGATTCCACCATAAAACATGAAATAAATAAAGCAAAAATGTTCATTTACATCTAAAAACCAAAAGTATAAAATTCTGCTTCCCCCTACACATCCGCAGTCCACCCACAGAGGTGTTTTCACTTTCATGTTGTGTGATTAAGCCTCTTCTCGGGACTGTGTGGGAGTGTACAAACTGGGCTTGATTGGCATCTCGCTCTCTCGCTCTCTTGTTGCACCTGTTAGTGTGGCTCCTTGTCGTTCTAATTGGTCGATAGAGTTTTGAGACATCACACAAACGCAGACTTATTTCTACTTGCATAAATCAAGTATTTATCTAGTACATTAGTCCAATAACACAAGTACAGAGCAAATATATGCACCATTTTCACAGCCGGCATTCTGACTTATCATAGGTGAACTAATAACATTAACAAATGCTCTGATCCATTCAGTGTAAGTAAGCCATATCTGTGAAACATCATGCATAATACTAAGGCTTTGACAAGATCTATTTTGGTCAAACTGAGAATCTTTTGGACAGGGGAAAAAAAAAAGGACGCATCTGCCAACATCATCCGATCATCACTGAGTGCTGCTGAGATTTCAAACACTAACCGCAGTAAAGCAAGAAGGCAGGAAGAAGCAGATGTTGAGGCAGTGAAGCTAATTACTCAACAACACAGCCCCACACCCCGTCCTTCACCCAGCAGATGATCTACAGTCTGTGTGCATGCGTGTGGAGCCGAGGCACCTCAAAATGCTAATTAGCGGACTGGCCTCGGTTCACTGTATTCCACATCTTCAGGCCGCAATAACATGGGTTTGGATTTCAAGATTTTCATCTTATTTTCAAAAATCCATTTCGTTTGCATGTGTGTGTGTGTGTGTGTGTGTGTGTGTGTGTATGTGTGTGTGTGTGCTACCCACCTCTAGTTTCTGGGCCTTGTCCCTGCTGAGGGGTTCCAGGGGGAAGCTGAGGTTGTTGGCTTCAGCCAGTGAGCGCAGGTCAAAGTAATACTTGGCATAGACGCTGGACGGCACGTTGATGTTGAACTGCAGCAGCTCCAGAAACTGACGCTCCAGCTCGTTCCTTTTGTCAGAGAGAGAGAGGATGGGTGAGTCCAGAGGTGTGACAAACTAAACAAATCGGATATTTAGCTGGGAACCCCACATAGTTGAGATTGAAATAAAGTTGGATCGCAGAAACAGAACTGTCAGTCCGGAGGAAAATTCTGTACAGAGACGCTGAAGAGGAGACAAACAGACTAGAGAAAGAGCACACATGAGACCATCCTGGTAAATCCATCACCTCACACAGACGGTGGGTGTTATTTTCACATGTACACTGCCAATACACATCCACCAAGTTAATCCCCAGTACACCCACCAAACATAAGCCTTTCCTCATCCTCAAAACGAGTGATATCTAAGCAAAAGGGCTCTGAGCATTATGTGTAAAAAAGACTATTAATCCCACATCTTGAAAATGCTATTGTCATGCATGCATCGCCTCATGCTGCACAGCTCTGTGATCCCCTCTGCAGCGCCATGACAGCTGCTTTCATCTGTTTGTCTTCAGTCATGACCGATTCATTCTGCATTGTAACCTGCATAAGAAGCACTATCAATCTCTACTTCCCAGTCTTTGTTCCCCACCCACGCACATTTACAGGCATGCAGCAACAGACGAGCTAAATTTAGACTCTGCTGTAGCCAAACTCTGCCTAATAATGCTGCTTCTTTTTATCCCGCCGTGGCACTCATTCAGCTATTCTCATCTGTTTCTTTTTGCGTTTCTCCGCTCCTCATAATTCCTCCCAGACTCCCCTGCAGTTATTTCACAGTCTGATGGGGGGGTGGAAAGGGGAATTCAGCCGGCCAGGTTCCCGAGCATGGGCTTAAACTGATCTTCTGAGGAAATCTCTGGTCAAGCACTGACTCACTGTCTGGTAGATTGCCATATGAGAGTACAGCAGACCCACACATGCTGGGCTCCTCTCACTGTAGAGAGTCCCAAACAGGTGGATTACAGTCACCGCTCTGTAAAATCTGAGCCCGAGGACAGGAATACACAGCCACTGGTGCAGAGCAGTGTGAATACAGCAGAGGTCAGAGGTTGCAGCAGTGGCGACACGTCTGCAGCATCGTGTTCCCCCTCAGAATAAGCCAGCCAAGATTCCTGTGGACTTGAGACGGATGTGGTACATAGGAGAGAGAGGTGGGTCCTAATGCTCAAGATGCTTCTTCCCTGTATTACACATGGCGACAATGGTTTACTTTGTACCTGAAGATGGCGTCGTCTTAAGATAAAGCCATTCCATACAATCTAAGGTTCAACGCTGAAGATATTCAATCTAATGCTTCAGACATTGCCTTTGCTTCCTGCTATAGCACTACTGGTGCATGCATAAATCTTGCTCTAACAAAGGGTGGACAACATCTTATTAGGTGACAATTCTTCATCATATGGCTGAGCTTTATTTAACTGAGTCAACCATGTGTATCACTGCTTTTCTGGGACAAATCCAAGAGCCATAACAAAAGACAGTGAAGGGTGTCAGACAGATCGGGCAGAGGTCGCTCCAAACATGTCCAGACCACCATACATGTGACTCTCAACACCTCCTGAACCCAGACTGACCCCCCAAAACAGACTACTCTCAGCATGGAACAACCCTGAATGGGAGTGTGGACAGGTAAAGTACTTAAGAGCAACTGTGAATAAGAATGGCTGAGACTGTACACCTAGCAGTGTCAGGAGAGCTGAGACAATTATCTGACGAATCAATTAGCTGAGTCTCACTGAGTTTTTTACACTGTGGAACAAACGATGCAAGAAAGTATTCTACAGTATGTGCTCCCATGCCAATTCTATTTAAACCATGGTGTGGTATATTTGGAAATGTTCTCTCAGTCATAAGATCACTGCAGCAGTGTAGCACAGAGCACTGCTTCCAGAGGAAAGGAGAAGAAGCGATTGGTGATGCCAGCTAATTCCAAACTAAGTGATACTGTATTTCTCCTAATACCACCAAGTTTCCAACTATGCACCTGTTGTGCAGCACATTTCTGGCCAGGAAAATTTCTGTCCACCATTAAAACAGATATTTTCTCAGTCCTTATAGGACTATTATTACTGGAATGAGGTGCTATCTGTTGTGTGTGCATTGCATTAATGTGCACTTCTGACTACTTGCCGATCAGTAAAATGTGCTCTTTTGTGTGCGTGTCCAGCAACTCACATGTCCTCCACAGTGATATCCTTGAGAATTTGGCAGTAGTCGACATTCCAGACAGCCTGGTCGTCCCAAACCTTAGATGCCAGGAGAATGGCTCCTAACACGATGCGTTTCCAGTTGGCAGGGCAAATGTCGATCTCAGCGTAGGTCAGGAGCCTCTCCAAATACACCTTAGACAAAGACATGTCACATGTAAGTTTTCTAGTGGATTCTGCCTTTTCTTCCATATACTGAACATTTTAACAACAATAAAACAAATTAGGTATCGATGTATTATCCAGTACTTGTGCAATTGTGCACGTTCTGCCATTTGTTTCTGTGTTAATTAGCCTCTGCTCTCTCGGTCTGCATTCATTTGCAGAGTTAGCTCGCTGCTTTCCTGTTCTGCAGTCTTCTGCCTACTCCTCCTCCAGGTAAAATCCACAATAACAACATGTCAGAGGCTGATGATATCCAGCTTCCCCTGGAGCACGTTCATTAAAATATATATATGTGTGTGGATCAAAACACTCCATCTCTCTGCCCCCCCCCCCCCAGCCATTTCTCTCTCTCTCTCTCTCTCTCTCTCTCTCTCTCTTTTACAGTAGGTAGAAATCCCACCATCTACAGATCACAAAGCAAACTGAGCCTGCAGGCACGTATCCCTCACAAGTACAAATACTTGTACTGAAAGTGACTCTTCTGATCCGTTGATCGTCACTTTGTTAGAAAGACAGAATGTATTCTATTTGATTTTACAGTCGTTGTCCAGCATGAAAGCTGCAGCGATCAGCTGCATGGAGACAACTACATGTCTAGCTCGCTAATGGAAGCTACAATATACCTAATAGTTTTCTCATCAAAGCTCATTTATCTCCGACTGCACACTCACAAATAGTACAATGCATGTGAAGTATGAAGCATCCTCTCTCTGTAATAAGTATGCAATCATATGCAAGTCATTTTTATTTTTCTCCTTTTTGTACTTTGGGTTTTTTTTATCTTAAAATTTTGATTCAGCTTCAGTTTTCAGTATGGACTCGGTGCTTTTTATGCTAATAACTATTTAACTTCAATATTCTACTGTCTACCTTAGTTTGTAACAGATATGACAGATATGAGACACAAATGATAAATCTTATTCTTGTTCCAGCAACTTTCACCATTCTGACAAGAGACCAGTTACAGAAGCTTAAAGCTTTGAAAACTTGTCATCTCAGATGACAAGTCTGACAAAAAAAGAATTCTGGTTTGCAGAGATGCTGAATTTTGGTATACAGTCCATTCAACTGCACAGTGGAACAACTGTCAGAATGATGTGACTTAAAACCGGAAAAGTTTCCTGGAAGACTGTTGGAAAGTAGGCAATCATCTGTTCCATGAAGATTATTCCCATTTAATTACTAGATATATAATGGCATCTCGTGGTTCAGACAAACAGAGAGGCAGAGAGAAGGGGGACATAGTTTGCAGCCTTGTTTGACTTGCTCACTAGCACAGCTCAGGTGGCTAATTGGACAAGTCATGCTGGGCTGGGCTTAGTGCCTGCAGGCAATGCTAACCTATCCCTGTTGTGGCCCAGAGCCTGCCAACAGACACCACATATACACTCATCTGGCAGCAGGCAGCAAACAGAACTGACGAAAGCCCGCGTGAAATGAGAGCCAGGCCACATGCTGAGCGATATGAATGCAACTGCAGAGAGAGAAAACTATACAAACAAGCACAACGTAGCATGGTTGGCAGACAGTAGCCCCGTGCGACCAAACTGAACCCAAATGATTTCATTTTGTGATTCTCTGGCCAGTGTCACAGATGAGGTTTGGTACTAAACAGAGAGACTGGTCTCCATGGAGCTCAAGGTTCAACTAACCTTACACTCTGATTGGATTAAATGTTGCCATCAGAAAATGTCTAATGCTGATTAAACAACACACTACTCTCACATTTTAAAAGGTAACCCTTCTCTGATAAGAGAATGCCACATCACATCTATTATTCATAACAATGGGAAGCTAAAGCATCAAGCACTGGTGGTTCGCTCAGTTAAACTGAGGAATCAATTAATGACCACCACTCATGGGCGGTTGTTTTCAACTACTACACAGTTGAAGATATGGTGTTTCTCATTTAAACTAACTAGTAAAACAAATTCTCTGTCTTCCCCATCCCCTGAAGAAGCCTTCACTTTCCTATCCTGTGCTGTAATGACTGGGAAGGGAAGAAAGACGCCCGGCTTCCCTCTCAACTCCACTGCATAAACTTAGCTGTGTCAGCGAAGCTAGCTCCCATAACCACCAGCAACTCAATTACTGATGGCATGCCAGACTGTACCTCTGGGGGACTGGCCATGTGTCAGACTGTGCTGTGTCTGTGTGTGCACATTGACACATTTTTGTCAGAGTACCGCTGTACATGCATAAAGACTTGCTTCCTTTTACTGACACAAGGGCTCACGCACCCACCCTACATGCACTTCACACATGTGTTCATCTGTCAGGACGCTGAGTAACTCAATACTAGGCCACCAGGCCAGTAATATTAACCCTGCACTTCCCCGCACTTCTTAACCCTGTCTCCAGGGACACACACGTCGGGCAATGTGACAACGTGTGGAAAGACATGTTTCTGCTCAGAAACATGGGGGTGTGACATAAAGAAGGGGGAGTTAAGCCGTCTTTTTTTTTTTACATTTTTAATACAGGTGAGCAGTGCAGATGTCTTGGGGAGAGAATCTAATGTACACTATAGCACCAATTATACCCTCGCTACAGGCACAGATGTACTTCACACCAAAGTAATTCTGAGAGGAAATTGCACAGATCAAACTGATCTTGCTTTAACTTCCAATTTTCATTTTGGATACACAATCTCCAGAGGATATACTGAGTATCTCATATGGCTCAAGAGGAAGAAACGAGGTTCAAATATAAATGAGAGACAAGAGTGTAAGGACGGCAACATGACCTGAGAGAGCGCAGAAGCAGAACCAGGCAGCAACACTACCTCCTGGTGTCAGCACTGAAATACACACACACACACACACACTTACCAGTGTGACTATGGCACACTCAGCGGTGAGCTGTGCTGCGCTGAACAGCGTCCTGACAAAGCGGTAGATCTGTTTCTGCTCAGGGTCGTGTTTGTCGTAATCAGGAGGAATCTCCGACTTCTAGAAGAGAAGAAGCGACACGAGAGTGAAGATTTGAACTGACTGTCAACCAAAATGGAAACACAAGCTGTTTACAAAGACTTTTGCTAGTGTGCCTTGTAGGTTTTGGATATGTGGAGCATCAGGCAGAGTGCTTATGTAAGTTTTTGGATTGAAACCCTGCAATTGTTAAACAAAACAACAGAAGTGAAAATACGTGTGAATGATCCAGATGGCTCCTGGGATTACCAGACAGATTTCCCCTTATTTCATCCATGTGGGTCTGTTTGCTGTTGATCAGCTTGTGTGGTTTGTCTCACTGATGAATCCTGATAGCTCTACAGCTTGCGCTTAATGGAAATTTATCTTCAGTTAAGGCCTTACCGAGAGCGGATGCAGCTTCTCATCGAAAATGTCCAACAACATTCTTCCGTCGACATCTCTGGAATAACAAACAGATAGGAGGAAAGTCAGATTATGATAGAGATAAAAAGCAGATGGCATGCAACTTATTTCATTTAAAAAAACGACGTCATCCTCCTGACACTATCTGCGCAATAAGCCATTTATGCGCACTTCAAACGGCTGTGCTACATGAAATTCATTTTCTTATTCTTGTCCTAAATTTTTCTTCTGTCAGATTTGTTCGAAGTCAGATTTCATTCATACGTAAATGAGAATTTTAAATCCAAGAAAACTGACAAAAAATTCTCTGCAATCACAGCTGTTATCATACCTGTTCTTTATGTGGTAGTATATTGCGAGGGCTACGCTGTAAGACAAAAAAAAGGACATTAAAGAGTTTAAGCATGTAGTTTATATATAGTATGTAGAGAATTTCCTCAATGTGAGATTAAATATCAGATAATGCGATAAACTGTTCTGTAGTTACCATTTGATGGTGTATTTGAGGTTGGGCTGACTGACAGTGCTGTCATCAAGGAATATGGTGGAGCATGAGCTGTACTTCCGTCTCACTGGGCCTGGATGATGCTGGAGTTCGCACACGTGCACACACACACACATACAGACAGACACACACATGCACGTCAATCTCTATCTCAGTGATACTCAGACCAGCCAAAAGGCCTGCTGACAGGCAGTCATGGAAAGTAGGGCACCTGTAAGCCCACAAACTAATTCTGTCTGTCCTCTGTCAGCACCTGATATGGTTGCATGCGGGGATGACATTTATGGTGGCGAGCATCTTTACAGAAGCCCCAAACTTCTTCTAAGTGATGAACTTCCTTTGAATTGGCTCATTTTGTTCAAAGCATTTCTTCTGGCACACACTACCACAGTGTGATGGACCTGTTGCTACTACTACATCTACACAAGGACATTCGACTACATCTTTCAGTACACACACACACAACTAAGACTATAAGTGGAATCTGTGCGGTTTGAGGAGGAGGGACAATGATAAAAGGCTTGGGTTGTTTAAAGGGTAATTTTGAGTACTTTACCTTGTTCTCCGAAATGTGCGTGAACTTGCAAAAAAACCAAGACATTAAAATCACTATTTGCATGTTTATCGTATTCACATTTGTATCACTCTTCCAAAAAATAAAGCAACTTAATGGGCTCCACAACGTCCTACTCATACTTACATGGTTGATGTAAAGGCTCTTCCGTTTTTCTCGAACTGAAAAGGAAGATGAGAGAACAGATGCTGTGAGGTAGCAACACACACGTCAAGCTCAGCATGGGTGCAGTACACAACCCTCACAGACAGGGAGCAGCATCCATCCAGGGTTTGTAAGTCACCTATCATTATGGATTTTTTTTTTTTCTTTAATTATCCCACACTACATTAAGCAAAGCATAGCGGTTTTTGCAAACAGCATTCAGTGGTATGAGGAAAGAATATTTCAAACCCAGTAAATGGATTTTCTCTGTTGATACATTGGAAATTGTGTTTTAATGTGTGGGAACGAGTGTGAGCAAATTACTTAATCCATTCATCATTTTGTCCTACACGAGTCCAAATTAAATCAAGCTTAGTGACAGTTTTATTCAAGAGGACAATGTCATTTGACTTAGTCTGTTTTCATTTGTCAAGCTAATTCTGTTTAATGGACATGACAATTTGTTAGTTTCATAGAGCTCACTTTACTGAATGTGTGACCTAAAATACACACACACACACACACACACACACACACACACACACACACACAGAGTTGTGTGTCAGAGCTGTGCCTATTTGTGTATCCATGTGTGTCCATATGTGTATGTGTTTGCTCTTATGCAGGAGAACACACAAGGGGAAAAAGATTGCTGGCAAAGCAAACTGGAGCAAATGCAGAGTGCAGCATCACACACACACACGCACACACACACACGCACACACACACACACACACACACACACACACACACACACACACACACACACACACACAGTGATGTAGTGAGCTGTCTGGCGCCTCTCATCCCTGCACTGTCTGTCTCTCACCTCTCTGTCACACACACTCACACTCTGATGCACATGTTTTCTTTTTCCCCTGTGGGCAGTTGTGACTGGATGCTCTGCTTTCTAGCAAAAAGCAGCAGGCTCTTAAGTCTTCATTAGGGCTGCATGTTTTAATAAAGGGGGAAAAAAACTAGATCACAATTCTGACCGCAGTGATTTTTGATTGAGTTATGAAATAATAAGAAAGAAGATGTTGTCATTTTATCTGCACATCACCACTGACACATGAAATCTTACTCTAAATGATGAGCTGGTTGAATCCTAACTTTGATTTCATTCACACCTCCTCTGTAGTAAAGCTTTCTGAAGCAATGCTGAAGAGGAAAATGACTGGTTGACGTGTCATTTCAGTCACCCAAACACGTTTTGTAGAATAACACTATGCAGCCCTATTCATACAGGTGCATCCTATAGGCCAACATGCACATGTGCATAGACACACACACACACACACACACACACACACACACACACACACACACACACAGAATGGTATCAGCAGCTCAGCAGTGAAGGCACATGAGATACAGATCAAGAACAAGGATACAATAAAGCTTGTCACCACATGAAAGGTCAGAGCCCAAACACACAGTAAGCATAATGCTACCTGCCCGATGAGACCAGACACATACAGGCTTACCTCTCTTGTTGGGCACAGCAACTGAAAAACACAAAGTCCAAGTTGTCTCTATGTTTGTTTATGACACATATGCACAATGGGCTGTAGTTAAATAAAGGCTGGAGAGTGAAGATTCGCCCATTGTGTGGTGTCCTGTACTGATATTTATGTATAATATGTTGAGAAAACAGGGCAGCAGACATTCACACAAGAGCTTGATTAGGCTAATAAAAGATCAGCCCCTAATATCAGATCAATACATGCACCAGCCTTCAGGCTACAAGCTCTTCAGCTGAACCAGCTTTTCTCCAGTGTGTGCAAATGAAACAATATTAAGCCTCTTATCATCAAAGTAAAGAGATTACAGCTGAACTGAAAAGTAATCTGAGAAACCAACTTCATCACATTTCAGTTGATTAAAATGCATTACTGTCACTCTGACGGGTCCAGAGGATCAGTCTCTCTGCCCAATAGACATGATCAAAACACCCAGTATATCTCAAAAAGTCGGAGATAAAGGCAGCTGGTATAACATTATATAACAATCCTTGCATCATTGAAACAGCTTGCTTCCCCACAAAGCAGGCAGCATATGTCCTCGTTTGTCTTGCAGTTTGAAACACAGAGACACTCTTGAAATAAGGTTTGCAGGCCGCTTAAAGTGCAATCTGCCACTTATGGAAACGCTGCTCTTTGAAAGACTTCTCTCAGCAGATGCCACATTTTTGAGGACCGGTGGCAATTGATAAAAACATACAGTTAACATGAAGGGTTAAAAGGCACACAGAGCATTTGAGGGCCACACTGTGAAGTAAGGATTGCTGGGGACAGGGGCCCTGAGGGAGTTGGGAGAGGTGATGTAACGTGGAGAATAAACAAAAAATACACACAATAAATTCATATGTTTATGCAGGTTTCTAGGGTCAAAAAAGCAATGACAATAACATTTTAGCCCAGCTCTTGCAGTCACCTTGCAAGTTTTCAACACTCTAACCAACAGTCCCCTATAAACTATTTGGCCCTACTTTCGCCAGTCCTGCCACTGTTGTAGATACCTGACGATAAAGTATAATGTAGGAGAAATGCTGGGCGCTCACAGTCATGCTCACCATCAGTCTGTGACTTGCTGAGGAAGATGGTGCTGGCCCGCGGATGATCTGAGGGATTGTACTCCATGGGCAGATCTGAAAAAGGAGCAAAGAGAACATTGGTCTTACAAGCTGCATTCAAATTAGAGATTTAATTTCAAGAGAAATTACATTCCAAACTGATTTGTATACCATTTGAAACACATGACAACCAGGACACACTTCTGGCACAAAGCCAATTTTACTTCGACAAAATGAGCCGTAATCTTCAAGAGCTTAGTAACAGCATGCAATGAACACAAGGCTGTGATGCTTTAGCAGAACGACTACGAAACACTGAGAGCTGAAACCTTTCCTTCTCAGGTTAAATGCATGGGACTGGCTTTAGGGGTTAGCCACCTCTCTTGTAATGCACTGAAGTGAAAAGAAAAAACAATCTGTAGCTGCTGCAGCGCTGTGTAAACGGCGGTTTGTAAATCGATGTGCTACGCAAACACAGCAGAAAGGTATAGATTTGCGTTCCAGATCATTGTCTGTACACACATACAACCAAGGATCAGCCACCACAAAGGACAGCAGTCGGCAACAGAAATGAGAATAAATCACCAGAAGAAGATCTTTCAGTGAGCTGATGAACTCTGACGCTGACTGCTGCTGGCACAGCTACTACGTCTGCCACCAGGCGCTCTCCGTCACAAGGTGTCGAGAGGTGCTGAGACTCCATTATCTTAATCATTTGATTTTCTGATGACGTCATTTGACAAATACATTCTTTATATCAAACATGTGAAACGCCTGATGGCTACAGAGAGCGTGACTGCTTCTGGCTAACTGGTGTTCAACAGAGTGGAAGTGTGCTTAACGGCTGTAAAAAGGAAGTTCCCAGAGCCAAAAAAAGACGTATTCTCATTTACAAGATTACCTTTCCACTATTTGCTGTCAACATCGTCCCCTGTTGCACATGTATGTGTCAAACCAGAAGCAGCTGCAGACACTGTTGCCTGGCAGATGGCTGCTCCGTAAAACCACTGAATATATCAGTATCAATTTTGTGTCCTAGTTCTTTGCCCCGATTAAGTCCCACAGGCAGAAACATGAATTTTATCGATAAATTATAAAGAAGACATTTACAAAGAAGAGTGTGGATTTGATTCATTCTTCTACTGTATTCTAAGCCTGCAGTCCTTATGTTCATGGCCTTGTCTAGTGAAACAGACTTGTTTGAACAGTGGATCGGTATTATAACTCCAAGGCTGCTTTAATTTTATGGCGGTCAGGTGAATTGATTTAATATCCTGAACAACCTCGGATAAATTATTTGTCAACATGAGATTATGATCATTATCATATTCCGGTCTAGGTTAATAGATGTAATACTAAAAACTTGACACTAAAAAAACAAGTTTGGGTGGTGACCCCATTAGCAGCTTCCTGATTTCTTGGATGATGTAAGTGAAGCAGGAAGGGTCAGAAGAGAGCAACACCCAGACAGACTAATAGAGAGAAAACAGATGCCAAGAGACAGAGAGACAGAAGAAGAGTGACAGGCTGATAATGAGAGAGAAAAGGGCGAAAAGAAAAAGAGAGTAGAAAATGAAGTGATGAGAGGGACAGATTTGAAAAATGATTGACAGGGAGAGAAAAGAGAGAAAATGATAAAAGAAAATGGACTTGGGAGGGGAAGCGAGGAGGAGGAAATGAAAAGAGAATATAAGAGATGAGAGCAAGGGTGAGGAGAAACTGTGGGAAATGAGAGGAGAGGAAGTGAAGAAGAAAAGGTCAGTATGCAGCCAGCTTCAGCATGAAACCTTGTGGAAATGAGCGCGGTTGAGCATTCACTTTAAATCTACCATTAAAACAGACTCTGATAACAGAGATAGATAACAGAGCATACCTCAGATCAGAGCCACTTTCAGTGCTCTGCAGGTTATGGATGCAAGCCACTGCTATTGTGTCCAAACTCTTTTGAACTACTGTCTTTTTGTGCCTGAGAGCCACTTGAAGAGTCTCAAAGGATACACACACACACACACACACACACACACACACACACAGTGGCATGATGTGGGAGGAAGTGGTGACACACGGTGCTGAATAAAAGATGGGTGTGTGGGAAGAAGCAAAGAGCAGCGAAGGAGAACTGAAGGTGGATTAATGATGATGCAGTGCACACACATATACATCTGCAACACGTCCGTCACAAATAACCTCCGAAAGCCGCCATTGTGTTTTGTGTGATAAGAAACTTTGAAACCGCGCAGAAATTCATTAGAAAGCAAAACTGGTTTTTCCGGTGATGTCACATTTTTAACACAGGAAGCTGACTGTCCACAGACCCAGGGAGTGTCTCCCTGAGTGGTTGGTGTCGGCGACCTTTGGCGTGGTTCCACCCTCCCCAGTTTTCTCCCTTTCTCCAACCTGGGGTAGACGAAAGCACCCACCTTCCTGCGTTTCAGGAAGCGGAGGAGAGGAAATGAAGTAGGGGGTGGCGGTTACGCATTGTTAGGGAGGTGAGCTGAACAAAGAGTGGAGGGAATAGGTCAGTGTGTGGACTTAAACCAGGCATGTTTTTTAAGTTCCACCATTTACACTCCTGCAGTAACCATAAAGAAAACACGTATAGAAAGGTGGAGGACAAAACCAAAAGAGGATGGACACTAAAGCAGCAATTACTCACAGCTCCCCCCTAATATACCGTATGAAGGCACTTCTGCCTTTCAAAGTGAAGGAAATCCATCACCTGGGCTTGTCAGCAACAGTAAGACTATACAACCACACACTAATAAATGAGGGTGGGATTGGGGGATATGATGACATAAATCTACTGTGAGATGATATAAATGTGTCAGCCATTGGAGATTCACACTAAGGTAGCTTATTTTTAATATTTCTGGTTGTATTAGGTTATTGTGGACAATGTTGTAAATCAGTGAGCTCTGATTCACGCATAAATGTGAAGTACTGTGATTTGGTAGGTAAGTAATTTGAAGGATCGACCAGATATTCCCCTCCATAAAAAGCATCTCGGTTGATTTTCCAGAACACTTACTATACCGCAATAGAAAATGACATGATGCATGACAAAGGATTTTATCCAGTCCTCATTAATACATTGGCAATTTTTTTACTCAGTGTTGGTCAGAGCCAGCTGTCAGCTGAACGGTGAATTACATTTCATACTGTATATAATAAAAACTGTACATCCTGCTCATTCATTCAAACACTGCGCTCACTGAAGACTGAGCTGGTTGACGCAAAGAAAAAAACAAAACAAAACCTGCACCTCAATGAGCTGCAAACACCTGCAGGACGAGAGGAAACAGATGCCTTTCACACTGCCAGTATTGACATTGTGAACAGGAATATCTGTATTACTGTGGTTAGCGGTTAGCTGGCACCGCGCCTGCCTGTCCTCTGACCCTGTTATGAGGGTGGCTTCGGGTTGCAACATCAGCCCCGACAGGAAGGCCCTTTGCTGGTTTTTGGCTGCCCTGCTGAGGTGCCAGCCTGAGGGGATCCAGATGGCGCAGCACGGCACCACCCGGCTGTCAGCAGCGTGCTATCAAACAGTACGCCCACATGGTTAAGATAAGAAGCACACAGCACATCTTGTAATGGGAGTGTTTGAGAAAAGAGCACACGATGTAACTGCTGTTTGAAAATAGACTGGTGGAAAGGAACACTGTGTTGCATGGTTGTAGTTCGTGTGACGCTGGACACTATTTTTGTAACTTCAATTCAGGCTGTTTTGTTGCTCTTTGAAATGATGCCGTGCGGTTCGACCACTGATGTGTGCTGATTTGGGATCCTAAAATCTCAGTCTCGGGTTCGACCCTCTGTGGGATGTAATCTAAGGTTTGTGAGGCAAATGGGGCAAAGCAAGCAGCTCACCTTGAACCTCATCCATCTGCTCTCTGGTGTAAAACAGAGCGCTGTTAGGAGCAGTTTTCATCTGACGCTTATCACAAACTTTAAGACTGCTGCATCACATGCTACTGTGAGTTGCCCCTGAGTAGGTGGGAGTCTTGTAATGTGAGAAAGAGGGAAAGTGATAGATCAAAGACGCAGCCGTTAACATGCTCAGTGGGCATTGTTAGTGAATAAGGTATCGGCTCTGGATGTAAGACAGAGGGCAGATGTTGACAGTTAAGTGGCTCTCACATTTTACAGAGCACAAAGGAGGCTTGGACTCAAGTTATAATGAGTTCTGTTGTGGCATGAACCCTGCGCTTCTGTCAAAGTATGATATTTGTGTTGCAGCCACTGTGTTTTCATTTGAACCGTGTGTGTGATTTAAGCAAGTTAAAGCTGCATTGGTAAGATTTTAATGCGGAGAAACACCTTAATATCCCATCTGTTCACACTTCAGTCAGGAAATCTTTTCTGTACGGAAGAAACAGTAAATCAAACACGAAAAAATGAGTTGTTTAATGTGCTGCCACTTCATTTCTGGAGTCTGATTTGGCAAAATCCAGTTTTCTAAAAGTCAGACAGGCAGGGTTAAAGGTTGTTAGAGAGACTAAATCAACGGGAAACCAAGTTAATGAACTAATGTTTAATGATCCTCCTTTTAGCCTTCTCTACACACAGACATGAACACACATAACAATGGAACCAACCCTCAGCAGCATCATCACAGCTCTTCCTAACAGCTTAAAACAGCCCTCAGCGTGTATCATTGATTGCCGACATCTGCCGAACTCAGCACAGTGGTGTGGACTCATCGGAGAAAAAGAGCTGAGCTTTTATCAAAGGAAAGCCAACAGGGACAAGTAGATGGAGGGGAATGAGTCGGAAATTTCAAACGAAGTAGCTGAAAACATATTCCCACTCCAGTGGCTTCAGCAGACATTTTGTTTCCATCACTTCAGAGGCATACTGTAGGTGTAGAAGACTACAATAAGTGAAAGCAGTCAATAGTAAGTCAAAAGCCACCGTGGCCTGACATCGAGTGTAGGAAGTGTTGCTGAGCCACGTGAGTGAAATGCTTTTTTGTTTTTGAAGATGTCAAGAATACTCGGTGCCAGTCAAAAAGCAGTGAACACTGCCGGTAAGCGGAACAAACTGAAGAAGAGAGGAAAGCCAGTCAAGTTTTCACAGAGCTCAAAAGTCCTTCCACTTTTGGTCAGTTCAGGAGTGGAAAATCAGGCCTGAACTGATTTCTAAGTTGTACCTGGAATAGAATTGGTCTCTCCTCTGTTTAAAACAAGGCAGATCTAACAAAAGGATCACAGTGACAATGCTAACATGCTAATATTCAGCAAGCATACATTGCTGAGCAGCAGCAAAGACAAAGTGCAGCTGAGGCTGGTGGGGAAATCAGTAGTGTTTTGCAGGAATTAGGTCATAAAGCCAAATCAATGAAAATGTTAACCTGATGATGGCACTGTATGGAAAGTAAATGGATCACAAAATTTCATACAATCAATCCAATAGTTGAGATATTGTAGTCTGGATCAAAGTCATGGACCAGCTGACACTGCCACCCATAGCCTCGGCACTAGCATGACTCGTGTGCATGAAAAAAAAAATAGCGTCACAATTCAGAACATCAGGACCCTCCTCCCACCGCTCCTCACACGCACACAAATCCATCAATGGAAGGTCAGTGTCTCACGGATGCATGACCAAACACAAACCACACCTCCTGTCTGCCTGCACAGCTACGTCCTGTTCTGAGGGGGGAAGACATCCTGCACTCACATGAGGAGAGACCTTGGGAGGAACTACAACAAAGTAGAGCCTTACAGCTCTGTGTTGGGAGGACTACATGAATGCATCCAAACAGTGTCTACACTCCATCAAATTGATCGGTTACAGTGGCACTCCCTGGCCATCGAGTTTCACCTGGTTTATGCACACTCATGCGTTGGATGTGGAGCACTGCTGCTGATTACTCTTACACTTGACAGATTGCTGTAATTAGGTGACACTGAAATTGGAAAAGCCCAGGGTAGGGAAGAGGAGTAAAGAGAGAAGAAATTTTTCCCAATGACAGTACAAGCTAAATGCAATGTTGACATGCTAAGGGGACAAAAGAGGCAGCAGTGAATGATGCTGCAAGGACAGCAGGGCTCTACACTAACTTTTCCACTGGTAGCACTGGTGCGACCAACTTTCTCAGTTGGTCGCACCAGCACATGATTTTCCTATGAACTGGGCACATGCCTTGTCATTGGCATAGGTTGGGTTCACATTCAGCCCGTTTTTTTTCATCAGTGCGATCTGGGATTTGAATTGTGTGAACGGGAGTTCCTCTTTCGCTATGTTATAGGCAGTGTTAAACTTAATGACCATTTCGTTCTCTTCTGTTGAGCGATTACTCTCATCCATCCGCTGAAAAAAAATCGGGAGGGGCTCAGTGTTTCGGGTGATGCGTTGGTCCCGACAGGTTTTGTGTTTTATGCTGTCGTTGTGTAACTTCACAGTTTCCAGCTTAAACTGTGTCGACCCCGTAACAAATTTAGTGTTGCCTGCAAGAGATGGGCCACACTGTTGACACCAGACACACAACGTAGTTCCCCCTTCGTACCGCAACCACGGGTACTGTGTCAACCATTGTGGTTGAAAGCAGTACTTTTTTTTTTTTTTTTTACCTGCTGCTCGGCCGGTCTCTCCCTGTCCTCCTCATCAACAGTAGGCCTACCGTCTGATTCGGCACCTTTTGCTGGCTCTACCTAACCACCAGTCTCCTCCTCTCTCTCCTTATTTAGTTTTTGGAAAAAATCAGCAATAGACCGCTTCATTTTTGAGAATAGCGAAACGCTAGTCTTGGTGTCTTGAAGTTCTGTGCGCTGCGCGTGTACGTGACGACTTACGTGCACGCGACGGCGCTGTCTCAACAGGAGAGAGTGCAGGTGGAGGCGGCTAACTAAACCAGTGAAAAAAAGGACGACTTTCAACCACAATGTCTAACACGGAGCCATAAAACTGATGCGCTCGCACGAACGCGACCAGATGAAATTCTTACTCGCAAACTCTGAAAAAAAGGTCGCATATGCGACCATTTTGGTCGCAGTCTCGAGCCCTGGACAGACAGATGGAGATAAAAAAAAAGATGTTGCAGAGGCAAGGACAGAGCGGCTGCACTCCAATAGTTATCGACATTTCATTTGGCAAGGCCAGTAGCTCATATTTTTTTCCAGGCACTTAAGTCTAACAGTTTAGTTTAATGTAATGGTATGCAGCATCAGCTATTACGCTTCCATCTGTCCATGAATAAAAACTGAGGAGTCCTTAATGACATTGAGTCTTACAATTGGCTAACTTAAAAGTGGAAGCCTTTAACATTTGCCGCTCTGATCATCCAGAGTTTTTCCATATAAAAAAAAAAAGTCTTGCATTTCTTCAGCGGAAACAACAGCTTATTCGGAACACAGAAGACGAAATGGTGAGTTTGCACGAGCAGACAATGGGTGAAGCGACAAATGAAAACAGAGCCACAGACAGAACTGTCAAGTGAAAAGGGAGCACAGTGGCGGAAACACTGTTTGATTAACAAGAGATCTCTGTGAAGAGCACAGCAGAAACATCACAGCGCTTTCACAAACATGCATAACCATGAAGGTGCAAGTCATGTGTTGCTCTGATAAAATCTGACTTTCTTGCAATGTCGCATATCATTTGATGAGAGATGTAATTTGGGCAAAAAAACTACTGATTATTTTCATTATCGATTAATCTGTTGATTATTTGTCTTCTAAATTCTTGTGTCTATAAAATGCGTTATAATTTCCAAGGTGACGTCTTCAGATGTCTTGCTTTGTCAACCGACGGACCAAAATCCAAGAATGTTTACTTTACTATCTGTACGACAAAGAGAGAGAGACAGAGAGAGAACAGAGAGTAAGAGTGAGACATTGAAGTAAGCTGGGGATGTTGGGGGCTAAAGAGTCCATGGGCATGGAGGGGACTCATTTACTCTTCACCCAGCTGACAGCCATAAACCCACCCTCCCACTTTCTCTCCCCTCCCATGCCTGCATCCTCTGCTCACTGTAACTAGGCAACGCTGGCTTGAAAGGCAGGCCCATCAAAGGCAAAGACGGGCTCGCTGTCCTTTTTCTTTCTCTCTGTTGCTCTATCTTTCTCTGCCTCTCCCACCTGCTTGTACACTACACTGTAATTGCAGCTGACTCTTATTGTGCTTGATGATGCAGTGGCACTGTACAGCACAGAACAGAACACTAGTACACAATGCACTGCAGTCTTCTTACTCCACATGCACATCATCACACATTGACCTACTAGCAGAGAGAGGAAGTCATCCTTTCCAGTGGAGGGTGAATGACAAAGGTGAGGAATGGGACAAAAAACAGAAATAAAATGATTTAGACCAAAAGAAAGCGATTATGACTGGAAATCCATGATCACGTGTATCACAGTATACATATCTATTGACTTCCCTGAGGAATATGAAAAGTGGACTAATCAAAGAGCACGGTTTGGAGAGGACTGACAGTCTACTTTGCCAATAAATCAGGCAAGTTTAACTTAAAAACTTAAAAAAAACACTCCAGGTTGGTGACTGAAAGAGCTCTGCTGCACTGTTCTGGGTTCAGGGACTGTGTTGACTGTAACAGTTTGCTAAAACAGCATAGAAGAAAAGAACCTAGGTGAGGAGAAGAATAAACAAGCAAGCCTTGCTCTCAAATATGTTGAGGAATACCACGACTTTAAAACAGGTGATGTGTCCTTATAATCAGACACATGTAGCCCGGTACACATGCACACTCTCCCAGACATAAATGCACAGAGCAGAGTCACGGCATCCATCAGTCTATGAACAGTGCACACTGGATGACAGCAATTATGGTACAAAGGGGCACCTGGGTGGACAGGCGCCAGGGTCCTACACCTGCTGACACATGGGAAAGAGATGGCCTATTAGGGGGAACAGCACTATAGAGAAATGAAGTAGGGACACAGGAGAAATAGGTCTTACAATCAAACACACAAATAACAACCTGCAGGGAAGAACACTGGTGTTCTCAAATTTTGCAAATCCACAACACAAATGTATATGGTTCCTCTAGAACAACACGATTTTGCTGGAGATGAATAGCATATATTCATGTTCCATTCCTGAGCGCAGAGGGAACGTGAAGGTAACAAAGGTGCATGTTTCAACAGGACAGCCATGTAATGTTTAAAAAGGCAATATAACCCCTGAAGCTCCTCTCCTGCCATCGACCATCTGTCCTTCAGAACATGATCCATGCACCACTATGAGGGATCAACATCAGCTACCTACATCTGGGAGAAAAAAGTCTGTGCCTGCTGGCAGCAGACCGGATACATGCAGTATGTGTTTCATGGTACTACAGGGTATTTCACATAAGCATCCTTAGCTGGGTTTCCATAAAAGTATTTCAATGCAAAATGTCGTGCAAAGGAGTTAAAGCAGCACTATCCAGCAGCTAGAACATAACAGCCAATGACACTACACAGCTTGCTGTAACTACTGTATGCTCTCACGTTATTTCTTTCTAAAAATGTCGCTATTCTGAATTCAAAAAGTGTGGTTTATGCTCTAAAGATAAAGACGTAAATATTAGAAATGTGTTTGCTGGACCAATGTTCAACCGTGATGCATTAGCCTGCCACCACCCTCCACTCCTGTCACAGCTCCTTGTTTAATCTCTCTCTCTCTCTCTCTCTCTCTCTCTCTCTCTCTCTCTCTCTCTCTCTCTCTCTCTGTGAGCTTCATCCGGTGTCAAGCTGTGGAAGGAGCTGAGGATGACAGGAGGGCCATCTGTGCCAAACTCTGTCATATTCTGTCTGGGTTGACATTTCCACACAACACATGTGAGCACACAAATGTTGCCATGCACAAACACATTCCCCCATACAGGCATTAGCACCCATGCATAAATCAACACAAACACAGGCCAACATACCAGAATAACAATGGCTTCTATCAGGCATGTACACACACATGTACTGTAGACATTTTGGTAGCTGACACAGAATGGGAGCATTTGCATAATGTGTGTTGGGATAGGCTCCGACCAAGCGCTCTGGACTGAGGATGCAGAAATGGATGGATGCATTACTCAAATAATACACTGAGAATCTGATCAAACGTCTGTTGGTTCAGGGACACTCTTCATACCAACCTTTCCAATACAAACTGCACGGAAGAAGCAAATAAAAGAGGAATTCAACAGAATACCCTCAAGGATCAAGTGTAGCATTATATTTTTGTGACTTAAAATATGAAATGAAATGATAAATAATACTTTTCACAAATCCCTTGTGATGAAAATTAACAGATGGCACATCCGCTGCACCATAATCACACTGAAGCAAAGTCTCGCAGTGAACAATTATGTCAGTCGAGCTATCTTTTATAGTCTGGATAGCTGGTCAGATGGTCTTGTGCCATGCTGGCAGACAACTTCTAACAACCAATCAGTAGCATGTAATTACCTCCACACCTGCTCACCAAGTAACCACCAGCTACTCAAGTGGTCCCATCTGATGACTGCATGCTCAGTTAGCTGGCCAAATTAGGCCTGACTTCCACTAGAATCAGCACAGACAACATGGCTTCTCTCGCTATTGTCCCCACTACATCAGACATGATCTATGCAAACCTGAGCTTTGTTTACAGGAGAGAGCATCACGTGATTGTACAGTGATGACCCTGACAGGGATGTCACATGAAAGTCCACATTTGAGTTCATAGCATATGATGGTACTAGTATGATAATTGATGACAGTATGGACTACACATCAGACAGATGAAAACATCTGTGAATACTGATAACTGGGCATTTATCCCTGTTTCTAAATTTGAGTTTCACCTGTGTAATAATCAAACGGCAACCTAGAAGCCAACGTAGAGGTGCCAAAAAAAGCAGTTCCTCAGATGGCCACTTGAATGGCTCCAGAAGTGAGTCAATCCCCATAGACCATCAAATTAACAGCAGAAATGATGTTTACAGCCTGGCACTAAAACCAACTAGGGGCATGACCACTCTGAGTGACAGCTAGCTACTTGGTTTCAGCAACCAGGCTTCATTCGGCTCATCTCGGCTCCATCCAGGCTCCACCTCATTGGCCATGTTTTTTAGCCGGGAGTAAGGTGGAGTCAGGCACTGCCAAGATAGAGTACAGGTTCAATGGCTGGACAATACAATGGCTGGACTCACTGTCACTAAGCTTCACAGTGGCACTTGAGAAAACTATGGGTGATGTCACAGAGACAGTCCATGTTTAATGCAGTCTATGACAATGACAGAATATTCCAATAAATACATAATTAGTTACATGCCGTGGCCCTGCAGATGGGCTCCAATGTTATTAAATTAAATCACAGTTTACTGGTTAAGCAGGGACGTAATATTTCTAGGGACAAAACGTATGTTGCTTCATCCACACACATTGCAGTTTATGCATTAAACCCAACAGCAGCAGCTGGAGGGCTGATGTAATGTCATGAGAATGGACGAGCTAATCTATGCAATTCAATCAGTATGGCACAGTAGATCTGGAATAAGTACAGCAAAGAAGTTCCTTTATCATGGGAGGTTTATGTTAAATGCCTCATTTCATTTGGGATTTCTTCAGACACATGCAATATGTTTTGAAACAAGGCAGATTTTATACACCACTATTTTGCTCACATTTTTTTCAGCATTGAGCCTGAAGCAGACACATAAATAATCAACCCGTCTTAAACAGGAGGCTTTTGGTCAGAAACACATTTCTGTAACATTTGTGCAGTGTGTGGTGGAAAAAAGGGCAGCATAATGTAATCAGTTGGTTTTAGGTCTCTGTTTCACAGTCAGACTCGAGTGTGAGGGAATGAATGTAAATCTCCTTCAAATCCTATTGTGAAGAGCTCTGTAAGGTCAAACATGGTGACAAAGACTAACCCTGTAAACTTGATCTGTCTGTAGAATTTGGATGTCTCTGTCCTCTCTGCTCAAAGCAAGACAAGCCATCTCCCCCATTTTGCAGAACGAATTTGCCAGTAATGCAAGTGGCCTGCTGACAGCTGTGCCCAAATGATCTCTTGAGCTCCCAAACACCACATCTAATTGCCATTGAGTCCAGTTCCCAAGCGTGTGTGTGGCTGAAAGCACCACTTCAGCGAGCAAACAGACAGATTGCATTATGTAAGCTGATTTCTGATTATATCATTCAAGAGCACTGATGGGAATCTACTTAACACTCAAACATGGGCATTCACTGATTTTTGTTCTTACTGCTTACAAGAACACACACTCTTGACAAGTTGGATTCAGGGAATACTCTCTGAACAATGAGGTGAAGACCTGGATCACAAAGGCTACTGGCATTCTCACGCATCACTACACAGCTGCCCTACCGAAAGCATGAGCTTAACACTCTGACAGCACAAAACCAAAACAAACAGGTGAAGCAATTTTATTGCCCAAATCCTTTTTTTTTTCTCACTCTTAAGCAGTATCAACCTGCTCTGACCATCAGAGGTGGAACCTAAATGTACAGTGGGCATGAGGGGCAACCCTATTTCTCCCCTTAGTCTCAGGGGAACATCAGGGTTGACTTCAAACACACCTATTAATAGCTCTGTGTGGATCTGCACTACTTTTGCAGGTGTTTTGCCCATAAGCCAGAAGGTTGACAGTCCACATCCAGGGTTTCTATTAGCATTTTGCTATCCATCTCCAAAATGTCAATGTTTTATCAATTTATGGAATAAAAATGAAATTTTCATGTTGATTAAGCACATTTGAAAAATACTGCAAAAGGCTTTCATTGCTATTTTTCTCATTTCTCGTAAAAGCACAATGCAAAACCAAGTGCAGTGGAGTATAAAGGTGTTCACACAATGGCAGCATTATTCTGCATATACAGACTGAGTGTTATAGGTGCTACAACTCAATAGAACTGAAAATGAATGTCTGTGTCACAAAGACACTTTCTCTGACTGTGCTCAGTGATCCAGAGGCTGTATCCCTTTTCTTTATCCGGACTGACAGAAGACCATTACAATGTGAATTTCTCTGGAGACAGCGGCACTATGAGTGAACACAGGAGCAGGTAATTTGTGGGCAGTAAATGTGTCTTCCCAGGCGTAGGCCGAGTCAAGCCAAACGAGACACCGGGATGAGATTGTCACGGGCAATTGCATTTTCATTAACACTCTGTGAATCAGTTAATTTGTTTTTAAAATGGAAGCCATTCCCTCTGAAATGATTTGTTATTCCTTTTGGGAAATTGCTGGCTTTTGTGAGCAAGTAGTCAAGGAGATGAGTTGTTTTTATAAGGCAATGATTGTGAGTCACTTAAGCAGACGTGATCCAGACTCTCACAAACACTTCTGCTACTTGCTATTTAATGCCACTACAGTGCAGCAGCTTGGCAGCAAAGAGCATACTTCCAGTTTGTCTACTATTTCAGTCGCTGTGGCTGTCAGTTTAGAGGCGGGAGCAAATACAAAATAACCAACACAATAACAAATGAAACAGACTCTTACAGTGAGCATGATGGATGTGCACACGAACCTGCATTTGTCAAAGGCACTTTACCCAGAAGCAGTGCTTAGTTAGGGACTGAGGTAGTCCAGGTCAGCTGCAAGATGTCAACATGCGTGTGAACTTTCTGAATGTGAAGGCCTGGCTTTGCAGCAAGGCTTACCATTCGTGTTCTGCCCACTATCCCAGTTTCCTACACCTGCATTGATAAGATAACTCTAGGCAAACAAATCCCAGCAGACAGACTGTGCTGGAAATACATGGTGTTCTCAACAGTGCAGGGGAGCATCCCAGACCCAGCAAAGCACTTAATTTGACAAGCACCAATCATCAACAACCGCCAATGCTGATGACATATGACAAGCAGAAATGACTCTACTGCCAATACCAAACACTGTGGAAATTTTTTTCCAGCATTATGCTCTATGCATCTGTCAAATTAGCAACTACATAAAAGTACCATGAGAAAGAAAGAATGACAAGCACTGAAATGATTACTTGACTAATCCTTTATCATTATCATTATCATTGTCATTCTTTAAGCAAAACTGCCAAACATTTTCTTGTTCCACCTTCTAACTTTTGAATATCTGTCTGCTTGTGTGAAAGGAGTGAAAATATCACTAGAATCTGATAATTAATTAGTATTTCCAACAAGTGCCCAGTGTGACATATTTGGATGATGCGTTTTATCCAACCAACAGTCAATTTACTATTGTAATATATGTATATATGACAGAGAAAATGAGCAAATCCTCAAATCTGAAAAGGCGGACCTGTCAAATATTTGACATTTTTTGCTTGAAATATGACTGTAATGATTAATCAGCTATCAAAATGGTTGCAGTTTAATTTTCTGTCCATCAACTAATTGTTCTATGCATTTTATGCGTTATGTCACACGTTGCAATTAATGCTTTTTTTAGTTTCCCTGAACCTGCCTTGTGTACTTGGACTGTACATTATAATGTCTTACATTTCCCAAAATGCCTTGAAACAATGATTCAGAGTATGTATGAAATTGCTGTTTTCAGGTCAGGTGAAGATTGCAACAGTGACAGTGATCACAAAAGCATTGGTGACTCTGATCTGAACAAAAAAAAAAAAAACATGTTAACAGAGTAAGACAAAGTGAGAGTCACACCCCATCAAACAGCTCGTTCCAAACCCAAACACTTATCACTGCCTCTTTTATGCCCTGAGTGATGGCTGAATGTCTAATATATTAAACTGTGGATGTACAAAGAATCCGTCAACTGTGAGAGGCTGACACCAAACTGTGACATTTACTGCCCTGGTTTCAGACAGCTCATCAAACTGTAGTCGGGGCATTCTGAATCCGTTTGAAGAGCTGGCTCTTTTGTCTCCGTTCACTAAAAGACTGCTTCGTTCTTCAATCTGTTTTTGATTTTTAGATTTAAAACTTGTGACACGGGAACGTGAGTTATCAAAGGATGGATTTCAGCCAATTAGCACTATATGTGCTACACAGAAAATTCAATAATCTATTAGACTTTTTTGTGCATTAATACACTTGCAGGAACTGCAATTCGTACATTAAAGCTGAAAAAGACATGGAAAATTAATCAACTACTGTATTTTTCATAATCCATTGATTGTTTTATGACATTTTTCAAGCAAAAATACCAAATGGCCAGCTCTCGCTTCTCAAATTCTGAGGATTTGAGCCTTTTCTTGGTACTGTGTGACGGTAACCCTTAATATCTACAGGTTTTAGACTGTTGGTCTTAAAAAACTTTGCTGTCATTTGTCACTGACATTTTCTGACTTCATGCATGCCTAGTTCCCTCACTTAACTGAGAAAATAATTGGCAGATTATTTGATAACGAAAATAATAAGTTGCCCTAGTTTCCAGTGTTGCTGAAGCCTGGTCAAAAAAACAGGAAAAGAGCCAAAATGAGTGAAATGGAAGGAATCGGTTCATACTCCAAAAATGCATATGAGAAGAACCCATTTGTTCTTTAATGAGAATATCTTTTTATGTGATTTATGTATTTATCATTAATTTCATGCATTAACTGGACTGGCTGGGAAAAGGTAAAATTGCCAGCAATCTAAACGTGTGCATCTTTAAATAAGACATAGAAAATCCTGGCACAATCAGGACCATTTTCACCTCAGCAACAATCAAAACAAGCTCGTATCACACACCGTACATCTAGGTCAACTCGTCTGGAATTCATAGTTAGGAGACTCCCCAGGCTCATCAACCAGGCATGAATAATCCATGTCCAGATTTCAATTAGCCGGCAAGTAAGACTCATCAATATGTGTGTGTGTGTGCGCGTGTGCGTGTGCGTCCGTGCATGTGTGTATATCTGGACATGTATTACTAATGTTCTGGGGACATAAATGTGTTTGCACAGTGACATTGTGGGGGCTCACCTCACTTTTGGGGACAAAGCGCAAGTCCTCATGACGTCAATCATTAAATTGTAGGGAAGCAGTGGTCGTGGTTATCTCCAGGGAATGAATGGAAGTCAACGTAATGTCCTCATAAGTGATGGAAAGCCGACTGACTCTGTGTGTCTGTGCGTGTGTGTGTGTGTGTGTGTGTGTGTGTGTGTGTGTGTGTGTGTGTGTGTGTGTGTGTGTGTGTGCACGCACGCTCCAGAAATAACTAACTTTAACACTGATGAGACAGAGATGAATGCTGGGCCCGGAGCTATTGCTCATTTACAGATGTCTGTGTTAAGTAAAACCCAAACAGGGTGAGAGATCCATCTGTTTCATCTTCCATCTCATTTTCCATTCTCTCTTATTTCTGAGACATTGTAAGTGGCCTAGGCTTACCTTTACTTAGAGCTGCTGTGCAGTAATACATCATTATAATGTTCTCTGATCAAATTAGTTTAAAATAGCTCAGCTGTTGTTTTGGATGGTCTGCAAACTGCAAAGAATTTTCCTCCCTCTTCTGAGCGCTGCAATGATGGTGAATTTAGTTATATTGAGCAACACGAGCTACACGTAGATGACAATCTGTAATCTTAATCTCTGCTCAACTTGTCCTCCATATTCCTCTCTTATTCTTTTCCCATCAAGGGTCAATTTTTATTGACAGTCAGCATGATGCATTGAAGTGGTATCAGCTGATACATGTGTGTTGCGTTCAGGGACCACTCGGAGGAACATATTATTTTTTTTAATCGCTGCTTTTCTTTTTTTATATTTATGAATTGCCTCACAGGCCAAACCAAACGGTCTCCCAGCCCGTGGTTCCCCACCCCTGTTCTATGTGAAATCTCCTACTTCTGCATGCTGCAACAAATCTGAATTTTAGCAAGTCAACTGATTTTCAGTCAGCTCATTTTTCTCAAAAGGAGCTAAGAAAAGGGCTGCAGTTAAAAAAGTACAGGTGACAACGTGATTATGAAGAATGGAGATATTCATTCTATTCACATATGAGATTAGTTCAAGTACAGTGCCATGACCTGTTTGCTGGATTTATTGTTTTAAAAAGACTCAGATAGAAGTGTTAATTCATGCTTATGAAGCCTTTATACTTACGTCACTGTTGCTGGACAACATCGTCCAATTTTCAAAAAGCTACTTTTTCTAGGCTTTGGTAAACACATCCTTATGTAACAATCCCTGCATTTTTTATATTAAAAGCACCTTGACTGTCGAATCTACTCAGTGACCACACCAGCCACCAGTCAAACCATACTCACCCAACAGCAGGAGCATTTCACGAGTGAGTTCCTCCTGTTGGTAATCAATTAATTTGACTATGTATTGACAGCAACCATAAAACTTAACTACCCTTTACACTTGTATGTCCACGGTAGACAACGTGTCTTTATCTCAGTCAAAGACAAATGACCCTGTGAGACCGGTCTCATGGTATTGGAGATGTATTAACAAGCAGATATACGTGCTGTGACACCTATACAGCATGACAGACTGAACAAAAATGGACATTAATAGGCTGTCAGGAGGGGTATGAATCTTCAGCATCTTCATCTCTGACTGGTATATAAGTTATGATGTGAACACACAGGGCTGTAGATGCTATAGAGAGCGAGATAATGACCAGGCAAATCACATTGAACTGCTGATGTGTGAAAGCATTTCCTTGAAAGACCCTCTCATACTTATAAAGAAGCTGTTCAATGAGCACTTTGTGTGTTTCGTTTGTGCAAACGCAGGAGCGCGCGCGTGTGTCATCACCACTGTCAGCAGTTCTCACGGCTGATTTTTTTTTCTCATCACATGCTCAATGCAGCCGGGGTCACACATATAAGAACACAGCACAAGGCGAGGCAGGCATGCATTATCCACACTATTTGTAAAACCAAATCAAACACAACACGAGCTTGATTACCATCACATTGCCCTCCTTTTTGAGAGATGATCAAGCAAGATAAAAGCCAGGAGCGACTATTACGTCACTCTTTCAAAAAACATATCAAATCTCTCTGCATCATGTGGTCTCCTCGTGCATTTTCATATTTACTGTTCACAAAGTCCTCGAGATTATATCAGCTCTCTACTATAATCGGGCACAGGCATGATGACCTACAGTATATGTGACTTTCCCATTTGCTTGGATCAAGCCGTGTTCTTCCACAGGATCGGTAGAGGAGTCCTCTGGCTGTGGAATGCATTTAGAGGTCCAGTGACACAGTCGAAGGGCCGTTATCTTAAGACTTGTGTAAACAGCTTAGGCGAAACACTAAAAACCAGCTTGAAACCAGTTCTTACTCTCCCTTTCCTTTCATCGTGCCATTTATTCTAAGAGGCACAATTCCAAGCTCTGTGTTTGGATTTGTTGGTCATTTTGACCTCTTGTCCAATGACCTCCTGTGCTGGTAATACATTTAAATGCAGTGACAATAGGGTTACAGAGACATTTTAGACAATACTTTCAATAAACATTAACCATCAGCCACTGAATATTGTTCATTCCTAATACGGTAAAAAGAGGATAATATTTTTTAAGCTGCTGTTGTGGCAATCTGTAAAACCTGCAATGAGTCCTGCCTCACCCTTTATAGACCAAACAATTAATTAAGAAAATAACCAACAGATTAACTCATAATGTAAATAATCAGGATATTCCACTCAAAACATTATTCTTCTTCTTTTCACTGTATTAGCAATGTAGGGGAAAAAACGGATGTCTTTATTGGCTCCAAAAAGGAAGGAAAATGAGGTATATGCCAAAAGCTGTTTTGTCTACCAAGTACATTTACACACAGCAGCAACAGACACACATAGCTGCACAGAACACAGCAGAGGGAGCTTTCCTGGAAGAGCAAAACCAGCTGAGCGCGTGTTGCAGTATGAAGTGTGGAGATAATGTTAGCTCTGGCTATGTGAGATGACACAAAAGGACGAGTATTTAAACATTTCCCATAAATTACATCAAGAGGAATGTGGACGTGCTCAGGGCAAGGAAAGACTGACCCGGTTTTCAATGATGGCATTCTCTGACTCTCTGAGTTTCTCACATCCAACCTATTGCTCTGGTCATTGAATTGGCTTCAAATGAGGCTTTATGTTCACTCAGGTTCTCTTGATTGTCCCTCAATATCAAATACTCCAACACTGCTGCAGCGTGTGGGTCTACAATAGATGCTCCTAGCCATATTAGCCACAGGATGTGCTAACACCAAATTCAACAGACCAACCAGCAAAATAAACAGTGAAGCTACGGAAAAATGGCAAAATTTACAGGTTCTATGTTTGAGGTCGATATCGATCCATCTTTTTGTATGGCATTAAATGAGTCAAAAGTACACATAGATATAATTAGTACTGTTCCAACTTTGGGTAATGATTGAAAGAATGAGATTTCAGATACAAGCAACCAAATTTGACTTTGCTTTGTTAGGTGACTGGGCTCACCCCAACAATCTCAGAGCAGAGCGGCTGCCCCTTCACAGGAAAACATGCTGGTTAAGGTGGTTCAGACATCTGATTAAGATGCCCCCAGACGCCTCCATGTGGAGGTATTCCAGGCACGTCCAACTAACAGGACATCACTGGGTAGACCCAGAACATGCTGACAGGGATTATATATATGCCATCCGGCCTGGGAATGCCTTGGGATCCCCCTGAGGATGAGCAGGAGGAAGTGACAAAGGAGCATGTCAGGGATACCTTGCTTATCCCACTACTACTGCAACCCAGACCCAGAAAAGCAGCAGAGAATGGATGGATAGAGGGACTATGTGCAAAACTACTGTACCGGTCTTCAAAAACCATCATCAAACCACATTTGACCTGTACCACGCCTGCTCAATCAATAAGGAAGAGGGCACTGTTCAAAACCCGAGGCTTCCTTGATTACTCAGTATGAGCCCAATCCTCACAGCGAGGAGTGACGTGAGGATGACTGGCCTTTTTTTTTACAGTACATCATTTAGACTGAGCAATGTAGCTTCAGGAAGAAACCTGCCATGCCAGAGAAACTGAGACACACATAATTCAAAGTGGCATATTGACCTGTTTTTGGCTGGCATCAAACCACCCTATGAAGGGCTGTTTGTGCTATTTGTATCTGTGCGCTGTGTGACAAAAGCCTTGTTTTTTACTCACTTTGAGGACTGAGACAATGTGTTGCCAGGCTGGGTGCTCTACTGCGACCTGCACTGAGTTTGCTCCAACAACCAGCATTAGGGCTGTTTTACATTTTGTAGCAACTGCACATTTTCTCATGCATTGTAGGTAATTTCCTTACTGTGGTGGCATGCTGGGATGATTTCCTTCCCTGAATTCCCTTCCTCTCCCTCTCTCTCCTCCCCATTTCCTTACTAATCACTGAGGTACCTATTTTTTGTGTGTCAGTGATACACAATTAGACAGTCCTCATTAGACCCTGATGAAATCAATAAAATTGTGCTTCAATGAATTCAATCTCAGAACTGTTGTGTAATAAAGCATGCTATATTTGTTTTGGTAAATAACAAATCAAAGTGTTGTTTGTCTCTAAACTGCTCCTCATTTTGCTGGGGCAACCCCTGAAATCACCCGATGGGCCCCGGGGACATTGGATCTCATATGGACAGCAGAGTGCACTGGTGTTAATGAGGAATGAAGCATGAGGCTGTTCATTTCCTCTTCAGCCCCCTGTAGGAAATGAATGGACATCCCACCACAGACACTGTCCATCATTATCACATCACCTCCCACTGGAACATGAATTCACACTCGCCCTTCAACATGCTGTCCCAACCTTACACACACCCTTTCACACAGAGACACATGGGGAAAATGACGCAAGCTCAGGGTCCGACACCAAGTCAGCAGACTCATTCAAACTGCCTTCTGGATAACATCCAAGCCAGAGATGGAGTGATTTCCACTTTGTTCATGTAAAATAACCCAACAAAGAAATGCTGTAGACCACAGACCGCCAAATATCCAGGTTTTGTCTGAGGCAGCACCAACCTGGAAGCAGTCAGTGTGTAACAGGGATGGAAGATAAATGAAACTAATATGGACATTAATATGGTATTTTCCCCAGCAAAAATACACTGGTACTCTTGCATCCCACTTTGGTAATGACTGCCACAATTTTGAGGTTCTTATACTTTACTTGCCTATTTTAAGTTTCTTATACACCATTGAAATGTACAATTGTCTGACAGCTGGAATTACTAGTTCCTTTACAGATTAAGATTTTGCATACCAAACTTATGATCACCTTTAGAATCATGATGCATTTGCTCCATGTTCCCTTTCTTATCAAGTCATTTAGTCAATAGTCCAACCGTAACCCCTTATTTTCTCACAACGTGCAAAGATCCATTAGTGTATCAATAACACTGCAGCCTGTTTACTATGCAAATCAATTTTCAAGTATTATCTGGAATCAGTTTTCCCTTTCCTTGATTCTAAAGCAACAATACACCTCACGTTGTACTCCGTTTTTGGACGCGTTCATCTGAATTAAAGGTGGCTTGACCTGCTGTTCAGGCACGAAGTTTTGGCACTTATTTTCAGAAAATCTGCCTACACAATACTTCCGCAATGCATCAGCATTAACCATCTAATAATATAAGTGTATAACACTATGAAACGGGCCATTCTACAGTACTTTCACTTTTGATACATTCGCACAACCTTTACTGAAGGAAAGCGTTTGATCACTTCAACAGCTGCATATGGCTGATTTCCAACATGCTGGAAGTCCAATGACAAGGAAGCCTACAGATTGTAACGTTAGTTACTGGGGTGACGGGTGGGTGGGTCCATTGCACAGATGTTTCATGCTCTCATTATCTGTTAATACGACAGCACAATCTTTTAGACATGGGGCATTTGCAGAGCACTGTCCCCAGCCATATACAATAAATAGCCTAATAATAATAATACATTTAAGAGCTGGTGTGTGTTGTTTCTTATATTATTTAAATATTATTCAGACAAGTCAGTGAGCAGAGGCTGAGTGCAGCTTACCGTCTAAATTTTCCCTGTCGCTGATGTGCTGGAGGTTGCAGCCCGTGTCCTCGCGGCTGAGCTCCGGCTCCGGCCGGTAGGGCTCGAGCCTGGAGTGGTTGTTCCTGCGGTGTTTCGGGCTCGAGGCAACGCAGCACGAGGTTGTATTCCCCATGGTGTCAGCAGGCTTTGGTCGTAGTCCGAACCCCAAACTGTGTCTTCAGCCTTCCCCTGGCAGTGCTGCTAGCGTTACTACAGGAGAGAAAAAACGGGGCGGTAACGCCGACAGCCAGACCTGGTGCAAACTACGAACCCCAGTTCTGTTAGCGACACACGCCCTTCCCCACCGGAGTCTAAAATACGCTTACCCACACAAGTTCAGTCATTTAAAAAGATGATAAAACGCCAAGGTAGAGTAATAAATCAGAAGAGTATCCCAACGTCCTCTCCCAAATGTCCAGGCGAGGGCAGATAGTACCTCTATGGTACAGGCTTCGCTTTCACACTCGACTCCCTCGCCTTGTAGTTTCCGTCCGGGTGTCCAGTTGTCTTCACAAACGCATTTTGATGTACTGTTACCTTATGGCGACCAGAATGAATGTGAGGATGTGATACTTTAGCTAGTCGAGGGGAGATATTTCTGCTCTCAGCGCTACATGGTTGCCGATGTACTGTAGACTGCTGCCGCTACATCCGCTGTCGCGTTGCTTTCAAGTGCTCCCCGTAAAGTCGGAATTAGATAATGGAGTTAAGAAATTGTTTCGCACTTTTGAATGACTTCCATATAGTGTTTTTTTTTTCAGTCTCACAAGCCAAAAAGAAAACAATTAGAATAAATTAATTATGTTTATATAAGACTAGATATGTTTATTGAAGAAACAACAAATTTAACCACAACTTTTCGAGGTAAAGCATTGGTCCTTGTATGTTGTTTAACTTTAAAAACAATTCAAAGAAAGATGTGCAGTAGCAGTGTTCTTTTTACCATCAGTTACCTTGACTTGTATTCTGGTGCTTTGTTTTTTGAGTTCTCTGTAGTGCGGGAGATGGATCGTACGTTAGGTCTTTAGAATTTACAACACTTCTAGCAGTTCCTAAACGCATCTTAAAAAAACCTTCTGTGCTGTGGCTGTTAGGGAAAAGGTTCCGGTTCAAGTGGGTGGTTACAACGATGTAATACATGGACAATTATGACAGTCCCATGGGGATACAATGAAATATGAACAATATTAAAATTGAATGGAATATAAAAAAAATGTTTTTACTTTAACAGGTGGGTGAACGCTGCTGCTGCGCATCCCAGGGTTACGACATGTCACAGAGCCAAACATGGACATGTGTCATTTCCTTTTTACCCATATTTGTGTGTGTCAGTTAATTGTTTGATCTTGACCGATGATATGGGCTTCGATTGAACGTGAAATGACTGTTCAAACTAGATCTCTCTGGAGGAGAGTGGGATTAACATAAACAAAGTGACGTCCTGAGGAATAGCTTAATCCTTTGATATGTTTTCTGAGATGATGAGACAATGTGCAGCCTGGTCGGTCATGGCTCAGATCATCACTAGCGATCCTGGAGACTGATAACAGAATGAGAACGGATAGGCCTTTTGCATGATTACAGTGGTTGATATCATCAGACATGGCGCAGTAGTGCAACCTGCTGGTCCTGCAGCTGCATTGCAGGTCATGACAGACGGCACCCACATGAAGAAAAGGTATTTTGTGATCCGAATTTATTTTTTGTTTTGTGCTTTGCATTTATCACATGAAGCTCTCTTCTATTCCTCAAGTTTCATCTTTAAACTTTTAAGAAGATACACAAGCAAATTTGTTCCTGCAAATCGAGCTCATAGGCTGCAGAGTGTGCTGCAGCTGAATTGGTGCCCAGCATTTGGAAGCATTTTACATATTACAGGCAAACCAATCCTTGTAATGATCAGTGGCTTCGGCAGAGACAATGACATGTTTTAATGGCTCTTTTCATTCCATCTGCTTTCATTGGCATGGAAATATTTAAATGCTGACTGTAGTTTATGGCTGTATTTGGACAATATTTTGCTCTCCCTGTGGGTGCATTCCAGTGTCGTTCTGTCTCTGTCTGGGTGGAAGTTGACTGTGTTTTCTTACAGACTGGACAGGAATAAGGTTTCACAATAGGCCCAGGTGCAGCGCAAGCCTCAGTGGTATTGGATTCTTTCCTCGGCTGTTTTGTTTCCGTGATGCATCCCTAACAAACTGCACATGGGGAGTGACAGAACAGGAAGCACGAAGCAGTGAAGATGAAGCACAAACAATCATGTGGACATTTAATTGAGGTGTTTTAGTCTTCCATTTTCCTTTAGAGGTCATACTTGCCATGTCAGGAACTCTTTTGGTATGTGTTGGCACATATCTGCCTCAAAAAGCTACATATTTTTCCTTTTACAACATATTTTGGAGTATGTGAGAATTTAATTGTATCCTCCAAGTCAAAGAGTGCCATCACTGAAAACTGGGCCAACCTTTCCTTGCCCCATAGCACATCCACATTCCTCTGGATATGATTTATGGAAAATGGGTTTAAATACTCATCCTGCTACCCCTTCTTCCAGCATGCACTGTGGGATGAACAGTGTGGCTCTTCCACAAGATGTCTGTCCATCGACAACAGGCAATGGAAGTCGTTAAAGCTGATAAATTGCTGTGCTTCTCGCTGACAGCCCTATAGCAATCGAGTCGGGTCATCATTTGAAGGACAGCACACTGCGTTCTGAGCCCGAGGTTGAGCCTCAGCGTTGCGATAAAAGCTTTATCAAACGCTCATAATGGAGCTTTTGCACTGATGACTCACTCATTACGGCTTCCTTTACAAATGCTATCTCTGTCAGGACCCTGGTTAATGCTCGACTGTGTGTCCTCTATGCAGCTCTTATATTTACTCTGTGTGAAAGCAAGGCAGAGACTGAGCAAGAACTTTATTAAAGCAAATACATTTCAAAGAAATTGCACTGTAAATAAGGTGCAGGCATAACAAGACAACAGCGAAGGTGTTACAGAGGAGAACCAAAGCCCCAACAGGGGTGGCTGTTAAAAAGCTCAGTTTGCATCAAATTTCTGATTAATGTCACTCAAAATGACCCAAATACAAAGAACTTCTAAATTCAGCCACGTATACTGAGACAAAGCAAAAATCAGTCAAGTTAAAACAGCAAATGAATCCACTTTCCACAAATGTGTGCATTTGTTAACTAAATATATACATATTCAGATTAAGATAAATCTTTTTTTTCTTCCCTTTTTCTACAAACTTTGCACAGGTATTCAAAAAAAAAAAAGAAAAAGCAGGTTCATAAATAATGAATGCCACAGGTTAGAAGCACATAACCCCTCACATAGATGCACAATAGCTTCCAGCAGGCTCCTACATTAAAGACAAAGGAATATGGGAGATAAATGCGGCAGGTGTTAATTCCTGGTCATAGTGCTTGCATCAGGATTTCTGAGGTGGAATGAAATAAAAACATTATTACGTGAAGCCCCGACGGCCCGATTCCCTTTGAACATTTGGCCTCTGGCAGCATTTCTTGAACAAACCCTGCACAGCAAAACAGAGCATCGCAAAGACTAGCAATGGATTTAGTGTTTCAAGAGAGCCAAATTATACAAGTGATCATAAAGAAGTGCCGTGAAGGTGATGATGATGGTAAAAGGCTAAGCGACAGATCTAGTATTGTTTGTTGACGTTGTCATCAGCATCTGATTCTCCATCTCCAATAAGGCGTTGCGGGTCTCCAGCTGGTTCATGGCTCTCTCTGGAAGCCTCCCTGTTCAAAGGGACGTAAGCCCCTCGTAACACCTCTAATAACCCTGACCTGAAGCGAGGCTCTTGTTTTCTGCTGGTGGTGGTGCGTGGATAATTCAGAGCCAGGAACACTGACATCATCATGTAAACACATTTAATAGCAAGGACAAGGAGTGTTTTGTGTGAGTGTGTGGTTATTCACGGGTTTGTGTGCACGTGTGTCTGCATAAGGAGAACCAAGATCCTCAAGACACCCTCACAGATGAACGCCAACGCAGTCCACACACACAGCCCCGGTCCCTCCACCAGTCTGAGGGATCACTCGACTTTGTGCCGATAGATGTCTTTTAAGGCTCTCAGCTCCTCGATCAGAGTCTTGTTTTGATTTTCGAGCACGGCCACGCGATTTTCAAGGCATTTGACGTATTCCTTCTTCTTTCGTCGACACTCCCGGGCGGCTTCCCTGGAAGCAACAACAACACCGTTACTGTGAAGAAGAAGCCTCGACATCTTGGCTTTTCTCCCAGATACGACAGGGCACTCATAAATACGTTTACACTGAGGGGGAAAGCAGCCTTTCTCGTGTGTAGTGAGAGATGAGAATGTTTAGATGACAATGATTATGAACAAGATCGTGACGCTAGATGCCTTCGGGATAGGAGGATGTCATAAACAAACCCCCCCCTCCAAAAAATAAATAAATAAAAAATGTGGGATGTGGGAGGACAGGGAATATGCAAACCAGTATAGTGAGAGTCAGTGCCAATAGTGACACAAGGTTGTTTACAGGAAACACACAGTAAGCTCAAGGCCTTCGACAGAGAGCAAGCGAAGAGCATGATGAAAGCAGGGGGTAGTCAATTTCTCTCAGCGGCAAGCCAGACTTATTCCCACACAAGCTGAGCTACTTACAAACACAAGGTTGCACCAGTTGGCCATGTCAACTCACTCTTCACTCGGAAAAGAAAAAGTCACAGAGCAGATGATGTGCAGACAAGCAACCTAAGAATTAGCAGCTAAAGACTGGATGGAGGAGAATCATGCGGTGGACTGATGATAGGCTTGTGGATCATATTATCATAGGCACTTATTGTCATTTTGGTGTCTGTGTCCCTGCAGGAAGATACAGTGAATGTGTCCAGCAGAGGGAAACTGGTGCGTTTAAGGCCAATATCCATATTAACATTCAGGAATTCAGATAAGAATATATTTTATTTGATATTTTAACATAAACATCCACCACTTTTTGTTTGGGATCCCTTAAATTAGGTATTTAGAAGGACTGACTGGCCAAGATATGTACTGACTGGGACATTTTACAGCTGAAAACTTAACTTGTCAGTGCTCATGTCAACCATGAGGCACCGTTTGCTCTGATACCAGTATCTAAATGAGCAAATATCGGCTGAAAAATGTCCAGGCCGATGAGTGTGAACCGTCCTCTCTACCTGTTCTTCATCAAGCGGAGCTCCCTCTTTTGTAAGGCGTCCTCTGTGGGTTTGTGGGAGCTATGAGCGCTGGCCCCCACCACCCCCTGTGGGAGGCTGGAGCTGGGGTTACGCAGCTGGCAGGCAGTCAGGTCACCTGCGGTGCCTGGGGAGACACACAACAACACGTCGGTCAACAGGGTTGGGTTGCACCAGCTATTTGTAAGTCCATTACAAAGCTCGTGTGAAAAGCCTTTCAGAACTAGCAGCTAGTCTCGCACTAGTCATTTACTAAACTGGGTTTGAACAAATGACATCAAAGAAATGTCTTAGCTTGACAAGACTTAAGTAACGTGTGCGTCAGCTGCTGGACAAACAACTGGATCCTTGTGTAACCAAGGAGGCACCATAGCTTCACAAACATTACTGCAAAACACCACAGTTCTGTACATTACACTGGAAATCCTGCAGATGTAATTTAAAAATCGTAACCCTGTTATAACAGAATTGTGATGAAGTGTCAGGTCTGATATGTCAACCACATCCCGTGACAGTCAGCTGTGCAGTTTCACCTAGAACATACTGGCTGTAAATATTAAGAACAACCAATCCCAACATAAGAATTAGTTCAATTCACTGTCGTTGAAACTGATTTCAGATTCTCAAGATTTATCGCGTTGCTCGTTCAGTGTGTGCTGCGAAGGGTCGCATATGAGGTGCGAAATGGATGCAAATAAAAAGATAAAATCAGAAAGTGCAAGTGCCTGAATGCCACATTTCATTCACGCTTATCAAACAGGTGTGCGGTGCTGAAAAAGAAACACACATTGAGAGATTGTGCCACTCTTATCTACTTCTTCCCTTCTGTTCATTGTTTACTCAGTGCCAGCAGAACTCACTGCCCCTCATATAATGCAGCACACCAGTGATTAATTCTGTGCCATGTTGGAATTGCAAAAGGAACAGCATATAATCACAGCATGGCCAGTGACTGACGTCAATGCACATCTTATTCGCTGGTTTGCGCTTACATGTCGCTGCTGGGGGCCTGTTCCAGGAAAAGCAGCGACGTCAGCTACTGCTGCTATGTGTTCTGAGTGGGCAGAGCGCTGAAGCGTTTCACAGAGACAGAGGGAGAAACAGAGGGAGAGTATGACTGAGGAGACCAGCGGACCCCGTGAAAACGTTTCTTATCGGAGTGAGCGTGCTGCGGCTGACTGTGGAAAATTAGGTTTTCAACAATCCTTTGCTACTTTTGCTGTAAAAAAGGAGCTTATTTGTGATGTTATTAAAGGGATTACTGAACTCATAACAGCGGTTTGGTAAAAAAAAAAAAAAAACACTTCAAAACATAAATATGTCAATTCAAATACTGACAAATTAACTGTGAATTCTTTTCTAATAGTATTTTGAGAGACTCCTCCATAAGAATTTCCACTGAGCAACAATGTAAAAAAAAAAAAAAAACTATTTTTAGATCTGGAATGAAAAGAGATGTTAGTAAGCAAACATACCTGTTTCTGTCTCATCCCCAGTCACAGCCATACTTTATGTAGTCCCAGATTTTCCAAGACACACTGTCCCCTTCAGAGTCTTCCCTCTGACTGAAATGTTACCACAGCCAACAGCGAGGCTATGTGTGCAATTTACAATTAGAGGCATTGACATCACCATGACATCACTGGCCTCCTGATGTCAACAGTATGGTTTGCTCTCTCCCCGACACAGCGCTATGAGTCAGGGGCTCTGCTGTTTGTCTTTGGAGAAGGAATTTTCTCCAGCTCGAGCTCGTGGAGGATGGAATGTCTGTACAGACGTGGATGAACTGGACTCATTCAGACTCTTTTTTTTTATTATTATTATAATGTCAGCCAGAAATGTCACTTTGTGTACTTTCATTACTAGAATCATGACGATGTATCTTGGATCTTGATCGTTTGTTTCTCCTCCCAGAACATTTTCACTGTACGTCAAAGCACGGCTCATCAGGTGTAAACATTCATGTGAATACCTTCATCCAAATACGACCTACACTATACAGCCAACTTACCCATATAGCCAAGTTACTATGTGCGCGTGTGTGTATGCAGCCACTGTCAGAGCAAAACACTGTCTCTCCGCTGTCTCATTTCATACTCAGAGCTCGAGGAGCTGGCTCCCTCTGCAGGAATCACAGAGGCAAACTGAGGACCTAAGTTCTGAGGAAATATGATGATGTGCTATGTTTTGTTTGGAAATTCCCAAGATCATTTCTAAACCACTCGAGGAGGCAGTAAGACCATGATGGAGGAAGTGTTCCCGTTCTTTACAAAAGTAAAAGCACTTCTTTCAAGAACCCCGATGATTGTTGTACTATTATATTTCACTGTTTATCATTTTATATAATGTCAGTGTTCTATCAAATGCATCATATTTTAAAAGTTTATCACGTTTTGTACGTAAAATCTTAATCTGTACAGTAATTAATTACTATAGCTGTCATATGTAGAGTAAATACCACATTACTTCCCCTTAGCAATTAAGTAGAAATGTTCAAGTACAGTACAAGTACCTCAAAGCTGTACTTAAGCACACTAATTGAGTAACTTACAAGCCACCAAATCAAATGAAATCATACTGAATAAAGAGAAATTTGTTATTGCTTGGCATAGAAGTCTGCATATAAGATTTTACCTTTTAACTAAAATATTAGGAGCATCCCAATCAGACATTACTAAAAATGGAGGAAAGCTGCAAAAGGAACATATGACGTGATCAGTAAATCAGTTCTGATGCATCTCGTAGCCTGTGCTAACAATGGCCTTGCTAACCAATATGTGGCCCTTTCTGTGTGATTTGGTGCCTTGTTTGTTCTCCCTGAAGGTTCGTTTTGTTTCATATCAGTAGAATAATTTCCGTTGACGTACAGAGGTGGTGCAGGAAGCCTTGACTCTTTTATTTTCTTGTTTTCTGAACTTGTTTGCCACCTATGCTAACTACTAGGTGGCATTGGTCTGGAAATCAGGTGTGACCTGGGTTAATGTTGGCTTACCGTTCTTTTGTTTGCCATCTGACATCTGCCCACAGTACCCAAGAGGTCTCTGTGGCGTTTGCTCGCTGGCCTTTTCCATAAATGACTTCTTCTGTGAACCACAGGGGATGACGAGATCTCCTTGAGGAAAAAATCCAAATGGATAGTTAAAAATGGTACTGAGCAAATAACCCTCAGGAGCACTCAGAGGAAACTACACAGACACAAGAAGAAAGGGGAAACCCCAAGCAAATAACCAAGCTAAACATTTAAAAAGTCTTGATTGAGCTCCACGCTGCAAGTGTATTCATTGTGACACTTCTATAATACAAGCAAGTCTGGTTATAAAGTGTCACCTGGCATTTGGGGCATACAATGGGGCTGCAGGCAATGCAGCACCTCACTGTAGTACTGAAGGCTGCTTGCTTCATGCTGTGGTGTGTGTATGGTGGTTGTGGCCATAGACGGCAGACTCTGCGTCCACGCAGACAGGCACCTGTTGGGACCTCCTTGAAAAAGCCAGACTGGGAGGGTAAAATGGTAAAATGACAAGCAGTAAAACTTGTGATATATCATTTGGTATGTTCATTTGCATTATTAGCAGAAGAGGCAGTAGGCACAGTGGTGGTAATAGGATAAACTGAGCTGGTAAATGTGCTTTCAGACATGCTTACAGCACTGGTCGTGGCTGCTTTGCTGGTGAAAAGGTGTGTAGGGCAGAGGTGCACATGGGTGACAGTTCCCTTCTGATATCATGTGGTTCATTCTGGGGCTGCTGATCAGGGTGTTCACTCAGGTTTCTCTTTTGGGATTAGAGAGGTTTAAAGTTATGGTTTTCAGGTGAACTTAACCAGCGGAGCTGTAAGGCAACCTTCAGGTTTAGTAAGACAATTAAAGGAGAGTTGCTCCTGAGCTGCCACTATCTCCTTTGCCACCTCTTAATCCTCCTCTTACCGGTGTCTTAAAGAGCTTTATCCTTTTATTCTTTCACTAGGCAAATAACGGCTTGATTGCTTTAACCATAAATGAAACCAACCACTCAGGCGTGATGATTCAACCAGTGCCCAGAGTTTGTGAAGCATTTCTCTAGAAATTCTCAGTACTTTGTCTACTTTGGATTATGGAGAAAAGGAGGAAGGGGGGGGGGGATTTGGGAGTATGTTAACATTAAAAAAATACTTCCTGTTTGACACAAGTGACTACAAACTGTTGGTTCTGTTGGGTTAAGTCAAACAGCTAGCTTGATAAATGAAGGGTTTCTCTCTTGATAATTTTTAGGCTAAGTCTGACAAGTAGTTTGACAAAACTAATAGCTGTCAAAAATTGGCTAACCACTCCAAATATAGCTGTTAAATAATGACAAAAAGTAGTGTCCTGTTAGCTACCTAGCATTGAAAAAGTTGTTGGTACTGTAGCTTGTTAACTCATTTGATGAATGAATTGATTAATTCATTCATTATGCTGTAGTTAACTTACCTGTTGTATGCAATCCGACTAGTTTAAGAGATCAAGAAAAAGATAGCTTCAGTTAATAAACCGTAATAAACTGTGTTTGTCAGTAGCGTTATTTACAATCTGGGCAACCCCAAAGGATGTTAGCAGCACTTTTATTTGACGATCGTGATTGGCTGATTTTTTTTCTGCTCTTACTTCGAGATAAGTAATATAATAAAATATCAAATGCATCCTCTTGTGATTTTTAAGGCTTCTATGGCATTCACCACACAAATCATTATTTGGAAAATACTTTAATTTTTTATGAGCGTGTCAATTTATAATAACGAATTTTCTGTCAAAATATGCGACTTATAAAATTAAATACTCGCTTGGGGAATCTCTGTATATATATACGCGGTGTAGAACTAACTTTAAGGCAAAATGTTTATTCTCTCTAAACAGTTGATATACATTATAGCCCACACAGAACGTCTGTGGTTATTTTTTAATACTCAATTCCTAAGAGGTTTCCGTAGTTTTAGGCGATACCATGGATATATGGGTGTTCTTATGATTTGGATCAGTGTGGATTTGGTGTTATTCTCACTAATATGTATAGATATGGAATACATTATTTAAAATCGAAAAAATCTCAAAGATACTTTACCACGGTAAAGAAGCAATAAAGCTTTACGAACAATTTACGCTTGTTCATAATACACCCCCGTATAGTACAATGGTATAATCCAAGAGGTAGGGAAGACCTGTAAGTGAGACAAATCAAGCCTGTGACAGCGGAGAAACTTGAGTTTTATAACAAATTAATACTGAACAGAGGTACGTACTATTCAAAAGTCCACGCTTGACCTCAGTAACTTCTTTTGTTTAACAACAGCAACATGTTTTGCCGAACTGTCAGTACAAATGTGGGGAAATTGCAAAGAAGATGACCATTTGCTAGCGATAGCTGAGCTATCGTTAGCCTCCTGCTAGCTGACTGACTGCTAGCCGATGCCTCAAAACTGTTGGGACCTGAGCAGGAAGAAGTAGCATGCTAGCTAAAGCCAGTTAGCTTTTTAGCTAGCCATCCTATTTTGGGATTGGCATTCCGCTAGCTAGTAACCTTAACTTAGCTGCTTTTATCATGACGGTAAGAAGGCTGTTTATTTCGTAAGGTTAATGTTTCCTTTCGAAAGACGGATATCGGCATATGTGAAGTGGTTAGCGAGAAAAGCTGCATGATGATGTTGCAATGTTTTCTCTAACGAGAGATCAACTGGTATGAATGACGAGAAACAACACAGGGCCTAGTTTCTCTTACTTGCAGTTAATCTGTGATTCTTCTGGCACAGAGATAGAATTGTACATATTACTAAATGCAGCAGTCTCACCTGGTAAATTGCACAGCTGCATTTGTACTAATACCGAATATGTGTTCGTTGTTGATGAACGTTAGTGTTACCCCTATGAACTTGAGCACAATGTTTATCTCATCTGTTGCTGCCATAGTAATGTGAGCAGCTGTTTAGAGTCAGGCTATTTATCCTTTGACTCATTTCTGTTGATGCACATGTTTACTTTGCCTTATATCCTGACATCTGTGTTATGTAGTTACTCTTGTTTAAAGCTGTTTTCAAGTCTATATGATGAATAATATCATTTTAAAAAATATGACAACAAAGTTTGACATAATTATGTAATTACTATATATTCACTGTCATGAGCTTCATAAAAACGTTTTTTCACCATTATGTTTATTCTTCTATCTTGCCCAGAATTGCTGTGTTTTTGTGTTGCTGCTGCCACTTATGCCTAGTTCACCACTAAAATATAATCCATTCATTTGGGGAATATTATCACTGGAAACTTAAGAATAGGCGAGGGGATGTTAATGAAACCAAAACTGAAGTTAACAGCTAAGCACTTTTTCCAATCTGTTTTTTTTAAATTCCTGTAATCACTTCTGTGTTCATGTGTTTCTTTTTCTGTCAGGCTGAAAGAGAAACTGTACAATGTCCTTAAAGCCGCGGGTGGTGGATTTCGACGAGACATGGAACAAGCTACTGACGACAATCAAGGCTGTTGTGATGCTCGACTATGTGGAGAGAGCCACGTGGAATGACCGGTTCTCGTATCCTATTTCAACTTGCTCCATATTGAAATTTAAATTACATCACAAGAGTTTCAGAAATGTTTATGGACAGGAAGTCACACAGCTGCTCAGTACAGTAAACCAGTTGCCAGGTTACACAGAATTGTATGTATTTGACTTTAAACACCAAATATGGCTAATTCAGATTGGTGCTATAGTTTGGATAATTAATTTACCCATATGTTTTTAAAATAAAATGTAATATGTCAGTGTTAAATTTAGAGCGGCTTGTTGAGTTAGAGGCCCAACTTTGACTTATTAATGTATTTGTAGGGAATCACTATCTCATAAGTAAACTTTATTTATAAAGCCTTCTGAAACTAGTTACAAGTTGCTGTGCAGTGCAATCACTGAAGAAAAAATAGAAAGACAAACAGGAAATAACAATGTAATAAACAAGACGGCCAGCACACATTACAGGATAAAGCACTTATGAAACAGATGAGTTTTTAACAGCTTCGAAGTCGAGATGTCGGGACAGCTGAAAGGCCTCAGTCAGAAGACCTCAGTGATGTCACCGTATCCAGGGGACACAATAATTAAAAAATATGAAGTGAGGCCAACCTGTGAAGTGATTTATAGCAAATGCTCTGTCTAGTGTTATTTACAGACTACATCTTTATGTATTATATATTTACGTCTGTGCATGGTAGAATTGTGTTTGCCCTCATTATTCATCCTGAATTCTGACACCAGTGACATTTATGCCTTGTGCGTTGCGTACCCAGAGCCTTTGGGTGAAAGATTATACACAGAGACCAAGGTGTTTCTGGAGAATCATGTTCGGCAGTTGTACAAGGTAAGCACTCACAGAAATGGCCAGCAAAGAAAAACGTGTTTAGTGCTCTTTTTTTTTTTTTTTTTAATTTCAGCATTTTGAGCTGTCATGCTTGTGTGTATTTCAGAAAGTCCTGGAATCAGAGGAGAAGGTTTTAGTGATGTACCACAGATACTGGGATGAGTACAGCAAAGGAGCTGACTACATGGACTGCTTGTACAGGTAACATCACTGCCTGTTCTGTCCTTTGTCTCCACTTGATATACAGATAGAGTGTATGTCATATCAGTGAGTCACAATGCTGATTCACCATTTAGTGCTGCATTTATCTTTTTCACAAACACATCACCACATTTTGAAAAAAGTTGTTACAGTTCCAGTTATTTTATTTTGTTTTTTATCAGACGTATTCTCAGTTTGTAGTCTGAGTATATGACATAAGACTGCTTCCTTAAATTCACAGTGATGTTAAAATGGTTGGCCGTTTTTTTTTTTTTTTTTTGTCTTTGTTGTCAGTGTGGTGTGTTCAAGTAAAACCTTTAACATAAGATTTGAACCAAAGCAGGTGTCTGTCTTTGTCAGCGCTGGTTCTTGAACGTTGGCTCGGTGTGTCACGGTCCTTTGATGCAGAGCATACTAATTCTATCACAAGCAACAATATTCCAGCCTACACTTTTTGTACCCTTAAAATATTACCTAGAAAGGCGGTGTGAAGTGGAAGCAGGCATTTGGTGTGTCCTGATTCATTCTAAATCAATACTCCCTTGGAGAGCTTTCAGATCTATTTTTATGTGTACTTCCCACCAGACTGTCTGTGCATACATATGCCTTTGTAATTTATTGTGGCAGTGTGAGTGAGAGAGAAGGGGAGGCTCTTGGCTTTAGTGGTGGCATAATAGTGGTCAGATCTTAATATAGACGAGGGTCACTTATTAACCTCAGCTGATCTCTGTGCGAATGTGTGTGTATGTTTTCATCCTGTCAAACATAGATCATCATGTAGTGGAAGCTGGACTGAAGTGTCAACTGAATCAATCACACGTCCGCTCTCCAGGTGTCATGGTCAGCCGTACAGCACACGAGCCTTTATATTAGCTGTCGTTTAACCCTTGATACTGGTGTTTTATGCTTGTCAAAACTTCACTGTATGAGAAGAATCAGATCTGTCTGACTGTGATGTGATGGCTAGACTGCAGATGGAGGCAGGCAGCACAGCTGTGAAAACTACACATCATTTAGGGACTGAATCAGCCAACATAGATCAGCCATCAAACTGTGCGTCAGTCTGTCTGGTGGTTGTCCTGCTTTTCATTTACTTGTGGATTCCTTTGAGAGTTAACTGCATTTGCCAGCCAATAAGATGACTTTGTCTCTTTTGATCACTTTTGTTGTTCAGTGCAGGCAAGTAGTGCAGGTATTGTACAGTGGGACTACAAGAGTTTTTTTGTGGGAAACTGCTGCCTGCAGAGGGTTAATGAGAGCAGTGAGACACAACCATAGAGTAAATGTGTGGGCTGTAAGACCAAAACTGTGTGCTAAAATGCTCTGAAGAGCTGCAGACTTGTGGTGATATAATTCTCAGTGATTTTAGTGCTTCAGTCAACTCCTTATACATAACACGAAGTAATTTGAATCAGGGTTAAAATATCCAAAATCTTGATGAAGGTACTAATAAGAAAGAATACCTAATTCACTGTTTCTCTTAATATTGTCTGATCTTAATGTGCTGGTCTATTATTAATGAGCTGTTTTTAATCTTTCAAACTGATATAAATAACTTGTGTTTGACTGGTTAATGGTATTAATGTCGGGTCTGAAAACATGAATGCAGCCCGTTAATTCCATGTTTTGTCTTTGCCTACTGGGTAACAGTCTGTGTCACTGGAACCATGAAATTGAGTCAAAGGAATGCTGCATCCATAGACTGTAGTTGGTGTATTGATGCATCTGCCATTGCCTGGAATACAAGATGAAAACACTTGCAGTCATATTCTCAAGAGAACAGTAATAAAATGGCTTCATATCTGCTTCTGGCTCATTAATTTGCTCATTAATCCTGGACTTTTTGACTTTGAGTGGCTAACCTGACCCTCAGTAGCCACAGAATGAGTGCGTGACCATTAGGGGAGCCAAAGAATGAACTGCACACACACGCTAGATATTAGATGACATCTCCTCTTGATGCAAGTTATATTTTAACATGTTGAGCTCCAACCCCACTTTGTTCAGGTACCTCAACACTCAGTTCATCAAGAAGAACAAATTGACAGAAGCAGACCTACAGTACGGCTACGGGGGAGTGGACATGAATGAGCCGCTCATGGAGATTGGAGAGGTATTGACTGGTTTTTCTCATAAACTTCCTGCACATCAACACTTTTGTGCCCACTAGGGTAATAGATAAAGTTAAGGAGAGATTCGTGGGATTCAGCACTCTGATTTCACCTCAAACTGCCCATCTACAGTGACCTACACCAGGGCCTGTTTACACTGTCATTTTGTGTGTCATTGCAGTTGGCCTTAGATATGTGGAGGAAGCTTATGATCGAGCCCCTTCAGGCTGTCCTGATCCGGATGTTGCTGAACGAAATCAAAAAGTATGTTTTTCACACAAGCTGAGCTACAAATCATGATTTTCTGAATTCCACTTTTTGCTGTCATTGTTTTCCAGTCTTTCACTCTGTTAATGTCTGGACATGTATTCTGATTGGGCTGCTGTGCACTTACAAACAAATGACCTAACATTAGCATCCTTGTGTCTTTCAGTGATCGTTGTGGCGAGAACCCCAACCAGAAGGTAATCCATGGGGTCATCAACTCCTTTGTTCATGTTGAACAGTACAAGAAGAAGTTTCCACTAAAGGTGAGACATCAAATAATGGCCCAGACGATTACACCTGTTTGTACTGTGTCTTTATATTAATCCACAGGCTGTTTATTCATAATGTTGATAATGTGAACAGTGAGGTTAAAATCTAACAGGCAGTGTTTTTCTTGTTAATTATCCGCAGTATGTACAGTTCATTAAGTTCAGTGAATTTCCAGTCATGTATGCTAAATCCTATGTGGGCCACATTCTCTGCCTGTGTTGCAGTTTTATCAGGAAATCTTCGAAGGGCCATTTCTGACAAAAACGGGAGAGTATTACAAACAGGAAGCCTCCAATCTACTGCAAGAATCCAACTGCTCACAATATATGGAGAAGGTAGGACAGATGAACAGATAATGCAAGTATGTGAGCGTTCTGGCAGTGTGTGTGACCCTGAGTGCTGCTCTGACCCTGCTTTACCTTTGCTTTGGGGTTGTTTGTGTTCTGCTTGGCCTAAAGAACCCACAGATGTAGCTCAGCTGCTTTGCTTTGCTTGTTGTTGGAAATGAGTTTGTGATATCTAACACTGGGTGTCTTGCTTGGGGTGGATTGTGTGTATCTGTGTGTACACCGGCATCCATCAGATGAGTGTACTCTCACCCAGGGCCTGTGTGTGTCAACTGTCAGGTCATGTCATCCGGGTGACATAAGAGTTTTAATCTGAGTATTAGCTCTACCATTAACCCACTAAGGCTGAGATCACACACCCCTGGGCACCTCTAGCTGACTCTCTCTCTCTCTCTCTCTCTCTCTCTCTCTCTCTCTCTCTCTCTCTCGTTCTTTCATTCAGGCAATAATCAGATTTCTCTGATAGATTTATCCCTCCAGCCTGTAAACAGGATCATCATTAAAGCTTTAGCAGGCATTAGGGCAGTGTGTGATATGACTGTGAAAGAGCAGCAACAGACAGACTGTAGTACAGTGCAGCGCCCTCCTCTCAGGACAGGCTCAGTTCCTTATCTGACCCAGTTTTTAGTTGTGGGAAGGCAGCTTTTTCTTTCTTCCTTAGTTTACCTAACATGCTGCATGCTGTGAGTGTGTGTGCGTGTGTGTGCTCAAAACTATATGGAGACTGATAAAGATCGACTGCCCCGTCACCACAGAACGATGTTCTGGCCTGTATGTTTCATACAGTGAACCGTGAAAGGTTTTGACAGGCGTTTCACATTTCAAAGCAAATTTGTAGCATTTGTTTAGAATCCTTCAAGATAAACCTGAAGCACATGATGTCAAAGGGTTTTAAAAGTTCCTGCTGTGTTTTCAGATTTCAGTGAATATCAGTGTACCACATGTCCTCTGTCTGCTAAAAAGATTAATTAATACAAAAATGTGACTGGGTTGAAAAACAGAGTGCATTATCAACTAAATCTGGTCAGACTCTCAAAGAGCCTAATTTTCATTTTTGTTCAGACAAAAGAACAGTCAAAATATCAAACTACTACATGTCTCCTCAGGTCACATAATGAGCTGTGTGGTGTCACCTGTTTTGTTTTCCTCACTTACAGTCAGTTTAACCCACATATGTAAATGTCAGCTCTTTGACTTCCACCCTTCTCCTTCCATCGTTCTCTTCCTCCAGGTTTTGGGGCGGTTGAAAGACGAAGAGATGAGATGTCGGAAGTACCTGCACCCCAGCTCCTATGCCAAAGTCATCCATGAATGCCAGCAGAGGATGGTGGCAGATCATTTGCAGTTCCTGCATGGGGAGTGCCAGAACATTATTCGGCAGGAGAAGAGAGACGGTCAGTCCACTGCTGTCTTTGTGTCCTAATGCAGTGTACACACAGCTGTGGCTCTGGACTCAAACTGTGTCCTGTTGTGTTGTTTTGTGTAGACATGGCCAACATGTACACCTTGTTGCGGGCCGTGGCTAACGGGCTGCCCCACATGATCCAGGAGCTGCAGGTCCATATCCACAACGAGGGCATCCGAGGCACCAGTAACCTCTCTCAGGAAAACGTTAGTACTGCAGCACTGTGTGTGTGTGTGTGTGTGTGTGTTTGTTTATATCACGATGGGAGCTTTAAACTGACTGCACAGGATCCCACGCTGAGCAGCTGTCACCATAGGGGGCCAAATCGAGGTCCCCATGGGTCCTGATTGCCTTTTGAGGGTTAAGGCTGGTTTCAGGTTAGCATCAGGTTTGGGTTGGGGATTGGCATTCAGCTGTGATGGTTCGAGAAAGCATTATGTCACCATGGGGTCAGTGATACAACATTATGTGTGTGTGTGTGTGTGTGTGTGTGTGTGTGTGTCTGTGTGTCTGTGTGTCTGTGTGTCTGTGTGTGTCTGGGTACACATGCCTGTACTCATACATACAGCATTGTGGGTTTTCAAGCTGCTTTTCCTTTTTTTAGAAAATGGCACAATCAAGTTTTTTTCTTGATACCGGAGAGGGCCAGAAATAACTGTGACATCTCCATTTATTTTTAATCACAGCTTGTTGTGCTGCTGAAGCTGGAAGGATCTTAATTTAACTGCATAATGTGCTCTTTTTAAGTTAAACCATGGCCTTGTATTTGTTCCGTATCATCATGTCCCTTCTCCTCACGTAGAGGTTGAAGCCCTCTGCCTGTAGGGCCCCAGTGCTTTACAGTCAACAGAAATTCATTAATTCGAGTGCCGTAAAAATGTCATTTTTGTCTCTTGGCTTAAGCTGTGAATAATATTTAATACAACTTTTGTCTGTCTCTTCTTGCTTCTCTAGATGCCAACCCTGTTTGTGGAGTCAGTGCTGGAGGTTCACAGTAAATTTGTTCAGCTCATAAACACAGTTCTAAATGGAGATCAGCACTTCATGAGTGCGCTTGATAAGGTATTTAACCCCAGACTCTTAACAGCTCTCACCTCATTAAACGACATGCCCATATCAGTCACTAGATGGCATGAGTGAGTTCTTTTGTTTTTCCTGGCTTGCTCTCTGTAACTGCAAAACTACAGTTAAGAACGTGTTCACAGTCAAAGTGGGTAATTGTGTTTCAAGATCAGACTGAGTGTGTTTATTTGATGTGTGTCTCTCAGGCTTTGACGTCTGTGGTGAACTTCAGGGAGCCCAAGTCCATCTGTAAAGCCCCTGAACTGGTGAGTGCGTACCCACACACACACACACACACACACACACACACACACACACACAGTACTATACACAGTGCCTTGACCAGGTCATGTCCCTCCTGGTGTCTCTGTCCAGCTGGCGAAATACTGTGACAATCTGCTGAAAAAGTCTGCAAAGGGAATGACAGAGAACGAGGTGGAGGACAAGCTGACGAGCTTCATCACAGTGTTCAAGTACATAGACGACAAGGACATCTTTCAAAAGGTGACCACAGTTCTTCTGACGCTGCAATATAACAACCAAACAAATGTTACCTCAAATATCTGCCGACAGTCTGATGCACAAACACGAGCTTAAAATAGTTTAAGAAGTATTAGCTTCATAGTGTGTCCATTTATAGCATCCTCAATCATCCCAAAATACTCTGTTTTTGAGTCAACAAAGGTAAGCTCTGTTGTTCAAGTGTTGCTTTTCTTTGTTTTCCACAGTTTTATGCCAGAATGCTAGCAAAGCGGTTAATACACGGTTTATCATTGTCAATGGACTCAGAAGAAGCTATGATCAACAAACTAAAGGTAAATCCAAAAAGCGAGTCGGGGGTGGTAGCAGCCCACGAAGCATGTCATTCTTTTGAATGTCCGGTGAGACGTACTCATTAAATGTTCCTATACGTTACCTTTTAGCCCCTCTGTTCAAAGCTCTCTGTCCTCCTCCTCATTCCTACAGCAAGCTTGTGGCTACGAGTTCACGAGCAAACTCCACAGAATGTACACAGACATGAGCGTGAGTGCCGACCTCAACAACAAGTTCAACAATTTCATCAAGACGCAGGAGACCGTGGTGGACCTGGGCATCAGCTTCCAGATCTACGTATTACAGGTGAGGAGGACTCGGACGTGGCCTCGCTTGGCGCAGACCGTCGGCCTCGTTATTACAGCGGTGTAATGTTGTGGTATGTGCCCTGTGGTTTCAGGCTGGAGCTTGGCCTCTCACACACGTCCCCTCCTCCACATTCGCCATCCCTCAAGAGCTAGAGAAGAGCGTGCAGATGGTGAGTTGACTCTTGTGGAGCACAGCTGGATTGTCAGTTGTTGAGGTTCACACGGCTAAAGATTTGAATCTGTTTTCGCCTCCTCTTTACAGTTTGAGCTGTTCTATAATCAGCACTTCAGTGGGAGGAAGTTGACCTGGCTGCACTATCTCTGTACAGGTACAAACACACATGCACTATTTAAAGCTGAATTATGTAAGATCTGAAGGTGAAAATGCATCTGCGTGAGCCAGTATGTGAAAGAATAACCAGCCTAAACAAAAAACAGTATCAAACCCAAACAGGTTGAATCATGGAAGAAGAAAGAAATGGGTAAATAGTAAGCTAATTACTGTGTTGTGTCGTCTCCAACAGGTGAGGTGAAGATGAACTACCTGTCCAAGCCCTACGTTGCCATGGTGACCACCTACCAGATGGCCGTGCTGCTGGCCTTCAACAACAGCCAGACGGTGACCTACAAGGAGCTGCAGGACGGCACCCAGATGAACGAGAAGGAGCTTCAGAAGACCATCAAGTCCCTGCTGGACGTCAAGATGCTCAACCACGACTCGCAAAAGGTCTGAGCCCTGATGGATCCACGGCTGAGCCTGACAGCGTGGCGTCTTGTCATTTGTATTCGGTACTGACTTATGCCTTTCTGCTTCCGCTCTGCTCGCAGGAGGAGATCGAAACCGAGTCCACATTTTCGCTAAATATGAGTTTCACCAGTAAAAGGACAAAGTTCAAGATCACAACATCAATGCAGAAAGACACACCACAGGTCAGACTCATGGTCATCCGTCCTTCTCGAGCTTTGCTGTTACACTGTTGTTCGGCAGCTGTGTTGTAGTCTTAACACTTCTCGCATGTCTCTGTCTCATCAGGAGATGGAGCAGACGAGGAGCGCCGTAGACGAGGACCGCAAAATGTATTTACAAGCTGCTATAGTGAGAATCATGAAGGCCCGCAAGGTGCTCCGACACAACGCCCTCATCCAGGAGGTGGGTGGAAGTCCTTTTGCTGATTTCATCATCGTATGAGGGGTTGATGGAAATAGCTTTTACACACACTCAAACAGGAAGTAAACAAAGTTCAGAGGACAGTGATCAGAATGATGTGTTTTTGGTGCCAATAAATAAAAATAATCAAAATATATCCATATTACAGATATCGTTCAGAGGTCTTTGTGGAATTCAATTAACTTTATTTGCCTGTTTTTCAAATATCCCTGTGTGCAGGTCATCAATCAGTCCAAAGCCAGGTTCAACCCAAGTATCAGCATGATCAAGAAGTGCATCGAGGTGCTCATCGACAAGCAGTACATTGAGCGAAGCCAGACGTCAGCAGACGAGTACAGCTACGTCGCATAGGCAGAAGAGCCAAGCCGGGAGCACTTGCGCACAAACACTCGCCTGTGTGACTGACCGGCACATGCAGGTCAAAAACATGAAATAAATAACGAAAACAGACTCATTCATCAATTTAGGTTTTGGACTGTCGCTGTCTGCTGTGGTTTTATGCGGTGACTGAGAGCAGGACTGGTGCCTCCATCTTCGAAAACGAGAAAAGGTCATCGTGTCACGTCAGACAGCCAGCTAACACCACCACCCTCCTCCCTACCCCGCCCACCTTCTGATTTTAAGCTGTTTACAACATCACCAGTGCCACGCACCTGTGCGTCCAACGACAAAAAGAAAATGCCTATAGCTGTTGGCGAGGAAAGAGCCGATAAACATACTAGTCGACCGAAAAGAAAGGATAAAAAAAAAAAAAGAAATCCGGGGAAAGAGGTAGTTGTGACATCAATGACACATTGGTGGCTACACATTAAAAACATGCTTTCTTTTCTCACGTTTGCAGTTGTTGTGTGTTCATTTTTCTTTCTTTGTTAAATGTACCGAAGTTAGGAAAAAATATTGTAATAAAACTGGTATACTGACTATTGTATCTACTTTCAAATGTAAAGAAAAAATGAGGTGACAAACATGATCCTGCTGCTTGTCAAATAAATAAATAAAAACACTGAAAAGTTTTATGTAAACATTTGTCAAGTGTATCCATATGTCAATCATTTCAAGGATTGCGTGTCATTGAATGTGCACTGTGATGCCTGAAGTCTTTCGCTACATAACCTTTGACTTATTGTAGCAGGAAAAGCACAGCTGTTATTAATATTAACAATGGTTCAGTTCTATTCAAACATCTATTCAAAGCTGTCAAATACACTGAAAAATACATATAAATATATAATATATATTAATTAATATAGTAAAATACTAGCGAGTTAATAGCGAGCTCACTGACAGAGAAACTGAAAATGAAAGCATTTAGAGAAGCGTCGTGCGTCCTGCGCACATGCGCGTTCAGGACGCAGTACGACCACCACAGCGCCCCCGGGGTGGGCGCGTGAGCCAGCTGTGGTCTGACAGCTGTCCATGGTGCTGACGCGAGCGAACTGAGTGAGAAAATGTGATGTCTCTGTAAAGAAGAGGAAGAGTGATGCTCGTAACGAATAGTGCTGTTCCGTTATCCACGAGGCTCCTGCGGGAGGGGGGACGCCTTACAGTGTTTTACGTTTATCACACATTCTCCATGTTTGTTTTTTATGTTTTTATTTATTGCTCCAAGCGTTTAGATACAAGCAAACAGAAAGAACAATGATTCCGTCTCTGGTCCACGCTTATAATTTTCTATTTCGTCTTATGGGCCCTAATGTTAGCATAAGACCTCGTGGCGCAACGGTAGCGCGTCTGACTCCAGATCAGAAGGTTGCGTGTTCAAATCACGTCGGGGTCAAGTCTTTTGAAATGCGATATTGTGAAAGTTATGACCGTGACATTGATGCACAATGTCTCCCGCCAACGTAGCGAAACATAATAACGTTTTCCAAGCAAACTGCTCATATTTTTGCCTAATATGCCGATTTTTGTTGAAGCTGTGACGGTAAGATATGGCCTAGCAATGGTTCAGACTGCAGTCTGTGTTGGGTTGCAACGAACAGTTTGTCCCACACATTTCCACCAAGATTCTCACCCTTCACATTCAGCATGTTAATCCATCTGTCGGGAGTGATGGAGTTCCTCGGGGCTGTAAGAGGGGAGCATCCCGAGTGCAACAGTCATTTTAAATTATATTCATGTAGTTTTATACTGCAGGAATGCAAGCGCTTCATCCATACATCAGACGGTAATGATGAATAACATCAGCATTGTTTTCTTCAAGGGAGGGATACGTGTGTCTAATGTAGAGGCAGGAAACCACCTCGAAGTCACATCACTCGCTGTGTTTTAGACAATCTCGAGATTATGTGAAGGAACTCCATATTGGAGTTAGTGATATTAGCCTTAAAACCATTGACCTTGACGTGATTTGAACACGCAACCTTCTGATCTGGAGTCAGACGCGCTACCGTTGCGCCACAAGGTCATCTGACGAAGGAGTTTGGGTCTCCTGGGAAAGTTGCAGTTGTGAGACGCCAAACTGCCAAAATGCAAATATTACACGCACTGAAAAATAACTGAAGCCTACAAGTTTTCTTCAGCATCGTCAGAGTCAGCTACAGCTTATTTAGCAATAAACTGGCTTTTGAATTGTGGTATCTTGAAAGCAGAAGTTAATCTTTTCTCCGTTGTGACGTGTAGATTTTTCTGAAGACTCGAGTGTAATTGTGAGTGTTCATTATCACTTTCCACAGGACAGAAAGTGTACACAAAACATGAACTGGCAGCATTTGCAGACCATGAAATCAGAGTGCTAAGACTGTGCTAAAACCATTCTCAGTGTTCACAGTCTACACTTTGCCCAGTCCCCATAAACACAGCAATTAAAGGCTCTAAACTTAATCCTGACAAAGAAGATTCCAAGAGATGATCAAGTGTAATACTATCAACGGCCTGCAGATGGAGCCCTTTAGCTTTCAGGAAAAACTGCATGGCGCAGCAGTGACGCTAACACTGCAGGTTTAGAGACACATCAAGCTGTTGGTGAGTGAACACTGACATTATATGAATTAGAAATGCACATATTGAAATAATGCAAAAACAAAAAAAAACTTTTTATTTTTATTTTTATTATTATTATTATTATTTTGAGGATCCACCAGTTACAACATGACCCAATCAAAGCCATGAACAGATCCTGATGTTGGTTTTGAGGCTTAACAGCTTAAAGTCTTACTCCATTTATCGTGTTCTGGTGCATTAGTCAGAGTTAGGGATAGACTGTGGGGCTATATTGCCTTGAGCTATTAATGATTTATTATGAAGTCAAGGTGGGGTGGTGACAGCTGCTAATGAGCATCATTAGGGAAACCGTCATTAGTCCCCCTATTTGGGGAAATCCACATGCCTTAGCTTGCAGCAGACTGTGATGATCAGCAGAAATTGGATTTACGTAATGTTAGACATTGTTCAGTATCATTTGAATAACAAAGCTGCTGTGTTTTAGGCTGCAACTGGGGCAACTGACCAGTATCGGCTAATTACTGTGTCTTTGTATGAATCCCTGAAGAAACACGCAAGAATTAGAGAATAATAGAAGTTACATGCATAGAAGTTACAAAACACTGATCTCAGCCCATTGTTATCCACCCGCCACAGCCTTCTTCAATATCTCTGTTATTAGCAGTCCTCAAAGGCCTGCTTCACCCCACCTAAAATGTGTCCCTCTGCATGTTCTCTGCACCTGATGTTCTCTCCTCTGGTTAACTTTTAAAGGGTATCTTCCCCTCGGCTAACAGCTAAATGTACCAAATATTCACCATGTTCACCAATAACGTGTTTTACCAATAAAAGGTTCAAACTGCATTTAAGGTGGCATCAGAAGACACTTGTGTGAATGAATCCATATAAATGCAGCAGGTGTGTGTGTGTGAGTGCTGAATTGTGCAGTGCTGAGGTAAGTGTGATGACAGAGAGATGTGTCAGGAATGACCTGCTCCACTCCTGGGACCATGTTGGGGCACGTCTGCCATGGAAGTAGCACCTCACTGTCAGCTACAGCACACCCACACACACTCTCTCTCTCTCTCTCTCACACACACAAACAGATGCTTTATTGTCTTCTATACTGCTGCCCTGCTCTCCACACAGGACGTGTCTGTCAGTGTGCAGATGAAGAATTAGAATTTTCCTCGCTTGCGAAATAAAAGTGGTGCATTTCGTTGTGCTATGTATTCACAGGAGCAAACATTTTTCTCAGGTTTGGACCCCATGTGTAAATATTTGGATGGAGGACAGCGAGCTGCTTAACTCTCACATTGATGTTTTCCGGCTCAGTGAACAGCCAGACTCTTCCACAACCACTCATCTTCTATCTAACCCCAACATTACTGTGTCACATTATTGTGTTATTTGTAATGCATCTGTCACTTGATGCAGTCAGCAAACAGGCTTCATGGCATGTGTTTACATCCTAGTTGTAATTCCCCGACATGTGCAGACAGCAGGGGCGAAGAAAACCGGGCCTGGACTTCACTCTTAACTTAAGCTGTAATTGCACTTCTCCCGAACTTCAGTGCACCACACACAACCACACATTCCCACCGCTGTCTCGCTCCTCCTCCCTGCATTCCTGATGTGCAGTGGACGCACTGCAATTCAGGCTGGGGACTCATCTTACTGTAGCAGTTTGGGGTAAATAAGTGACCTGGTTTCCTGGGGGGAGCACTGGCATGCAACAAGCTCGCAAGCTGACGGTCAATTTGGATTTTATGCATCACAAACGCCAAAAATGCTACCAGACATGATGTTAAATAAATGTAAACATGGTGCTTTATGTAAACATTTGTTATTTGTATGCAGGTTTCATGTTGTTTGTATAGACTGAGACTCGGTTATGTCAGCAAACAAAGGTAAGAGTCATCGAGCTGTCCTCAGTTCACTCATTTGGGAAGTGTGTTTCTTCTGATTACCTCCAGGGGGAGTATTAGGAGTGTGAAAGTGTTAGAGGTGAAGTTGTCAAAGTGTCCACGTACAGCATACATTCAAGATTGTCAACAAGATATTGCAAAGAAATAGTATATTTTGAGGGTTGTCCATGTGGCACTTGTTCATGCTCACTCATTTGGACTACATTAGCTCATAAAGAATAAGAGCTGCCGAGAGAGAGAGAAGCTCCGCAGAAAGGTTGCAGCTTTCACCAGTAAACTGGGTCACATCGTAGGTCCAGCCTCAGGCGGATTTCCCATATCGCACTGCAGTTCAGTCATTTACACATATACATAACAATAATATATGCACTGCTGTCAGTGGCTTCCTGGTGTGCTCTCAGCAGCTGCATCAGAACGCACGTACGACTCTTCCAACTCGCTCTGCTGAGGAGCTCATCTTCGTCAGTGTGACTCATGCATACGAGTTGACGTTCACCGTCTGTTTGTATGCTCCATCTGCTGAATCATCCAGGCAGTCACAGATACTCTGAATCAAATCCAAGTGTGCTAACAAGCACAATACTTGTTGCAATAGGCTTGCAGCAGGTACTTAAGCTGAGCCTGGATCAGTTTGCCAGACTTACCAAACCATGACTCTCAAACTCACTGATCTACACCTGATAAGATGTTGTCTGGCTCCAGAGGAATCCCACACCCACACAATCCCCCACCAGAGATTTGTACAGCAGGTAGATGTGAAGCAGGACAGAATTTACATTTGGTACCACTCGTGTCACCATTTGTGTACATTTGAAGTTTTGCTTAAACCGTAGCACCTTCCCCAGGTAAAGGTGGATGACCAACAGGCAGAGCAGGCAACTGCCCCAAGACCCCAGACCCTCAGGAGTCCCTGATGGTCTTTGGTGCAATTTCATAATTTTGTTTAAACAAATTATCACAAACTCACACACATATTACCCCAGAGTGGATTGGGGAACGAGAGAGGGACGCTCTTGCAGGTTAATGTGGCCTTTGGTTTGGTCTGTCTAGATTACAGCCACTGAAACAAATGAAAATAAAACCAAACCATGGTTGAAGGTATTTTTCTCCAGTCCTAATGTCTGATAGGGAGTCACCACGACATTATGAGTTCAATAAAATTCAGTTCTTTATTTCTAAGATATCCACAACAACATCCTCGTGTAGGCTCCACACTGACAAACATTACGCATCCATGCGTTCCTGTGTTACGCAACTTCGTGTGATAAGAAAGTGAATGTGGACGGCTTTGCCCTCCGCAGCAGGCTGCACCGCATTGGCTGCTGGCGGAAACATTCTCCGTGCCTGCTCCGACATGTGGGCGCACTCGCAGTGTCAGTCCAGTTGTGCGCTCTCGCCGGAGAAGCTTTTTGTTGGGAACTTTCTGTAAGTGAGTCAACACGGCACAGGGAGGACGCCACCCAGCCCCGCCGCTGGATCCAATGCTGGGCTTCTCTCTTGTCCTCCGAGGACGCGGGACACGAAGACAACTTCACTTCGAAGCACTTCGCAACAACTGGGGATTTGGTTTCTAACCGTCGCGCAGCGGGGATGGTTTTAGTCGTTTTGACGCGGCTTTTTCCTCATTGGAATTAACGCGGATCCGGAGACATGAAAGTGACGGTGTGTTTCGGGAGGACCCGGGTGGTCGTTCCGTGTGGAGATGGGAATGTACGAGTCTACAACCTTATCGAACAAGCCGCTATGAGGTATAAGAAGGCGATCGCAAAGGTAAGCCCCCCCCCCCCCAGCCGTGCCCCGGTGTGCTTTTGTAACGTTTCGCTCTGTGTGCTCGGCGCGGTCGTCTGCATCCACACTGGAGCCTCAACATGGCGCTTTCCACGGGCTAAGAAAGAGGGAGAGAGTGGGCAGAGGAGAGCCAGCGGCTGCCACCAGGATCGGAGCCAGTGCGGACCCCCAGGGGCCCCTGGTGGAGGGAGACTGTGGGAAACTCTTCATTCTTAATTATCAGGACATGCGTAAGAGTGGTGGCTTTCATCATGGAAGTTCAGTAGCTGAATCTAAAAAGTTGTGCAACTAATGTGCCCACTTTCTGCTCTCCTGTGTATCTGTGAGGAGGTCCATGAAAAAGTTTAGGAAACACTGAAATTATTCCAAATCAATACAAGCTGCAGTGACAGAAAGTGCGCAGAGTTCATAGAAACCCACAGAGTGTGTAAAACAGTGAAATACCAGCTGCACACACACGATACACCCCAGTTCACTGACACATTTATAATCTCTCTGTGTGTGTGTGTGTGTGTGTGTGTACATACATTCATGTCTCTGTATCACAACACAGCTGATCACTTGCCAATGCAGTGACCACCCTCTCTCTGATGGAGGAACCCTGCTCTGCACTCATTGCCCTTTGCAATTACATGCTGATATATAAAAAAAAAAAAAACAAGTTTACAAGTTCATCCAAAATTCATGTGTTTAATGATGGAACGCATGACTGTGTGAAAGCCCTGTGCCAAATTTGAATGAGGCCTGACCAGGACACTGATTGCTTTTCCCTTTGTGGGTTTCTAGTGGCTGCTCTTTAAAGCCCATTAAATGACTAATGAATGAATTGAAGTTTGGTGCTGTTTCCATGGTAAGTGACAGCGCTTTCTCCTCCTTGCCAGTGGGTGGTATTAGCATTGGAGTCACGTTAATGCTGCAGCTTCTCTTCGAGGGCTTGGAATACCATGATTAGCCCATGCTGCTTTTTCCAAGTTAGTTCTTTTCTGTGTTTCAGCTGTGAGAAGCCTACAGTCTTCTGGAGTATCGATAGCAGAGTATAGATCTGATTGAACAATATTATTTTTTTCACTCTGAGAGCTGCACACCTGTATGCTCTGACTTCCTGGATGAGACGAATATTTTAGTAGATTTTACAGCTGAAGGTAAACGGTGACGAAGCAGGTCAACATTAATGCTCATTCTTGAAGAGCACTTCCTCTTTCGATATGCACAAGCAATCCCACACATTCACTCCTCTGTTCACCAGTGCTCGGTGGTTTTCCGTGGTTCAGCAGAATGGAGGCGACTGGTCCATTGATCCATGCAGTGATACTGTAAATGTAGAAGTGTAGGCTTCCCCTCTGGAGAACACTTGACTCTGGGTCAACACTGACTACTGTGCGTATCACAGGCCGGCCAAGACCTTTGGACTACAGGAAGATGTACTCACACATAGATCACTGGAGTTTTATGATATTCCTGCAGCTGACAACAGGGTGGTGTTGCTTTAACCCTTAGTTTAAAAGGGCAGGGTGGATTTTTTTATGGCTGCATTTACAGTGTCACAAAAATGACAAGCATCCAAAAGGCCGTGATGTAAAACTACATCCTGTGGCATGCAGATAATGCATCATACAATATGTATCTGAATGCTGAAAACAGAATTGAAGCCTTTTGCCGGAGAAAAGTACATAAATCATACATAATTCATCTGAGACAGTCGTCCGCTTGGGTGAAGCAGCTTTAGCACGAAGAACGGAGAAACAAAGTGAAGTGAAACAAGCATCTGGCACAATTCAGAAGCCTCAGATTGCAAAGGCGCATTCTGCAAGTGAGGAGTCTTCAAAAAAAGTGGCACGCAGTTTGGGCGGCGTGCTGGAATAAGGTGTGTTGTCAAAAGCATTTGATGTGATGAAGATGCGAAGGCCTTACTGAATTGAGTTACTTTCCTCTCTTGGCTTGTTTTTATAGCTGTACTGTGGTTCATTAGGTCAGGAGCATGGAGGGGGGAAATAAATACACGCTTTTTATAACAAACCGAGCCCTGTAAACATGAAGTCATACAGGCCCAAAGCTATCTGGTTAATTGGACAGTTTTGGTGATGTCATCCTGCATCATCAGTGCCACTTCCTCTATGAGGAAATCAAATTGGGATGACTGACAGCAGGCCACGCTGCAGTTTATGTTTATCTTGAGAAGAAATAACGTATTTGAGTGTCATTAGTCGAGACTGCAGCTTGATTCATTTTGTGAATGATACAGAAAAGGTAAATTAGGACAAAAACAGGCGTCTTTTACCAGAATATTACGGAATTACTCCTTTTAAATAAGAAGTGGCTAATACACAAGGAGTAAGACACAAGCTCAACACACTTCCATCTCCACACCAAAATGCACAAACGGGCCCAAAAAGACTTCTGATAACATCCGGAAAGTCTATGAAAGCGGCTTGGTTATATTATTTTATCACAGTTGAAGCTAACGGAGAGCTAAAGCTAGCTGGCTCGGCTGGCAGAAGTCTCTGCTGCGCGTGCTCTATTGGCTCCAGAGTCCAGAATGCATTCATCCGGGTAATTTCTTTACAGCAGGAAGTGGCTTTTTTAGCTTCATGTGCCACTGAGCAACATTCATAGGAATGAACAGAGCCCTGCATCCTACGCTGTATCCAGCGGTAATTATACGTCCACGATCCAAACAAACCCAACCAAACGGGCAAAAGCACCAGACTCCATTCAAACCAAACCAAAGAGGTTAGGTGTGAAAGAGCTTTTCGAGGAAGTCAGCATAGATCGCTTCTGTTGCTGCCATGAATTCACATTTACTTCTTTGTTTATCTGATTTATGTGGAGACAAACTGATGGTATGAGAAGCACACCGCTCTTCCTGCTTGAGCCGAAAGCTCATCTCTTCAACAGCTACTTCACGTCTGCCCGTTCTCTCCCTTCCCCTGTATACTTTGAGCTGATCTGGCCTCCACCTACATTCAGACTCCACCGTCTTTATCTGCCTCTTCATTCCACATCAGCCTCCCTGGGTTGCTAAGATGTTTGCCACATGCACTACTGTGGAAATTCTGTGGCGCTTTTCACTCTTGCAGCTTTTGCTCTTAGTTGCCACTAATACCAGTGATCTGTGAAATTAGACTTATTCTCCTCTTGGAAATAGCTGCGTTGAATTAGATGAGCCCAGACAGTGTCTCAAGCTGTGCCAATGTACCTGATCATCTATGGGGACTCTTGAGGCATTTGTCACAGTCTCAGGGGGACCAGGAAGTACGCATCAATCAGCCACTCAAGCACCATTAACTTCAGAGTCAATCTGGTCCACAGTATGCACAGTCATGAAGGATTAAGCTTCTCATCCTGCCTTTCTCTTCCCAAGACTGTTGTTTTTAGCACTTGGCCAGCCAAGTAATAGCTTACCACATTTTTAGTCATGTAAGCAAGAGCAATATGAAGATGTTATTTTGTGGGCTTTCCTGTTGGCATACAAAACACCACGTAGACGTGACTGGGAGGTTCGGAACTTTACTCATCCTCTTGCAGTTTGGTTTCGCTCACATCTGGTACACTGTCAGAGACATAAAACAAAAGAATACTCAAAGTCGATCCATAATTTGTGGCTCTAACTCTTGGAAGAGCTGCATTTCTAGATCCTATTTGTCTCCCACTTTCCCACAGCTACTCATGTCAAAACCTAAATGTAGGCTAAAGCCGAAAAGCACATAATTGCCCTTTTTCCTCCCAAAATTCCTCACGTTCAGCCTCGCAGACATGTCACACCGAAGTCAACTCGTTGAACGACACACATGCAGAATATCCTGAGGGGGCAACATGGTTAAACAAAGTCCCATGTTTCTGCAGCATATGAGGAGCATATGTCCTGTGGTTCTGGGATGTCTGAAGACAAGGCCATGACATGATGATTTATCTGTGTTTATGACTCATACAGATGCATGACACATGAGAAAAGGATCAGAAGTGCAGTGTGTCCACATTGGATTTTTTTTTTTGTATATATATTTTTATTCTGAATTGATCAAGTTGAAAGCTGCTTCTAAAGTGGCTGATAATGCAATGAAAATCAGAAGGAACTGAGAACTGAGCTTTAAAGGAATAGATGGGCATTTTGGGAAATGTGCTTTTGAGCTTTCTTGATGAGAGTTAAATGAGAAGATCAACACCACTCTCTCCTTTAAGTATGACGCTAGCAGCCAATTAGCTCACTTCAGGGTCAAGACTGGGAGGGGGAAACAGCACAAATGGTCATTTTTAATATGCTTTAAAGATGCTTTGAGAGCTTTCCAGTCTTTATACTAATTGAGTGTGCAGTCAGACAGGGAGTAGATGCATTTCCCAAACTTAAGATTTTAATCTTGAAAAATAAAATATTATTTTACATCTTTTTGTTTTCATTTTGACATTTTTTCTCTTAATCAGTGTCAGAAAGTGCAGCTATTTCCACTGTGAAAAGCAGAGGGGCAGTGAATATTTACTTGTATGTCCTGGATACAGTAAACATGTTTACTGTGCTTAAAAGAAGCAGCTGGCAGCATCCTCTCCAGGGACAGAACAGATACCAGTAACTATGCAGTAAATTGGCTGTACAGCTTCAAAGAGCCACAGCATGAACACATTTGCTTCTCACCTAGCAGGCTGCCTGTTGCTGACCCATGCCCTAAAACTCCCCGTCCGCCTGGCTTCTTGTCAGTTCAAAGGAAAACTGGCTGTTGGGTAACTTTTAGTTCTGCCTATGAGGAAAAAATTAGGAGGGGGTCCGAAAGTAGTATCATGATATTTCAGGATTTCTGTGATAATATTCTTGACATCTTGCCAAAGATTCGGCAATGCTGCGCTGAGCCAGTGTAGCTCGTCTGCGTGGTTTTGAGCTCACAACAAATCAAATATTTCCATTATCACAATATGATTTTTTTTAAAACATAACAGTTATACCGATATTATGGTGAACGATGATGAATGATTTAGGGCACCCCTTAAACAAATACATCATTCCTTTTAGCAATGTAGGAGATCTCAGCTTAGACACTTTTCTGCTGCAGGGCAAAGTTAGAGTTGAAACACAGTGTTTGAAGCACCAAATTGACGTTGATTTGTTGGAAAAATGAAAGACAAGACAGCCTCCAAAACACATGTTAGAGATAACTTGTTTCTGTCTCGGCATTTTCAAAGAAGGAACCGGCAATGATGTCATTTCGAAAGTTTCAACTGCTTATTTTGCTTCTGCAGTTTAATTTGTTTCCAAATGCGCTGCTTCAGCCCCCACGTCTGGGATTCATCAGCCTCTAAGAAAAGTCCAATTAGAGTTTTTAATCCTCATCTTTTCTCAGGTGAGGACCTAACAGCAAGTGCAGCAGTACAGAAACACACCGGAAAGAGAAAGTGGAAATTGGTACTGGAAGAACTGTCAGTGCTCATTAGCTCACTACACTCAGCGGCTCCCTGCTTATGTAATAGAGAGGAGCTGCTGTATGTGAGTAGGAATATTACAGCAGTGGAAGATAATTGGGGGATTATCATGTGAGTGGACTGTACTTGGCTGAGCTGTATAGGTCCTGTTGGATGATGGGACCTAATGTGATTGATGGTAACTGAGTAAGATTAGGTCTACGGTTCAACTGTGGTCAAGCAGCAGTGATTTAGTTCATTTCTGCCACAGCAGGGAACAAATCAGGGGAAGAGGAGGAGAAATGTGCACTCAATAACCTCTTTTCCTTTTGTTGTATCCTCCTCTTGCTTTTCCTGACTTTCCTATCCTTTGTTTTTCCTCCCTTGGTGTATCTCCATCTCTCTTTTCTTTCTTCCTTTCTTCTCCAGCTGGTCGACATGGTGTTGTCGTCCAGCTGACTGAGCAGTGTCCTTGTTTTAGTGCTAACTCCTTTCAGGGGAATTGTTGCCTGCCAGTGTTCAAGTAAAACATCGCACACGCAGCGCTCCGAAAATCAGTTCGCCCAAACATCCAGGAAAGATTGTCTTGCACTGCTATCCCTCACCATCTACTTAGACCTCAGACAGTGATTTACTCAATCTTTTGAGTTTCTTGCTTTTGAAACTAACATGTAAAGGACTTCAGGTGCTATATGCAATGTCAAAAATATGCAGCAATAATAGAACATGCTGTAGTGTAGTGCAGAAAACAGATTGCACAGTGCAAAATACCCTGTAATTTCACATGGAGGCTGTTAGCAGTGTGTTTATAGTGGTACATAGTCGTGACAGTAAATGGGAGAAGCAGACTAGTAGTTAAATACTAGTCTCGAAATGTGGAAGCATAATCTTGAAGAACTACTTCAATGTAAGCATAGTTCAGTCCGTGTAGAAGCATATGCAGTACAGTTTATAAATAGCTAGACAGTGATGCATTTTCTTTTTCTTGTATTATGGTATTCAAGTCAAACACATATGGAAGTGAAATGTAACAGACTATGAGGTTAAGATGATGACTTTCTGTGTTCAGGGTGTTTTGAAGTGTTCCCATTCATATTGGACAAACAGTGTAGAACTGGTGGACAGTGAAGCACAATGATCAAAAACATACAGAAAAGGCAACCAGGGTGTTTTTTTAAGGGCCAAAGAGTGGGATGTTCTTCACCTGGCAACAACCCCAAAACAAGCAAGAAGTGGTGCTGGCTGCAGTACAGACCCAACGGAGCATCAACAGGGAGCATATCAAGTATCTGATATCTGTGGATTGGAGACTTCTGGCTCAGACTGCAAACAATTTGTAACCAAATATTGGATATGATGATTGTATTAAAGTTACTGTTACATTATCTCTGACGTTCAGAATTTGGAGACTATGTACAAAAAGGTCAATATGGTACATCGCCAAAACAATAAAAACTGCCTGAAAAATGTCCAAACTGCTCTGTGTGTGCCACAGAGTTTTTTGTGGCTTTGCATGTGGGTCAATGTTGAGAAGATTTGAGAGTACTTTCGTAACAACCTGTCTGGCTGAATGACTAAACGACTGTCTGACGAGGTTCCCTGCTCACGTGGATGACTCAAAGGACAATGACACCACACTGAGAGCTTTATCTTTCTCAAACAGTGTTTCAACCTAAAACCGAAGATGGCTTTAGACCTCAAACTAAGATGATTTTAGACCTTCCTCACGGGCTAGCATGTGTCTCATGTGTATGTGTACACAGGTGCTGACATATGGTATGCACATGTGAGGGAGAGCACATGCATGCAAAGCAGGGAGCAACTAGTCTGGATGCTGAATTGAAGCATCGTGTGACAGACAAAGCTGGAAGAATTTCTGGTAGTAGCTGCTAAACACAGCAATGCTACAAGGCCAGATGCCGTAATGGCAACGGCCAAAGTCTGAGTATGTCATAGCCATGCCAAGCCTTTGCGTGATTGGTTTTCTGGCTACATGTATTCTGTGATGAGGCATTCAGGGTCAGGGTTCATTTCTGTTGTCACTGCTGATGTGGTTTTAGTAGTTGAGAGAGCTTTTTATTTTTTCGGTTCGCTGTAGTTATTCACTGCCCTTGAAACTGCTGAACAGAAACTGCTTTTGTTGTCAAATCATTTGGAGATTTAGCAGGACTTGACACAGTGTGGCGAATAGCATATGTTGAATTTGTGGATGTGTAAGCAAGAATGGATGTATTTTCATATGTGTGGGTTTGTTCTTCAGTCACATTTTCCTTCAGAGATAATGTGGCTCCATTCAGACATTTGACCATGCTGACATATCAAACATGAGCTCCTGATAGCTGCTAAGCTTGTGTTTTCCTATCCCAGCCACAGCCTTGTGATGGTGAGGACACCGTTTTGTTATCTTAACCCACTGGTACAGATAATCCGGCTAATCATTAGCCTGAACCGTTAGAAACAAGACAAAAGAAGCAATGCACTGCACTTGATCTCGCATAACTTAGACGTGCACTTGTGTAGTAAGGCTTCTTTTCATAGCTTCAGGAATGTTTGACCTCGGAGATAGCCGTGATATGCCAAAAATGCCCTGACGTTCCTGTTTATTCAAGATGGTGAATACCTGCTATTGTGCCAATATGTCGGGGTAGATATGACTAAGAACTCTATTACTGCTTTTACACCAAGATTAGTGTGAATATGAAGGTTTTTTTTAAAATGTGGGTACACCTGTTATAAATGGGCAGTTGACTCCTTTCCCATTGCTAGTAGATGAGTTCACCTTTCTGTCTTCTATGCACCAGAGTTGACCAACCTGGCAAATTAAAAGAAAACCCTGATTGGAAATTGGCACAGATTATCTGGTAGGAGATAATCTGTGCTGGGAGCAGATTAAATTATAACCATCCATTTACCAGACTGCCTGAACCAGTCCTTTTACACATGTTGTCTAGGAGCCAGGATGATCTACAGTTTGTAATGATGCCCTGATGGGGAAGGGGAATACAGTTGAGACTGACCCCGACATGATTTCAGCACCCAACCTCCTGATCTGGAGTCTGTTGTGTCACTGATCTCAGTCCCAGCTTTCCTTTTGTTTTTCCGATCTCCCTGTTGTACCCCTCTCTATTCCTGTTCACCTCTACTGCTCCCCTTTGTCATCACAGATTAGTTGGCAGAAGATAATGGGCGTGCTTTGGGAAAGGTTAACATTAAGCTCCTTTTATGTCATTTTGTCAAACTGACTGGTTGCCAATAGCCCAAGTTTGGGTGTTAGAGGGATAATTAGTTTCATCAAACTGTAACACAGTAGAATATGGCAGAGTAAGTTGGGATCTATTGTTGTACAAAACCCTCCTGCAGCTAATAGTTTTAGAGGAGCTGCTCATTAGACTTCTATATATTATTTTCCTCTGTCTTCTTTTATGTTGCATTCAAAAAGATGACTTTATCTTTGCCATCTGTTGCCCATCAAGTTACTGCATGTGTGTTGCCTGTTGGGAAAGTTGAGATAAATGGACTTCTCCCTGTACTGTCAAAACAACCTCTCCATATTCTGATGTGTGTACAGTGGCAATATGCCTTCATAAAAGAAAAGATTAGCACATTGTTCAGCTCCTGGTGCCATTGAATGAGTTGGTGGACTACATAACATATATCTGGATTTTTCAAAGTGGAAAATTGGAGTGGAGACAAGCTGTGAATGTATTTCAGACAGAAAGAGCCAGTATTATGTTTGCTAATAGTGCTAAGATGGAAAAGCACTTTCAACCTGCCAAGCATGTTCTTAAAGGCTGTTTTGACAGCTTCCACTGTCTACACTTTGCACGTCTTAACATGGAGGACACCTTTTTCTCTTCCTAAAATACACAAAGGCATTACTTTTCCATTCAGTAATGGTATAGACTGCTGTAGTTCCACTTATTCAGGACAAGATCCCAAATCTGGCTCTGTGAAGTGGAGGAGCTTTTCCCCAGGTTTTATAGATTGTACTGTAGTTCAACAACTAGAGCTGCTCTGGAGACAGAGATAATCAAATAGGTCCATTCAGACTTCAATGGGTGCAACCAAGGAGTCACAACATTGTAGTCTGGCAAACTTGAATGGTTTGAAAAATATGAATCTATAATGAACTTGGAAGGTCAGATAGAGTAACTTTTGATCATCATCAGTATTTCAGTTAGCAGAAAGAAAGAGAGATAATTTATGATCTCTCTTGCTTTTGTATTATTATTTTGCCAATGCAGTGATTCAGTGCACCCATTCGAAGGACATTTGCTTTTGTTTTGAGAACAGTAGTCTTCTGAAATGCAAGTTGTTGAGTTGTTTCTCTTGTTTTTCTTATACCATGTCTGCCTGAGATGACAATTCCTGCCTCAAGCTGGATCCAAATGTGAGCAAGTTCTAGCAAAGGCCAACTATGTGGTTTGCGGTGTTTCGACATGCCGACCACGCCAGGCCCTCTTGGGTGTGATCCTCTGTTTTGTCAACAGCTTATTTCTGTGGCTGTGACTACAGTTATAGTGCACTTGGTTATTGAAGCATGGGCATGTTTGTCAAAAAATTAAGAACAGGACTTCTGAATGATTGTCTTTGAAAGGGAACACCTGATACCGTTTTTATGGACGGTTATTTTCACATCATGTATGGATGAGAAGTTACAGATGTTCTGTAAACACTCTTTCCTCTTACAAAGAAGAACAGTCTTGATGCTGCTGTACTAAATTGACCTATATCAAACCTACTGTTCTTAGGTGAAGTCATTCCATGTTGTTAACCCACAGCTTTTGTTAATCCCAAGGAATTCTTTTGATAACTTTCAATCAGGATTTTGGCCCCATCATAGCACCAAGCTTGGATTCATAACAGTGCTAAATGACGTTCATCTGAATGACTTAGGCGAAGTCTCTGTTATATTATTGTTGGATCTTAGTGCTGCTATATGGACACTGTGGACCATACAGTTCTATTGCAAAGATTATAAAACTGGGTGGAATTCTCAAGGACTGTCCATAAGTGGCTCAAGTTGTATCTTCATGACAGAAAGTACTTTGTCTCAATTGGCAACTGTGTGTCCCAGCAGATGGCCATTGACCTGTGGGGTTCCGCAAGTGTCAATCTTGGGACCTCTCTTGTTTAACCTATGTATGCCTCCACTTGGCCAAATTATCCAAAATAATAATGTAGCCTACCACAGTTATGCAGGTGACACAAATCTAAGTTTTACGTACATTGGGCGACTATGGACCTGTTGGATTTTGGGGATCTTTGTGTAACTGCATCAAATAAATCACTGACTGAATGATGCAAAATTTTCATCTAACTACATAAAGATAAGACTGAGGTAATTGTCTTCAGAGCACAGAATGAAAGACAGAATCTCCACTCCCTGTCTCTCATAACAAAGAGTCAAGCCAGTAATCTTAGTGTTTTCTTAGACTCACATTTAAATTGTCACATCAAATCAGTCACTTCATCCGCTTACTACCATCTCAAAATATTGCAAGAATCCCACTCCTTTAGTTGCTGTAGATTGAATTACTGTAATGTTGTGTTCACAGGGCTTTCAAAAAGCTCTTTGGCAACTCCAACTTATTCACAACACCGCTGCCAGGGTCCTGACGAGCACTAGGAAAAATGACCACATTACTCCAGTTATAAAATCCTTACACTGGCAACCAGTCACTCAGCGAATTGATTTCAAAATCACTCTGTGGCTCTTGTCCCAAATACATCTCTGCTGTGGATTGTGCCATATGAACCTCTTAGAACCCCTAGGACTACAATCTGGGACTAGTCTATTGATTGCCCAAAGAGTTAGAACAAAACAAGGTGAAACCACATTTTGTTATCCTGCAACACAGACCAGGAATAACCTCCCAGATGATGTCAATACAAGCCCCAAAACTAACCATTTTCAAGTAAAAGCTAAAAAGTTTACTGTTCTTAACCACTAACTCTACCCAGTTGGCCCATTAGCTAATTTTTTTTTTTTTAATGAAAAAAAATGTGGCGGATAAAAGAGTCCAAAAGTTTCAAAATCTAAAAAAGTAAAAAAATCCAGGCCTCTCAGTCCAAAAGTTTGTGGTTGAAAAGCTGCAATACATCTTGCCAGACATTTTTGCTTTTTATAGCAAGTAAAGAACAGGTGGAACTAGTAGCTTTAACAATGGCTGTGTTGCATTTATGTGAATCAGTCATGACAGTGAGCCTTACAGTTGTATAACTGGGTGATAATTATTTGTGTTTGTTACTGTGAGTGATGTCTATCACACTCTGCAAATGTAAATTTATTCAGTCGGTTACACACAAATACTTAGCCAAGCTTTAGCTAACTAGCTGAACTACTGTTACACACTCAGGTACAGCTGGTTCAATTTGCTACTTGGACAAAAAGTTGACCTAATCTCTTTCAATGTGCTTTCTGCTTGACCGCTTCATCACTGGTGTTATCTCACCTTGAATGACTCCCTTCTCCTCTTAGGAGAAAAGGTCAAACAGGGTATCTGTGCATGTTTCTGTCTTCCTGAATCCTCCTCTTCCCATTGTGGTTTCTTACCTGACTGTGAGTATCCTCATGCAGTCAGAGCAGTTCCTCTCTGGCAGATTGACAGGCTTTGTACACACTGGGTGGGAAGGTACAATTAGAATGAACAATTGATTGCTAATTGATTCATAAGGAAAAGATTCACACACAACATCAAAGTAGTCCTGTGGCTTTGTCTGTCATTGGCTTTTGATCCCACTAATGCACTCTGGGCCTTTCAACCCCCGAGCGTGACGCACACGCAGAATCTTTTTTCAATGGATACAGTAAATAAACACGGTTGTGTATAGTTAGTAGCTGCACTAAGCTTTTATCAAACACCATTCAACCTACATTTTTGTCATGTATTATTAGCTAATTCAGCATCTGTGTACCATCATGATAATTTGGTATCACTGCTGTATGTACTTAAACTATATTAATAGTGTAATTGTATGCTGATACTATAAGTATTACTACTATACTATTAGTATACTGAAAGTAAATGCTAGATGATTGAAAAATGCTAAAAAAAAATGCTAAAAAAAAAAAAAAATAGAGATCTGACTGTTGCAATGACATCATTATCTGATGCTTTTAACCCCATCAAGACTAAATAAAAACTTAAGCTAAGTAAAATATCTCATTTCAAGATGTTTTCCACCCCGATTTTTTAAACTGGCTTTGGCTTGAGGACGTTTCAACATTCATTATTCATTCAGTATTCAGTATTCATTAACAGAATGATCTTAATTTTTCATGCTGTTGATACAGCAGTTCCCTGGATGCAGTTTAGCCTGATTAACTTACCGATACTCAAAAAAGCCTTGTGCCAAAAAGAGGTGACCGGTGTCTTTCAAACCGCACATCTATTGATCAGCTGTAATTGTCCTCACAAACTGTTCCCTACTGGTCTGCAATCTATTATGTTGTCAAATTAAATCATTGTTTTTCCATCAAGCTGAGGCCACTTTTTCATTTCCTTTGCCAATTTACTGAATAATCATTTGTCCCAGTGATGTATCATCTTGCTTCACTTTCCATTGTTTTGCTGCAAACAAACTGTTCATCAGTGTCTGAAGCAAAAATAGCATGTGATGTTGATGCAGTTACATATTAACCTGTGATTGCAGGATTGAAAATGTATGCACCTCTGCAGTATTCCTCATAGAAGTCCTTTGAAAAAGAATCTTGTACGTCAATGCTCATACATTGAGATGATTGGCATTTGTATGAATCTGTTTGCATGGGTTTTTCTAAACATCTGCCCACCCAGATATCCTCGCAAACATCCAGACAGAGCTGTGAAATGGAAATGGCATGTTCATGGCTAGAGGAGAAAAATAAATCCTTGATGTTAGAAGGGCTTAGGCGTTGGCGGGACTGTAGGATATTGCTGTCATTTGGACAGATTTATTTTGAATCAGGCGACCCAATATGAACAGAGCGATAGGAAAAGTTTGCCACTGTTCTGAAGTGGGTTCTTTTCTTTGCGAAGTTAATGAATTGAAGGGAAAAGGTTTTGGCAGGTTTTGTGCTCTGGAGCTTAAAGTATTTAAAATCAAAGTTAGGACTTCCCTTGCTGGGAATTCAGTCTTGTCTGTTCTCAGGGCACTGACTCAAGAGTTTGTTGTGGAAATATACTGAAGTAGTCAGGAGTTCAGTGTGGCTTAACTCTGATGAATGAATTTTAGGATTTATATTACTATCAATATGGGTTGAGGCCTAAAATGAGCTTTGTCTGGTGTGTTCCCAGTCAGCAGTCCTATCAATTATGAATGAGATTGATGTTGAATGTTCTCACTTTGGACCGTTTGCTTAAAATCCCTTGTAGGATTTAAAGCAAAAATCTGTCTTGTGCGGTTTTCTGGTGCAATTTGTTATTACTGTAACACAGCACACTGCTGTTTGACCTTGACTGTAGCTTCACTGTGCATGGCCTTTGGAATGAGTGAACAAGTTCTTCATTGCTCTTCATCAAGGACAATTATGTGATTGCAGCCCAAGGCTACCAAGTTCTTCAGGAGAAAAATGATTCAAAGATGAGTCAGTCTTTTTTTTCATGTTGACTGAGATGCCTTTGATTTGAAAAGACATGCACCCAGAGCAGCAATGGCATGATGAATGGTTTGTTATTGCTTGATTGATGATGCTGTGGTCTGTTAGTTTTATACTCATTTTATGTGTGCAAGATGAAAAGCAGTGCAAGCATCTCAGGACATCAGGTAGATCTGCCTTTTCTCCTCTTGGGTATTCAAAGAGTCCAATTATCTTGACTTGTTTGCATCATAAAAGTACATTATAGTTGGCATTCCTCTACTTGTGTGCATTTATTGTAAATAGGCCGATAGAGACAAAGGTGCTGGTGTTCAGTCTCACTGCAGAAGAGTTCATCATCCCAAAACACTAAGCTACAAGCTTGTTGGCGCACATCTTCACTTTCAGTTTAGTATGACACTGTGTTTCTGCAAATGAGTTGTAAATTCAGCTCATCTGGTTTTGATGGCCAACACAGAGATTTTGCTTGGAGAATTTCACTGATGGATATGGTAAGTTGCTGACTTATCTGTGCTGAGTAATTTCCTGCCCAGAGATTTCTTCTGGTCACAGAACATGTTGCGGTATGATTAGTTTTTTCTTGGACCATGAAATGGGGTCATTCAGTCCAGACTAAGGAAGTGCGGCGCAAAGACATGGGAACTATTTAAATGTGAAATCAGAGTTGTTCTCAGTGAGTTCATGTGTTTGTCTTGACCTTCCCGTGTGGTCGGAATTCATTAAAACATACTTCGCTCCAGTAATGACTTTTTAAACTTAACTTTGAGCTCATATTTCATGCTTTGGTTACAACATGTCCTTTACCCTTGGACCAAGTTGCCCCTCTGAAAACATGCTGCAGTCTCAGAAATCTCAACCGGTTATTTCAGTATTTGAAACCTTTGTGTTTCTGCAGGACTTTTACATCTTCAACAACAATGAGTAGTGAAAGTCAAACTGCTCAGTGTTTGCTATCATTTCCTCCCCCGAAAAACAATGGAGAGACACTTAAGGCTGACTTGAAGATGTCACGAGGAATCATGGTTGGATTTTCCTGTTGCTGCTAGGCCAAGAGTCACAGTACATTGATAACAGATGGGTTTTTTCCCTCATCTGTTTTCTGAGGATGTGAGGATGGTGAGTTGCCACTGTCAGGCCAGCCATCTCACACCCTATGATTAGGGATCAGTAATGCCTGAGGGTAGAAGACAGCCTGCAAATAGCATCTGCTTCCTGCAAACAGACCTTCACATCTCCAAAATATGTTCCTAAAAGATGGCGAACAGAAATGATTGCTGTTGATTTTGCAGATTTTGGGTGAAGGGATGGAAACACACCTTCGATTCGATTGGACACATAGGGGATGTATTTTTGTATTTTTGTATTTTGGACTGGCAGGATAGGAAAATGCTTTTTATGAATGCTATAAATGTCCATCAAGACAGTGTTTGTTTTTGTGAATCCTTGTTTTGTGCATTGCTTCTGTTTATAATGAGGAAAGTGGTTTCTGTGTTGGGTCTTGTTGAAAACAAAACTTTACTGTAAGCATAAAATACCCTTTTCTTGGCCAGTGTTGGTTGTAATTGAAACTTTTTACTGAAAAATATCAGTCAAGATTGGCCTAAGATATACCTTAAAAGCAGTAAATGTGTTCATCTCTGTACACTTTCACTGGGTTTTGTTTTTAGATTCCTGCTATTGAAGAAAGTGACTGGGCCTGTAGATTTCCCTTGCAGAGGGCTGACTGGCACTGAGTGTTAGGTATCTTAGATCACATTACACCACAGAGTCTGCTGCTTGGTACACGTCTGACAGAACAAGACCTCTGAGGTGTTTGTGTGTACATCTACTCGTGTCCTAATCAACCCGAATACTTCTACACAGCAAGGCTATGTAAACGTTCTCCACCTGTACAGTATGTCTGTCATACTGCGACTTCCTTACAAATTAATGTTTGCTTTTGGCATTTGTTAATGGCATCCTTGACAGGGTGTGTGTGTGTGCGCGCACGTGTGTGTGCGTGTGTGTTTCCCTGTATGTGTTGTCAGTTTTAGGTGAATGATCAGGTTGAGCCGGTTTCTTACAGTCAGCTTCAACCTTCTGTCAACCAACTAGATTTCACAGTAACCCTCTTCTTTACAAATGACAGTGCCCCGAGGTATTCAACTCCAACCTGCAGCGCATTTGAGGTCTTTCTTTGACATTCTTTACTTGCCAAAACGCGGTAAAATCTGCTTTCTGTATCTCAACTTTGTAGTCAAGGAGTATGCTTTCACCAGTCTTTGGTTAACAGGCCCCTTTGGTGTAGGCTTTAGCAGTAGTACCTCAGTCCTGCGCAATCATCAGCTTAATCTTAGTCTTCAGATTCAAAGTTAAAGCTGTCTGACGTTGAGGTGATGTCAACACACTACTTCCAATATACAGTGAATTAAAATAGCATGAAGTGCACATTGTTTTGTCTTATAGGTACAGAACAGGTTCTCCCAATGGGTGGTTGGTTTCTGCCTTTGCCAGGGATTGGTTGAAAAATATGCTGCTTTGGTTTGTGTCTGGCAGTAAGTTGTAGCTCAGACGTAAACACACAGCAGCCCACTTGAACTCTGTCTGCTTTTAAGTATCTGGATCAACCCAGCAATGTTTACAGTGGGTCTGCACCTCTTCATCTTCACAAACAGCCTGCACAGGACTCCACAGTTTCCACCCTGCACTCTCCACCCCCATCCTCTTACTCCTACTACCCTGTGATGCACATGGACGCTGAAACCATGGTGAAACAGTTTTCCCCCTCCACTGGCTCTCTCCTCACGCCAAGCCTTCAGCTCTGGTGGTCCTAAAGAGAGATTGATGGGGCTCTCTTCCATCACTCACTGACTTAAATGAGAGCAGCCTCGGTGAAAGTACTGGGCGGAGGAGGAGGCGGGGCGATGGAGTGACAAGGCGGTTGTAGGCAGTTGAACAGATACAATACCACTTACATCACCTCACATCCCTGACTGACGGTGTCTGGCACACTGGCGGCTGGCTTGCACCCTCGCTGGCGCTGTTGCGTTTGTTCATTGCTGTTGCAGTGTTGTGGGCGTGTTTGTGTCGGGTCATGCCACATCATAGAAAGAATGACGCAAGCAAAACAAGCAGAATATGGAGGAAAATAGAGTGCAGTAACAACACTGCTGTCACCAAGTAAAACGCATGGTTATTGTGGAAGTGTCCATGTTCTCCACACTTGTAGCTCTGAGCCGGTTTGAATCGACGCTGCGGGTTGTTTTCAGCTTAGCGGCAACCTGTCTTCATGCACAGCCAAAGGGAATGAGATGTATTGAGGTTGCTTTACGTTACGCTCTTGTTTCAAGCATCAGCAGGTCCTCAAATTAGCTGGAATGGATGTGTGTGTGTACATGCATGTGTGCATGTACGTGTGTGGAACTTTCTGCTCTCCCTCATGTAATTGTGTCCCTAATTCACTCGTCTATAAAGACTGAGCTCATTAGATTTAACCTTGCAGCACAGCCTCTGGTGCTCTTTCTCAACATCTTTTTTATTCTCTCTCAACCTCCTTCCCCTCTCTTCACCTCCCCTTGTTGTCTTCCCTGTTTTATCCCCACCTCTTTCTTTTCTTTTATCCTCCTTTTACACCCTCCACTCCCGTCTCCTGTATTTTCCCGCTTCTATTTCTTGTTTTTCATCGTCTTCTCTGTCCCTCTAGCTTTCATCCTTTCTCTCTCATATACTTCAAGACTTGTTTTTCTTGTGGCTAAGTCCACACATCCATTTATTGAGAGGCGATTACGTTCACATTCTTGCATCATGCTTTTATTATATTCCCACCTACCAATTCACACTCATTATGTGATTATACATTTCAAATGTTATGTTGAGAACACATCAGAGACATTTTGAAAGATGTTTGGCCACAAAAGAAAGAGCATGATGGGCGATCGTGTTGAGACATGAGAGTAAAGTGGTGCAATAGATTCAGAGGTTTTACAGGTTGCGTGGTTTGTCAGTTAGCAGACAGGAGAAAGTAGTCCTAGTAAGAGTTGGAGAAGCAGTAGCAGCCTGGAGACATGCTCAACATTGTGATTTTCCAGCTGGTGCTCCTGTGCAGAGTTGATCAAACCCATGTGAGCACACTATTCTCGTGCTTTACCATAGTGAACATTTCACATGCAAACCAAACCCTGTTTTTTTTTTTTTTTTTTTTTACTGCGCGTCTTCAATGGCACTGCTCCTCTCTTCACAAGCACTTCATTAGCTATGGGTGGGTACCCTGAAGGTTAAATATAATGTTATTATTTCTGGGAGACTCAGTTGCCACTAGAAGAGCAACATGGGAAAAAAAATGGAAAATTACAAGGTATGACACAATGAAGACACATTTTATTTTGAGGATTTCCCTCTTTTGCACCGACAAAGTGAATCTGACTCAGACAATGATTTATATTAGGCAGGTCTAAAGAGGAGTGTCTTGGTGTTGGCAGTGTGTGGCTGTTCTTGCATGCTGAAGACAAATAATACCTCCAGTTCTCTGTCTGTACTGAGGGAATGGGTGCTCAGTGTCCATCAATCAGAGTAATCTCAGACTCCATGATCTGACATGATCTAATTATGCTGTATTCCACAATTTAGTCGCGATTACACGGATTTGTCCATGATAGTGACATTAATAAAGGACGTCTATTTCAGTGTCATTATGCAAACAAACACACATTTGTGCGCTTGCGCTCGCAGGCTGCTGACAGTTACGTGTGAGCCAGGCGTCTCCGTCAGCCTTTGGCTTTGAACGCGGCTCATGCTGCCAAGCTTCAAGACAGTGAGCAGAAAAGCAGCTGAGTGGCCGTGTGTGTGTGTGTCTTCCTAACTCTGCTCTTAAAGCTGACACATGGGACACGCTGAGATACAGAAGCAGACTGCATTCATCTGGAATGTGAAATAAACATCAAGTTTGTCATGATGCTGAGTAAAGATGTCGTAACTGGGATAAGTATCCCGCAATTCTTAATGATCTCAATAAATCTGAGTGAGCCTGATGATGTGCGCTTGTCAAGTTGCACTTCCAACATCTCAAACCAAGGCTGAAGTAAAACTGGTTTGAAATCAGTAGCTGCGTCATGTTGGCCCTCATCTCCACCCCAGATTTATTGAGGTTTTTATAACAGAATTGCATCAGAATTAGAATTTGCTTCGATAGCGTAGATCCCATCTGCCCGTCCACCTGTGAATAATTTGCTGCATGTTACACAGGGTGTGACCTATGATGTGTTTCTGTAGAATTCCCCTCAGTGGAGGACTGTATGCAAGGCATTATCAAGGTGCAAACATGTAGAGCAATGCTTAAAACGAGTGCATGTGCTCAGCAAACCTTTTGCAGGATTAATGGAATATTAAAGTGCACAGCATAATGTTTGCAAAGTAAATGGAAGCCTATTCATTATCATACAACTGGAGTCAGCACTATAGGAGAGCAGTGAATAGTTTTACCATTGCTGTGTGATGTACTTTACATATTAAATGCTCAAGCAAATAAAATAAAAGCAGAGCGCCATTAATTCTGTACAAAAACCCAGGGAGACAGGGTCATGACCGTGCCATCGTGGTTAAAATTCCTGGTGAAATCAGCCTTGATCTTCAGCTACTTCACCTAGATACCGTCATGCTTGTGTATGTGTTTGCAAGACACGTCGCTTTGGTTATCTTTTACATTTCAGAACAAACAAGATCAAATCCCACGTTCACTTGGCAGGCCGTTAATGGAGGTGCTGATAAACGAGTGTTCCGTCAGCGCGGCCGTTATGGGAGTAGATTACAAAATGATAGAGAGATCTGAGAAAGCAGGGAAGAGGAGGTGATGGGGGAAGCATGAGATGAGCATCACTTTTACTCTGGCGAGGCACCATTCCAGACGGAAGAAAGAAGCTTAGTCATGTTAAAACCCTGGTGTGCAGCTTTGATCTTTAAAGGCTTCACTCCACTGCGCTGCATGATGTGAACATACAGCCTTTTGATCTACAGTCAGATATGCTCCAGCTGCATCACAACCTCTTTTTGACGCATCGTTGAACTCTTTTTTTTTTTTTTTTTTTTTTTTTTTTTAATTCTTACCTCTGTCAGTTTTTTACATAACGGCACATAGTTTGTGTGGCGATCTCTTCCAGTGCACTTTCAGGTCATCATCCATCTTCCTTAGTGTTTGTTTTTTAGTGAGACAGGAGTTTGGCTGAAGTCTGGGAGAGGGATTGCTCTCGGCTAAACTTTGATTACATTTTAATGTTCATCCTGATCTGGGATTGCCAAACTTCCTGGATGTTTTAGCCGTACCTGTTCACGTCTGGAAGGGCAGCTCTGAAATCCCTTAACTTCCGAGCTGGATTTACACAATGTTTGTTTGAAAATCAAACCCAGAAGTGGAGCTATGAACAGATATAAAGTCTTCACAGGGGGTGTAAAGGAGTGGACGGTTGGTAGGGGGTTATGCTTTGCAGAGTGTAACGTTTTGGCAATTTCACAGAATTCCCATCTTTGGTTTAAAGCTCTAAAAGATATGCGCAGGATAGTGGTAGAGGTTTAAATTTCCATGTGTCATCCTTGTAAATTCGGATATGACCCCAAAGTGATGCACAGCACTCCACTTTCTTTTCCTCTTTTGCTGTTTATTCTGTGCATTTAAACTATCAAACACATCCTTTCTCTCACTCTCACTCTTCAGTGTCTTCCTCTTTTCCTGTCTGCCTCACTTTTAATCTCCTCTCCCTCCTTTAACCTACACCGACCTTTCCCACTGCTGTTGCCTGTCTTCAGCCTCAAGTGTTTTTCCTATGTGTCACCTGTTTCCTGTGCAGGGTCACTGAGCATTTCCTGAACTACTCAGCAAACTTCCTTCATCACTCATATTAGACTGAAAACGTAGTCCTGGTTCATGCTGCACGGTGCCAAGTGAGCGAGGGTCTGTCTGTGAGGCTTGTGTTTGCTTTCCTTCATTGACTCGACAGGTTTGACCGTTTCTAATGTCTCAGTGAGAGGTCATGATTGTGCTGATAATTTCAGCCCTCTGTTGTGTGGAACACCAGGCTTACTTGATGTAGAAAGCTTCTCATGTTACTAAATGTCTTCTACCCAGAGGAAAACAAAGTGGTTCACTGCTGTACAGCACAGTGCTGTATGTACGGTGTATGCAGAGGCCCTGCATGGCTCTCCTTCCAGCAGTAGTGAAAAACACACACAAACAGATCCACATCCTCCTGAGACATATTGCTGTAAATAGAGCTGTTACTTCCAGGCTTATGTTGAAATGTAATTGGATAATTCTTGTCCAAGCAAGAATGTATGATCACCAGCTAATGGATGCTGTCAGACAGCAGGGCTCAGTTTGAGGACTGGCAGGACATAAACACAGAGCCCAGCTCCCTCCAAATACAGATGTGCATCTGGACTGTCCTCCTCCTTTTTCTTTCTCTCTGAAGGCACCTTTATTTCCCTGTGTTTCCATCACATGTATTTTTGAGTGAGTCACTTTACTGCTACTCTCCGTGGCTCAGTTTCAGAAGCCAGTATTTGTTGTTTTGGGATGTTTGCCCCAATGATCCTTTGGAAAGTGACCTTCATCAGCCCTCTCTCTGCCTACCTCTTCGCTTTGTCTGTGTCTGCGTGTCTTTTTGTCCTGATAAAGATTCAGGAGTTCCTGACTGGACTGTTTTTCCAATAAATAACTCAAAAGACCATTTATCATATAATGCATATAACATGCAGTATTTAATTTTTAAATCCTGACTATACTGCTCATTATAAGTTTCATGCAAAATGTTTCTTTAGAAAGTATACATATATGTAATTTTTTCCACTGTATTATTTCTGTATTATATGCTAAATACTTCCTATACATGGCCAAGAGACAGGAGAATTGCTGTTGGCCATATGGAGATTTATGGAGAAAGAAACGACTTGTGGCTGTAGCATTAAATACACAACATATTTTCACAGCACTGCCTTTCGTGAGTCACCATTAAGTGCAGTTACCTGATGGGAGCTTCCTGTATGTCACAAAGAGGATGATGATAAGAACAGGCTTTTCTTTTCACTGTCATGAGAGTGACTTGAGTGCAGTTCGGGTCATGGAAGAAGACCTTGTGGTGCAACAGTGGCGCGTCTGACTCCAGATCACAAAGTTGCGTCGTCAAATTACGTGAGGTTCAGTTCTTTTGAAGGCCTCAAGCATTCACAGTTAAGAACGTTTGCATGTAGCGAAGACTGCCTTCAGGTGCCTCTTTAAAACAAAGAGAATAACGACAATGTAAAGGTGAGAATGGTTAAAAATTATAATCAAGGGGGTAAATACACGGCAGGCTGTTCGTGCGTGCCTGCAGTATGTGTCATGTGTTTTCCATTTCTATATTTACATTGTGAGAAGTGGGGCAGCGGGTGGACTGCGGGTTGCTTGTGACGGGCCTCTGTCAAATTTCCAGTGAGTTCTTTTTACAGAAACCCAGTTTGCCATTGCTGGTTATTATCACAGCTTTGTACACACTCTTTGATTTGAGCCTCGTTGGTTGTCAAAAGAAGACCAGTCTATTTAGCCTCTAATATAGGTTTCACCAGCTGTGTGTGTGTAGTGGTATTAGACTATATATACACAGTATGTACGGCATTAGAAAAGTCTTTATTGGAAACATGAGCTTATTTTGTGCTTTGCAGTTGCAGTACAAATGTGGTGAGCATGGTGCACCGTCTGAACATGTGAGACCAAAGAGCTGCCACTCCCTCATGCAGGCCTTTACACTCCGGGGATTTCAATGTCTGCTCTACATATGTTGTTCTTTAACCCACTGGGATTTACACACACACACACACACACAGGCACAGACACTATCGTGTTTCCATCAGTTTGGAGGACATCACATTGACTTAAATTCATTTCTAACCTTACTCTGACCTTAACCCAAATCTCTACCCTAAAATGTAAGGTTTTACATTATGGCGTCTTGTGTTTTCTCACCATAAGGAAGGAGAGTCCCCACACTGTCACTAACTAAACAGATTTATGTCACCACAGCATGAGGAATACATGTACACACCCACACCCACACACACACACACACACACACACACACACACACACACGCACGCACACACACAGTGTTCTCCCTCAATGCACTGATCCTCCCTCCTTTCTTCGGTGTGAGGTGTGTGCTCTTGTGTGAAGTGTGTAAGAGGGTTTCATGGTCACGGTCTGTTGCTTCTTCACAAACCATGACCAGCGCTCTCCTCAGTACAAATGGGTTCTGAATGGAAGGTTCTCTGGACTCAACGTGTTCTGCAGGGTCACATTACTCTGAACTGCAAATATAGCTGCTTTGTAGATACTCAGTAATATTTAGATATGAGCACTTTGAGTTCACTGAGTACTGAAGCACAGATCCTTATGGACATTAAACTTTTCCCCCTACTAAATGCTGATTGCATCCGTCAGTCGAATGTCCTTCCACTCGTATTTAACATTCCAAAACTTGACACCCGACATCCTGCACGCTCACCATGCACACACACAACGACCGAGTGAGCTGCCTCATTTCCTGATCGACAGATGTTTACTCTTGTTTCCATGGCTGTGTGTGGAGTTGCGGCTTGATCATTTGTCCACATGAACATTGACATTATGTTTCTATAACAGCGCACATAAAGCGGTACATAAGGATTTTTGCTCCACATTCAGATCCCAGGCACCTCCTCACACACACACTCACACACACACTCACACACACAAGCACAAATGATAGAAAACACTCTGCTCTGTGTTCCACATCTGCAGTCTGTGAAAGAGCGGTGTGTGTGTGTGTGTGTGTGTGTGTCGTGACATCTCCACCGCGGGTTGTCTGTTCTTGGTGATTCACCCCGTGCTCTGTGTTTCTCTTGGCTCCTTTCGAGGTCCCATCTGGCAAGCATAACCTCTGCGCTTATGAAATAATAAACAAAAGTGTGCCCAAATTGTGCTGACTGCTGCCTCTGTAAGTAGACAAAGACTCTCGCAGTGCTCAACCAGTTTTACTGAACCAGCAGGCCTTCAGTTGGAAGGACGGCGCTGAATTTCGGTGCCCTTTGGAGCCTTTTGTTAGACATTGTTGCAGCAGAAACTTCAGTTGTCTTTGCTCTGCTAGTTGAAAATTACAGGGATTTATTCTGTTGGTGTGGCTCTTTTGCATATAGAATGCTCTGAGTAACAATAACTTCAGAGTGGCCCATGCTATTAAAAAAACATTCATTGTTCTCTTCTTCCTGTCTTGATTTAGTTGTCTGTACACCCATGATGTTGCATGCTGGCGCTGATGTGTTTTCAGTTCCCATTGTTGTCCTTATATTAAGACCAAACCAACAGTGAATGATGGGTGAGTGATGGTTTTATTTAATGTCTCTGACAGGTTCTTTACATTATGCAAGTCTTCACCCATCGTACTATATTTCACACCAAATCTTAGTGTTCCCACTCCCAGTCTGGCGCTGAGCAGATGGCCTGGATGGTATGTCTCCCTCAGGGTTAGACTAAAATGTCCTTTCAGTAACGTGACACCCTCACCCTCTCTTTCTGTTGGTGGATTTCTGATAAGCATTTGAAACGGACAGATAGACTCTTTTAACAACCCCCTCATGCAAATTGTCTTCGCTTTCTCTTCCCACTGGGAGGTCAGAGGTCAGGGTCAACTAGAGAACGACGTTCTGTCAGCATGAGAATTCTACGTGTTGCTTAGAACCCTTCAGTGGGGCAACTGAGACAGACTTACTGTCCTTTGATGCCTGGTAGAGCTTACCTCACCTGCTGAAAGTTCATTCTTCAAGCCAAGGATGCTTTTTATTTAATCTTTATTGCAGCTTTATGGCAGAAAATACACCCATGCTTATCATTGCATTAACAAAGGGACAAAGCTGTTTTCTCTTTAGTGCACAGCAGTCTCCAAATCAAGCATGCTACTGTGCTTGTCCCATATTCCCAGAAGTTTTTGATGCCCAAGACAGTAAATATGTGCAAGGTGTGTCCGCATGTGTGTGTGTGTGTGTGTGTGTGTGTGTGTGTGTAAACCGCCCCCCCCGCTGTTGCTAATGACCACTTGTCTCAGATGGGATTAAAACTGGCTTGCTGCCTAAACAAGCCACCTATCCTGGCACTCCAGACAGATTGCTAATAAAATTGGAACGTCGGGATGAAAGCCAACATGCTAGCTGCTACCTAAGCTTAAGCACAGACTGTGAGCTGTCTGCAGTTCATGGTCCAGCCCTCCGTGATTTATTTATTCATTTTTCACGGGCTGAATAAAATGTTAATTACACATAACTGCAGTAACCAGATGGTTATTTTAGGGCCAGAAGGGTGATATCATGTTTAAAGAACCTTCTTGGAAAAAAAATCCACTAATTGATGTTATTTCTCAGTTTTTCTGTCGTACAACAACAAGCTGCTGTTTTTTTTTGTTTTTTTTTTTTAAGTCTGTCCTGCCTCTTAATCACTGGCACATCCTGTCTGAAGGTTTACTCTTTAATTGGCTTAATGATGTTTCATTATGAAACTGCTCAATGAGATCCTCATGTGATAATGTCTGTTTCAATTCATCAGCGAAACCTTCATCGCAGCAGCGGTTCCAGCTCATGCTGAGCCATGAGGCAGCATGTCTGGCCTGTGCGGACACACACACATACACACACACACACACACACACACACACACACACACACACACACACACACAGTTTTTTTTTATCCACACCAGATGCTCAGCTTTCCACGTTGTACTTATCATGAAGGATGATATGTGCAGTTGTAGTCCTGGAGAAACAAGGTTTAGGGACTACAAATCCTCTACTCGAGCAGATCACACGGCCGGGGAGGCGACTACAGAGGTCTATCCAAGCATGCAACTCATCCCAGATCAGACAGCTCGGAAAATCATTCGTGTGACGCTTGTGTAAAGAACGGCCGTGCCTTTGATTTACAGTACAGTGACAGTAGGATGTTTTCGTCTGCACCTCCTGCCTCTCTCCTGTCCGCAGCTACAGCGTGGTACTCCAGAGACTTGACAGTAGTCTCTGCTCTGGCTCAGTGTGTGTAGGTGTGGCAGATATTTGGATGGTCTCTTTGTTCAGAGGCTGCAGGATTTGGCTCGGCGTTTGACAAACTGGCCTGTTCGCCTGATGCGTTGCTAACCTCTCTGGCACTAATACCGCCACTTGCTCAGTGCACAAATGAGGAAATGTTAACTCTTTGCCAAGAGAAATATACATATATCTCTTTCAGCCTTTCATTTGTGCCTGCACTACAAACATATCCATCTTGCAAAGCCATTCCTTGTAGTTGGCTCTTTTGAAAATATGTTTCCGAGTAGGACTGAAAATGTCTGCCAGTTGTGTGGGTAACTTTGGCTCGCTTCCGTTCGGAGAAGTGGAATGATTCCTTAACGAACTTACTTCTGTTGGGCTTTCTGAGCACTGTGTTCAGTCTAAATGTAAGATGCTGTTTAGAGCGACTGGGCCACTAACCCACATACTATACATGGAACAGAATTGTTGAATGGGCTGAATGATTTATCATGAAGGGTGTTGTTTATTGGAACAATGACAATGAGTGAACGAGCAGTAAAGTTAGAGACTTTGCCAATTTGTAGTTGGCCCATTTTTGGGAGCAGCCAGCCACTGTAGACATGGCAGAGGTACACTGACAACAAACTGTCCTGAATGCTCACTTTGTATTTGACACATACATAGATTTTACTGTTTTACTCGAGGTGTGATTGTTGTAATGCTCTGCCTTTGGTCTGCAGAATGCTGTGCTGACAACGTGAAAATTTTCTCAGCAAGCCAGAGGTTTAAGAAAAGCACGAGTCAACTTTTAATGGAGGAAATTAGTCAAGAAAATTAGTCAGTTTTGGGTATAAATGGGGTCATCTGGGCAGCGATGCAACAAATGGAAAAGTGAAACTTCTGAGCATCTTTTTTTGTCATTAGGCAAACGAGAAGCAGACTATCCAACTAAAGTGTTCCTAACACATGATTTCAGACATGAACCCCCCCTCCTCTGTCTGTCCTTGTGGTTGAGCATCCCTGTCTTTCTCAGGGTGGAGTCTGGAGTAGAGCATTTTTCTCTCAGAAACAAAGTTGTTAAGTTTTATGCTGCCTAATTACAGTGTCTGTAGCTTCGTACACTGTACGATGTGTGAAAGTCCTTTAAATTTCATTATGAGCAAGTTCTTCATGGACATTAAACGTAGCTTTTAGGTCCTGCTCTGTTTCTTTGTGTCGCGCTGTAAGCTGTGGACATGCTCCCATGGATATTAACATGCAGTGGGCCTCCCGTGTGTGCAACGCTGCACGCATGTGTGTAGCGCGGTGTCATATTTCTCTCAGTGTTGTACTCTTCAGGCTGCGGTCGTTTTGGGCAGGCAGGGCATCAATAATGCAGAGACCCTGGAGGTGACTTTGTCTCATAGGAATACCACTGGAAGGCTTCCCTCAGTGTGCTGCTTCCTTCGCCCATTACTGTCTGTCTGCACACAGTTCAGGACTTCACTTTTCCACCAAGACGCAATTGTTGTGCCCCGAAGGGACATTCAGTCTGTTTCAGTGAGCTAAAACAAACCCGGTGGACTATACTAGACTGGAAAATCCACTGCAGTCATCGCGCCCCTGACATGCATGTTAACCAGTCAACTCACCTCAAGGGTTGATTAGGGCTAAAGAAGGCTCAGCAATTAGCTCATGAAGAATTAGCAGTGTCAGCTTCACAGGGGAAGTTTGACTAGATGACAAAGGCTGTCACAATAGCGGAGCTGCTTAAACGCCTCTGAAAGTATTCATTTGTGTTACATGCGGATAAGTGCGACATAAACATGCAGTCACTCTCTCGGGATCTCTCAGCTGTGTTGTTTTTGGAGACACTTCTCAGCCCTGATCACGCACAGTATGTCATTGGTATTAAGTATTTTATTTGTATGTGATTTGACACAGTGACACTCATGATTTAAGATGAGGATTTACCCTCTTAAATGGCCTTAGCGTGTCTCACACGTGCATAGAAAGTTTAAGCTGCACTCCGTGTAACCTTGCCGAAGTTGTGGCAGTAGCCTGCTACTGTCCCATATCTCCTGTTTTGCATTTGTTTTACTCTCTCCTGACAGCAACAGTGAACACTTTGGCAAAGATAAGAAGCTAGGAAGCTGTGTGTCTATCTGTGTGTGAGTGTGTGTGTATGTGTGTATGTGTGTGTGCGCACACAAGAGAGGCAGTAAGCATTTGAGAAATAGTGTTTATGACTCACAGGGGAGAATAAACACTCCATAAATCACAGCTGTTATTATGCTGCAGAGCGCAAAAGTGCAAGAGGCTGAACTACTGGGTTGAACTGGAGCTTCACTGGGAGGTCTGTTCTCCCAGAGGTCAGAGGTCACAGCCTAAGGGGAGTGTCTATGCTCTGTGCTCAGGCAGTGAAAGTCTGGAGATTGTGCAGACCTCTCTCAATGACTGAGTGAGACTTTGGTAGTTATCCATTCATTTTCACACTGTTCACTCTGGACTGTGTCACCACTTGAAGGATAAACCCAGTCAACACAAGTTAGTCTATAATTCAAACAAACCCATAACTGACCCAGGGTGCCACATCGGTGCAGGTGGTAGAGATGTACTGTATTCATGGAGCACATAACCGACAGCTCCTGAGCTTCAGACAAAACCATGTTTTCCCATCATCTGACTTTCTCAGTTTCAATTTTTCAAGTGCTGCTCCCACCAGGATTTGAACACTGATCCCATACTTCCCTTGAACCGGTCTAAACCCCTACTCTATCCAGCTACTGCATCACTCTCCTAACACACTGTCACTTCAGTGTGCTGCTGGCCGGGCTGTTTATGAATTTGTCGTTCATATGCCAAGTTATGGATTAATGCTTTGCCATTTGTTCTAAATTGTTTTGGTGTTGGAAATGCAGTATCTGTGGAAAGAAGCCAGCTGATTTAAGGCTTCAAGGCCATCTGATTTACCCTGAAGCACGATTTTTCTGCTCACACGCATGCATGAATTTTCTTCAGAAAGGTTTTATGTTTGTTAATCTGTTGTTGAAAACATGCAAAGAATTATTCAGCCTTTGTTTTGGCACATCTTGGATCATGGCATTGTTCTGTGTGACTCATCTTTTGTCAGCCGCTTGCATGCTTATCACATCTCTCCCTCTTTCTCAGTTTACAGAGCAGGGCTTGTTGGTGCCATCTGTGGAAGATAACAGACACGGTCACATTTCGTCTCTTCCATAAACTGCTGCTTGTGGTTTTTTTTTTTTAACCTACCTGCTTGTCTGTCTTCATGGGATCACCTCCAAATGCTTGTCATTGTCTAACGCTAACTCATGAGGAACATGTCTGTGTATTACTTGTCCTTAACCGAGTCTATCATTTCTATGGAGCAGTCCATTCTTGTATATATATCCGAATGGAATATGCTGTTTACACGACCCGCATCAAATTCAAAACACTCTCATATTTGGACTAGTAGTCGCAAGCTCATGTACATGTAAAGGTATTGTCCACTTTCCAAGCTTAGCTCCAGTGAGGTCCGTCAGCCTGTGAAAAGGCTCTGACCCCGACGTGATTTGAACACGCAACCTTCTGATCTGGAGTCAGACGCGCTACCGTTGCGCCACGAGGTCCTGCTCCAGCCCTGGACATTTGAGAAGTACATCTAACTGCTGATACGCCCCCTCCCCCCTCGACACACACATACACACCCCCGTGGGAGTAGTAACACTTGCAGGAGCTAATGCCGCAATCACAGAACACACACAGGCCCTTGTTCTCTCTTTGTCACACACACTTTCTCACACTCACCTCCATCCCCCAGCTTCCTCTAGGGCTCCAGTCTTTGTGCGCTCTTTGACAGGAACAGACGATTCAGAGCCACAGATAATTTGGTGAAGAGACCTATTGTCTGGGTTTATGTTGCAAGTGCGTGTGTGTGTGTGTGTGAGACACAGAGAACAACTACCTCTCTGTTTCCCCTCACCTTCTACAGCATATCAGATAAGTGGACACCTGATCATACCAGGGTGGCGGTGTGTCACTCAGCCAATGTATGAATGAATGAGTCAAGCTCACTCGTGATTAAACCGGTCACTGGGGCAGCAGCTAAATGACCGGCACGTACGGGCACACCCTGCGTGTCTGTTTATGTCTGCCCAGCTCAACACATAAATCTACCAACCTGCAGATGTGCTCAGTCCATATATTAAACATTCTCCTGCTGCATGTTTTGCTCCAAATCTTCCATTTACACACTGCCAATGATACTTAATCGCCTAATTTTTCTCTACTGCTGGTCCTTTTGCTTCCCACTCATCTCCTTACAGTCAAACCTAGCATGCTGTACTTTCCTGTGCTGTGGCATGTGGCCATGCTACAGGAAGATGATGTTAGCTCCGCCCCTTCCATTTGCACTTTTTGTGAGTCTGTCAAGCGGTGATGTTGCTGTAATACAACAGAGATATTAATTACAGTCATGCTTGGTTATAAAGTTCTCAAGTGCTGATCCTCCAGCACTGCACATCAGTAATCCCTCTTCCTGTTTGCAGTCAGGTGGACAGATATTCTGTTCTCACATTTCACTGGTTTTTTTTTTTTTTTTTGTCCAAGCCCACCCATACATGGTTCAGATTGTCCGTCAAAGCTGTACTTAACAACTGTGCTTGTCAGATATGTTTTGTTCTGGTGGTTTTTGTGCCTTTGTTGGTGAAATAATGCAGTGCTGCTGGCCCATTGTGTCTGTTTGAAAAACTAATTATGTACCAAGTTACTCATAGGACCTGAATAGTGATGAGGTGTCAGTGTGGTCTGGGAAGGGAAAGCCCTTTGTGTGCAGCGACACTTGGTTGCACTGGAGAACAACAACAGCATGGACATGGTGTGTGGATCTGATGCACGTGATGTTTCCATGGTTAAAATGACCTCAACACTGAAACTGTGTTATTTTCCATCTGTTTTTGGAGGGCTTTGAATGACGAGAGCACCAATATCTTTTTGGATGGTTGAAGACAATGTGAAGCTGATTGTCTTTCCACTTGCCGGCTGAAGGCAGCCCAGTGAAGTGTTACCCATGAGCAGGGACGATGACTCGGGTCTAGATTTTCCTTAAGTGCATGAAAGCATGTACTGAAATAAAACAGTAGGTGTGTAGTTTTAGAGAAAGACAAGCACAGAGTTAAAAAGAAGTCAGAAAGCTACAAAGCTGCAAGAGCCAATATGCTTAACATGATATTGATTTAGTAGCAGAGTTGATGGTGACAGAGTGAGGTGAGGTTGACTGCTGAGTGCGCCAACACTTTATCAACTCTCCGGCTGTCCTCCCTGTCCGTTGTTACTGCGCAGCACAGTAATACAAATGACTCTGTCACAGTGCGCTCTTTGTTTGAAGATCTGCTCCTCTTCTGTTTCTTTCTGGTCCATTTGCACTGGTTTCCGTGCTTACACGTGTTCCAGCGTTTGATTGAGCCCACATGTGTTCAGATGTGATAGATGTGATGAAAGGTTATTTGCTAAAGTACACTGGAGGTTGCTGCTAAACCACCGCCAGACTCATAGATGTTCCACGTTAGCATGCATGCTCCAGATATTCATTTTTACATTTAAAGTTACTGGATTTAATTTCACTTTAATTCAATCAGATGTGTAGTGTCTCTCAATGTGATGATATGACTTCTAGAGTCCTTGCAAAAACCAATGAGATTATTCATTTTATGTGTGAATACAGGATTAAAAGACACATTCTTAACAGTAGCACAGAGGGTTTGACCTTTGGGGTTTTGTGAACTGAATAGCTAACACGACCAGCCGTGTCTTCCTAGGCTGCTTTACTCATCCTTAGTATTCACCAGGGGAAAAACCCCTTTAGTTGTGTGTGCGTGTACCAGTCAAGACCATGGTATTTACAGCATTCAGGGATGACCCCAAAAATCCAACCCAATCCCAGCCGGTGATGAAGTCTCTGCTAATGCTCTCGTGATGAAGAGTCCTCGAACTGAAAATTCTTAAGTATTCCTTTTGGCTTGCTGGAGGCAAAGCGCCACTGATGTCAGGCTCCAACATCATTTGAACCAAGTTACATCCAAAACGCGTTTTTTCCCTTCCATCCCAAGAGTATTTCTGGGATTAAGTTATGTGGCTGAGCTTCTCAGAATCATATTTGTTCTTCATAATCCATCTGAGGAACAAGTCTGGACGAGGACCATGCCAAACAGACACGGACCATGTCAACATTTTAACATCTAGAACTTTTTTTTCTTTCTTTCCTGTTTAATGCTGAGGGTCAGTTTGTGGTTTGTAATGACTTCCAGAGATGGTTAGATTTTGCTCTGCCTTTCCTCCTCGGGGTTTTCAGGACGTTTTGTAGCGGGAGTGTAGTGTAGTTTTAGCAATTTTTCATTTTTCTCCCAGCTTTCAAACTCAGCTTTCCGAGTACTGTACATGCATTTACTCTGTATCTTTGTTTATGGCTACAATATTACATTATTCTTTCAGTGACCCTAACTGACTGGGATCTGTTCGATTCTCTCTTTGCCTCTGATTCATGGTCTTGTTGCATGGGAATATCCGTGATAAACTTGCCATCTTTTCCTTCCTAATAACCTCCAAAGGAAGGAAAATACCACACAGTTATTCCCCTCATGCTCTGGACCGTTTTGCCTGGTGAACCGCATTGGAGTTCAGTACAACAGAGCCATGCATGAAGGCATTTAACCACAGACCCAAAAAAAGACAGCTCAGTTTTGGAGGAGAAAGCATGGAGCAAAAGAGACAGAATGAGGGAAATAGAGTGAGAACAAAATGCAGACAAAAGAGCGAGGAGATTCTTTCCTAACATGGTGAAGGAGGGACCGTCGCCGAGCTGGGCGCTTTCTGTTCAGCCTCCTCTCTGACTGGGCCATCATGCCTCAGTGCTTGTAGGCTATGAGCTGGGCGAAGCCGCACTGAGGGAGAGCAGGAAGGAAGGAGGAGGACAAATGGAGATAATGAGAAGCTTTTGTCCCTTTTTAAATGTTTCATAACTGAATATCAGACATCCAAACCACACGTGGAATCTTAAGCAGTATTCACTTTGCAGTATTCAGTATTTACACAATGTCCAACATTTACGTTATATATGATAAACTGCTTTCCATAACTAATACTACGTATGACTTTTTCAGCTGTTATATCATAGAAAATGATATTCTGCCATAGCAATATATCATTCCTATGAAAAACACTTTTAAATTGCCGGTAACTACATAACTGAGCATAACATAAAAGACCTGAGGACCCCCAGTCTCACTTTACTGTTACAGCCAGCTACACAATAAGGCTAGACGCTGTAGTTAAAGGGTAAGATGGCCAGAGCTAATTCCCTAATAGTTATCTGTGATCAGTCTGCCTCCAGAAGCGTGGACAAACCTGACATCTAAACGACTACCTTATTAAAACTACAGGTAATTCTGACATCTGACACTTTTTCTCTGTCGTTAAGACCCTTTATTTTGCTGGTTTGGTAATCTGTCAAATGTGACACTACCATCAGCTCGACACCACTGTGGCAAAGTGGAACCGCTGCCTCTGTTTTGATAGCTGCTTGTGCTTATTACGCAATCTCACCATGAACCGAGAGAAGTTGAATAAACTCAGTTTTAGCCCCACTTCCTACATTACTTCATGCTGTTTGCATGGTTCATTATTAGAATGTAGGTCAGCTCAATTTATGTGAGTTATTAGTGTCAGCATCCTCTGATAGACTGTTCAACCAAGCCCTGTTCAAAAAGCAGGTGTTTTATGATAGGGCCACATCTTTTCATAGTAAAAACTTTGGTCAGACAGTCACTAAGACTTCAGTGTCCAGGCACATGTAGTCGCATGTCATTTACTCAGTAACATCATTAACTGTGATGAAGTGTTTGCCACAGATGCACATGTATTGACTGACCGTTGACCATTTTCACCCTCTCTGCGGTGGGCCTGAAGCCACAGATCTCTTCTTTCACGATCCTTCGCTCTGTGGGGAGGTCAAGAAAGTCGCAAATTGGGTTTATTTTGTCATGTATTAGACATAAATGAGGCAGTGACTGATTCCACTCATGATGGAGAATCCCTCCCCCACAGCTAAACTCCTTTTAACGCTAATGTATCTAGCTTAGCGGAGTATCAGTCTCCACCATCGAAGCTTTTGACTGTAATGCATTCGATTTTGTGTTGTCGCTGTAGCATGCTACATATTTCACACTATTTGATGCAGCATTAAAAAAGAAGAGTGGACCAAGTCTGTGATTATTCCGAAACACCACCTATTAGAAAAAGCTGTTATTTATATTTATTTATTTCCCTTCTCCACTCCCTGAATGCATTTTGTATGCATGGATGAGTGTAATGCAAAAAAGAGGACAGTTTTTGAACTGAACAGGGCAGGCGGAGGAGTGTTATCACCTTTTTTGCATTGAAAAGTAACCACGAGAACCGTTGAACGTGACGCCTCCTGCTGCGCCCGTGTCACACGTGGAGAAAGGCTCGAGCCGTATGCTTCTGTCGCAGGCCGTCCAGCGGGAGATTAAAATATTTCATAACTGCTATCGTGATGTCAATCCATAACCATGTCAGAGCCCCTGTGTGCCTGCTGACAGGATCATTATATGAACCACATGGTGATTAGATCAGCTGATTCCTAAGGAGACACAAGCTGCTAATTCCTTTGGCCTGGCAATGCTAATATGTTGCATGGCTTTACTTACATAAGGCTTCAAATCCTCAGACTACATCAAATAAAGCTGATTTCACAGTGGAGCTAATTCTCCCTCTCTTTTTTTTTTTTTTTTTTGTAGGACCCCAGCTACTGGGTCCAGGTCCACAGGTTGGAACATGGAGATGGAGGCATTTTGGATCTGGATGACATGCTGTGCGATGTGGTGGATGACAAAGACAGGGTGAGTCAAAGTGTATTGAGACGAAAAGTGGAGTATGTGATTGCATATTTGATGTATTTTTAATTTTTTTTTTTTTTTTTTGCCACCTCTTCTCATTTCCGTTCGGCTTTTCCTGGTTGGCTGTGTGTGTGCTCTGAACCTTTGGCAGTGCTACAGACAGTTCCCCAAACATGTGCTTATGATTACACCTGCCTGCTTTTACTGTCTCATCATTACTAAAACATTACAGAACAGTAAAGTGCTCTCTGTTTAATCGTTCCAACCCACCGGCAGTCCTCTTTCACATGTGCGGAAGCTTGAATGATGCGGTGCAGTCTTCTGTGTTGCATTCAAGGCTCCACTTTGATGTGTGTGTGTGGAAGGGTGTGTGTATTACCACTATGAGTGTGTGTGGGCAAAATCTATGCCAGAGGAAGGATGATATCACACTGCCCACCCCACCCACCGGACCAACTGTAAACGATTACCCACAATCCCACCGCATCCTTCCCATGGAAACAGTGCTGAGTACACCTGAGTCACGAGCTGCTTGGCTTTAATGTGGTCAGGGTGAGCTATAAGCCCGTCTTTGTGCCTTTGTGAGTGGGAAATGGTTCCAATGATTTTTCAGCTTTCACTCATTTAAATTGTTGAGTGAAGTTTGCTCGAAGTTACTCAGCAGTGAAATACTTGAAATACGGCTCATCATCTAATGATGAATTTTAATTGAACTTCTGCATTACAGCCGTCGTAGTCATCTGCCGCTGCGGACTCAAGTGTATCCTTGTGTAGTCACCACATGAATGATTCGTCTGGTGTTTTCATCGCTTCAGAGATATCTAAGCTTAACGCCAGCAGGACCATCATAATGTATTCCTCTTAATGGTGATGAAACATGTGAGTTTCAGTTGAAAGTCTTATCTCTGATTCCTGTCTGATTTCATGGAACCACTGATATCTTGTGAAACCTGAAAACGTGCCCTTCTCAAAAACGCTACGTGCTTCGTGCTGCTGCTTGATGTTAAAAAATCCATTTCGCACATCTGATGTCTGAGGCTTAAAGAAGTTCGGCGAGCTGTCCGTTGCTCTGAATAGCCGCTCTGTTTGATGCGCAGATGCTTTTTGGTTGTGCGCATTCGTACATGAATGAAAAAGTGCGTGTATGAGAGAGATGGAGAGAGTGTGTGTGTGTGTGTGTGTGTGTGTATCTGCACTTTATGGTGACGATGTGGCAGGTGCCATGGTTACGCATCAGGTGGGAGCAGGGGTGAGAGCAGCTGTTTTGCACCTGCTGTCTGAAACACTCTTCCCTCCTTTAACCCTTTCTCCTCTCCTCTCCTTTCCTTCCCTCCTCTCCTCTCCTCTCCTCTCCTCTCCTTTTGTCCTTCACAGACAACTCACAAAGAAATAAAGAAGGAATTTCTATTTTTGGCAGTTACAGCAAACTAATTGAAGACTACTTGGTTCATACACATATATATTTTCTCCCTTTCATTATCTTTCATTTGTCCTGATGCTGTGAATATGTGCTCCCCCTAGTGGTTGTCTAGGCTCTGTACAACCCACTGATGACAGGACATTGAATTACACTAACAAGACCAATCAACAAGCTCAATAACAGCAGTTTTTATGTATTACTTTTACATCAGTGTCATAAGTGCAGCTCTATAGTGATGATCTAAATTCTGTGTTAGTGTGTAACCGTGTTATGCTGTCAAAGCCTCATCAGTCAGCCCAAAAAATAAACAATGATAGCATGTAATACAACTATGTTGGCATTTGTAGTGCATAGCTCAGCTAGATCTGGGCTTGGACAACCAACTTTACACATCCCCCAGTCCCTGTGTGTGTAAACACACTTGATTTTATCTCAGTGTGTGTGGGTGCTCTCTTCTTTGTGTGTGTGTGTGTGTGTGTGTGTGTGTGTGTGTGTGTGTAGTTGTGAGCAGTAAATCCAGTCTGTCCACTTCTTTACATCAGCTACTGCCTCCGCCCCAGTTTTACTCCACGAACAGGCAGGAACAGTTAAGCAGACCTTTTCTTTTTAACCCTTTAACGACCAAGCTGCTCTTATTACTGTGGACACTGTGTTTCCACTGGATTCCTGGGCTCTGCTGGGTGATGTTAGTCTGCTGTTTTGGAGTATGTGATTAAAAACGTGATTTTCTTCTTTACCTAAACTTGTCTTTTTGTGTTAGGGCCCATTGTTATTAAAGGTTACATGTGACTTGTTCAGCCATGACAAGCTGAGGTACAGTCATTTCAAAAGAGAGAATCCATGAGTGCTGCATCATTCAGTTATATTAAAAGTTGTCAAGGTGTGCTGTTTATCTGCTAGTAATTCATTGTTGTTTTCATTTCTTGCTGTTCATGTGCACATTATCAGCTTCTTCCCATTACGTGTGAGCGATGAACTCATTTACTTCAAGCCGTTGACGGCAGAGCTTTAATGGAACACATCAGTGAAGTGAGTGTCGTCCTGTTTTACCTTAAAAGTCATTGACCCCGACGTGATTTGAACACGCAACCTTCTGATCTGGAGTCAGACGCGCTACCGTTGCGCCACGAGGTCCCACGCTGAGGTGCTATCTCGGACCTAAGTTGACATTACATGGCGTACGTTGCAAAACTGTTCCTGTCTGTGCCAATGTGTGGCTGTGCACCTTCAGGTAAACAACATACAGAGTAGTTTTTGCAATGAATAGGCCAAGAACATGCCATCCTATAGTGTGTATACACAGTATACTGTATGTCATATCTTAATTTGACAGAGAGTTTAAATATCTGTCATTTAACTTTAACCCTCCCTTATAGATTCTGTTTCACGTCATTTCAAGATAAAAACTATTTTTTTGCCATTATGATTTCTGCCACATTCAGGTGTAAATAAATGAATGATGTCACATCTTCCATGTGTCCCTGCAGAGACATGGAGAGAAAACAGAGCAGAGTGGTGTCAGTGTAGAAGCTACTGTTGTCACTTTGCAAGTTTTGGTGCCTCTACTGATGCACCCAAGCCTCATGTGTGTATGTGTGTGTGTGCAGTGTGTGAGATGCCTGGCTCGGGTTCAGCAGTCACATTATCATCCTGTGATTCATATGCAGTCATAGAGCTGCATGCTGCAGCCTGTCTGTCCCCGCTCCACAGATCTTCATATTGATTATCTACCTCACTTCCACTTCACATGTATGTGGAAAACGAGAACGTGTTTGGGCAGCTCGCTTTGTTTTCGTTTTGATCTTGTGTTGCACAAATGTTCCTTTTGCTGTTCCAAGTTTGGTTCTAGTGTGGAGTTGAGCTCTATGTTTACATTTTTTTTTTCCTGATGAAGATAATTCTCATGAAATGATGATGGTTTGATGATTTGTTTGTGAGCAGACTGAAAAGCTGCAGAAACACACGACCTTTTTGTTCCACCTCGTCTGTCCACGACATCCTAACACCACCTGTGGTTTTAGATATGTGAGGTATAGTGTGTGCTTGAGTGACAGTCTATAGATTTTCAAGGGTTCATTGATGTCTACTGGCAGTATCCACCACAGCTTTTTTGGTGCACTACTGCCACCAGTTGGACAGAAGTGAGAAGTAAGTCTGGCAGAGAAAAAGTTCTAGGCTGGGTGATGATATAAAATATATGTTGCTTGACCATATTTATATTTATCCAGATCTGCAGGATGTATTTGGAAAGAGACTGAGATTGAAATATGCTTTCTATTCTATACAAATAGTGCAAATAGTAGTACACTCTGGATAGCAACTTTTTAGTGTATTTCACATTAGAAAGTATTATAAATACAATTAAATAGCTAATAAGTGTGAGGGTTAGGGATAATAAAAGCATTAGCCAGCAATAATATTACCACCAAGTACAATGAGGACACTACAGACGATGGGATCAGTGTAGCTTTCAGTACAGTGGTGCTTTAAATAAAGGTTTTTGCTTGTTTAGCTTTAAAGGATACCTACCGTCACAGCTTGTGCCCTCTTACTGTAGTACACCTGTGATGTAAACAATTTAGTTCCTTTCCAATTAATTATCTGCACTTCAATGTTTTCACAGGCTCTGTTATCCTCATTCAGAGGACAGGCAGCTTTAGACACACTGCTGATACATAACATGCTGATTAATCATTTGGAATGAGAGAAACTCCTGTTTTTGAAACTGCTCAGTGTTCAGCGGGACTGAAGGAGCTCCTGCCAAATGACTCAACCTCAATTAGTCAGTCAAGAGTGTCTAGGAAGGAGGCGTAAACTTTCATCTCGCTCAGCAGCCTTAGGTTAGGCTTTTGAAAATTCATTCTGCGTGGAAAAAAATACTACTGATAGCTTTGAAATGGCTGGAAATGGCTGTGAGACAGACACTTCATCCATACACCAGATGGCAATGTGGCAATTAAAATGACTCCTGGTTAGAAGATGGCCTTAGGTAAGAAATTCACAATATGGGTCTGCTGAAATGAGTTTATAAAGGAATGAAATTCGTGTGATATGGCCAATTAGATGAAATTAGATTAAACTTTAATGGTCATTTCAGCGAAATGGGGCTATTGCATTAGCAATTCAAATGGTGCATAAAACTTCAACGCTGTTGCTGTTGCGCAAGACAAACTCATCGTCTGATGCAGAAGTGAGCTTGATTCCTGTAATTAAGTCCTTTCAGTGTGTAGTATGAAATTGCGAGACTCATCGGTTAACAAGTGGAATTTATTTACAAGACAGCTTCCACAACATACAACCCTCTGTACTGGAATCGCATGTTCTTTTCGTTCAACTTCAGTGCGTGATCCTCAAGCTGCTGACGTTTCCCTGAGGGTTAGAGTCCTTCAAATTAAAGCAGTGACCCGAGAAATCTACAAGCTGACAGTGAACGTGAAACATTCGATTGGGTCATTGAAGCAAACCTAAGCTGGTCAAGGTGAGGGCAGGCATTAAATTCAGTGTTGCAGCATCCTAAAATACCTAATTATATTACACACAGAGATCAAGCATGTCCACTTGTGAGGACTTCACAGCCCATGCACTGTTTGCTCTCACGTCAAACATCATACATTTCTGAGCCTCACTCAGCTGTCAGCTTGCTTAGTGTGCGAGTCACCATCCAGATATTTAGTCTGCAGGGAGCTTCATAACGAAGAGGTGATTTCAGGAGCTGTCCCTTGGTGCTTGTAGTGTGGATGTCTCTTATTAACAGAGGTGAGTCAAAGCAGGCCTGCCCCGTGGGCTTAATGAGGGGTGAATCCTCAGGGGTGATTAAGAGAAAGAGCTCGTTACAGCAGAAGTACCTGAATCAGCAGTTGACTGTCGTGTGTTTCACAGCAGGTGCTCACAGGTGTGGACCTGCAGCTCGACAGACATTGCAGTGACACCTGTGAACCAGAAAGAGGCGCTCAAGCTCAAGTTATAGCAGTCTGCAGTATTGGCTGCATACCATCTGCTGCACAGAATCTGAGTACATTCCTTTCGATTTTGGGAATAGACACCAGCCTCAGAGTAACTGACACATGCCATTTTTACAAGGAAAAACAAAAAGTACAAAAAGACAGGAAATAGAAAGAAAGGAACGCCTAATTCAGCCCTGACTGAACTGTGCACATCTGACTGCGTGCTCCGTGTGGACTAATGCAGCCTGTTTATAATGGGTACCACATCCACGGCTCCTGTGGCTGAGCTCCTTGGACAATTGGCATTTTCTTGGCCCCCGAAGTTGGCATTGCCATGGCAACGGCAGTCGGGTGCCAAGTGGGCACCTGCGCTGGGTCGAGATCAAGCCGTGAGTGAAATTAGCCAAGGCTAAAGCAGGGTCCCAGCAGCTGCCCCCTGGTACCAGAACACTGCCGGGGGAAATCAAAGACTAATTACTCTGTTTGTCTGTGCTCTGTGTGTGTGTGTGTGTGTGTGTGTGTGTGTGTGTGTGTGTGTATGTGTTTCAGTGATTGTAGCCTCTTTTGGCATAAATTGAAGACTATTGTGTCTGGTTGGCTGTCTCTCACCACTGTCTCTCAGGCCGTGTAAAGCATTCACTGTACTCATTGTGGACTTTACTGTCCAGCTTAATATGATTCAGTGTCTCGTGCGGTGGTTCCTACACATGTATATGCATCCATGGATCATGATTTGATGTACGGTAAAGTTGTATTTTCTGTAGGTGGAGCAGGAGTGAGTTTTCTAATTGTGTATATGTGAAGACGCAATAGAAATGTAACTGCAATTTATTTTGTATTCTGGATTCATGGTGTACCATGTATGAAAATTAGTTATCATAACATGTGCATACAGTACTGGTGTGATATCTGAATCCGTAATATTGAGACCGTCGTCGTGCTGTGTGGTACGTAGGCTGGTGCCCTTGTCTCCAGTTTGATTTCCAACAGGTCTATAATGTACCGATTGCTTAAATTTCCATGTATATATCCTGAAAATGGAGCCAGTCTCCTCTCTATGGGCTATCTTGATTGTCATGAATGTGTTTTAACCTGATGCTGCCCTCTGGTGGCCAAGCTTACTACTCAGTAGAGGTCTACTGTGGATTATCTTGATCTGTTTTGTCGTCGCTGCTCCCATTTCTGGACAAGGTGGAACTAAAAAGTCGTTTTGCTTCACATTCAGTTAAACGAGTTAAGTCAGTTTTGTTTCTAATATTCAGCTGAAATACAACCAACACCAATTTAATGTCAATTCTCCAGCGGAATTAGATGGTTTCAAATGTGGTATAGTTCTGACAGAAGGAAATACATGCAGGGATTACAGTTTCCACCGTTTCTACTCAGAAAACAATCCGTTTTGACCGTCACTGACTTCTCAGGCGCTGACAAACATATGATCATATACTTCAACTCTGACCTTGAGTTTCTCCTGCCCAGAAAGTGTAAATGTCGTCACCCAGCGCGGAGACAATAAAAGAACACTCTATTCTCACCAGAAGACACACACAGAAACAGTCACGCACTCTGACAGAGACACGCATGCCCACACATACATCTCGACAGACACACACCCTGCTGTAGTCAGCTGTAATTAGCCTGTGAGGACCAGAGTCAGCTCTGCGTCCTGGAAGACTCAGTGTGGTAGCGGAATTTATCCTCACCTCCGCTGCTCTGCTCAGAGGCTCGTGGGCGGCAGCGAGCAGTTTTTCATTTCGTTTCCCTCTGGGGCTTTGGATTTATTGTCAGTTGTTTCTTGTTTATTAGGTCCCTAGTTTTTAAACTGCACTTACCCGGGGAAGGTTTGTTGAGCACTGTAGTTCTTTTTCAGCAACTCCCTCTTTCCCATTTATGCAGTTATGATCCCTCACAGTGGAGAGATTCCTCTGTGTTTTTTTTTTTTTTTTTTCCATTGGAACAACCACAAGCCTTAACTGCTTGCAACTCTGTCGTCTCTTTGAGGGCATGTGGGTTTGTACTGTTTGTAAAGGCTGCTGTGCTACGTTGTATTAAATGCAGAATGATTTCAGTTAAACAATTCTCTGAAACCTGGAAATTCATCTGCATCAAGCCTGCACTAATGATAATAGTTTCACAGCGCAGGTTGTTACAGAAAATTATATCTCACGATGAGCCATAGAGGAAATAAACCTGTGATAAGGCTCATTCTTTTCAAAAAGCAGGAAGCAGACACGTCCTTTCAGAGTTTTAAGGCCAATGTGATAAAACGCTGTGCAGCAAAATACCACAAAGTAGCAGTCCAGTCCACAGCAACATGAACGCAAGTGCCAACATCTTGATGACAAACAGCAATGAAATGTCAAAAGGCTCAACATGTCAGAGTTCAAAGGTCTGCAGGTAAGCACTAATTCAACAGAGGGCATTGTGATTCAGTGGAGTGTTGATAGCATGTTGCATGAGCTTGTGTGTTGGAATTAGACTGCTGTGTTTGTAGTATGATGTAGAACAAAGGTCACCTGCAGGTTTGAACCTTGAGCATCGCTCGCACATGACAGCCTGCTGATGTGGACCTGCTGAGCCACCAGTATTGATAATGTCAGTCCATTCTTGTTGACAGGAGGACTGCTTTAGCTGCATAGCATATGCAGCGTGACATACACAGCCCTCGTGCCTGGGGTAAGAATGCTTTTTCTCCATATTGCACAGCAGCAGGCAACTCCATTTTCTGCTGTGGGTTTTTTTTGTAAAATGGGTGAAATCAGGTCATGTCACCGAGCTTTTCTTTCAGCTCAGAGGCAACACAGCGAGTCACGTAGGTGTCTTTGATTTCCCCTCCATGACAGCTCCCCTACAGGGGGAGATTTCTGCCGATGCGCCAAATCGCTCCTGACATGGCGTCGGCTCGCCTGAATACTGTCTGGAAGTGCTGGGGTGTTTAACCAGAGCTCTGGATAGGCAGTGCCAAAATGGGAAAAAAGTGAAGGGACCCACATAGACAACAATGTGTACTCACTTACACACCTGTGCAGAAAAAGAGTTGTGCACGTATCCACCCACACACACAGACATACTGGAGTAGCGACACACACACTGCCATCCCAGTCTTGTGCACATGTGTGTGCGATGCAGGGGGATGTTGGTCGTGGTTGACAGCTGTCAGGGCTGCTTTGGTTCCAGTGTCTGGATACTTTGCCAAACGAGCCTATTATCTGCAGCCGTGGAGTCCTGTTGAGGGCCCCGGCATTGCCCCAGGCGGACAATTTGGGTCAGCCGCCATGAGACTAGCCCTAAACTGAGGTGACAGATACAGGCCCCCTGCTGGGATCCCGCCGCCTTTCCAAAGACCTCCAGAGGGGTGCACCTAGGAGCACTAAGATAACAAAGGACTCGTTTTCCTCTATTATCCATATGTGGTGAGTGCTGCACCCACAAGGGCCACTGTCATCAGACAGAGATACGGGAGAAGAGACCTTGCCCCGGTTTTCACTTTGGAACCGGATAAGCTGTGTCTTCTATTTATCTATTATTGTCTCATTATGTGACTGCAGTGGCTTTGGCCTGTTTCATGGGAAGCAATCTCCTCCACATTTGAGCCTTTTTCACCTCGCCTCATGGGGGCAATAGTGCATTCTCCATGTGCCTCTACAGTACAAATGCCGGCTAGGAATTACTTATACAAAGTCACAGCCAGTTCAACAGAAACTGCCATCTTAAACAGAAAAATTCAATCTACCATCAATTGCTTATTCTTTTGAATATAAACCTATTTCTCTCTCACACGGCTGCCTCTCAGCTCCTTGTTAAACCAAGCGAGTGTCTCTTCTGCATGACAAGTATCCCTCTGTAGCTTTTGTCTCAAGAGTCTCCAGACCATGAACTACTGTTTTCAACACTTGACTACTTCTCTCAGAACCATATATAATTACCCTCACAGATCCAAAGTCACTCCAAGGTTGTGTCTGAAAATTGGCTCTCAAATTGACTTTGGAAGGCAAAGCTCTGTTTTAGCCTGGGTTCATTTATTACAGGGGATATGATATACACCAGGCTAGTTGGGATTTTGAGCGGTGTATGGGTTTAAATATCACACTAATTAGCATCGCTGTGAGTATGGTTCAGGGGCTAGTTGAAGGATTTGGTAAAGCACCTCAGCAACCACATGAGCAGACAATATGAAGTGACAAACACACACTTACATGCACATACATGCACAAAGAGGACAACAGAGAAAGCAACTAACAAGAAGGAAGCAAAGTAAGAGTGAAAAGAACAAAGACCAAAATAATGAAACACATCCAAGAAAAGGAAGGAAGGAAGCAAAGTAGGAAGGAGAGAAGAAACCCAGTTAGAGGGAAGAGCAGCCACGAGCTAAACTGAGTCTGGCGTTGGCGACTGGCGGCGGACCGAGCTGAAGTTGACACTGGCACAGGGAGGCAGGGAGGCGGCGCCAGGGCCGGGAAGCTAAGCCTGGTTTGGAGAGCTTTAGACAGGCATATTGTGGCAGACAGAGAGCTGAATCCCCTCTAACACCACGGCTGTGTGCTCTCATCGCCTCTCTTCTCATGAGAAAAGGCTAAAGACCTCTTCAGATTATGTCCTGCTCTGCTAAAGTACTGGAGGCTTACAGACATGTTGGAGTGCTGTATGGCTGCCTCTTGCAAAACTGTTGGTCAGTGTGATTTCTCACCTGTCCAAGGGTTTTAAATAGCAAATTATAGTCAGTTCAAGTCACCCGAAACCTTTTTGAAACAGTATTTAGGCCATGGAACAGCTACTTTTACAACTCTTACTCAGTAATCCTATTCTGACAAATGCCTGTACTGTACTGCTTTGCTGCTTTTGTGTCATACAGTACAGTAACTTTGAGTATGGGATAAAACAAAGAATTTGAAGATGCCACCTTGGACGGTCATGGTCCTTCTTTTACTGTGTTTACTGTGTAGACAAAACGATCAAATGAATCGAGTAAATAATCAGCAGATTGATCAAAAATGAAAAAACAGATTATTAGTTGCAGCCCCAGACTGCAGCTGCTGCTGCTATTAATTGTGCTAATGACACGTATGATAAATATTGATGCAGTAGAGTCTTATCAAAGCTATATTAGAATGAAAACAGATTTTAATGTTTACCGTGGACAAACAGCATATATATAGTACATTTTCTCTGTTTTAAATACACAAAATGACTCTGTCTTCATCTTTTTGCTCTGTCTCTCCGCAGTAGAAGTCAGGAATACTAAAAGCCGTATATATTATAGAGGGGATCTGAAGGTCAGTGGGCCAATTTGAGAGAATGTGTCTCAGTGTGTCTTTGTGTACCGCCATGGTTTTATCCAGGAGGGATTTTTAGTCAAAATTGTCATTAGACCCCTCCACCACTATGCCTCCCTTCTTCCTTTGTGTGCTACTACATGGAGAATCTTGAGAGTCCCTGCATGAATGCCTTATGTCTCCTCTACAACAGATGTGCCACAGCCTAGGGCCCCTCGGTTGTAGCTCGTTATGTGAATGTGTGTGTGTGTGTGTGTGTGTGTGTGTGTGTGTGTGTGTGTGTGTGTGTGTGTGCGCGTGTGCGGGAAGACTGCATGCTATTCCCATTTGGAAGTCAGCAGGGAGTTTGCCTATAAAAGACACAAATAATAGGCACCCATTTATCTCTGAAGACACTCATCTATCAGCGTATAAACACACACACGCACCCACACACACACACACACACCTGATGGCTTGTGATATTATTGCCGAGTTGTGCCAGAAGCACTGTCCTGTATACATGCATTAGTGTAAATGTCTGTCTTAACACAGAGGAAAGAAGAGTCACGCGACATGCTACGTCTCCGTCAGTGAGTCTCTCTGGCTTTCTTGTTTAAAGACCATTACACGGGAAAAGCCCTGGTTCGCTCACTGACACTGTGTGTGGCCACATACCCAAAGGACACACAAGCGGCCCTCTCTGCAGCCATTACAAAAGCGTGTGGTTTTTTTTTTCTCACGTGTACAATCTACTATACTGTCTATAACTTTAATAATCGACTTGACCAGAAGTTGAACAACAGGCATTTCCATTCATAGTTTGCCTCTCTCGCCTTTAAAACAGCCACATTGTGTCCGGGGACACAAATGCATGAAAGTCTAGCTATATGGTTCTGGTTATATATCTGTGTGTGCGTGTGTGTATCTGTAGTCTTCCATCTTTCAGTCTGTGTGCATGTGTTCTCAAAGTGCCTTGTAATGACCTAATCAGCAGAATCGATGTAGTATTCCCTCCAACCCTCGCCTGAACCCCTGACTGACCACAAAGAAGCTCATCTTTCTATCCACCCCTCTTCATGGTCTTCATTCTGCTGTTCATTGTTGTCTTCAAGGGCTCTTAAAGAGTCCGTGAGATGAGAGCGAAGACAAGAGACAGAGCTTGCTTTCTTTCTCTAATCCCATATTGATCATCAGGCAGTGAATGAACCGCACATGGACTCACCGACTCGTCTATTGATCACAGCAACATACGCGTACGCGCAGACACACAAACTCTCCTCTACCTCATTTACCAGAAGTTATATTAATGAAAACACTTCTGCCCAACTCGAGCCTGTCACTGTGTGGAAAGTTACAGTGAGACAGCTATATTATGTGTGAAGTGGTGAGATGGTGTGAAACGCTGCCAAAGTAAAAAGTGAGCGAGTTCAACCCTCACATTAGGGAAATTAATTTTCTGCAGCTCACACAAATGAAAATTGGATGTGGTTTCTTTTCCACTATTGAGCACTTAACCAAATCCACATGTAGAAATGATCAAAATTGTTTTTGTTACATAATTGTAAGTCAGACATTTATTTTTTCAATCGTGACTGTTATTATTTCAACTTATATGCAGTAACCACATTTTAGTCAGCCTTTTGTTTAACATGTAATGACTGGACGGGGTATTCTTTAAGCTGAAGACCTGGTGTAGGCACAGTGTAGTGTATACTTATTTTTCAGTCCACATTGTCTATATCCTCCTCTAAATGCCCTCCGATGTGCATCATTCAGCTTTTTTATCCCCCACAGGATGGTGAAGGCACGGCCTACCTTACTCTGCCTCTGATTGGCTAGTTCTCACCTCTGTTGGTTGGGTTGGTTTGGTTTTTTAGGCATGTGTCGGTTAGGTTTAGGCATGAGGAATGATGATTAGTTAGAGTTAGGGGAAGAATATCATGACAAGCAGCATAGGTTGGGTCACTGCCTTCACCATCCTAGGAAAATGTGAGAAAAATATCGCCTGCAGCCTCCCATGAGGATAAATACACTGTATCATGTATCACCTTATATTTCTGTAACTGTTTGTAAGTATTCCACGAAACTCCACATTTTTTAAAAAACAAGTTTTGCTGATCGTTCTGCTTTTTTTTTTTTCTTTGCTAAAAAGACGTGTCGACACAACAAACACTGTGTGGGCACAACTGATAAATAAGAGACAGGCATTATTTCTATTCAGAAGTGAAATAATGATGGCTGTTGCTTCCAGCAATGACGGGATGTTAATAATTCATGACAGAAAAAAGAAATGCTCGACAGATGTGCCACCTACTTGTATTCAAATATGGCTCCTTGAACAACAACTGTGGAACACATCCCCATCACCAGCAACCAAAAGACACCTTTTTTTCTCTCGTATTTCGGTGTACCTCGGTCTTTTCTTCCTCTGTGGGAATGTGCAGAACATAGGATGCATATTTTTAGCAACAAAAGAACGCTACGGCGCAAAGTGTGTGTGTGTGTGGGTGAGATAAAGTCGTTTGGCAGGACAGAGGTTCAGGACATATGCATCAGATATACAGAGGGATAATTTCACATGTGTGTGTTTCTGATTCTGACATTGCCTGCAACATGGTGACAGATTGCTCAGTGTGTGCGTGTTTACGCACCTGAAACCAGGTTGCTCCATCGACACGCGCTAATATTTTATTCAGCATGTTGCCTCCGTGCTTATTATGAGGAAGAGTAGTGGTGAATAACGAGGGCTGAGAGAAAGGGAAAGACTGGAGAGCTGCAGACAAGCTTTTGCACTTCTGTCGAGTTGAAAGAACTCTTTTCGCTCTTTGTTTCTCTCCTCTCTCTTCTTATCTCCATGTGTATTTTATGACGAATAAGTTCATGTTTAATATTTAAAAGCCCACATATTAAAATACAGCTTTATATCAAGACACTCATATACACACAAAGCTTGAGTGAAGCATGCAACTTCTAAGTGTGTCTGGTCTTAGTCTGCGTGTGTGTGTAATGCGTGTGTGCTCTTACGGTGCCACGCTCCAATTAGCCATCCTATTAGCACAGGTACGGCACCTGAGACCAGAGCGGCCGCACCGGGAGTCCCCCCTTGCCGCGGCACCTCTTAACACGACATTAGGGGAAGCAGCCCTCGACTCGGACAAAGAAATCACTGTGACATTTCACTCTGAAGCCTGCGTTAATATTTTGTCATGTGGCGGTGAAAATGAGTTTTGCTGCAGGGAGGGAATGCGGAGTAACGCTCCAGCCACACGTTATTTGGGAGGCAGAATAAACTGTGAAGTGAACGGCGAGAGGTTTACCTTGGCAGTAGTGTTTCATATGTCGTAAAACAAAGACGCTTTTTACCCACAAAGACCAATAGTATCAGTTAGCACTCTGACGCTAAACCTGTGTTAAGCAGGACGGAGACAAAGCAGGGAGGGCAAGGCAAGGCTGGCCAAGACATACATCCAGATTTCGCCTCTTTCTGACTTGGCAACCCCTCATTCTATTCTCTGTAACCGCCAATAACCTGCGCAGCATGCTCAGGTGTGCTGTTGCTTTTTTTAATCACCTGTTATTTTCTTGTTGCTAGGGACACATTTACAGGAGGTTCTTGAAAGTGTATTTGAACCTTAAACGGATGTTTGAAATGTTGTTTCTTTGTGCCTAAAAATACTTTGTTTATTCGTTTCTTCACCCCACGGTCCCCCATCAGTCCGTCCAACTCCACCAGCTGAGTCCTGCTTTCTAATTGTGATGTTGATGACGGTCATGATGGTGGATTGTCCTCGGCTGCCTGGGGGGGCGGTTTGGCAGGGCAGTCGCCCTGGCCCGGTGCCCTCCCATAACATGGCCGGTTGCCCTTTCTGTTGCCACTCAGAAGCGTGTTTGCACGTGTGTGTGATGCCGTACAACTGTATGTCTGCCTCAAAACTGTCTCCAACTTGTTAGAAATGTGTATATTTGTCCCGCTCCGCATTGTTTTTTCACTCCTCCATGGTTCGCAGCTTGCTTATCTCCAGAAATGCCGTCGTGTTTTCTCTAGATCAAACACCTCGACTGCACCGCTGGATTCCTACGCTGCACTTTTATGTTGTGTCATTATTATGTCTGGGAGAGAGCGATAGACAGAGATAGAAAAAGCAAAGTGAGAGGTATTTGATTGGAGTGCATGGAGCTGAAGGTTGATATGAATATCAAAACGTTTTTACCACGAGCAGATGATGCTGCCTGTGGCGCATCAATACACACACATCGACAGGTGGTCTCTTCTGGTGTGTGTGTGTGTGTGAGAGAGAGAGAGTGTGTTTTAGGCAGCGTGTATGCAGGTTTGGGTGTGTCTAAGTGTGTTGGTGCATGTTTCTTTGTGTGTGTTCTTGTTTGTGTGTTCCTGAATGCAGGTAGGTGTCTGTGCAGTGTATTGTCTCCGTGCGACACTGTGGACTCGCCTACCAGAGACGTTACAGTGAACCACGAGCTATTGTGATGTTTGGGCTGATTTCCTCAAGGTTTCAACTCAAGAGTGAACGGCACGCAGTTAAAAAGTCTTTAAGAAGAACATTTAGAACAAAAATAAACCGACTAAATAGCGAGAACATGTTGTCTGCAGCAGAAATACTGTCCGCTAGTCGTTCTTTGGAGACAGTTCAGTCCCCACTGATTCACCATTAACAGATCCTTCTCAAGAAGTAAGTTCAGGTGTGTGCTGTACGTGTTGTTGCTATCTGGGTGGTGTGTTTAGTAAAGTCTCATAAGCTTGTCTGTTCAGCTGAGAAAATGTCCCTGGTGCAGTAATTTCTTCACCATATATGTCTCACTCTTTTTAAATAATTAAGGAATTGAATTAACTTAGCTGAAACGCAGCACACCGCCAGCAATAAAAAAGTCTGTAAAATCGCACATGAATGCAAATGCACTCACGTCTTACATTCACGTTGCATTCGCTCCTGTTTACATTTTCATTATTAGTGAAAACAGAAAATAAACTCACAAAACAAAAATACCGCAGTGTTGTATAGAGCTGCACAACACTGATACTGGCAGTTTAGCTAACTGCTAGTTTACCCTGCTAGCATAATGCGTTAACTCACCGGAGACCCATAGACAAAACCGGCTCTACAATACCGAATGAATCACTTGCTCAACACTGTGGCAGAGCGCCCTCTAGCGTCCACTATACAGAACCACCGAAGTGAGCTCGACAGTTCAAATCAAATGAACCCCAGCCTTTCAGAGCGTGGCAGTGCACCTCTGCTATTTAACACGTGTGACGTCTCATCCATTTGAATGAGGCCTGTCTCCGTGGGGGGGGTGTTGTGTTTATGCCGAGTGGAACAACACACTCGCTGCCTGAATTTCACGGCTGCCGTTGAAGAAACAAAAGTCAAGATGGGATATTGAAATGTGCCATCTACGCTTTCAAACCGGTTTTGGTACAAATGTTGTATTGTCAAGCCACATTGTCTCTATATTAAATCATAGCATAGAGGAGTTTATAAGCAGGGGGTTCACTGTCTACGTTATTGCTTCTGTGGCCTCCTTTCAAACTGTTTTAATGAGATCTACAGATCTAAGAGTCCCTCTAAACAATGAAGAGATGATACAATATGGAAGAATGATTAACTGCACTGTACTGCACCACAATGTAACCAAACATCATGACCTACAGTGATGTACCATGCTCTCCACAAAGGCACTGACGGGACACAAGGGAGTCCTTGATCTATACCAAACATCTCCTCATTCCACTCTGACTCGCTCAGCTATGGTGGGAGCATGTCGATGATGGCGTACATCAGAAGAAGCATAATCACCTCTCCAGGGTGTCAGAATGATCCACTGGCTGAAATGAGAGTTTGTGATGCAGTATCTGCCCTCAGACGGTACCTTTATCCAGTTGCAGCAGGGGGCACTGTGGTGTCAGTGTTGGAGCTTGTGCAGTCTCACGAGCGAACAGGGTCAAATTCCTCTGTGAGCAGGAAACCTTGAACTGCACATTACCAAGTCACACACAAAAATAACTTTAAAAAATCTTTCCATATTAAAAGGGAATCTTGTGATTATGCATTGGGTTATATCCTTTTGGCCGAGGACATCTTTAGATCTTCAGAGAGCTGTGCTATTCAGGCATTTAGCTGCTGCTGTTATCCTGAAAGTGAGGTATGAAGGGTTTTTACGCTGAAGTTAGTCATTGGTTTCAGGGATCAGAACCGTGTCTTGTGCTTCTGCATATATCAGGAATATCACATTACCCTGAGGTCGAAGCATGCCTGTGAATTCAGAGGCATGTTGACGGCGTGGTGTATTCAGTAGCACCAGTCCATATCACAAGAACTTCATGCTTTGTAGATGTTCAGAGATTCCTTTAGAAGCCAAGTTGAAGAACTTCTCGTCACAGCGGGGGTAACTCAACACTCCATCCCTTTTCAGGTTGCCTCATGCTTCACACGGTTATGCATTTGCGGAGTTAAAAATGAACATCGCTGCAAACTTGAACAAACTTGTCGGGGATGCGGAAAGCTAAATTTGTTCAGAGAGCTACTGAACTTCTGGGGTTCTTCGGCATGCTTTCATCAGGAATAGCAGAAACCAACCTCTGCTCCCTCTCTGCTGTCATCACCTTGATGTGGAAAGAGTGGGAAAGCTGTCTTTCTCCAGAGGTAGACAGGAAGGGAGAATGTCCCATTTGTTATCAGCTGTCCTCCTCTTCCTCAGCTCGTTGCCTTACATCACGCGTGAAATGACTCCAAATGGATTCCCTTTGTCTCTCGGCAGTGCTGCTCTTATGCTTTACATTAAGCCTGGCCTCTTTGGGTGCATGCAGGCTGTACAGTATGATTCACCCTGCTTTTTAGCAGCAGCAGCCGCACTGTAAAATATACAACAGCAGGGGGACGCAATACACACCCACAGAGCTCACCTACTGTTTGTGTGAGTGTGCACATAAATCTGATATCTCAGCCAGGACTTGTCTGTGTGTATGTGTTTGTGTCTGACTGGATGAATTGCACCGTCACATTTTCAGACTCAGAAAGTTTTCGGACTCCCTCTGTTTTACTCAGTTTCTCCCCGACTGATTAAAAGGGCCTTGGCGGACTGCTCCCTGCTTTACGAGTGAATCCTGCTCATAGACTTTTATAAGACATGGATGGGAGCACAATCACTTTTATCAGTCACGCAGATGGTTTACACGTTAGTCCTTCAACTCATCCCCTCTACTGTAAGACTGCCTCTCCCTCCCTCTGCGAGGAAATCTCCACTCGGCGTACTTTAGAAAACTTCCCCACAACTACAGTGCTTTAAAGCCCTAAGCCTTCTGCCTCTCCGCTCTCACTGCACATCTTTGAAGCATCGCTCTTTGGCAATACTACACAGCTCCGAGAGCTTATGCATCGAAAGCCTAATGGCCCAGCGCTGGTTAACTTTCAGGCTTACACCCCTGTTGATGAACTCAAGCAGCCATCACCACTGTCTTTCATCCCAGCTAAAACCTGCATTGTGCTGGTGAGGTTTAGAGACGAGGAGAGGAGAGTGAGGATTGTCAATAGATAGGAGGGAGAGAGAGGGAAGCTGGGTGGAGGACTTGGAAGAAACCTGTTAATCGGCGTCTAAGCCAAAGCCAAAAAACTCTGGAATAATGAACTTTGTTGAGAAGAGACACGTGACACATAGACAGTGTCAAGCAGATTTAAAGACTCTTGAGAGCAGGATTTACCATTTATACCACCTACACAGTGTCAGTCAGGGTTATGTGCCGGCACCTAACCCCATCTGACGCTAAGTTATGCCGTACCTTAGCATCAGTCAGACAACCCTGACTGAGACTGAGTGGCACTGAGACGTAAAACATTTCAAATCACGTCTGTGTTTGGACTTTTTAAAGAAATTCTGATTAAGGGCAGTCACACAAATCCAACTTGACACAAAGTACAGCTCCATGATCTTTAGTCCTACTATAGACATCTACTTTACGCTGATATCAACTGTCACAGCTGTTAAACCATAAAGCTGACATTGCACTTAAGCTATATTGGTGATGTGGACATTTTCTGTGCCTTAGCTGGGACTGTTAAACCCAATGGGGCTTGGCATGATGTTGTTGATGTAATGGCCTTGGCTCAATGTGTTAACCTCTTGCCCCTGGTGTATATGATGCCATACCTCAGTGCGTAGTGGCTCTTGCGGAACTAACTGCAGGCCATCTATAATTGTGTCTACCGTATGTCTTGTGTCTTGCCAAGGTACCTGTTCAATAAAGAAATGGGCTGCTGTAAAACATGCAACTTTACCTCAATTGTGAAAAAAAGCCAGTGGGAACCAGTAATGTCAAATGACACACTTGACATGTATATGTGAAATATATGTTTTTATGTATTTTCGCTCCTGTTGTCATCGTGACAGCATCCAGGGAAGGCTCTGCACTCGCTGCTGTTTTATGGTCTGTCCTTTGAAAGTCCGGTTGACAGGCAGGGCTATTTACCGATCAGCCTGCCATCATGTTTTACAGCAGCTGATTTCGTGATGGCCCTCAATTCTCTAGATGACTCCGTCGTCCCAAAAAAGAAACATTGCTGCATTTTTTTTTTTTCGCCATCCGACTGAAAGCGGCTTGGACATAAATCGACTTGAGGAGAAGCAGTTGTTTCTGCCCGGGGGTGGCTGGGTTTTATTGCCCTCCACAAGAAGCGTATTGGAGGGCTCTTTTGTGTGAGGGTAAATTTTACGGCTGATTGCGTGTGTTGGAGCAGTCGTAAAGCTAAGTAGAGGAGACCTGTCTTCATGGTGTCAGTGGTAGCCTGTGTTACTCAGAAAAAGTCTGAGTTTGACCTGGTGTGAAATGATAGCACAGGTTTCCTTTCTTAGAATGACAGTTGCCTCACAGATGGCCTCAGATTCTGCAAAGCATTTTCTGTTGTGCATCATAACAGCACTTGTTGAATAAGTACACAGCGATGTGGGTTTGTTTCACTCAGTTAATTGTCCGTCACCACAACCACAAACACCATAACTGCTGTCTCTCATTGGTAGGAACCCATACAGGATGAGGCGATTGCCACCATTAAGGTACTCTGTGGGGTTTTTGATCACGAGTTAAGCTATGTGTTGACGAGCAGGTCCCTGGTGGAGTTTTATCTGTAGATAACAGGTGCGCAAGGATGCACATATATAGACACACACAACAGCACGCAGGTGATGCCATTCACGCTCCTCCTGATTGCCCAGGGCTGCACTGCAAATGTGTTCTGGACATAATACCTCTGCTGGAAACATCTCATCAATTATTAGATAGGTCTGCATATCAACTGACCACTGTGGTAAATATAACTACCATTTACCGCAAAGATTGGCCACGTCTTTGCTCAGCCATTTGTCAGATTAAATGCACACAGTTCGTTTAGGTGAGAAACACTGAATGTAGCTTTGTTTGTTTACAAGAGCACTCCACAGGGTATCCTTATGTTTTCTCACTAACACTGGCCTCACACTGAAATGTACAACCTAAGAGAAAGAGAGGAAGGAAAGCATGAAGTGGGAAGGTGTTGCTCAGCCGCAGCAGATCACACCTGTTGGTGTTTTCACAAGCTGTGGTGGGAGGTTTACCTGTGAGGACCTCGTGGTACAGGAATAGTGTCGACTTAACTGTTGTGTCAGATGAGACGCATGTTCAAATCACGTCAGGGTCAGAGCTTTTCAGTGTCGTCACAGTCGTCTGCCGTGTATACTCTGGGTGTTTGTAATAGAAAACATGAGCTGCATGCACATGAACAAAAATGAGACCATTCGTTATATAAAGAAATAGACTCATTGTGAATATGTCACACAGCTGTACAGCTGCAGTTCACAGTGAAAAACAGCCTATTATGAGCCACGTCATTCTTCTTCTGCTTGGGTATCAATCGTGCAAATTACACAAGACACAAGTAAGAGTATAGTCCTGTGGGTTACCTATGGGTCAGAATCTTTCTCATGCATTCATTCATTCTTGTTTCTATCTGCACACCCACACTTGTGCCTTTGGTACAAAGCGTCTCTTTCATCTTCCCTTAGAATCTGTTGTTCTTTGTTTCTCTGTGTGTCTCTCAGGCAGATTACAGTGCAGCACTGTGTAGATGTCCAGCGGTTGTTGATGAGGTTATGGTCAGGGTATTAGCATGGAGCTGAATGGGGAATACTCCACACCTCATCTCTCTGCACACACAGCCACTGATAGGAGACTCGACATGCATCAAATGGCTGTAAATGGCCCTCAGACTGCCTGTCTTATGTGGGTGAGCAGCTCCCCTCAGGCTCTGTGTAATCTGAGTGTGTGTGTGTGTGTGTGTGTGACTTACAGTTATGTGTTAATGTCTGTGTTTCCTCAGCGTACGCACACTTGTCTGTACTTTTCATACCTTGATTTTCTTTGTCTACATGTTCTTTATGTCCTCATTGTCAGCTGCGCACTGACGCCAGTGTATGTTGTTTGTCTGCCTGCATAATTCATACTTTTTGTATGCATGTATGTTTGTGCACGCACGGGCCGACGCTTGTTTACCAGACTGCTTATATGCTCACCGCCTGCACATCTAACCTCCCCTTCCCACTGTGCCACACGAGCTTGTGCTACTGATAGAGAGCTGCGATAACACACCCTATCTCATCAAACAAGCTATAGAGGGGGCTTGGAGGGAGAACTCCATCCTTCCTTCCACTCCTCTCTCTCTCTCTCTCTCGTCCTTCTTTCCATCCATCCCCATGTTAAACCAATTAACAGTAATTACTGGGCCACCCCA